>NC_140740.1:22602500-23215000 GCF_050655825.1 Lonchura striata | reverse complement strand
TCTTCTGCATGACTTTGCTGTTGTGTACTGCTCCAGTTTCTGACACACACCTTCAACTATTAGCAATGACACTAAAAGTGATATCAGCTCCTGTGGGTAGGCATGAGATGTCTGTACAGTGCTATTTTGGTATTTTCAACTACTGAATGTGATTTTGAGTCACTTGATGAGAGCATTATTTTAAAGAAACAAATTGCACTTAAAGAAAAAATTATATTTATTCCAACGGTAAAATAAAGCAAGCAAACAAACAAACAAATCCTTACCTCTTGATTGTGTTGATTGTGTAATTCCAATTTTCTTTTCTCCAGCCTATGGAGTTTTCTTCTCAGATCTTCAACAGTGTCCATTTCTATTTGATTTCTATCCTGAGGCAACGGGAACTCTTCTATATTACTATCTGAGCTGAAAAATGTGTTTTGAAAAAAGCTTGAGCATTCATTTGAAGTTGTAATGCTTCTTTACTTCAATTACCCAGTCATGGGTCCAGAGTTTTAAGCCTTCACATAAGTAAAATTATTTTGTGCAGTTTTCACTTTAATATTGCTCTTTACAGAAAGGATTATATAGAATTGCTTATTTTGCAAGATATGAGAGATGTGGCAGCAGGAACTTAAAAGAGAGATTCACTTTGGATTAACAAAGTTGATTTAAGCATAACACATTCATTATTATTGTTCAGTATCTTTGTTTCCGATAATGAACTTCCATCAGTTTTGATGATTAACAAAATTGATTTAAGCATAACACATTCATTATTATTGTTCAGTATCTTTGTTTCCGATAATGAACTTCCATCAGTTTTGATAATTAACTTCCAGAAGGATTAAAAACATAATTCCAAATATGCAAGTTAAAACAACTGGCAAGCTTTTTTTCTCCACAATAAATCTCCTTTTTATTATTAGTTACTGTCTCAAAACCATGTCTGTCATGAAACAAAAGCACAGATGTGGGGGAAAAAGCCTCTCTTTTACACACTTTGTCTTCAGAGATACATACATTGAAACCATAGACATGCAACTGATCACAAACACAACACAAATTGAAGGTTTAGTCCTCCATAATTTCCACTCCTGTTGCAGTTAAAATCTACTTGGTAATTAGCTGAATCAGCCCTCAAGCACCACAAACAATAACAAAAGAGTAAAAATCAATTTTATATATATAAAGTGAAAAATTTATACAAAGAATATATAAATTTATATAGATACACTCACACATAAATATGTATATATACATATACATACAAATAGGTATATTTTTAAAAGTATGTATTAACCAGTTAAGTAATTTTAAGTGCAATTATTATAATTTCAAACTGGAAAACTTTTAAGTTATTTCAGTTCTTGAAAATCAGTGTTCACATTATTTGTTATGTTTCTTTTCACATTATTTTAGGTATGCAAGACTGCAATAATTATTTTCTCTAGATAAAAGTGCAAGAGCTTATGGGCAATAAATGTGAAATACACTGATAAAAGAAAAACGACCAAATTAAGCACTAACCTGGTATCCTATAATACAGAAATAGAAATACTAAAATACTATAACTTTGTCTATATGGAGTATTTTTTACAGAAATAACACTTTAATGACATTTAATTAATAGCTCTTTTTAAATAAAAAGTGACCACTTTACCCTAGATTTGTGTATAGGTACAATTAGCATTTTTCATGACCAAAAATTTACCCAATGATTTTTTTTTTTTTTTTTTTTTTTTTTTGATTGGCCAAAGAGACACAAATATCATCACCAAGGAGATCGGTGATCGGTAACTTAGATTAAATCTTGTCTTTGAAGACATTACTACTATTAAGGAATGAAGTTTCAATTTTTAAGCTGCAGACCATAAATATTTTATAATTGAATAAATACTAAGTGTATTCCCATTTAAAAAGGAGACAGACTTCAGCTGTCAGATCAGAACAGCTATATGTGATCAGAAATTGTTCCACAAGGTGCCGTGTTCCTAACATATTTTATGTATTTAATAAATGTAGGAGATAATAATCTTTGAAACCTGTATGCATGGCAAGAAAATCACAAGCTCATTATTGGTTTTCAGTACTTACTACCAGAGCCATACTCAGAGCAAGCAACATGACTCAAAGAGCAAGAGACGAGAAACAATTAAAATCACTTTTTTAAATGCAATTCAGCTACTGCAAGAAGAAGAACCTAAGCAGCCAGAGTATCTGTAAGCTGAATAAAATATTGTTTGTGGACATCATGTAATAGTGTTGAGTGACCCTTTTTTCTCTCTTTCTGGGGAAAACACAGAAGAAATAAGGGCAAGTAATTTTATTTGGAGATGATAAATGAAGTATCAATCTCAGCTGAAAATAGATAAAAGCCAGACAGCACCAAGGGGGAAAAATGAAACCCAAAGTGAAAACTGGGGAAGACTTGGCCCAAGAAACAAGGGTTATGGAAAGGGACCATTTATTTGGTCTGTAGGCAGCGGGGAAGTCATTTGCCTTCTTTAAACTTGGTGAGATTCAGCATTACTTTCATGGAGACCACACAGAATGAAAGCAAGAGAATAACCACTTTTTGTAAAAAACCTTTAAGGCTTTATTTAAATTACATTGGTTTTCATGGCAGTCAGAATTAAAGAAATCTGTTTCTTTCAGCTGTCCTATGAAATACCCACCAACAAAAAATCATAATGGAAAGACACATTAAAACTTACTCATACGATAAATTAACTATGCAATTAACTATTCTGCTTAACTGAATCTGTGGGGGGCTGTGGGGAAGAATAAAAAAAACCAAAACCATACCATGCACAAATTATATGACACCACAATTAGCAAATTAAGGATGCTATGGAAATGAAAAATGTGTATTAGAGTGTTAAAACAGTGAACATAATACTAAGTACTGGCAAAAAAAAGCATTAGACACCTTTTGAAGTGGCATATGCACAGCTTCTGGAGTCACAATGCAATTGATGGAAACTTAAAAATATATATCAGAAAGCCCTATTTTTTTTTCTTAGTATAGAACTAAAAAAAACCCCAAACCAACAGAGACAAACAAATTAATGAAAAAAACCCCAGCCAACCTGTGTCAGAAATGTTGAATGATTACTTATGTCACCCCCTTCATTTTGTTTGTCTATTTACACATTTTCAAATAGCACAGAAACTAGCCTGAAGAAATTTTGCTTCTGTGATACTTTATTTAACTGTCACAGCATGGCCAGCAAATGCAGGACTTTATGAAAACTTCCTACTACCACTTCTAGGAGATTTTTCCTTCCACCTTCATATATCAGCTAGAAGTGCTACAACCATAAGACTCTCAGAAGATTCAAAGACAAAACCACACAAACTCCCTGGAATGTTTCAAAGTATGCACAATTTGCAGTCTAACAAAATTAAGAAAATGGTTTTTACATCCATTTTCATATCTTAGTAGTTCATCAACCCTTGGTTTTGAGCTAAAATATGTGTTTCACCAACTACAGCTTTTAATAAGACACCATTTTTATTAAGACACCATTTTTAGCAGGAATTTAAGAGTCTTCAATAAAGCATGTGAG
Source organism: Lonchura striata (assembly GCF_050655825.1). Classification (NCBI taxonomy): domain Eukaryota; kingdom Metazoa; phylum Chordata; class Aves; order Passeriformes; family Estrildidae; genus Lonchura; species Lonchura striata. The sequence continues at coordinate 23,211,449 of NC_140740.1, read as the reverse complement.
CAGGTGAAATAGCTCTTGAGTTTTACATTGCAAGAAGGTATTTTGCAGCTCAAAACCTAAATTTTCAGTCTTCACAAGTCTGTTGGTTACAGTCAGCACTGACCATTGCAGAAAAGCAGATTTTCACTAGCTTCAATTCCACAGCTGGCAAAAAATGCAGAGTAATTTTGCAATTGAGAGAAATGTTCTTTTACTTACTACCTAGCAGTGTAATTTTGCTAAACTTCTGCAGTTCAGGGAGCAGACTGCAGTCTGATATTCTCACCAAAGTCTGTATTTGTGGAATTCTGCGGTTCCCATATAACTGGCAGTTTTGTACAGATTGAGAGAGAAATAGTTTGTGCACCGAAGAGCAAACTCTTATCAAGTTATAAAACACAGGGGTTGTGGCAAGACTTACAGCCAATCTCTACCACTTCAATTAATGTGGAAAACCCTCCTGTGCCTCCTGGGCAGTGTTCCTGCACGCTTGGCAGAAACCACCTCTACCTCCTGATGACTCTATGGCAGATTGCATGTATCACACCATATCTGCTTCCTCCTCAGCCCTAACTGCTTCATTTCAGGCATCTGGAAAATAAATGAGCCACAAAAGCAGGAATTAAACTGCTACACTTAAAAATCCAGAACTGGACCTCACTGATCAGTTTCCCTGGAAGTGATGTTGTCTGCAGGTGGTGAACGCATGGTGTCCAAACTGCAGTTTTTTAAGTCTATAAACTGTGGAGAATTAAGAACATAGTTAGCCATACATCCTTGCACTAGATAAGCTTCAAAGATTAGCCTCTTCTAGATCATAAAACCATCAAGACCACTAGCAGAGACATGCTTTACTTTATTTGTAAACCCACTAAAATACTGATTTTTTTTAACCACTCATACTATCATGTCACGTGAACAATTACCACAATTGCAATCTGACACCAGCTTTAGAAAACAGAATTGTACTGCTAGTCCTCTAAGCCTGAATATTGTAGAGAAATAAATAAATATATATATAGCAGAATATCCACTGTCAGTTTTCAGAACACCAATTAAAAAATGTTATGTTTGCGTAGATGGAGTTACAATCTCCTAAGAAGATTACAAACTCTGCTTCTCTTCCAAACAATTCTAATGGAGATATACAAAGGCACTATAATTTTTGAAGTAGATCAAATATCCAAGGTTACCTGCCTAACAAAACACTTGCTATGTTAAAGACTGCTAGGTCTTTCACAAATTGCACAGAATTTTTGCATTAAGATGTAGCCCCGAGAACTAAGAAATTAGTTTTTCATAACATCATTATTTTTATTATTGCAACTTACACCTAAATCTCATAATGCTTAAAAAATTGTAGTTTCATAATGCTTATCAAGAGTTAAGATCAAAACAATCAAGAAACAAATCAATCAAACACAATCTAAACATCAAAATGTTTTCTGTCACATCCACATCATTCTGAAGTTTTAAAACTTCTTTAAATTACTCTCAAGTCGCATAGCGGAAAAGAAAAAACTAATTCTGAAGAGTGTCACCTGGGAATGCTAAAGATTTTAAATATGCACTATTCCTCTGTTAAAATACCTATCAATAGCTTACTAGCACAAAAGGGATAAATTCAAAAAGCATGGTATTTCACTTAGGGGGAAAAAAAATCCAGTGCCATGGAGCAGCTTGTGGGAGCTCCAGAAGTAAACGAAACAGAAGAGGAAGTTTTTGCTTGGGGAATTATGTTTGATGTGCCATTAAAAGCTTGTGTCAGTTTCTTCTTGCAAACTTCTGAATACATGCCGAACACTTCAGAACAGGCCACTGATTTAGATATGAGGAAGAAATTCACCACAGTGAGGATGGTGAGACCCTGGCACAGGATGCCCAGAGAAGCTGTGGTTGCTCCGTCCCTGGGAGTGTCCAAGATTAGGCTGGACAGGGTTTGGAGCAGCAACCTGGGACAGTGGAAGGTGTCCCCGCCCATGGCAAGAGGTGGAACAAGACGTCATTTGAGGGTCCCAAGACATTTGAAGGTGATAGAGACCACTCAAGAATAAATCTAACCGTGATCTTAAGGGGCACTAACTTAAACCAGGCAAAGCCCGGAGCGAGTATAAATCCGCAGTGAAGCTGCAAAAACTCACCGGGAAGTCTGCAGCGGATTTCTGGAGCTGTCCCGACGATGCTCGTCCTCCAGCATGACGAGGTGGCACCGCCGCAGGAGCTGCAGCGCTGGGAGCGGCCGGGAGCCCAGCCGGGAATTCCGCGGCTGCCAGGGATGCGCGCGGCGATGTCACAGCTCCCGAACCGAGCGCGGCGCTCCGCCGGGGCTCCGCCGCTCTCTCCGGCTTCCGAGACATCTCGAAAGGCTCAAGGGCTCCCGACGGCAAAATACAACTGCAGGAAATTAAAGACCGACTGACAGCAGAGCCAGGCTGAGACGCGCGTGTCCTCAGGGCAGCGCCCAGGCTGCGGAGAGGAACAAACAGCCAGAAAGTTTTGGATGTCTGTGGGCAGAATTCAAAGCAGGGACCACAGCAGCGCATCTGCGTCCACGAGGAGGGAGTTAGGGCTAGGAAAAGGTTCTCGTGAAACCTCTCAAGCCGAGGGATTTCGAGCCCCAAGTGTAAGCATTTGTGTCAAACAACAACTGAATAAAACCCACCTACAGTACCCTGGGAAAGCTCTCTCCTTCTCAAGCGCTGCTGTGCTTTCTGTGGCTCCGTTGTTAAAGTTATTGTTAAATTCTCTCTCTCACTTAGCATGCAGATGATTTAACTCTTTGCTGGCACCACCACGGTCTCCTGAGCTTCTTTCAGGTTTTGTCTTGAAGCACACATCCATCAGGATACCTGGGATATATCATTCAAGACTGGAGGTTTTAATTGCCAGAGAAAAAAACTCCACAACATTCCACACTCTCTGGGATAAGTCTCAAATTTTCATTTCTCCTTTGTGACCTGATCTCTGTAAATGGCTTTCAGCTGCGGTTTTGTTAATTCTGTATCATGTAGTTATTAAATATATTGAGCCAAACAAAATAAGGGGGGATGGAGGGTGTGTTGTGTGTTGCTTCATTTCTTCATTATTATTTCCAAGAGATTTTAGTGCACAAGATTGTGCTTGTAAAACAAATAAAATAAAGTAGACAGTAAGACAACAAATTAACTCCACGGAGAAATCAGTGTCACAGAAAAATTAAGTTTAAATTTGGATATCTGAAATAAAGATTGAGTTACAAAATGCAGACTTTCTCACAGTTGTCTTCTCTTTCCTTTTGTAAAGAGAAGTTGTTAAGTCCAGTCCATGGCCATACTCTCTGTGTCTTCTTTTAAAGTTTCATATAAGACTTAGCTTTTATCTTCTTCTTCACTGGAGTGCAAGTCTAGTTTTTTGTCTTATTCCTGTAGTTGTTGCTCCTGTTCATTCCAAAGCAATCATGCCTGATGCTTCCAATGTAATGCATTGTTTAATTCTCCTACACTCAAACCTCTCACAGTGTGATGATTTCTTGCTGAAGCATATTTTATTGCTCTTGCAGGCTCTGGGCTTTCTCAGCTTCTTCTTTTCATCTTACTGAAATTCCATTTGAATTCTACAAGTTGTAGGTTTAGCGACTAGTATTCCATTTGTGCTGCATGAAGCTTCCTGTAAATTCAAATATTGCTTTCTGCAAGGATGCTTTGTTTTTCATACTGGGCAGTCTGCCACACGATCCTCCAGACAAGGATTCTTTCTCCAGATCAGCGGTGCACTTGCTGTGGCCTAGTGAAACTGTCTCCATTATTACATTCAGCTTGTCCATAATTTCTGAGAAGGAGTTTCTGGCTGCACCTGTTTTTAAATGTCCACAAAGCCCTGACTTCAGCTAGTTAACAACATTCTGCTGTTCGGTCATGGAACTGATTATTGCGGCATGGAAATTAACTAGGAAACCAACTGAGTGCTTTAAAGCTATCAGTTTCTTCCTTTTCACAAACTGGCAGATTATGCCTGAATTCGGATTCTCCTACACACACTCGAAATCCAGTTCCTGCTTTTAAACCCTTTCATCCAGATGAAAAGGGAACAAGAAGACTGGGCTGAAGCTTTAAGCCTTTTAGCCACCAAAACTGCAATCACAGCTCCTCAGAACACACACACCAGGCCTTTGGTTCATCTTTTCCTCAGCCTTGCTTCATCTTGATTGTTTTCCTCAGCCGCAGGGAGTGCATTAATTAGGCTCCTGATTTTCTGTTTCACTAATTTGTGGATGTTGACCTGCTCCTGGAGAGAGTCTCTTTAGGAAGAATAAGCACACAGCTGGCCATAGAGAGGACACAGCCATACCACGCTCCTTTTTGCCTGCTCCTATTCCTTGCATTTTCTAAATCCTTTGTTAATTTGCCTGCTAATGTCCTGGAGATTGCCCCAGGTTCACAAGTAAGAAGAATTAGAAGCTTATGGAAGTTTTCTATACATGGAGATAAATACAAAATGCCACCATTAAGCAAATATACAAATAAGGAAGAATAAAATAAAGAGCAACTGTACGGCCACTGTTGCACACAAAATATGTGAGATTTTGTTTCCACAGCAAGACCCAGCTACTGAGGATTTGGAAGTCAGCAGATCTGTTTGTGGCAGCTCACCACTAGTCTGGAGCTCAGCAATCACGTGCCCTATCATGGATATCCTTCAGAAAGAAAACATGTCAGAAAAAAAATCATTTTCTTCCAGAGGCCACTCTGAATTCTGCAGGAATAATGATGGTTTGTTTTGTTTTGCTCTGAGACACTTAGCTGGTGGGAAGAGAAGTCCTCGTGAAAGCATGGTAGTTATAAATTGGACAAATTAGGACTGATCCTAGGAAGCTGGGTTTGAAACACTCAGCAGTTTACTCTCCATTCATCAGCTCCTGAAGCATGGGCAGTGCAAAATGAGAGACAGGAGGAGAATTGGGACAGAGAGGTTGGAGATTTAAGGGTTGTTACACCAAGCAGAAAATGCTAGAGAGGTTTTGGCCTTAAATCCTGCTGCTGAGAGCAAAACTCTTACTTAATAACCCTATTATTCTCTGTTGCTTTTGGGGATGAAACCTCTGTTGAAGCCAAGGATTTTAGAGACATTTAACCCCAACTTTAATTTCCCTGGTGCATGTGGGGAAAGGAGCCATTTTCCTTGCTAAAAAACATGCCCTGCATGCTGTCATCACTGTCACAGGTGCTGGTATGGGAGAAGATACCTTTGGGTTTGATCTCATCAGTCAGATTTTCAGCTGCAAAACAGCAGCTTAAACATCACTGACCACTGCTAAAATTCAAGATGCAGTTTTCCTAAGGTGTAAGCAAGTGGTAAAAGTTTTCTGTTAGAAAATAATTAAATGTATGAGATACTGTTTTGTCATTAATTTCACTCCACCAAAAATGCCCTTCACAGAGGATGAAGGCTAAGAGAGTTGAGGGCAGCGTCTATGAAGCAAAATCCTTATTGTTTTTAATTGTCTAAATCCTAAAAGGTTGTTCATCTTTTTCATCCTTTGGTTATTACTGAGGGACAGCATTGTGCTGATGAAAACCAAGTGCCTGAGTTGAAGAGCTCCACTTGTGACTCAGGAAAGGAGGAGATGATGGGGCAGGGTGATCTAGGCATCAGGTGCAATGCTATGTGCAATGCAGTAAATCAAATCTCTTCCTCTTCCACTCTTACTCCCACACACAGGAAAATTAATTGTATGACTCCACACACTGCAGATGCAAACACAAGATAATTGGAAGGTGAGCCTTGACTTTGAACTAACAGAATTCAACAGTTCAGTGCATAATCACAGCTGGAAGTCCATGCATGGATATTCTGTTCCAGGGAGGTGCAATGTTGGCTGGGTTTTAAAATATATCTGAAGGGGTTTAGCTTCTCAGATGCCACTGAAAGACAAGGAAAGTTGGGCCCCTGTTCCCTCTGCTTCCATTAAAATTTTCTGTAAAGACAGACCTTTCCATCAGCAAGAATGGTGTGTGGTGGTTATGCTTCTGATAGGTGTCAGCAGTGTTTTTGGACAGTGCAACAAGCTGAGCTGAGGAAATTGCCATTAGCTTTTCTGAGAAAGGTAAACTCTCATCATCTCTAAAGGTAAATACAAGTTGATGATTGCTCACAAAAATGGATAATGGCTAAGGCTCTCAGCTAGTATAAAATTACAGGGTGAATTCAAAGAACTAAGCTCATTAACACAAACTGCAGAGCGGATGAACCTTGAATAGCTGGAAATGCTGGCCTTTGGATTTTATAATTAGACTTCTGATAGGAAAGAGAGACATGAGAGATCAAGAAAGCAATTAATTCTGTCACAAAAAAAACATGTCTGACTCATCAGCATGAGCAGCAGAAAGATCTCTAAAATTTGTCCTTTGAAGCCAGGGTACTGTAACAGAGCTGTTTGAATAAAGAGAATGAAAAAACACAAAATGCACAAAATGCGCTCCTTCTTGCCTGGCTGTGTTTCCAAACTGCCATCTCTTTCTTTTCAACTGCTGTGGAATAACACCCAAGTCGAGTAATTGTCATCTGTTTTCATTTTTTGGGTATGTGAGTGCATTCAGAGTAAGCATTGCAGAATTACTCAAAATTAATAACAAGAAATCTATCTTCTGGTGGTTCTTCAATCTTGATTCATATGTACAGCCCCATAATATGAAAAGAAATTAATTGTTATAATACACTATACATGGTCTAGCTTCTTATAAATGAAGAGTATTTCCTGAGATCCCAAAGAAGAGTAAGGTCACACAGGTATGAAATCCCTGAAAATCTGACAAGTTTCTTAAGGACATTAAGTTATCCTCTGTGGCAGTAAGGTCTCCAAATGTAAGATGCTTTTCAGGGGATCTGCAAGTGTAGTTTCCCTAATAAAGAAGGTTTTGTACGCATTTCCGAGAGGGAAGGTGATTCATCATGCCAGGTTGAAACCCAGTACACTGCAATGTAAGCAGCTCATGAGACTTGGTGGCACAGTGTATGGAAATCCAGGCATGACCCACACATTCATAGGATTGCAAGGAGGTATTTGCAGTAATGGAGCAGAACTTTAGCATCATATCCCCCCTGTTCCGTGCAGAAGTACCATGCAGGAATGATCCTTTCTGATTCAGCCAAGTGTTTGGGGAGGTACTTGATTCCACACATGCAATTAAACAGGACAGGAGACTGATTTAAGCAAGTAAATAGGATTAAGTGTAGGCCTAATGGTTTTGCATCACACGCAGCCTGTGCTTTAATGACTTGCTGAAATGAAGAATGCCTTTTGTTTTCTCAATTGATTTTTCTCAAGCCTCTGGGGTTGAGAAAAGAGAACAATCCAATTGCAGAGAAAATCTTGGACAGCAATGGTACATCCTTGCAAATGTTCTGTAGCCATCAGTGGACTGGATTTCTCCATTGTCTGAACACACGGGCAAGAGCTTCAGCCCAGCTTTACAAAAGGTGGACTCAGCATGGCTCAGCACCATCCTGGGAGCGAGAAGGGGGAAGGGATGGAGGAAATGTTAACCCTGTGTTATGTGTAATGAATGTAATTCGTGCCAGTATAATATGATATATGTAATATTTGACTTTGTTGGAAGCACACACGCTGGCATTGGGAGCTGTCCCCACATATTCAAAACCGGACTCTGACAAAACCTCATTTGCCAACTAATACATGTGGCTCACCTAGAGATGGGCCCTTTCTCGAGGTGATACAGGGATGCCCAGGCGTTAATCATCCCAGCAACAACTCTAGATTGGGATCCCTGAAATCCTCCGGGCTGATACATCTGAATGCCACGTGGTGAATGTCGTGTTCCAGTAACTCCATCAAGAAGATTCATCACGACCGGACACCGAAGTGTTCCACCCCAACATAGGGAAAAGAGACTTTATGAATATGTGGGGCTTTGAATGGGAAGAAAAGATGGATTGCAGAAATCCCAGCCTCGGGCAGAATATTTCCTATAAAAATTGCTTGTACCAAGAGGGTGGTGTGTGGGCATATGGAGAACCTCTGCTGAGGCTGTCCACTCTGTGACACGCCCAGTGCTGATCCCGGGCCCAGCACTGTCCTTTTTCTTGTGGCTGGCTCAGAGAGAATTCAATCGCTATAATAAAATTGTTATTTTTCATTTTTAATTTGGCTGGATCAATTTTTATCTATAACAACTGCCTAATGCAGACACATAAATTCAGTGCCTGAATAAAGAGTGTGATTCACAATGGCTGTATACATCTGTGGTAGGGGACTTGGGAAGAGTACCCCCGGACATGCCGTGGGAGGAGGCTGGGGTGTAGATTCCCGCCTCCCAAGTTGCCCATCAAACTTACCACTCCCCCCACATTATGTAATCTTCAGTTATACCCACCTTTAGCGGTATGTCAATCACCCTTTGTATTTGCCTTTTGTTCTAGAATGTTCTTGAGTTCCCTGGTTGTAGTTGGTTCTCCTTAAGTTACCACCCCCTTCCCTCATCCTCATTTGTTGTATCCCTATTACCTCACCTCAACTCCTCCTCCGAGCCCCGTTCCCATTGGACCCTTTGTATCCTGCCCCCTCCTACCTACCTCCTGATATAAAACCTACCCTGCCCCTTGTTCGGGGCTCTCTGAGCCTGCTCCCTCGCCGAGTGGACGGGTCACAGATCCCTGCTGACACCCAGCCCTCAGCGAATAAAGCAGTGCCTGAGAGACATCCTGCCGTGGTGTAAGCTCTTTATTTCCATCGTGTCGGCCTAGCCACCTTACCCAGAGCTATCCCGGCACATACATCTGGAGACAGATAGTCTCTATAGTGTAACTCAGAATGACCTCTGGAACCTATAGATGCTCTAGAGGAGGCTATGTCTATTAATTTTAAAGTAAATACAAATAAATATTCAAGGTATTATGAATACTTCTTCCTGAGAAGCTTCAAGTTCAATGTTCAAAGTCTTGAAAACATTTTGACTGCAATATTTTTGCTAGAGACTCAAGATCCAGTGTTTGCAGAGCCCAATAGACACTTGTTAGTTGTGTTACAAAGCCAGCAATGTTGAACTGTCTAAACTGTTCAAAGCCCTCTGCTAATAAATTATTACAAAAGTTTTTAACCTGAAACAAAATCACTTGTCACTTGACTTCAGTCTTGCAGGATATTTTGAAGGATCAATATGTTGGATGGGACTGTTGTGGATGTAGCTGCTGGTTTTTGTTTGTTGTATTGGTGAACAGTTATTGTCAAACAGCTTCACTCCATCATGTGGTGTTCATCACCAACTACTCATGTGACAGGTATAATTTCTCAGTGCTGTGGATCACTATTGTAACTGCAAATTATCTTTGAAAGTGTATTTAAAATGTCAGTTTCCCATCGCCTAGTTCATGATAGGTTGCTGGCACAAGTGTGTGCTTCCCTCCCAGTTTATTTTATAGACAGAATGATAAATTCCTGCCACTCCCTTTCTGCCTTTCCCTGCCTCTCAACTCTTTTCTCTGAAGAACTGGGCTTACAGGAGCTTCCACTTGGTGACTACTGTGTGTTTGTGTCAGAGCAGGGAGAGAATAGTTTTCCTGCCTGGCTTCTCAGTCCTTCCAAATGCTGTTCTACTGCCACATCCGTTTACTTTCACACAGCAAGGGAGCCTTTGAAAAGGATACGGCTTGGCTAGAGCTCCTGTCAGACCACATCAGGATAATCAGCTTTGAGAAAAACAGGTACCATGTGCTCGACCCTGGGTGCATACATGTCCTCCCTGCTGCATCCATGAAGCTGTGAGACAGGGATCCTGGCAGCTCTATAGTGCCTCACTGGAGGTCTCTTACAGGCAGCATGGCTGTGACACAGCCTCATGAGGAGGAGAATTTGCAGCTTGGTGTGTAGGTCACGGCTGTTCAAGTTTATCTGGCCAGGCTGTCGGGTTTGATCTGACTGTGCCTGAACAGCTGCTTCTAGTGAGAACTGTGCATGGCAGGGGGAAATGTTAGGCTGAGCCTGCTATTCCGTTTGGAATGGAGCAGAACTGGCTTCCAGATAGCACCTGGCAGAAAACAGGGAATGTGCAGCCAGCATATGCTCCGTTAAAAAATTTCAATATGTATGACTTGACAAAGGACTGTTACCAAAAGATGATGGAACACAGTGGAGGACTTTGGAAAACTGAGTTGCTATGCATTTCAAAAATCAGAGAAATATTCCCAGAGTAATGAGGAAGTAGCAACTGTGATGCCTGTGCCACAGGATGTTGCATATGAGTGTGTGTATGGTATGAATGAATTCATAGTATTGCTTGGCTGTGTTAGACCGTGACTGGCAATTACAGCAACTTTTAGGAGCTTTTAAATAATTTTTTTTATGATTGTCTTAAATATTCTGAATAACAGTGAGGATCTCAGGGCATAATGAAATGGGATAGTCATTCTTCTGTATCTTTCTGAAAGATACCCTTAAAAGTGTGTTTCTACGTTTCTATTGCAAGGTTACAAAAAGAAAAAGGAGCACAATCATGGAAAATTCATTCAGAATCCGAGCTTCACCTATGAAAGAAGGGTGAGGCTTTTAAATTGCTGATTTGTTCTTGTCATAAATATCAAAAATGAGAATATGCAGGTTGCATATGGGTTCACCAGCCTGCATAGATGTCTGACCGCCATCACACTGTGCTTCTCCAAGTTGTGCTAATATTATTTAGAAGACTGGGTTAATGATGGTTTTCTAACCTAAAAGTCAGAGTGCTTTGTGCACCTGACAATGACCTCAGCATCACTGGAAAGTTGCAGTTAAGTTTAAGGGCAACCATTTAAAGTTAAGAATCAAATGTGGATTGCAACAAAATGTACTAAAAAAACCTGCTTCCTATGTGTGGGGGAAAGCAGCACAACTTTATGGCTTGTTTGCACACCTGTACAGACTTGATAGACCTTTAAAATTTGCCTATTACAAGCCCCAGGTGTTATGCCTTAGACAGTAAGAGTTGAACTAATTAGCAAGTTGAAAAGTTTAGGTTGTTCTAGCAATTAAAGACTTTCACATGGATTTATGTTCTCTTCTACTTGCAGAGCTTGATGCAGTAGCTCTCTAGCAGGTATCATTCTTTGCAGTAGTTTTGCAAGAGCAGGGACTGTTTCTTGAGTATTTCAATGAATTTATATTGAAAATATCCCCATTGTTAGCTTGTTGTACCTTTAAACAAATGGGTGAATCAAGTTCATGAAGCTTAGGAAGAGAAATGACACTTCCAAGGTTGCCAGCAGTGCTGGTGATTTTAATTGATCTACAGCAAAGAAAAATGTGCACCTCTGTGTTTGACTCCCTGGAAAGGAACAGGATGCACTACCACAAAGATAACTTAAATTAAAAAATGTGTGGCATTTGAGTTTTCTGTTTCCATGACATCTTAAACTTCATCATGTGTTAGGTACTACACAGAAATTAGGAAATAAATTGGTTAATGTGGTGCTGCACATGAAAGCTAAGATCAGTTTATCTGGACACAGTGGTGATAACAAAGTACAAATGAGTACTTTCCTTTTCTTTAAGTAAAACTGCCTTGAATGTGTAGACTGAGAGCCACGTCTTGCTCTGCCGTGTTGTCATTTCGGTTCTGAAATTACATTTTGCTTACATCTTGCTGATATCTGCCTGGCTCTATAGGCTGAGTTGATTTTTTTTTTTTTTTTTTTTTTACCATAGCAATCTATTTTTTTGTACCATTGTTATGTGTGCTGGACTCTTTTCTTCCTTATTCTGTATCTGTAAGCATTTTAGTCTCTTCACTTTGAGTGGCTGATTTAAGGAAATTGAGAAATTAGGATAGCAGACAACTGAGATGAATTGAAGTAGTGTCCTAGATTGCAAGGTGATGTGTGCATTCTATTTGCCATCTGTTAGAGGTGGGGGCAGTTATCTTCTGTTAATTGGGCAGTTTTCTTTATCTCTTCCACAAACCAATCCTCCCTCTGGGGAAACATCTGCTGTTCATGGGCCGTTGAGCCTCACTGCAGGACTGATAAAATTACATCATCCCGCTGTGAGATGTTCTGCCCAGAGGGAGGAGCCAAGCATTCCTACCTGGATATAACCTGGGCTTTTGGCTCACCAGGACAGCCCGTTCCACTGGGTTCCCAGAGGAAGACCAGCCCCATCTACACCACCACTGGACCTTCAGAGGAAGACCACACCCTTCTACAGGATCACTGCTTCAACAGAACCACACCTGCCACTCCAGGAGGACTGCAGCCAACATTTAATCAGACCACTACCATCCCCCTGGCCAGGAGGGTGTCAGGTTGTATTCTGACTCTTGTAGCAGCCAGAGACCCTGCAAGGCCTCCCTGGTGGTCATTTACCTAAGATAAAGAAATGCCTAGTCATGATGATAGGAGCAAAGAAGCCCCTCTTCTGCCTTTGGACCCTCGTTATCTCTCTGTAAGACCAAAGGTCATATTCGCCTGGACCCTTACTACTGGACAATTTCCAACACCCCTGTACCCTATATAAAACCCCATTTCTGCCCAGTTTGACAGAAGAGATGTCACTGAAACCCTTTGCAGAAGCTGCTAGTAAAGACGCATCTGTGGAACCTCATACAGCCTTCTCCTCTCTCTCCACACATCCACCGAGGCACCTAGCAAGCAAAGAGCTGAAATTATCAAAGGGCTGGATTCACCAAAGAGCTGATCTCACTTAAGAGCTGAGCTGCTTGCTAAGATTGCCCATGGCTCAGAGCCTGCCTGAGGGACCTGGACAGGTTGTGCTTAGCGGGATTTTGCTGTTCGGGACACCTATGGCAGCTGGGGTTGGATAGACCCTGAGAATCCCAGGCTGTAATAGACTCTGTCAGTGTTTTTAGCAGCCTGAAGTGCTGCAAGTAAAGTCCAGGGTAAAGAAGCAGGAAGGGCCTTTGCATAAAATTCATAGATGTTTAATTCAACTGCGCAGTGAGATGTTCAGAGTTCCCCAGGCCCACACATGTCTCAGCGCTCACTGCCCTGTCCGGGGGGTCTGGGGGTGAGCCGGCTCTCGGGGCAGTACAAAGATGAGGGCCAGTCAGGGAATAGGGAGGGAGTGGCTCAGGGACACAGGAACAGACATAGGAATAGGGAAAGGAGACAATGGGGTTTTAACAGCTTTGAGGGAAGCATCCTGTGTCTCCCTAAACCGGGGAAATGCCCCCCAGGGTCTCCACAAGTGTTGTTTTGTATTACTGAATTGTTTATTTTATTTTTTATTTTCTTTCCTAATAAAGAACGGTTATTCCTACTACCATATCTTTGCCTGAGGGCTTCTTAATTTCAAACATAAAACAATTTGGAGGGAGGGGATCTACATTTTCCATTTCAGGGGAGGATCCTGCCTTCCTTAGCAGGTACCTGTCTTTTTCAAACCAAGACAAGTAGCTCATCTTTGTCAGAAAAATCCTGTCTCTCTCAGCTGTCCCTCCTGCAAGAAAGAGGACAAACTGGGCAGAGATATAAACTTCAGAGTCATATGATAATTAGGAAGAAGCAGAGTGAGAAAGTGTCTTGAACAAATCTGGAATAAAAGGGCATCCTTTGGACTGAATTAGGTATATAGAAGATCCTAATTCCATATGGAACTGCAGCAGACTATCAGTTTACTCTGAATCCACTCTCCTCCACAATATCTCATACAACTCAATAATTTGGAAGTCTTATACATCTTGGAAAGTGAAGGGAAACAAACTTCCTGATTTAGAGACCAGAATAAAGGCAGCCATGCCACTGGCATGATAGGAGAAGGGACACAGCTGGGAGAGAGCATGAGAGGGGAGCTTGTGGAGCTTCCCTTGAGGAAGCACTGGTGACAGGAGGACATCTCCAATGCCTGCACAGAAATGGATGCAATGCAGGGAGCAAATAAAGGGAGCTGGGAACCTGTGGAGAGTTGCAAAGCTCTGATTACAAAAATGTGGAGCTCTGGCTTGCTCACACTGCTGCTGTGGATGGACACAGACTCTGGCAATGCAGCTGTGCCTGCTGCCCAGAGGAGAGCCAAGAGGGTTTACCAAGAGATGCAGGGATAGTGAGGCTGAGTTACAGCCTCTGAGAGTGCTGAGAGGTGGATCATATTCTTGGATGGTCTTTGGAATGTCTGGAGGTTGGAGACTAAGGAAGGCAAACATGGGATGATAGAGAGAAAACTGAGACAGGATCTTACAGGCAACTTCCATTCATCAAAAAAAAAAAAAAAGAGCAATCCCAACAGAATACAGTGAAAGTTCTTTTCCCCTCAAAGATGATCGACACTTGAACAAGCTCCCCAGACAGGTGTTGAATACTCATCCTTGCAGAAAACCCACTGGGCAGAATCCCTGGTAGTCTGCTCTAGCTGGACCTTACTTTAGAAACCACTGGACATCTCTCTCAACCTGAACCATTCTGTGCTTCTGTGCTGTGCAGAGGTCCAGGCAGATAAAGCTTCACCATTTAACTTTGATTTTTATCTCTTAAATAACTACTCTAATGGTCTGTGATGTGCTCTGTCATACTTGGACTTCATACACAATTTTTTCAACCAGAGTACATGTTTCATTCAAAATTCCTTGTTGAATAAAGAGGATTAATGTTTGAGGATTTAATAGTCTCCAGTTTAGCTGAACTCAATTTGTCTCTGGGTTGGCAAAGCATTTGAGTGACACATTGAATCTTCTTTCTTTAATATTGAGGAAGTATTGAAGAATTTAAATAGAAAATACAAAATCTTTACTGAATTATTAAAATAATTTGCTGTTGATGTGCACAAAAAACATCACACTAATGAGGTTTGGAAGCAATTTTAATGGAAGCAAAATTGACTAATGTCAGCAAGCTTTTTGACATGAAAGTATTTTTATGAACAAAGTGACATAAACTTCATTAGAGACAACAAGCACAAAAATGTTTTTATGCAGGAAAAAATTCCCCACATAGCAGTTATAATCATAAGCCAAAAATGCAAAAATTAGTAAGCCATGTCAGTTTATAAATTGGCCCTTTAAACTCTGCACACTAGATCCTTCAGCCACCATTGAGCTGGGGATTAACAAAGCAATTCAAATATAGAATGGAGAATAAGCACAGCTGAACATATGGCCAGCTGTGTTGTGACCATTATTTAAAAATTATTTTGGACAGGATTTTCTATAAATTCACTACCAGAAATTTGGGGTTAACCAACAGGTGGTTATTGTGATACATTAACAGTTGCTTTATTGACTAAAATGGGTTTAGAATGGAGTATTGTTATTGCATATATTTCAGAGGGAGAACAAATATATGAAGGTGCAGACCATTTTTAAACAAGGACATGTTTGAAGAGCAGTTGTTTCACTTTTTGTGATTAAGTCTTTTGTCAGTTTATGTGACTTGTTATATATTTGCTTTGGTTGTATGATGCAAAAAATGTGGAGGGCAGATGAAAATGTTCCCATTGTGATGATCCAAACTCACACTGATATAAGGCTTGCATTGGTGTAAAACAAGAGGAAAAGCTATTTTAAGTGTTTCTGTGACAGAGCTGTTTTAATTATTTCTGCAGAGTTTTTATTGCTCGTCTTGGAGACATCAGTTGTCGCTGATTAGTGACATTAGATGCTACCTTCAGGAAATCTCTTTTTCTTTCTTCAAAGTGTAACAAAGATGAGTAAGAAATAATAATTACATAGATCCGAAAGTGCATATTTTTTTTCCCAATATGAAGCCATGGGAGAACAATTTTTCATACCCTGCACAGAAAAATCAGCACTCAAATGGGTAGGAAACTTTGCTATTATCTCAAAAGGTGCAAATCTTACCTAATTTTAAAGGCTTGTTCAACAAACAACATAACTAAGTCCTTTTCTTGTCTCATTATTCTAAAATAATCCAGGGCTGTATGAACTTGCTGGATTTAATTCTGCAGTAGCCACGCATCCCATCACATTGACTTGGGAATTTCTGAGACAGGGTTTCAAATTCAGACCATCACACTTACATTTACAAGATTGGATTCTGGTAGACTTGCAGGAATTTTGAGATAAGGAAATACAAAGTCCTGAGCCTCCCAGCACTAGATTTCTTTGTTCATTGAAATCAATAGTGTTGGAACCCAGGGCACAGAGAATATTTCTCTGCCTAAGAGGTCCCGATCCCCAGGAGAACACTGCTTTTAACCTCCGTTCATAGAGAAAGCTTCCAAGACTTTGGGATGAATTGGAATCTATGAGTGCGTGAAATAGATAGTAGTATAGCTTCTCACAGGGTGAAACAGAGTTTTAAGTTTTTAGTATGAAGGTAAATAAAAGATAAGATGGAGGATTTTGGTCATTGTCTGATCTCCTTCTTGTTCTTCATCTGCTCCATTTTCTGCAGTGTTGGTGACACAGAGTGATTGGTTAGAAAGAGCTGCAATGCAGATGTTGTGTGAACAGACAAATAATGAGTTATTGGTAGAAAGGTAGAAATAAAATACCTCCTAAGAGTTAATTGGACAAAATAGTTTTAAAAGACCTTGAACCTGTGTGTCTTGGGACTTTCTGGTGCCTTTCTCTTTGTACGCTAAGTCCAGTGTGCAGATAGAGTGCTGAACTGTTGAGAAAAAATAAACAAAAATCTGAAGACTGTAAAAAAAAGGTCCCGTTCGTCTCTCAGTCCTGGCACAGAACTTTTTAGGTGTCTCCCCATCAGGGGGAACCTTGGGGGAAGTTCCACAAACAGTTAAGAGTTACAATCTGCAGACTAAGTATATTGTGGTGTTATAAACCTAATGGCATCTAATTTTGCTAAGTACATATCAAAACTGTAAAAATAAAGGGATCATTCACACAGCTGTCAAGTTCCTTATAAAATGAGTAGTAGGGAAGCTGCATGGAAGCCAGACAAATATGACCCAGCACAAAAAAAGGGTTGGATATTGAATCTCTTGAGGCATTTTACCTGGTCTTTCAGTGACTAAATTATTTTGAATAGTTTAACTTAAGGACACTGTAATTGTGGTAGTTGGTCTTGTCAACAGTGACATGGAAGTGACACATGTTGATCTTGTCAACAGTGATGGTGAATTGGAAGCTCCATAAAATTTCTCTGTACATTGAATTAAAGGTTCAATAGCACAAATCCAATATATCTGCAGAGATTAAATACAACTTTTGTTATCTACTGGTGCTACAATATCATCTTTCAGAAGTGTGTGAGTTTTTGCAAAACCCCTTCTTTCCTCAGCCATTTTGCTAATTATGATCATGCTGAATAAGCTTATTGCATTTCTAGAGTTCATGTAGAATTGAAATTCTGTTACTTGCCCTGTTTTGACTACCTGTATTCTTATTTCTCAGCTGTTTAGTTCAGAAAATTGACTTAGAGTGAGAGGCAGATAAGGGAAAAATATGTTTTTCTCCATAATGGATGAATCTGAAGTGAAACAGAAATTAGGTATTTCAAGTGATGTAGCTTTTAGAAGTTTATATACTGGATAACTTTGGTTGTCTAAATGTGCCAGCTGTTGGCAAGAAACAGGCAGTTTTGGAGCAAGCGTGATTTTATATGTGTACTCGGCACTGGTTTCTTGTTTTGCTTTTGTTTCCTTGTGTTCCTCTTGCTTTTCTTTCCCAGTTCTGCAGCTTTCCTGGGGTTTTTGCTGTCTCCAGAAGTTTCTGTGGCCGATGAAGCTGAGGGACCCTGCAGTGACCTGTGTCCAGGCTGGCCTCTGTCCCCGTGGTACCCCTGCACTCTGTCCCACTGCCGGTGTAGCCATGGGGCTTCACCCCACACAAAACAACTCCTGTCACCTGAGCTGAAGAGAAGCTGCACCAAACCTGGCTGGGCTCTCCTGCTGGTGAGAGAGCTGCCCCAGGGCTGGAGTGGCCCGGGCTGGACAGAGCCCAGGGCAGCCTGGAGATACTTCAGTGTCCGGCCAAAGCAGAAGTCGTGTCCCCGGTAGTGCCAAAGTGTCACAGTTCCTGGGCTCAGGGCACAGAAGGCACAGGACAGGGACAGCACGAGGCTGAGGCCACGTGGGACTCGCCAAGCTGCTGCCGTGAGAGAACCTGCTGTCCCCGTGCACTCGGAAGAGGTGTGGAGGGTCTCCAAGCCATCCTCATAATGGGCTTTGCCGTGACCTTTGCTTGTGCTGCTGCAGATTTTGGAGAGAGCTGTGCATAAAAATGGGCAGTAGAAGCAGACTGGGGCTGGCATGCTCTGCATTTCCAGGATGGCTCATGGACAGGATAAGGTGGTATCAGTGCACTCTGGATCAAGCTGTGATTCTATGGATACTTCAGCAAGAGAGGGCTTTGTCAGGGTGATTAAACCTCCATCCTTGCTATGATTTCTGTGACCTTTGCACCTCTATTTTGTAAAAGTTCAGAAATTTTAATCATCTTTGGCCCTGTGAAATGTTATGAACATCAGCAAAAGTCATCATAGTTTGCATGCAAAAATACATGATTTTTGACATTTGGGAACTGGAAGGAACAAATTTCTTCTGCTGATGGTACACAAAGAGGGCAGGTTGGTGCCTTGGGGCCTATGTCTGCTACTGTTGACTGAAAAATATCTTTTGAAATAGCACCTTATGGTCCTGGATGGTCAGAACGGAGGTCCAGGAGGCTTGATACGTGTTCACTACCGAGTCTTTGACCTTTTATGCCAAATAAAAATTATAAATTCTTAGAACTATGTATTTATAAAAGAAAAGTATAAAGGAGAGATGTGTGTGTTTGTGTGTGTGTGTGTGTGTGTGTGTGTGTGTCTGTGTGTGTGTGTGTGTGTATTTGTGACGCTTTGAAAATACCACATTATCATCACACACTCTCCAAACATCCATTTCTTTTTTACGACCATTCTCCACTAGGAAATGCCATGCAAAACTTAGTTCTTTGATCAGAAGTACCTCACCTACTAATTAGACAACAATTAGAATTGCTTACAGGGCCTCAGTTGCAAATGCAAAACGTTCAAACCTCAGACTAATTGGTTATATTAGAAAACACACTTTGCTTTTCTCAAGAGCCTGATTGCAAGCTATCTTATAAGCTATTCATTAAAATATCCTGGGGCTGTTTGAATCAAACACTGGAATTTTCTTAGCACCATGTGTGGAAAAGTAATTCCCTCACAAAATATGTTCTTGGAGGCTACTTAGGTCAAAAGAATTGATTTTTAATTCCATGGGCTCAAGAACTGCCCATCATCTGCTTTATCAGAAAAAGAGGGTTGAGTCTTTGGCCCCTTTCAGAGCCTCAAGCGACTAAAGCCAAAGGGATTTCCCCCAAAAAGGAAGAAGTGTTTTGAGGAGCGTGGCCATACCTGTCTGCAGGACTGACCATGGTCCAAGGGAAGGTCCTGCTGCCCAGAGCCCAGCCCGAGGTGTCCCTGAGGATTTCTCACATCCTCTGCTTCCTCTGTCGTGCTGCCACAGAGCACAGCAGGAGGGACTCCAGGGATTTGTCAGCACAGGGAGGCAGAGCATGAGCTCCTACTGAGATTTCTCCTCCAGGGGTGGCACTTTCAGGCCACCAATGACAAATTCTGCAGCTCTGACCGCACACTTGTTGTTGGCAGTGCTGTGACAGCCTCTGCCACCAGGCAAGAGCATCTGCAGGGACAGGATGGTGTAGAGATGCCTCTCAGAGAACAGAGAGAACACCTTCAAACAGCATCTGGCAGAGTTAATGAAGGGGTGGTAAATCCCTTTGAAGAGGATGGGTTATAAAAACCTCTGTCTGTGAAAATAAGACACAATAGGAGTAAAGGGGGAATGGGAAATGGGAAATGGGAAAGGGGAAGGAAAAAGGTAAAAAATAGAGGCAAAGGAAAGAGAAAGGGAAAGGGGGAGAGGATAGAGTCCTTGGAAATTCTGATTTTATCTAAAGGACATTTTCTGACAACAGAGATGTTTGCTGCAATAAATAGGCCTTTCCCACATGCTTTGGCTTTCTAGCTCTTGATATTAACAGAACTCTTTGAGTTTTAAAAGAGGTAGGAAAAAAATTAGTAAAAAAAGTTTTCCTTCAAGACCAAGTATCTGACAGAGATTGAGTGCTATGGTTAATAGCTTTTGAACATTCACAGGAATGATTGAAGCATTAAAGTAATTAAACAGGGCTCTGAGAATCCAGCATAAATTGTACTGGTAAAGAGATTAGAGATTCACATTGCACTGTGTGTTTTATAGTCTTGAAAACAAAGGCTTAGTAACAATATTTCATGCACTCATAATAACATAAAGAATGACAGCTCATCCTTTTTGTCCTGATAAGGATTTTGATTTGCTGCAGCAGCCACCTTTCTTTCAAGTAAAAATGTGTTCAGAGGCTTTCTTCCCCCATTTTCTGTTGAAAACTGTTTCATAGCAAAAAAAGAATTAGTCCCAGTTGTAATCTTTTCTTCATATCATGGAATGAGCTCAAATCTTGAGGCAAATATAAAAGGATACAAGAATTTTGAAGTATGACAGTTACGCTGTTAATGAACCTGACTTGAATTCAGTTTTGACTTCTGAAGAATTTAAAATCCAGCTGAGAATAACACCTTTCCTTAGTGATAGGTGAAAGGCCAGAACAAAAAAAAGAGACTCTGACTTACTCTGCTGGTTCCTGCTGAAATCAACATGTACTGAGAAATTACTGTTATTATTGAAAGTAAAGTTTAAATAACAGGAGGGTCTCTTGACCTGGTGAGCTCATGGCCCACTGTGATACACCTCACCTCAGTGCAGATTTGAGGTGGTTGTTGTTTTCTTTTTCTTCCTCCAAAATACCAAGAGAACAAAATTCATGGAAAAAATGGGATTTCTACTTTCAAGCAAAAGCAAAGAGAAGCACTGCAGAGCTTCTTCCTAGATACAGATAAAATACCCTGGTGATCTTACCACACCCTCTTCTCAAACTTTTGGCACCAGATTGTACTCTAGAACACCATGACTTCCTTGTGATCTGAAAGAAGGAACAAATCAAACCTCAAGAGCTGGTCCTACCTTTAAAAACAGCGTTCCTCCCACCAGAAACTTCTTTTCCTGTGCTCCGCAATCCTCACTGTTTATTACAATAAAATACTTCTTTTTTGATTAGGTTTACATCAGTTCCATATGCTTTTATGAGCTTTTATGCCTTTTTATCTATATATGTTTAATACCACTATCTGCTTATTGCAACATTCCAGGAATCCCTTTTGACTCTTCTCACCATATTCCTGCAGAAAGTCAGGTCACTCTGGGTTTTACACCAATAAAAATCCAGGTTGTTCAGATCCTTGACATCATGGGTAAGCACAATTTCCCCGCTGACACAGAGATTGCAGACAAACCCTCCTGTTGTCACTGAAAACAAACGAAAGGAGGAAGTTCCTGCCCATTGGAAAGTCTCTGTTTGCCCTGAAGGACTCTACCTCTTCCTTTCTCAGCAGCAGCTCAGCAAGCAGACGCCAAGAAGGACAAGAGAGGGAGGGGTGGTTGATTTATGTGACAACTTAACAACACTTGTAAACAAGAGCTGAGACTTTCAGTAGCATCTCTGCAGAGGCAAGTCCTTGCTGAGGATGAAGAGCTGTGTCACTTGTGTTTAGTTTGCATCGAGTTTGCGTCACGGTGGGTTTTCATCCTGCAGATGAGGCCCCTGTCACAGCAGTCTGTTCATCCTTCAGGAGGGTTTGTACCCACAGGAACAATGCTGCTCTTGCCAGCAGACCACAGCTTGTCCTCATATCAAAAAGTCCAGGCAGAAATTACTTCTTAAAGTAACGTTTTCCCTTTGTTCTCAAACCAGAGATTTCGATGTAATGGTATCATAGAAACAAATATTTTTCCCTGTTGTCTATCAAGACAGGAATAAAATGCTACCACATCCAGATGGCAAGGCACTGATTTCACTACCACTGTTGAAATGACTTGCAGGAGCAAGAAAAGTAAATTCTGTACTGGAACAATGAAGTCCTGTCACTCTAAATCAGTGTGATGCCTAAAGGGTTTTATAGCTATGTCAGTGCTAAAGAAGTTTATAAGGTCCAACAAAAACCTAAGGTTTGCACAGCAGACCTTAGGCTGACAGCTAAGGGAACATAAATTAAATGGTCTTTCCAACCCAGAAGGCTGATGAGAAATGTTTTTATTTCTGTTCTCCTTCCTTGTTTAAAGCATGGCAACGTATTTGATAAGATTTTGGAATTGCAGCTAAAAATCATGGCCAGATTAAGTAATGGAAGTGGTTCTTGTGCATTTATAATTGTGGAGGTCACTATCAATGTAGCTGCTTCTGGTAATACAGAAAGCTCTTTCAAGACACTTCTTAAGAGAAATATCTTTTTCCTTTTCACTCTTAACTGCAAGGTCTCTTCCAGGATGTACAGCAAACAGGTTATCTAGATTGTCTTTTCACAATAACAGAAAACTTCCCTTTTAATCAGCTTGAATTGTACAATTGCAACATCTGTATTAAGGAATTTCACTTCATCTCTACTGTAAAGAAGTGATTGGTATGAAACAGAGTTGATAAAGGACAGACCCAAATTAAGAGGAGGGATACTTGTTAGAGCTACCATTCCCCATCAAACACTTTAAACAACACATACCATCAAGCCCAAAGCTAATATGGCTCCATGTTAAATATTCCTGATGGATTATACATCCTTGTGTGAAGATGGAATTAGGATTTAAAGCCAGTATTTGTGCATATACAAACATTGTGCAAGAACATTGCATATTCAAAATAGAAACCAAGTATCACCTGTACAGGGTAAACACTGCAATAACATGAGTACACTTCTCCCATCAGGTTCACAGGCAGCTCAACCAATCCTTTGCTTTCAAATAATCTCTTCTGGCATCTTCTGGGGCCCTGAACCAGGAAAGTCACACCTAAATACTGTGGGACCATGAAAACGTCTCCAGATACATTTTGGAGACAAACCAGTCTCCAGGTGACACAAGTGACTAAGGCAGCCTCCAATAATGTAGCGGGACCCAGGTTTGCTGTGTTCTCTTTGTCATCGTGGGTTTGGAATTTAGACTCACAGAGGAGTTTGAGTTGGAAGGGACCCTAAAGACCCTCTAGATCCAACCCCTCTGCCATGGGCAGGGACACCTTCCACTGAAACAGGTGACTCAGAGCCCCTCCAAGCTGTGGCAAATACCCAAGGAGCCCTTTTTCTCTGTTTTGCAAGGTCAGATTTCCATGCTCACATACACAGATGGCCCCAGTCTCACACAGAGCATTGGTGGCTGGTCACTTAGCTCCACAACCCAGCAGAGCTCCTATTTTGGATGGCTCTCACTGCTCCCATGGCCTCCAGGGACCAGCCACTGCCTCTCCTCCTGCTTGTCCAGGATCAATGATTTCCTGCTGCTTCTTGCACGTCAGAGACAACTGGAAGAGATAAGGGGCTAGGATGCAGCTTCTGGCAGAGAGTGGATAACACTCAGCTGAGTGTTTTATTCTCCTGCCACTAAGCTGTCAGGCTGCTTCCACAAATTCCTCCTGCTTGGAAAGCGGCTGGTGTGAGCAGCAGGAATTGTTGCTGGCTGGAACATTTCAAAGAGCTGGACAAAAGAAGCTTTTTGTGGAAGGCCAGCAGCTGTCCTTTGTCAGCAGCTCAATGTGTGAGGTCCCCTCGAAGGCCATCCCTGCACAAGGACAGCCTGGCCTTCTCCAGTACCCAGAACACCTTTCAGGCTTTCGGGCTGGCCTTGTCCCTCCCTCTGGAGAAGCAGGTTGCTGTTGGAACTCTCATATCCACCGATTCTGGCTGGATTGCTGTGTCTTACCACAGACAGCCCTGGAGACAACAGTACAGATGGGCTCCAGCTGCAATAAAAGGGGACTCGGTTCCAGCTTTTCCCTTGGACCAGAGTGCAGCAAGCACACCTGAGCCTTGTTCAGGTCTGTGTGGGCTGATAGTCAGCCTCTGCTGGGAATTTAAAGCTTTTACCCTACTTTCCACTGCAAAAAATGGAGCAAACCCAGCTGCACCAAACCCCAAATTTCACATTTACAATTACAATTTTCATTTTCCTCTATTCAAGCCTTGAAGAAAACAAACGTTACTTGAGCTGGAGACACAGTGTCCTCCAAGATCATCCTTGAGTAGCACAATATTCCAGGGGAAGACTGGCAAAGCCAGAGTTCACTGATGCTCAGGAAGCTTTGCAAAACCTTCCACCTGCAGAGCTCTTGCACCCTCCTGAGCTCCTGGAGCCCTCACTCACCTCAGGCAGTTTGGACAGGAAGGGGATGGTTCCCTTTGTGAGATGTGGGGACAGGAGGAGGGAAGACTTTGCAAACACTGTCACGAGGGCAGGGCTGCTTTCATTTATGGTGCCACGTGGTAGCACATAACCTTTGATTTCATGTCAGATGCTGAAGGGCAAACATTCTCAGTGAAAAGGAGAGAGTGTCTCCACTCACAGAGCAAGGTAAGTAAAGGGGAAAGTGAAATCTGTATTTCATGGGAGGTGCTCAGTTGTGGAGTGCTACTCTCAGTGGAGTCCTGGAGTTTCCTCAGCAGACCATTGCAGCGAGTTCTGAGCCAACGTGTGGCTCTGCTGCCAGCCAAAATCTGCGCCTCCCTTGCCCAGCCTGAGTGCAAGTCCTGGGCACGGCCAGAGATTTTCATGGACAAAATCCTCGAGCATTTCCATCTGCTCATGGCTTTGGGTAGCACAAATCACAAAACACCCAGTGCAGCTGACAAATGGCATTTCCTGCAGATTGCTACAGCCACACTGCTGATCGACAAACGCACGAGAATCAATTTCAGTTGGAAAACGTAATTTATTACAAATTGCTACATCCACACTGACAATACAGAACTATACAAATCTCAATTAAGGCTAAAGTCAGGAATTTATTAGATTATTACAAACAATCTAGGTAAAAATATACAAATACCAATTTCAGTTAATTTATTTCCAACCTCTACAACAATTCACTATATGCAAAGCTTAAGTAGTTGTCTCGCAACTTAATTTATTACATATTTCTACAAGAGTAAAGCTCATCTAGGAATACAAAAATATCAATAACTCTCCCTAAATAGCCCTGTACTAAAACTCAATGGATAGAATTATACAACTATACAACTGCATCCATGGTTAAATAGAAAGTAATACATATATAACCACCACCACATACAGGTGTAAATAGAGATTAAATATTGCATATTACATACAATATATATAAATAGATGCATGAAAAAAACAATCTGTAAATAGACAACTGTACCATTATAAATATACATCAAACCACATCAACAGAAATAAACAGCTATACATCTCTAGGTATTTAAACAGAATTACACCTGGAAACAGAAAATATATATAGAAAAATAGACATACAAATAGCAATATACATATTTTAAAAGCCAACTACAACTACATCAAAAGAGATACCTACACAACTGTATACCCAGGAAAAAGAATTTAACACAGATATATGTGTGTATATATGTATACATAGATACATATATACACATATATTTAATAGCAAACATATATATATATATATCATACCAACGGAGCACTATTAGTATACATAAATATAATAACATATACTAATGGAAATAAACCCATACAAATAGTAAGACACATATGGAAATATCCACATAATTATCACTGTTTATGTGCAGGTCCGTGTATCTCTAAACAGAATTCCAGGCAGAGGGATCCCAGCTGCCCCATCCCCAAAGCCTCTCCCTCGGTCTCTTCCTCCTGTGCAGAGCAGCTCTGCTGGACAGGGACGGCAGAAGGCACAGCTGGCAAGCAAAGAGAACACTGAGTCAGTACAGGGACCTTTCCCTCAGCAGCAGCTGCACTTCCATCGGGGAGGAGGAGATCTCAGAGCCTCCCCAGGAGGGCCAGAAGGAAAAAGCAGCCGAGCGGGCCAGGCCGTGGTGAGCGCAGCCGCGGCGGGCCTGTCCCGCAGCCCCGGCAGCCCGGCACAGCCGGCACAGCTCCCGGGCCCTGCCGGCACAGCTGCCTTGCCCCAGGACAGCCCCTGTGCCGGCCGGGGCAGCTGCGCTGAGCAGCCCCAGAGCGGGCAGGGCCCGCTCCTGCCCCGCCGGGCAGTGCCCGCGGCCTCAGCCCCGCCGCCCGCAGCCCCACCCTGCCTCCCCGGGCTGTGGCCTCACCCGGGCTCTCTCCAGGCTGGCAGCAGCAGCTCCCCGGTCCTGCTCCTGCTGCTGGCCGGCAGCTTCTCCCTGCTGGCTCCCGTCCGCCTCCGGCTGTCCTCGAGCTCTTCAGTGCGGCTGTGGCAAAAGCGGAGGCTCTGGAATTGCTTCCAAGGCCCGGCAGAGCTGCAGTCCCGGAGCCCTCTGTGCTCCCTGCCGGCCCCTCCATCCCCTCAGCCCCGCCATGCTCCGGGCAAAGCCCCAGCCCCCTTCAGTTTCTTCAGCCCTCACAGTCCTCTCGCCCCCTCAGGCCCTTCTGACCCTTCCCGTCTCCCTCGACCCGCCACGCCCTCGGCCTGTGCCACTTCCCTGTCCCCTCAGTGCCACCATGGCCCCCGGCTGCCCCACACCCTCAGCCCCAGCAGCACCTCAGGGTCACCGTCCCTTCAGCGCCACCGGCCCTCGGCCCCTCGCTCTCACCGTCCTTCAGCAGCTCCTCAGGGGACAGTGCCTGGGGCCAGCGGCAGCTCCCAGCGCTCCAGGGACACCCGGGCTGGAACTGCTGCTCCGCCCGGCCCGGCCCCAGCTCGGACCAGCACAGGGAGAGGGGACACAGGGGGCACAGGGGAAAAGCAAGAGGTTAGGGAGGAAGCAGAGCAGGGGAGGAAGTTACAAAGACGCCTATACCTATACAGATACCAATCTATGTAACTAAACTCCCATATATCAAAATAAAGATGCCTTTCTATACATGTAATTATATTGCATCTATAAATGCAATTATACACATGTATAAATGAAACTATGGACATCTATACCTATAACTGCACATCAAAAAATATAAATATATACACCTAAAATTAAAAATAAATTAACTATACAGACCTCTAACCATCTACCTGGATAAATATAACTATATAAACCTATACATACAACTACATAACTATACACATCTATTAATATTACGAGAGACAGAGGAATTCTACCTGCCCGATGGTCACAGGCTCTCCCTCTGTCTCTTCCAGCCACACAGGGCAAACCTCCTGGGGAAGTCAATCACACTGGATCTGGGAAGCAAAGGAAACACGGAGTCAATATTGGCCTTTGCACAAGTATCCCCTGAGCACCAATTGTCCGTCCATGAAAGACTTTAAAAGATGGCCTGAAAGGCAGACTCTCACTTGGCAATTTGAAGCCTGCTCTTTAAAAAACAGGGATCCTTCCAAGTGTTCAAAACTGCACAGCATAAAGTATTTAAGTATCCTGATGAAGTTTCAGCACTCACAGTGCAAATGGCACCCACGAGAGCTTGAAACAGAGACAGTGCCAGTGACAGAGACACCACAGCCCTCACTGAAATGGCTGAAGGCTGCTGGGGGCTGAGTTATGAACCAAACTGGGACACCCAGCTTGGTGACACAACTCCCACAAGGTCAGGTTTATTCCCTGCTCCCCTGCCACAGC
Organism: Lonchura striata; assembly: GCF_050655825.1. Classification (NCBI taxonomy): domain Eukaryota; kingdom Metazoa; phylum Chordata; class Aves; order Passeriformes; family Estrildidae; genus Lonchura; species Lonchura striata. The sequence goes on along the minus strand of NC_140740.1, from coordinate 23,183,954 downwards.
AGAGGACTCTGTCAGAGCCTCTGCAGAAGCGTGGAGGGCAGGGCTCAGGCACGTTGTGCCTGTGCAGGGTTTGAACTAAAGGCACCGGGAAGCACCAACCCTGCAGACAAGAACTCAACTCTTCTCATCTCACCTTCCTGCCAGAGGCAGGCTCAGAGCAGCCGTCTCACACCTCTCTAAACCAATGGGGGCTCTGTCCTTACCAGGCTCCTCGGGCTCTGGAGAACTGTTCCCGCAGCTCTCGGTGCCAGATGGAGTTTCTTCTGCTGCAGCTCTCTGCACAGGCTCCCCTCCTGAAGACTCAGGAGCAACATTAATACTCGCCTTGAAAGAACAGTAGAAAAAAAGAAAATTAGAGATCATTCAGTATTTTGTTGGAATCACATCAAGGTACAATTACTCCACTTCTCCATGTAACAATGTTCAAAATCTCTCAGCCCAGCATCTTCCATTCCTCCCCAATGGGATTACCTGAGCAGAGGGAGGCCTTTCAGACACGGACCTCCTGATCTCCCGAATCATTTGCTCTATGGCAAAGCCCAGATCCACTGGTGGCAATTGTTCTTCCCCAGGTGCCTTCTGTGCTGAGCTGGAGGCTGTTGATGCTGCAGCACTGCCAGGTGGAGCACTGCGGGCTGAAGTGCCCGAGGCAGCTGCAAGAATCCAAACACATTGGTCAAGCTTCTCGATAGGCTTGACGATTTTGGGGCAAGAATGACAGAGCCTTGTGGAAAAATAGTTCAGTCACTTTTCATGACCTTTTGGGAAAGCAAAGAGCTACAGCTCTTTTCCTACCTCGTGGGATGGAGGCTGGGGGCTGCTGCTCCCTGTGGAGAGGCTGGAAGCTGCCCGGCTGCATCCTGAGCAGCTCCCGGTCGACCGGAGGCAGCTGCTCTCCGTACAGGTCCTGGAAGCGGCTGCGGGGCCGCGCCTCCCCGGGCGGCAGCAGCGGCTCCCCGCAGAAACCGAGCAAGTCGCAGGGCGCGATCCGGAGCACCTCCTGCTCGGCGGGCGGCGGCCGCTGCCCATAGAGCTCCTGGAAGCGGCTCGGCCCCTCCCGCCGGGCCGGCACCGGCCGGTCCCGGTGCAGCAGGTGGAAGCCGCAGGGCGGGCGCCGGGCGAGCAGCGGCCGCTCCCCGGGCGGCTGCTGGAAGCGGCCGGGCCGGGGGCTGCGCAGCTCCCGCCCGTCCGGCAGCGTCCGCTCCCGGTGCAGCAGGAGGAAGCCGCTGGGCGGGCGCCCGGGCGGCAGCGGCGGCCGCTCCGTGGGCAGCGGCTGGAAGCGAGCGCGCCCGCCCCGCCCGTCCGGCAGCGGCCGCGCCCCGGGGAGCTGCTGGGAGCCGCAGGGCGGGCGCCGGCGGCCCTCCCGCCCCGCCGCCGGCCGCTGCCTGGTGGCCGCGCTCCGGCGCCGGATGCGGAGCAGGAGGTCGGGGCGGTCGCGGCGGAAGCAGGGGTTGCTGTAGTGGAGCCAGGCGCCGGCATCGCCCGGCGCGGCTGAGCCAGCCCGGCCCGGCACGCTGCGGAAGCCGTAGCGGTGGAGCTGGCGCACGAAGCTGCGGAACCGCGTGGCTCTGAAGGTGCCCGGGGCCGGCCCCTGGGCGTCGCCCGGGCTGAGCAGCTCCCGCTCGAAGAGGGAGCGGTCGATGAGCAGCCCCTGGGCCCGGCTGTCCCAGCGCACGGAGCGGACGCGGGGGCTGTTCGCCAGGCGCCACAGCTTGGCGGGGAAGGTGCTGGCGCAGAGCCCGGCGGGCAGCGGCAGCTCCGCCATGGCACCGATCGCCGAGTGCCGCCGCAACGGCCGCAGCGCAACGGCCGCGGCTGCGCCGGCGGCGCGCGGCCTGAGGGGGGCGCTGCGCTCGGGCCCCCGGCGCGGGCCGGGCTCGGCGGGGACGAGCGCGGCAGAGCCGGGGCCGCGGGCACAGCGCGGGCGGGGCGGCTCCGGGGCTGGCCGGGCTCGGCTCGGCACGGCACGGCACGGCTGGGCAGGGCAGGGGAAGCCCCTGGCGAGGGCGCTGGGAGCGGCGGCGGGCTCTGTCCCCACGCTGCATCCCGCGCCTGGGTCACCATCGGCTACAAAGAGAGAGGACATTGCTCTGTCTTGGCTGGGGAAAGGATGAAAAGGGGGGATTGGAAAACATTCCTTTGGCCTCCTTTTCAGCAGACTAGCTGGTTTTGTCTCACCATGTCTGCCTGTCTTTGGCAGAATTGGCATATCACTGGTGGAGTCAGCAACAGCAGCAAGAAGGGCCAGAAATTTTGTCTGCATTGTCTTCAAAGCTGTAGTGCAGCCCCATGGATGGATGTTGCTTTATGCAAGGGATTTTTGGCCTAGAGTTGTAGCAAACTCGTGCTTATGTCTTCCCAAACCACATTGCAGTTTTCTTTCCTCAGGAATCGCCTCTTTTTCTTCCCCCCATCGGGGGAGAGTTCCAATGCAAATGTCTCCTGCAGCCAACTCTTGTCGCTGTAGACTGACAAAGGAGGTCTTGCAATGGAGAGAGACTCCCTAGAGCTGCTTGTGGAGAGCTGGAGGGGGAAGCTTTGTCCTTTAGTCTTCAAGTCTTGTTGTGGAGCTGCTTGTGCTCTGGCACACCAACGATGCCTATCCAAGCCTTGCAGGTTCATTCCCAAGCTTCCTGACACACCACAGAGACTTTGTGGTTGTCGTGTTGGGGCACAAATTTTAGTCTGTGTACTTTTTGAAATGCTTAATTTTAGTTTTTTTTTTAATTTTCTGCAGAAATGTTGTCATAATTTGTTGCTTCCAGAGAATCTTTTCCTACTTTTTGGGGAACTTCCCTTTGCTGTCGTCCCAGATCAGGCCAATTCCTAGGGTTCCTTCCCAAACTGAGGAACAGCCCATGGCCTCCACTCTCCAGCTGGAACAGAAGGAAGCACAGAGAGTTTGCTGTTGTGGGAGAGGAGCTTCTCCTTCCTGCCTGCTTTCCCTTTGGGACAGGTTGGTGTGTGTTCATTTGATAAAGGGGGGTTTAAACTCTGAAGGAGTTGTGTTTCAAACTGCTCCATCCTCAAGCACTTCTGTGGCTGTCCTTGGACAAAGACCTCTTGGTGGGAGCTCCCAGTGGCAGGTTAAAGAAGGAGGTTGACGTTTCAGGGTTGTGACTGCTGAAAGTAGTTGGTTTCTGGAGGTGTCCAGAGGTGGGAGTGGCTCCTTTTCTCACCTGCCTGCAGAAAAGAAAGTTGCACAGTGGGAATTTCATTTGTTGAGGTGGCCATCAGGGGCCATCCAGGTATTTTCCAAGAGATAGGCTGGCAGGGAGGCCAGTCTTGTGCTAAACTGGCTGTGTGTTTGTTTTGATGGTGGGGAGGATCAGAGATGCAGACACAGACACCAGCTGAAGGAATAGTGTCATTTACTGTAATGCAAAAGTGCAAAAAGGAATAAAAGGATAAGCTAAGCAATGCACCTCCGCATTATTACAAAGGGTTGCCTCTAGTGATTAAGAAAGATACATCACCAGATACCCCAATCCTTTCCCCTTCATCCAGAGCTGCACATCAGCTGGGGGAAGCTGTTCCAGCCAAGCCCTGGAAAGCCACGGCTGGGAACTGGGAAATCCCACAGTGCCTCCACCTTTGCCGGCCAAGAGGCTTCCGACTGCACTGTGAGAGTAGCCCAGCTTTGAAAGTGCTGGACAAGCAGTGTGACAGAGCTCCTGCTGAGGGGACATCTGGTTTCATTCACTTTTAGTTTTCTCCCCAAGCCTGTCCAGGGCTCAAGGAGGAACCAAGGCCAGATTGGCCTTATTTGGTTTCCTAATGCCAGAAGGTGAAGCCGTGTTTCACCAATGAATGGATGCATCGATCCTTTTCATAGCAACACTTGCTTAAGGAGCAGATACATAGAATGCTTGGCTGGATTTGGCTCAGGTCCTGTTGTTGAGGCTTCAGTCAGGGCCTGTTGTTCAGCCCTCAGTCCTTCAGTATTTTGTGGTGCAATCAGTGCTGTGCAGAGCTGGAAACAAACAAGTCTGTCTTTGGGACATTTGAGACAGGGAAGAGGATTAGCCCTGCAAGGCCGGGCTAGGGCCAAGAGCAGAAGGCCAGCACCCTGCATTTGCCCACAGGGAGCTGTCCAGAGCAAGAAGCCACTCCTGCCCAGGGGCTGAGGTGCCCGAAGCTGCCTCCCCGCTGTGCAGCTCTGCAGAGCCCACGGAGCGCAGGGCCCTGGGCAGCCAGGGCAGCCCGGCTGCCTTGGGGCACAAGGAGTGTCCCAGAGAGAAGCTGCTGCCCTTTGCTTTGGAAATGTTGCTCAGAGTCTTGTCATTAATCCACAGGCTCTGACATGTTTTCCTTTCCTCTCACAAATTCAACACAGCTTTTTGAGAAAATTGACTGATGTAGCTTCTGCTGGTGATGGTGCTTTTGTCTGCAGGTGAGAGCTGGTGATTTGAACCAAGGACAGAGTCCACTGTTAACACCCCAGTATTGCCAAGTCAAGAAAATCATTCCCAATTGGGCTATTGCTGCTGAGCAATTTTCCTTGGTTTTGGATATCTACGACCTTAAGAAACTCAACAGAGGATACCAGCAGTAGCATGATGCCAAGTTTTTCCACCTCTTTTCTGTGTCTTTGGTGCTTTTAGGAGTTCCTCAGTGCCCAGCAGGAATGAAAGGACCTGTGATAATGTGATTTGAGAGCTCTGATTTGTGCCCTCCAGTAGGATTCCAGCAGTAGCATGATGCCAAGTTTTTCCACTTCTTTTCTGTGTCTTTGGTGCTTTTAGGAGTTCCTCAGTGCCCAGCGGTAATGAAAGGACCTGTGATAATGTGATTTGAGAGCTCTGAGTTGTACCCTGCCACATGAGTGTTCATGGCAAGCTGGACACCCCACTTGTGGGTCTGTCGAGTTAAATTCATCCCAATTCTGTGCAAACAGCAGCCCCGAGATGCTGAGAAGAGCAAGGACAGTGGGTGGGTGTGCATGCACAGATACAGGGCTGACTGCTGTGTGGGCAGAAGGCTTTGGACAGCAGAACATCTTCACTCTTCCAAGCTGGAGCAATATATCAAATCTATATGAAATGAAAATATTTATCAAAATATATTAAAATATATTTATAATGTTATGTGATATGTGATACATATATAATATTATGTGATACACAATATTTATATATATTATGTATCACACAATACATATGAATTTACATATGAATTTATCATATATGTCATAGATGTAATTTCTCATCTATATACTACATATTTTATATTTTAGTATAGATACTATAATAAATAGAATATATAAAATAGCCTCTTGATCTTTTTCTAAGCTGCTGCCTGTGGGTCATATCAACCATCTCCTAGTGTTACTGCATTTGTGTATTCTGGTACTACTTATTATAGTATTCATTTCCCTGGGAGTTCCTTCGCTTCCATCATTTCAGTGCTTGTCAGAACTCGTTGCTTCCCAGTTCTCCAGCCTCCTGGATTTTGGGGCTGTTGCTCGTTTTCCACACGGGCCCCGGGCCCCCAGGCGCCGGCTGGCAGCCGCCCGTGGGTGGCCGGTGGCGAGCAGCGCACGCCGCTGCCCCTGGGTCTCTGCCGAGATTTCCAGGTAGCAGTGAGTTCGCTGTGACGCGGGCAGTGCTGCTCTGAGAGCGCTACTAGGACCCGAGACAAAGAGACAAAGAGAGGACACCTGTATGCAGTTCGCAGAAAGTTGTATTGCTTGAACCCCGAAGGGACAAGTGACACCGGGCAGGTTTCTGGTTACAGTTTTCATAGGGGGTGTAGGTAAAAAGGTGAAGCCAATAGGGACAGTCTCCAGCCTGAATACATTACGGGTCAAATCCAATGGGAATAACTCAAGGAGGGGTGAAAGCTCCAGGGATTACAGAAAGAAAACTTTCTAACTTCAGACTCACAAAGCCTTTCACCTTTTTCGCAGCTGCGCGCTACCGCATGGGGCATTCAGCACTTGTGTCCATGGCCCTTCCTTCATCCCCAGCCTGCAGCAGTCACAGTCACTGTCGCCTCCCCCTTGCTGCAACTCATTTGCCAAAGTGCTGCCAAAGGCAGCAGAGCTGGCTCAGGATCCCTGTTGGCTCCTGGTCTCCAGGACGAGCTTCAGAGGGACACTTGGCACGCTGCCTAAAGAGCTGTCCCTGGGATGGGGGTGGATTTGTCCTTCCCGGGTGGCTCCTGCTTGGAGTTCTACTCTCAGTGGATTCCCAAAGTGTTCTCAGCAGGCCTTTGCAGCGAGTTCTGAGCCAGCGCGTGGCTCTGCTGCCATCCCAAATCTGTACTTCCCTTGCCCAGCCTGAGTGCAAGTGAGGCATGTGCTGGACATGGCTGGAGATTTTCATGGACAAAATCCTCCAGCATTTGCATCTGCTCATGGCTTTGGGTAGCACAAACCTATACTTCTTTCAGCTGAACCATTGCATTTATTGCAGATAGTTACACCCACACTAGTAATGTACAAATACGCAAAAACCCCTTAAGTTTAAAAATGAAATTTGTTTTAAATTGCTACACTTGTGCCGCCGATGTATAAACATGCAAATATAAATTTAAGTTAAAAATCTAATCTATTGTGAGAATCATGCTTTGTAAATATACACAAATATCAGCTTCAGTTAAAAAATGAATTTTTTGCAACTCCCTACAACTCAATATACACAAATATGAATTGAAGTTGGACAATTTAATTTTTTACATATTACTACAAGTATATGGCCCATGTACGAATACAGAAATATCAATGTCCCTCTCAAAAGACTCTCAGATGCAGAACTAAATTAACAGAGTTTTAGAACTATGCAACTCCATATATTTTTCAATAGAAGTAAATACATAAGAATATACAGATGTAAATATGTACTATGGATTTCATTACATGTATGACATATATAATACACACATAAGAAACCTATCTATAAATATACAAATATCAATGGGCCAATAAAACAATCCATACAACCCCAGCAATAGAACTACACAGCTACACAATTGTACAAGTATGTAAATATAACTACAGATGTAAACAGATCAAAATACATACATCAATATAACAATATACATACATAGACACCCATACAAATATCAGTCTACGTATGTCAATATCCCTATACTTGTAACTATCAAAGTGTAACTCTACAAATCCATAAAGAGAACTAGATCAGGAGGGACTGCAGCTGCTGATGCTCCCAGGCTCTCCTGTCTCTTCCTCCCGTGCAGAGCAGCTCTCCTGGACAGGGACGGCAGAAGGCACAGCTGGCAAGAAAAGGGAACACTGAGTCAGTACGGGGACCTTTCCCTTGGCAGCAGCTGCACTTCCATCAGGGAAGAGAAGATCTCAGAGCCTCCCCAGGAGGGTGAAGGAAAAAGCAGCTGAGCAGGCCAAGCTGTGGTGAGCTGTTCACTCCTTTCAGGCATCCCAGTTACTCTGAGGGTACTCCAACATGTCACGTTATTGAACCACCTCTGCACTACCAAGACTGTGGCCCCCAAATCAATCAGTATTTATATCTCCAGCTGCTTGCACCAATGGCAGGGAGCATTCTCTAACGGTGCTGGGGCACAAAGTTACCTTCCAGAGGTCATCTGACAGAGCCTGTTTCTTCCTCTGTTTCTGGTCTTTCTCCTTATCTTTCACTTGGAATTTTTACAGGATTTATTTTTATTTTGTCTTGATCAGTGCTAAAATGCATGTTTCTCTTCCCAGTTTCAGTTTGTTTAGTGATCCTGTCAAGCGTTTTCTCAGAAGATTTTGTAATGGAATTGAGTGTTAATTTCAGCAATTTTGGTGATTTTCTGTGTGATTTACCCAAATCTCCTGTTAGTTAGGGCACCACTTAGGAAGGTACAAAGAGAAAAAGGTTGTCTCTGTAAGTCTGTTCAGTAGTGATTCCACTATTCATGAATCAAAGAGAGTGATTAGCTGAATTTTAGATGTACTCCTAACCTGAAAGTGCAACAGGCAACTTGGGGAGAAATTAAAGCCAGCCTCTTCTCCTACCAGCCTGTATTCAAATGTAAAGTCAATAGAGCAGGGTGAGAATGTTAGTGCTCAGCTCCTAAAGTGCCTTATTAAGGTGTTCTTAACGTAATGGAGATAAAATCTGGGTTTCCATTCCTAATCTCCAGACATTCATTGTCAGTTTCATTGACTCTGAAAACAGCAGAGATGTGCACATCATGCCTTATCAATGTATCTGGGAATGTTTTAGGTTCAGGTTCTCTGAGGCTTTAGATTTTTAGTTCTCTAGACAATACTTCCAGGAGTCTAAAGAACTTTCAGAAATTAAACTTTTCTCCTTTTTTCCTCATTCTTTGCACTTGTGCACCAGAGATCTTCAGTGAATATATTCCACTCTAATAAACCTCCAAGCTGAATCTCTCAGATGTATTTACAGTGGTTGCCCATGTGTCTCTTCTGCCCAGTGCAATTTAAAAATCTTCATTCCTCATTATTTCTGCTGTTCTTTTTCTGTTTTAGCTTATAAATACATGCCCATGCATCGGAAATGTTGGGGTTTTTTTTCATACATCACTTCCTGTCAAGTAGTTTATTTTTATCCTGTCCTGATGTTTCCCTAGTTTCATATGTTTTATTCTAACTACACTCGTGTACTTTTGAATGTGAAGTTTTATCATGCAATGCTCTCATTCACCTGCTTTCATGAAATCCTTCATTAACGTTAGCAAAGGTACCTGTCTGGTTCCCTTCTGCTTTGTAGAAGATTTGGGAAACTCAAGTCATGCTGAAGATACCTTGATGAACAGATTAGTGGGATTATGGGCCATACTGGCCTGCGACAGCAAGGTCCTGTACATGAAGGCAGAAGTGCAGAAGGTCCTGTCAGTCCTGTTTCTGTGTATTTCTGGAAACCAGGGAATCTCTCTTGGTCCTGTGAGGCACTGAGTTTGCAAAGCAATGGTTCTGTTGCTGTTGTTGCTTTCCCTTTGGGCTGTATCAGTATTTGAAGGCAGTCAAGCCTCTCTCCAGATGGGCAACTCTGATCATTGCAGTGAAGCAATGGAGGAGTTCAGGAGGTGGTGATGACCATTTCAGGATGGCTCGCTCCAGTTCAAGCCCTGAGTGGGACTCAGAATAAAAACTCTTTCAAACCTCAACTCCATTGGAAGGTTCCCTTCCTTGTCACCCTGTGAATAAGCTCAACATTAACTTTTGGAATTATCCATTGTTTTTACAAGATGGAAAGTCCCATTTGTGGTGGTTTTGGCACGGTTAGGAATTGGGGAAGGGTCTCCTTCTGATGCCAAAATTATTTTTGCTTTTATATTTTCTTCATAGATATTCATGGCTCTGTAGACTATTGTTGTATAGCTATCTAGTTCCTAGGTAACTTCAGTACTTTTCCTCCCCTGATAGGCAGAAAGACAAAACACCTTCCATTGGCTCCTATCCTATCTTGCCTCCTTGGGGAACCAAAGTTCAAACAGGTTTTCAAGACATTGAGAACTGCACTTCACTACACTTTCCCATAAACTACCTGTAGCCAGAACAGCTAGTACAGCTAGTCACAAAGAAAGAGGGGCCCCAGAAGAGGTGGAAACAAAGTGGGGGAATTTCCCCTTTACTTGGCTTCTAATTGGGAATTCTTGTCAAGTATGCTAACTTCCCAAACTTGTAAAACCACATTGACTGGCCCTATGGGGGGTGGGCATTTTTCTGTATCTGTTCCTGGAGGCTTCCAGTTAAAGACCAGATTTGATCTTACCTGCTATACTTAAATTGCCTGGAAAGTGTGTTGTTTCATTTCTCAGTCTTTAAGGCATCACTCCCTCCACACTGCAGTGCCTTTGGAATACAGCCACTGGCTGTTGTTTGCACAGCTGTGGTACTTCTACCTGAGGCAGAAAGTGCAATTGCATTTCCAGCCAAAATCCATGAGGAATGCGGCAGCCAGAGCATCCTGTGCAGATACAGACCTGCAGCTGTGACTCAAGGGGGTTTTGGCTGCTGCCCAGCCCAGTGGGCGCAGTGTCTCCTGTGTGACTGCCCCCTTCCCTGCTGCCCATGGATAGTCGTGCAGGGCTCTGCAAGGGGTATGGAACAGGGAGGGAATGTCTGCCGGAAAGAGTGAGTGGAAAATGTTGGGAAAATGTTTGAAAGTAAGCAATTGAGAATTCCTTATGCTTTAACAGACAGCTCTGGGTCCTGTATTTCCTCATACAAATGATTGATGTGTGCAAGTGGGTATCTTAGTCTTGAGATTTAGAGTGGGCCTGCTGAGAAGATAGCTGCAATGTCGTTAAGGGGAAGAAATTGGTTTTAGGGGGCTCTTGACCATCAAAGGATAATCTGAAGCATGGGATGTTCCCAAAATTACTTTGAAAGAGACCTCTATTCTAATGCAAATAATTTTGTGGGAATGATTTAAATGTGTAAAACTATTTTAGGAATGCTTAGCCTATGCCTTTGAGCAAAGTAGTGAACATGGATACAAAACTAGTAGGTGCCAAAATAAAGTAATTCCCCCTTTCTGTCCTTGTTAAAAAGGAACCTGGAAACAAGAATCAACCACTGTCTTTTCCAAACAGCAACGTAGTATTGCACATTCATCTCCATGCCCTTACTGCCTCCTTTCAGCCACCTTGTGGGCAAGGAGTTCTGGCTGCTGATGGAGTACATGGACAGAGGCACTCGGAGAGCTGTGACTAATGAAACTCACAGATCTGAAGATGACATTGCAGCTGCCAGTCTGGACCTTAGGGATCCCATCTGTGCTTCCGAGGACTTGGGTAGGATTGTCTGGGAAACAGGGCTTCAGAACAGGAGCGATTCCATGTGCTGGACTTTGTTTCTGTATTGCTGGAATGCTATGAGGAAGCAAGAGCATTTCAAGTGAATTGCGTGGCAGGGTGCCTGCACTCACTGTGCTCTGTTCTTGTACTCTTACTTCCTGCTGTTGTATCCTGGCTCTGTTTCTTGCATTTGTATTTACTGTTCCCCACCTTGCTTCTCGAAGCGTTTGCCTGGAGGCTGCCTGCACCCCATTCCTTGCCTGTAAAGCAATCCTGCTGGTGGCAGGATTTGAAACTAACAGCAAAGGAATAAGAGACTCATTTCTGACAGTCCTCAACTGAAAAGGACAATAGGGCAAATGCAAAATAGTGTTTGCTCCAGAAGAGTAATGTGACACCCTCCTGTTAGTGTTTTCTCTCTCAGTTCCTGTGAGGACTGGATATCCTTCACTCAAGCTAAGTAATCCACAGGGATGTCAAAAGCTGGTACATCCTTCTCATAACCAACACCTCTTTGAAGCTGGGTCAGTATATTCTCAATCTGGCCCAGCATTCCAGGCATGTGGTCCATGGGGCTGCTTTTGAGTAACTGCCAGTTCCTGCAAAGTGGTGCTGGTGGCAGTGCAGGGACCCCTACTTGTTGCGGTGTGGTTTGATTTAGTCAGTTGGTTTTATTAATGTTAGTTATCATTTATGTTCCCCGGTTTGTCCCCTCATGGTTGGTTTGATCCAAGTTGTTTGGCCCAAAAGTTCCCACCACTTGGGTCCCCAGTTATCTGTCAATCTTCTCACCTCTCCCTGCTTTCTCCTTTTTTGGTTGCATCAATCAGAGTTTGTTCATACTCTTTTGGTTGTGAATCCTGCAACCATCCTGAGTTTCTTCAAGAAAGTTCTGTATCAATCACCCCAGGTCAGTTTTTCTATTTGTCCCCTGACTTGGTGCCTAACCGTGCTATGTTATCATAGGTTGCTGTAATTGGTTTCATCCCTCTCTGGTTTACCTCCATTGGGCGAGACAGATTTGCACCCATGTCCACCCAGCCCCTATTTGAGTTGCTGTAATCTTTGATTTCTTTGGCATTTGTTCCTGCACCCACTCAGAGAGCACCTTTGTTCTTGCCCCGCCTGGGGAAAATAAAGACTCTTTGGGCTGGCATACAAGTGTCCTTCTCTCATCCCTTCACCTCCTCTCAGCGTGTGGAGCTACCAAAGCTGCGTAACCCACGCCACAGCACTCAGCACCACCAGGCTGGCAGATGCCGTTCCCCTGGGGTGCCTCTCTCGTGGTGGCCACCCGGCCTCACACGGGCAGTGCCAGCCGGCTCATCCCACCTGCCCGAGGTCGTGGCAGGGAGCCGCCGCACCTACTGTGAGCTGAGGGCAGAGTTGCAATGCACACAGAGCTGTCACAAGGAACAAGCAGTCCACACGGGCATTATTGTGTGTGTATCCCTTCCAGAGGGAGGGAGCTACAACCTAAAGCTTCCAGGGAATCAAAACCACTGCTGGGGACAGTGTAAAAAACTGGTTTGTTTCATTTAGAATGTGGAATTCTTTTGATTGGTTTCCTAATTGCACAGAATTTTTTTATTCTCCTCAGCTGATTTTGGCCTCTTTGCTCAGCTCACCCCTGAGCAGAGTAGATGGAGCTCAGTGGCCGGCACTTGTGGGTGGATGCCGCCTGAAGTGCTGACAGGTCAACCCTAGGGCCCCAAAGTGGACATGGATCAGGAAGTTCCTTACTGGAATGAAACTCCTGTCTCAGTAAGGTGCAAATACTCCCTGATCCTGATGTCTTTCTCTCCTGTCCCATGTCCTGTGTGCCATTGGACAAAATCCCATTGCCATTTCCTGGCACCATTTCCACCAAGGTCCCCTTCTAAAAATGTCCCTGCAGCACAGCAGCATCTGCTGTAGTTTTGGTTGCATCAGTGAGGGAACCACAAAAGAGAAGTAGCTTATAGGAAGTAGAAGGAAGTTGAGCAGCAAGTAGCACAATGAAGTGGCATGTAGAAGTAGCAAGTAGCCCATAGTTCAGGAACCTGCCATTTTGGCCTTCAGCCATACTTGACATTTCTCCTGTGCTCTGGAGAGATTTGGCTGTGGGCAGGAGGGGCTGTGAGGGACTCACTCTGAGCCTCTGAGGGGCCCTGGCTTGTGCCCCCCACCCCACCCTTAGAGGTTTCTGGCACACAAACAGGGACAGCTGAGAGGGATTTGTCCCAGCCCCATCTGCTGCCTGGCACGCTCAGGCAGAGGAGAACTGGCCCAGGCTGACTGCCAGGTTGTGTGGCAGAGAGGGAACTGCAGGACCCAGCACCACTCGGCTGGCCCTGCTGGGAAGGAAGGTGCCATGCAGCACAGGAGGGGCAGGGCATGGAAAGGCAGACACTGCTCTGTGTGCCTTTGGAAATTAGCACAAGACAGGGACCTATGGGAGTCATTGGAGCTTCTTGAAAGGAAGAAACCCCAGGGACAGAAAGCACCATTTCTAGAGCACTGGCAGGGCAAAAACCCCAGCAAGATGGAGAAACCAGAATAAATGGATAAGTGGGATTCTGGGCTGGGTTTTCCTGTGATGGCAAGGTCCTGCACATGACAATTGAGGAGCAGATGGTCGCATTGTTTTCCTTTCTGGGTCTTTCTAGGAACTAGAGGAATCCTGATGGAGTATGTGAGGCACTGAGCTTGGAAGGTCATGGTTCACTGTTCTTTGTTGTTTTTTTTTCCCTTTGGACAGCATCCATTGGTAACATCAGCCAGGCCAGTGTCCATCCTGGCACCACTCATCACTGTTCTCAAGAGGATGCAGCAGAGAAGAATGTAACAACCAAGTCAAGATGTCATCACCACAAGGAATTTTGAGGATTGGAGGATTATAGGAGGAGGATTGTTGATAAGGTTTTATAGAATAGGATTGTAGAAGAGGATTGTAGAGTAGGATTGTTGAAGAGTTTTGTGTAATAGGACTGTAGAGTAGGATTGTTGAAGAGTTTTGTAGAATAGGATTGTAGAATATGATTGTGGCGTAGGATTGGTAGAGTAGTATTGTTGAAGAGTTTTGTAGAATAAGATTGTAAACAAGGATTTTCATTAAATAAAGTTTCTGAAAAATAAACTCACTTGGAAGACTGTCCTCTTTCTGACCCCTTCAGAAAAGTCAACATTTCCTTCTGAATTATCACCTGGTTTTTATGGGTGTTAAGCCACACTTATGGCTTCTTTTGTATGGTTTTTAAGTAGGGGAAGGCTCTTCTTCATTCATCCTTTCCAGACCACACTGTCTTGGGAATATGGCCAACTAGGCAGCTTTTGGCCAGCTGTAGTATTTCTAGTTGAGGCAGAAAGGGCAATGGCATTTGCAGGAAAAAGCAAAGGGCAAGTGGTGCAGCCAAAATATCCTGTGCAGATGCAGGCCTTCAGCTGTGACTCCAGAGCATTTTTGTGCCTGCCACTTGGATTTGTATCGTGAAGGGCAATGTCTTTGGCTGGAGGAGAGCCTCGCTCAGCGGAGAAAGCAGAAAGATCAGAGAGGTGCTCTGAAAGGTCTCCTGCGGTGCAGAGCTGTCAGCGAGTGTGAGCTGAGAGCGGGCCCGGCCCTGCCCGTCGTGGAGCCGCAGCAGAGCCCTGGCAGAGCCCGGAGCAGCCTGAGCCTCGGCAGGGCCAGGCTGCAAGGAGGCCCTGGTAGCTGCAGGAGGCACAGCCCGGCCCTGCGTGCCTCTTGCTGGCAGCGGGCGCATCCTCCGCTCTCAGAGCCCAAGCGCAGCCGGCTGCTCCGGAGGGCAAGCGGAGCCCTGCTGGGCACAGCCCAGCCTGGAGGCATTGGCCCTCTGGAGTCTGCCCGAGGAGAGAAAGGCCAAGGGCAGCCGAGGCCCGCTGGCCTGGCTCAGCATTCCCACTCTTGTGCCGCTGCCCTGCGACTCCTGGCAAAGGTCAGCAGTGTGTGCAGCACCCTGGGCACCGGGGCAGGGAGCCGGGCTGCTCGGCAGGCTGGAGCACAGGGCAGCGTCCTTCGGGCACGGCACTTGTGCCAGGGGACCCGAGGCCAGCGGGAGGCAGCGACAGCTTGTCAGCTCACGGCTGCAGGAGCCAGTGCCTCACACAGCTCTGGGAGGCAGCGCCTGCGATCCTGCAGCTCTGCACTGAGCCACAGCAAAGCTGGGAGCTGCAGAGTGCTCTGCAGAAATATTCAGGGCCGGCAGGCCAGCCTGCTTTGTGCTCTCTGGCACACAGCAAGCGCTGTGCCACACCGCAGCTCGGAGCTGCTGGGAGAGAGGTGTTAGAGATAAACTCTTAGGTACATTTAAATGGAGACAAAGTCATTAAAGCAAAAGAGAACCTTCTTCTTAGCAGAAGGCTCCTCTTGAAGCCAATAGCAGGTTTCTGAATAGAGCAGGAATTGGATTAAACCTAAAAGTCTGCCACTGCTATGACTGAAATACCAATTTGCATGTTTTCTTATTTCGGAATCAAAATATGACCATGGCTTTTAATGTTGGGTTTTTTGCAGCTAAGAGTTCAGATGCAATAATCACAGAACTCAGGTCATTTGAGATTACAGAAAGGTTAAAAACTATGCATGGGAAGGTAATAACAGGAATTTCTAACTAATAACAAATGGATTGTCCTGCAGCCTTGAGGTCATATCCTTCTACCCTTCCCAAATGAAAACCTATTCACTGAAGACCCATCATCATCTCAAAACCATGTTTAAATTAATTGGACCTGTTGATTAGCCCATGTAAATTAGATCTTTCCCTTTTATTTTCACTGACAAACTCTGATTCAATGTCAAATTATCAATCTTTCAAGGAAAAAATATACCATGCAGAGTAAAACCCAGGGCAGAGGCTTCTATACATAGTATAGAAAGATGGGGAGACCCGGTGTGTACCACAGGGAAACTTGGTCTTAAGTGAGAACTGGGTGTAAGATTTCATGGTGTGCAGATGGAAATAGAATAAGGGGTGGATAATGTCCTGGGTTGTAAGATAAGCTTAATTTTTCATAAAAACTTCCCATTCAGTATCACTCCTTTACCAGCTTTTAATGACTGTTTCTGTTTAATGCTTCACTGTGTAGATTCTTGCAGATCTGTAAATACTGAACAGAGGCTCAAAAGTCTTGGTACATCCTTTTGAATCAACTTCCTTTCCTTCTCCAAACCTCCCATTTGAACTATTTGTTTCTGGTTTTCCCTCACTTTAGGAGAAAAAGCAGAGGTCAGAGGAGCCCAACAAAGCAATTCAGCTCCTGTGCCTGAGAAGAGGAGGATGATGACTGTGAGACTTGCAGACATTGACTGGAGCGGTTGCACTGCTGTTTACGGCTGGCCCTACGGGGACAGGGTGATTCATTTATTTGCTCTGAGGGATTACAAGGAGCCAGAGTTACTTGCTCGGCTGCAGAGAGATGGAGTCCGGCAAAAGGACAAGGATTCCCTTGGAAAAATCCTTCAGGAGGTGAGATGGTGGAACTTGTGCCAGTGCTTCTTCCATCATGCTATTCTACTATTCATAATTTACTACTTCCTCACCAGTTGAAATTAGAGACTTTGCCAATAGTCCTTTAAGTAAAGTTCCACTGGGATTTCTTTCTCATAGGCTTTCATAAAATGCACACCCATTGAAAGATGCAGGAGATCCTTCCTTCCTTCCTTCCTTCCTTTTTAAATATTCCCCATCTGCATAGCATTTTCCTGAATAATGCAAGCATTATTATATCAGATAGGAATATTTCCACTTTAGCTAGGAAAAAGCATTTTGGAACCTAGTCAAAGGACTCAAATTCAACATGGACACACTTTTAGTTGATCCTACAGTGACTTTAAGGAACTGATTCCCTGAAGCTGTGACGTTTGTTGCTGTGTTTGCCCAGGGCAGTGGCAGGGATTTTTCACCCTGAGGACATTCACAATACCATGAGAGCCATGTTTTGCCATCCCAACTGAAGTAGCCCTTTTAGATTTCTGTAGTTTGCACATGGATGTAATGAACATTTCTTTTCTGAAATGTGTGCTTGTAGGTTGCTGACCTGAATGCAAAGGATAATTCCTTCAGTCTGAAGGAACATCTGTTTCAAACCTTTCAGACTGATTGGCCTGGCTACAGTAAAAACGATAGAGCGAAGTTGAAGTTAATACTTTCTAGGTAAGTTCAGTCTATTGGGGAAGGAAAAGAGCCTTTTTAGAAGAAAGCCCTGGGAAATGAAGCCTAGGTTCTTAGAATATGCTGAGGTAGCAGGGACCTGCCAGGATCCTGGCCCTGCACAGAATCACACCAGGTGCCCAAGAGTGCTGTCCAAACACTTCCTGAAGCCTTGCTGCAGTGACCACTGGCCTGGGGAGCCTGCTGCAGTGCTCAAGCACCCTCTTCTGGGGCACGCATGTTTTCCTGATATCCTGCCTAAAGCTCCTTCAACTCAGCTTCATGCTGTTTCCTTGAGTCCTGGCACTGAAGCTCTGCAAGGAAAGGACTATGACAGTTGATATTTAGGCCTTGTAACTTGAAATATTGGACCATCCTTACAGGAAAACAGCTCCATCTCAGAGCCCCACCAGCAGCAGCCAAGCAACATCTCCAGGGCCTTTGGAGAGAAACGCTCCAGCAAGACCTGCTCAGGTATTTTGTGCATTTTTAATATTCTGTACTCTGTGTAAAGTTTCAGCAGACTTGCTGGTGGTATAAAAGCTGTGATGTGAATGTGCAGGAGCAGGCCTAAGCATGTTTTGCCTCAGACATTCCAAGTGCTGTGACAGAAATGCTGTGGTGAGAAGAGAGGATCCTGCAGGGGTGGAGCTGCACTGTCCTGAGCCAAATTTCTCCTCTGCCTGAAGACTTGAGCTCAGTCCCCACCTCAACTCATTCCCTGGAGGAGGCCTCAAAAGGCTGGCTCTGCAGGAAAAATCTCCTGTACATAAGAGGCTGCCCCAGGGCTGGGCAGATGGGGTCCTCTCGCCCTCTTGTCCCTCTGTCTCTCTGTCACCCTCATTGCTGACTCCAGCCCTGCACTATCCACATGGCTGCACCAACACAGGATCTACAGAATGGTGATATTCCCTCAGTCCCTCCTCTGTCTCTGTTTCGCTCCTCCCTCACTCTGCCTGGGCACACACGGCTGTCCTGTTCTACTCCATGCTCAGTTCAGAAGTTTGCAGTGGGTGTGGGGAGCTTGTGGCCATGTGCTGTGGCTTGTGAGTCAGCAGCTTTGAGAAGGTCCTTGGGAGGAGCTGAGAGATGATTGAAGGGCACTGAGCAGCAGTGAGGGCTTATTGGTAAGCTCTTGTGAAACTCTCTTGTGCAAATTTAAGGGTTTGTTCGCCAACAGCTTTTGAGTCTGCGCAGCAGGTAGCCTGCTGGACTTTAGACTACTATACCTAAAAGCACAAGAGTTTCCTGACATGTGGCTGCTGTCTTTGTTCATCCTGATGAGAATTCACAACCAGTCATCACACCCTGCACTCCTGTATTCTAATAGCGAAGCACTAATCTCATTTCTAACACATAAAACTCTATAACAGCCAGGTGCCTCTTCATTAACTCATGTGGGAGTTTGACAGCAAAAGCTGAGTATTTTCCTGGTGTGTGCAAGCAGAAATTGGGACCTAGATAAAACTTACAGGACATCCCCTTTAAGGGAGGCTTTGCTGGAGATGCTGAAGGGAGTGGGAGCTACCTCCCAAAGCCTTTTAACAGTAGACCTGGAGAAGGACTTGCTAAGTCCTAAGATGAGAAACTAGGAATGCAATAGAGCAGATATTTACCTGGAGGTCTTCCAATATTCGACAGCTATTTTTATTTTAAAGAAAAACATGTGTTTTCAACCATTGCTAGTTCACAAATCCTGCTTTTTTAGAATGGAGCAAAACCTGATCTGGGTTTTTTTGTTATTGTTGTAGAAACGGGGTTCTGTCTTGACCAGACCTGTGATGAGCAAGAAGCAGAGGATTGAGCAGTAGCTCAGTTACCTCCAGCCAGCACCTGGTGGCCGCTCTTCTTCCTGGCTGCTGGCTTTGACATCCCATTCTACTTCTTACCTGTCTCCTAATGTCGTCTCCATTTCCCCTGCAGCTTTTGGGTTTAAGAAGTTCTACAATGACAGCAATCATGTGCTGAAGACTACCATGTGAAAAAAGATGTGAAGAGAATTTGGGAGGCTGAAGCAGTAGTGTCCCTTGGATCTCAGTGAAGGTATCAGTGTGCAGCTTTTCCTAACTCCAGTGTGGATAATGATGGAGTAAAGATTTGACGATTAAGGGAAGCCTCTGCATGAATTAAGGTGCAAGAAAGACTCTATTCCAGAGTCACTAGTACAGACATTATTTAATAGTAAATGTGAACTAGAGGGATAGAAAGCTAAAGGAGGAGATGGGCCAGGTGGGAAGAAGTGCTGAGATGAACACCGAGGTGGGTTAGGCCCGCATAGGCCCTCCCTTCCTGCAGTGCAGTTGCACAGGCTCAGCTGCAGCAGTGGTGCTGCATCCCCTCATTGCATTTGCAGTGCAGGAGGGGAGGGAGAACTGTGTGTGTGTGTGTGTGTGTGTGGTATAAAACACTGGAAATTGCGCCCAGCTTGTCTCAGAGCAGTTGATGTTGGCAAGGGCAGTCAGGCCCCTGCAGCTCTGGGGCTGTGGGGCAGCTGTGGCCTTTGGAGCAGGCAGGGCTCTGGCTCGCACTGGATGCAGCCAGGGATGCTCTGTGGAAGGCTGAGGGCAAGCCTGGCCCTGCAGGGGAGCAGTGCAGTGAGGCCTGTGCTAGGGCTCTTGCTAGCTAATGTCACTGGGCAGAGGCCAGTAGTCCAAGCTACTGCTTCTCCGGAACCTCTCAAAATGTTGAAAGGCATCTGTAGTTTTCTCTTCTAACATGTCCTGCCCACCAGTCAGGTGCATCTGGCCTGGGATGCATCCCTGGCATTTGTTGTTGTCTCTTCTTATACTGAATTTTAACCTGGTAAAGATTTATTGCTTGTAAATATTTATCTCAGGATGGTTTGAAGTGTTTATTCCCATGTGGAATGAGTTTTTGTCATTCCAAAGAGAACCAGATCTTCAGGCCCAGAAGAGCAGAAGCTTTGGTGTGACAGTATTATTCTCATTGCCACTTCATCTTGGATTTGTATCATGAGCTTGATAAACCTCACACCTGTTGATTTGAGGGAGAAGGTTTGAATCCCTTCAGTGTCTTTAAGCATGAATGAGTTTTGCCCTCTTTAGCAGCTGCTGGGCTTTGGGTTGTTATTGCGGTTTCAGACTTGTCTAGAGTTTGTTGTAAAAGAACAGCCTCAGTTTGCAAACTTCCCAGAAGGCTCCAAAGTCAGTCTGAGAGTGTTTTTACTGCTTTACATGAATAAAACCAGACTGGCCTGGCTTGGTAACCTCTGAGTCTGCCTTAAGGCTATTTAAAAGAAAAGGTCAGGAAATTCTAAACTCTGCAGAAATGTTGACATGACTGAATCTTTTTTTTTTTTTTTTTTATTTCTTCTTCCTAGGGTAGCCCCAGCTACTCTGAGATGAAGAGCAGATGCCAGTACCTCCACAAAAAGCTGTCCCACATTTAGCAATGAGTATCTGAATTTGGCAAGCAGCAAGTGGAGTCCTGGCACCAGTCGTCTGCTTCAGCAAGGAATCATCTATGAACTCAGGCTGTTTTATTTTAAAAGAAGATTAAGTTTTTAGGATTCTTCAAGTTAGGATTGAGTAGATGGTTATTTGTTACAAACATAGGATTAGTTAGTCTAAGATTACAGAATTTAGTATTGAACTTTAGCAATAAAGAAGTTGCACTATTGTTAACAAGAGTACTGAAGTCTGTCCAAGATGTATTTGGTTTATAGTTTCTTCATCCTACCCTAGGTCCCAGTTCCAATAGCATGTTTTGGGGGTTTATTAGAAATGACACCCAGTTGATTAGAGGAAAAACAGGGGATGAAGCTTTCCAGCCTTTCCT
This sequence comes from Lonchura striata, assembly GCF_050655825.1. Taxonomy (NCBI): domain Eukaryota; kingdom Metazoa; phylum Chordata; class Aves; order Passeriformes; family Estrildidae; genus Lonchura; species Lonchura striata. Next base: position 23,163,276 of record NC_140740.1, on the reverse strand, counting down.
TTCCTTCTTCTCTGAATCTGTTATTTCCCTTTTTGAAAATGGTCAGTTTTCCCTGAATGTTAAAGAAACCACTTTCCTCATATTTAATCTAGTAAGCTTCCTCTATACAGTCTACAGCTTCTCTAAACTGAGGGCTAAGATGTCCAGAGGAGCTGATGAGACTCCTAATCCAGAAGTAGACCCAAATGGGGAGAATTCTGAGTAATGTAGAAAATAAGAGAGAATGAGCCAAACCCCGAAAGAATTTTCTGATCCCCTGTGAGAAGCCCGGGTTTGGTTTGGGGTCTCGTGTCGTGGTAAAGTCTCTCCTCCAACCCGTGCTTCCAAAGAAAAATTCCGCAGGCTCTTGTTGTTCAGTCTCAAGGCAGTTTATTGCGAGTTATCTAACAGATTGTGCTCGCGGGCTGCGGCTGTTTGATCAGCGGCCCCGGCAGAGACACACACACACACTGACACCCTCACTGTCCAGTGTCTTCTTCTTCTCTCTCCCCCACCCAAGGCTGCTTCTATCTTTTATATTATGTATAACATGTTTACAATTATTCCCCAATACCTACTACCGCTATTACCAAGTGCTTTTCTACTCTAAACCAATCTGTGAATGCCAACATCACCATGAACATGGAGGCAAGGAAGAAGAATGAGGAAGGACAGGATGAGCCCACTTTCCTCCATCTTAGAACTTCTGACTCCCATGTACAAAGTAAAAACCCCCCTGTACAGGTGCTAAAACCCCCCTGTACAATACTAAAACATTTTCCCCTCTGTTTTGTAACTACTTTTACTATACTATCTAACCCTTTGTGACTGCTTGTTCCACCTTCAAAGCTGGTAATTCATTCCATGGCTCAAACTCGAAATCACAGCTGTTTCCAGCTGCCTGCTGGGGTCTAGAATGCTTCTGACCAAGGCCTGGAACCTCTAAAAATGTCTGAGAGACATTTTAAGTTCCCACAACAGAGATGTGAGTGTGAAACCACAAAAAGTTGTGTGACCTCATAGGGTCAAAGTTACATCACAGAGATGTCTGTGTGATATCACAGAGATGTCAGTGTGACCTCAAAGAGATGTCATTGTGACATCCCAGAGATGTCTGTGGGACATCACAGAGAGCTGTGTGATGTCACAGAGATGTAAGGGTGACATCACAGACAGCTGTGTGACATCACAGAGATGTTATTGTGACATCACAGAGAGCTGTGTGATGTCAGAGAGATGTAAGCGTGACATCACAGAGATGTCCATGTGACACCACAAAAAGCTGTGTGACCTCATGGGGTCAAAGTGACATCAAAGAGATGTCTCTGAGACATCAGAGAGAAGGCTGTGTGACATCACAGAGATGTCAGTGTGACATCAGAGAGAGATGTGTGGCATCACACAGATGTCTGTGTGACATAACAGGAGGTTGTGTGATGTCACATAGATATCCAGGTGACATCATGGAGAGTTCTGTGTCATTGCAGAGATATCAGTGTGAAATTACAGACAGCTGTATGCCATCACAGAGATGTTATTGTGACATCACAGAGAGCTGTGTGATGTCAGAGAAATGTAAGCGTGACATCACAGAGATGTCCGTGTGACACCACAAAAAGCTGTGTGACCTCATGCGGTCGAAGTGACATCAGAGAGATGTCTATGAGACATCACAGAGATGTCTGTGTGACATCACAGAGATGTAAGGGTGACATCAGGGAGATGTCTGTGTGACCTCACAGACAGCAGTGTGATGCCACAGTGATGTCATTGTGACATCACAAAAATCTGTGTGACATCAGACAGATGTCAGTGTGACGTCACAGACAGCTGTGTGACATCACAGGGATGTCCATGTGACACCACAAAAAGCTGGGTGGCCTCATGGGGTGGAAATGACATCACAGTGATGTCTGTGCGACATCACATGCAGCTGTGTGCCATCACAGTGATGTCATTGTGATGTCACAAAAATCGGTGTGACATCAGACATATGTCATTGTGACATCAAAGAGAGCTGTGTGACATCACAGAGATGTCAGTGTCACATCACAGAGAGCTGTGTGATGTCACAGAGATGTCATTGTGACATCAGAGAGAGCTGTGTGATGTCCCAGAAATGTCAGTACGTCATCACAGACAGCTGTGTGACATCAAAGTGTTGTCATTGTGACATGCCAGAGAGCTGCGTGGCATCACAGACAGCTGTGTGACATCACAGAGATGTCAGGGTGATTTCACAGACAGCTGTGTGACATCACAGAGATGACTTTGTGACACCAAAAAAAGATTTTTACCTCATGGAGTCAAAGTGACATCACAGAGATGTCTGTGTGACATCCCAGAAATGTCAGTGTGACATCACAGACAGCTGTTTGACATCACTCTGATGTTAGTGTAACATCGCAGATATGTCTGTGTGACATCACAGAGAGCTGTGTGATGTTACAGAGATGTCAAAGTTACATCACAGACTGCTGTGTGACATCACAATTATGTCATTGTGACATCAAAAATGTCAGTGTGACATCACAGACAGCTGTGTGACGTCACAGATATGTCATCCTGACGTCACAGAAATGTGGATGTGACAGCGCTGAGAGCTGTGTGACATCACAGAGATGTCTGTGTGACATAACAGGAGGTTGTGTGATTTCACAGTGATGTCCATGTGACATCACAGAGAGCTGTGTGACGTCACCAAGAGGTCAGTGTGACATCACAGACAGCTGTGTGAAATCACAGAGAAGTCAGTATGACATCATAGGGATGTCCATGCAACATCGCAGGCAGCTCTGTGGCATCACAGTGATGTCATTGTGACATCACAAAATCTGTGTGAGCTCATAGGACCGAAGTGACATCACAGAGATGTCTGCGGCTGCACCACTTCTGCTTTGGTTCTGCCTGCATCTAGAATGCCACAGATGTGCCAAGTGGGGCCAGTGGCCCATATGCCAAGGGCAGTGTAGTCTGGAGGGCATGAATGAAGAAGAGCCATCCCCACTTTCAAACCGTACCAAAGACACCAAGAAATGTCACTTTGTAGCTTTAAGAGACAGCTGACAACTCAGAAGGAAATGCTGAGTGTATTCACAGGGTGAAAAAAAGGGAATCTTCCGGGCAAGTTAAAGTTTCAGAAGCTTTATTTTCAATCCTAAACTATAATCCTACTCTACAAGCCTATTCTACAAAACTACTCTTCAGTCCTGTTCTTAGCTGGTTATGGAATAAATGGTCCTGATGTGATTATCGCAGTTGGTAGATAGTTCTTGTTGGTAAGTAATGGAGGGAGGGAACAGTTTTGTGTGTCCTTTTGGGGGATTGCCCCAATTTTCTGGTGTCCTCCATCCATTTTGGGATACCACACCTCCTTTTTGGGCATCTCCACCCAGCGATTTTGGCTTCCACTCCTTCCACTTTGGGGTCCCCCTTTAACTTTGTGCACCCCATCCCCATGTCCCACACATGCCCAGCGTCCCCAGTGTGCACTGAATGGCCAGCAAGGGACTGGGGAATGCTGGGACCCACAGTGATGTCAGTCTTCCCTCCTGGTTACACATAGGACTCCTCGGCCCTTTCTGGGGTGCCCTGGAGTGCCAGAGCCATGGTGAGGAAGTTTCTTTGCTGCCATCCTGTGCAGGATCATGCCTGGCCCATTATGGCCTCATGTCCCCATCTCTCATTGTCCTCTGACATTCCCTGTGTCCCTGCACCCCTCTCAAGAGCAGGACTTTGGTGCCAACCCCAGCGCTCCAAATCCATGCGTTTCCTCTGTCCTTGTGGTACTTTATGGACAAGAATAGCCCTTAGTTAATCTAAGAATTGATACCTGGGTAACAAGATAGTGACCAATCACTCTCACTGGTTTGCCCCCTCCTCCCTACCTTCTTTTAGGTGCCGAGGCAATGAGATAATGCTTGAGCTATGCTAAAAGGTGTGCAGAAAGAAGTAGTTACTTTGTACCCAGGGATGGGAATGAAGCACTTTCTAGAAATCAGCAAATTTAGCAGAACAAGCTAATTGCAAAAGACTCACCAGTGGCTATTTGAGCAGACAATCTTGTAGAGCATGTGCAGAAACAGAGGTAAAACAGCTGAAGCCCGAGGAAGCCTTCTGAGCCTTCAACCAAAACGACCACCAGAGGCTGATTACGACCTCCTGTAGAAATTGCACATGGTCTACAAGGGCTTACAGAATCATGTAATTAGAAAATATGTTGCAATATGAAGGTTAGGAATGTATCATGTTCACATTAAGTTAAAAACGTTTAAAAGATTGTTCTGTACAAAGAATGGACAAGTGGTGATTATGCGGGCAGAGGGAAGACAAGCACAGTCAGTATGATTGATAAGCAAGCTTCTTTTATTCAAAAATCCTGTCAGTTTATATAGGGTTTGCTACAAGCAAAGTCAGCAACAGCTCTCATTGGTCAAGTTTACAAAGGTCTTTGTTTTACTTCTCCTACGGGTGGTTACAGCTGTAGCTAAGTTCTCCAAGCCAAGTACTCATTGCTAAGTCATGCCTTCCAAGGACAGAGCATATCTTTGAGGCTATGCCTGTCCTTATTATCTCATTCCGAACTTGCTCTATTTCCCAGGCCTAGAGAGACCTTGTACAGTTTCCCAGGCCTAGACACAGAGCCTGTTTCCCAAGCTTTGTTCCCAGGCCAGACACAGGCTGATTCTGATTCTAGGGTCTTTAACACTGGTATCAATGAATAACTGTTCCATTGATCCATGACCCCTCTCCTGCAACCATTCTCCAACAAAAATTACTAAGTTTCTCTATCAGTCTATTTGCAAAGTAACTGGTAATCCTAATAAATTTAGATACATTTTCCCTTTGATTACAAATTAAGCATTGCACCTTCAAGGCATATCCAGGGATGCACAGGTGACACTGCGCTCATTGTCTCAAACAAGGTGAGCGCAAACATAGAAATCCCCCCCCGACACTTCAACATGTAAGCTGTTATCCAACAGCACAAACACCTTCTCTCCTAAACCAAATCAGTGCTTCTGCGTTTGCTTTCATGAACTTAGAATGCACTTTTCAGGACTTTGAAAACAAGCAGTGTCTTTGGATTTGAAAATGTCACCAGTATTAAGAAAGTCTGTGTTGCAGCAAAGTTGCCTTCTGGCTGATGTAGGAAGCTAGCAGGAGCTGTCACACAGGGATTGGCAACACTATGTATAGAAGCCTCTGCCCTGGGTTTTACTCTGCATGGTATATTTTTTCCTTGAAAGATTGATAATTTGACATTGAATCAGAGTTTGTCAGTGAAAATAAAAGGGAAAGATCTAATTTACATGGGCTAATCAACAGGTCCAATTAATTTAAACATGGTTTTGAGATGATGATGGGTCTTCAGTGAATAGGTTTTCATTTGGGAAGGGTAGGAGGATATGACCTCAAGGCTGCAGGACAATCCATTTGTTATTAGTTAGAAATTCCTGTTATTACCTTCCCATGCATAGTTTTTAACCTTTCTGTAATCTCAAATGACCTGAGTTCTGTGATTATTGCATCTGAACTCTTAGCTGCAAAAAACCCAACATTAAAAGCCATGGTCATATTTTGATTCCGAAATAAGAAAACACGCAAATTGGTATTTCAGTCATAGCAGTGGCAGACTTTTAGGTTTAATCCAATTCCTGCTCTATTCAGAAACCTGCTATTGGCTTCAAGAGGAGCCTTCTGCTAAGAAGAAGGTTCTCTTTTGCTTTAATGACTTTGTCTCCATTTAAATGTACCTAAGAGTTTATCTCTAACACCTCTCTCCCAGCAGCTCCGAGCCGCGGTGTGGCACAGCGCTTGCTGTGTGCCAGAGAGCACAAAGCAGGCTGGCCTGCCGGCCCTGAATATTTCTGCAGAGCACTCTGCAGCTCCCAGCTTTGCTGTGGCTCAGTGCAGAGCTGCAGGATCGCAGGCGCTGCCTCCCAGAGCTGTGTGAGGCACTGGCTCCTGCAGCCGTGAGCTGACAAGCTGTCGCTGCCTCCCGCTGTCCTCGGGTCCCCTGGCACAAGTGCCGTGCCCGAAGGACGCTGCCCTGTGCTCCAGCCTGCCGAGCAGCCCGGCTCCCTGCCCCGGTGCCCAGGGTGCTGCACACACTGCTGACCTTTGCCAGGAGTCGCAGGGCAGCGGCACAAGAGTGGGAATGCTGAGCCAGGCCAGCGGGCCTCGGCTGCCCTTGGCCTTTCTCTCCTCGGGCAGACTCCAGAGGGCCAATGCCTCCAGGCTGGGCTGTGCCCAGCAGGGCTCCGCTTGCCCTCGGGAGCAGCCGGCTGCGCTTGGGCTCTGAGAGCGGAGGATGCGCCCGCTGCCAGCAAGAGGCACGCAGGGCCGGGCTGTGCCTCCTGCAGCTACCAGGGCCTCCTTGCAGCCTGGCCCTGCCGAGGCTCAGGCTGCTCCGGGCTCTGCCAGGGCTCTGCTGCGGCTCCACGACGGGCAGGGCCGGGCCCGCTCTCAGCTCACACTCGCTGACAGCTCTGCACCGCCGGAGACCTTTCAGAGCACCTCTCTGATCTTTCTGCTTTCTCCGCTGAGCGAGGCTCTCCTCCAGCCAAAGACATTGCCCTTCACGATACAAATCCAAGTGGCAGGCACAAAAATGCTCTCGAGTCACAGCTGAAGGCCTGCATCTGCACAGGATATTTTGGCTGCACCACTTGCCCTTTGCTTTTTCCTGCAAATGCCATTGCCCTTTCTGCCTCAACTAGAAATACTACAGCTGGCCAAAAGCTGCCTAGTTGGCCATATTCCCAAGACAGTGTGGTCTGGAAAGGATGAATGAAGAAGAGCCTTCCCCTACTTAAAAACCATACAAAAGAAGCCATAAGTGTGACTTAACACCCATAAAAACCAGCTGGTAATTCAGAAGGAAATGTTGACTTTTCTGAAGGGGTCAGAAAGAGGACAGACTTCCAAGTGAGTTTATTTTTCAGAAACTTTATTTAATGAAAATCCTTGTTTACAATCTTATTCTACAAAACTCTTCAACAATCCTACTATACAATCCTACTCCACAATCCTATTCCACAAAACTCTTCAACAATCCTACTCTACAGTCCTATTCTACAAAACTCTTCAACAATCCTACTCCACAATGCTCCTCTACAATCCTATTCCACAAAACTCTTCAACAATCTTACTCTACAGTCCTATTCCACAAAACTCTTCAACAATCCTACTCTACAATCCTCCTCTACAATCCTATTCTATAAAACTTTATCAACAATCCTCCTCCTATAATCCTCCAATCCTCAAAATTCCTTGTGGTGATGACATCTTGACTTGGTTGTTACATTCTTCTCTGCTGCATCCTCTTGAGAACGGTGATGAGTGGTGCCAGGATGGACACTGGCTTGGCTGATGTTACGAATGGATGCTGTCCAAAGGAAAAAAAAACAACAAAGAACAGTGAACCATGACCTTCCAAGCTCAGTGCCTCACATACTCCATCAGGATTCCTCTAGTTCCTAGAAAGACCCAGAAAGGAAAACAATGCGACCACCTGCTCCTCAATTGTCATGTGCAGGATCTTGGCATCACAGGCAAACCCGGCCCAGAATCCCACTCATCCATTTATTCTGGTTTCTCCATCTTGCTGGGGTTTTTGCCCTGCCAGTGCTCTAGAAATGGTGCTTTCTGTCCCTGGGGTTTCTTCCTTTCAAGAAGTTCCAATGACTCCCATAGGTCCCTGTCTTGTGCTAATTTCCACAGGCACACAGAGCAGTGTCTGCCTTTCCATGCCCTGCCCCTCCTGTGCTGCATGGCACCTTCGTTCCCAGCAGGGCCAGCCGAGTGGTGCTGGGTCCTGCAGTTCCCTCTCTGCCACACAACCTGGCAGTCAGCCTGGGCCAGTTCCCCTCTGCCTGAGCGTGCCAGTGCAGCAGATGGGGCTGGGACAAGTTCCTCTCAGCTGTCCCTGTTTGTGTGCCAGAAACCTCTAAGGGTGGGGTGGGGGGCACAAACCAGGGCCCCTCAGAGGCTCAGAGTGAGTCCCTCACAGCCCCTCCTGCCCACAGCCAAATCTCTCCAGAGTGCTCTGCCAGGACTGGCAGCCCTGGCTTCCTCCACCACCATTTCATGTCTCTCTACAATGCTCTACGTCAATTCTTTTGCTGTTAGGTAAAACAGAATACACCACCAAATTAAAAAACAGGGCAACAAAAAGAGTCAGAAAATAGAACACCTGTCCTATCTTCTGCAGAGAGAGGTGGAAGTATTCAGTTTTGTGAGGAACGGGCCTCAGGGAGACTTTATTGCGACTTTGCAAGATTTCAGAGTGGCTTTGAAGAAAGTGGGGGACACCATTTTTAACAGGGCCAGTTACAATAGAATGTGGGCAAATAGTTTCAAACACAAAGGGGATCTAATTAGAGTAGGTCTAAGGAAGACCTTGTTTACTCAGAGCAGGGTGCCACCCTGGCACAGGCTGTCCCAAGAGCTTGTATGTGCCCCATCCCTGGAACCATTCCAGGTCAGGTGGGACAGGGCTCTGAGCAACCTGATGTCTCTAAAGATGTCCCTGCTCATTGCAGGACACTTGGACCAAAGGACATTACAGAGCCCTGCCAGCCCAGCCCAGTCTAGCACTCCTCAGCATTTTCATTTGAAGAGCACCAAGAGTGGAGGTGAGGAGGAAGGGGGCTCATCTGATGCCTCGGACCTTGGTGGAGGAGGAGCCCATCCCTCGCACACTGTTTCACCTCAGCCCCTTGGCATTTTACCTGCAGCAGCTCGTTGGCAGACCAGCGCCGCTCCTCGTCTCTCTGCAGGCAGCAGCTCAGGAAGTCACGCAGCCAAGCCGAGAGGAGCTTGGGCTGCCGCAGCTGTGGCGTCCCTGCTGTGGCTATCAGGAATTTAGTCTGGAGAAACAGGAAACACAAGGCTCCACCTGCTTCTTTCCCATCTGTAACTGCTGTCCCAGAACCCATTGTTTAACCTCTCTTCTTCAGTGGCAGTTTCTGCCCCGGCAGAGACCCAGAGATGACTTTCCTTTACCAACAAAAAACCAAACTCTGATGCAGCCACAGCTTTTCCACCATCCCGCAGATCTTGCCTTGGCAGCCAATTTCATTGACTGACCTAGTTAGTTGGGAACTACATCAGCAAAAGCACATTTGCTTCTCTGAGGATTCACACCAGCTTGGCAGCCTTTTTGGAAGGGGGACTTTGTTATGTTAACTCTTTCCAAGGATTAGGACATGAAAGGCATCTCTGCAGTGCTTGTGGGTCCCTTCAGCCCAGTTGCCATACAACAAGACTCATCAAGTTTTTTGCCCTGTTCTTGAAAACAATGGTAATTGGAAGAAGAGGAAGGAAATCCATCAGTTAATCCCCAGGTAAGGAAACAAACATTTATAATCTCATATTCAACACAGACACATTAAGGTGCATGCACAAATGTATGGGGATGAAAATGCCTGCTTGGGCACACAGGAGCCACCTGCAGCTCTGTCTCTCAGCAGCCTGAAAATTTCAGCTTCCCTTACGCAGCAACAGAAAAACTTTTCCTGCTCCGAAGATGGAGAGGTGCCATCCCTGCGGACACCCTCTGCTCATTTAGCTACACAAGTCAATGCATGAATGGAAGGCCCATCCCAGAAAATGCCAGGAAACAAACAGGAGGTTTTGGCAGGCTCTCCCTCTCACCAAGCTCCGGCTTGGTGATGTGGAGAAGATGGCTTGGGCTATGACAGAAACACAGTCACTAAGTGTTTCAGCAACACCGCACAAGAAGCAGAAGAGACTCTGTGGCCTTTGCAGCCTCATGTCCAGGTTCCAGGCATGTTTCTCAGTGGGCAGAAACTGCACAGGGGATGCAGTTCCTCACTAAAACCACTCTTTTAGAAACTCTGTTAGGTTTGGCTTTCTTTCCTTCATTTCTGGAAGTATAGCACCAATTCTAAGATGCTTGTTTCCTTTTATTGTGGCCATCTACACAGACCAAAGAACTGGAACCACTTACAACCCAAAGGAAAGTGTTGCCTGAGCATGGGGTTTGTTTGCATGTGGTATAGCTTGAGTTCCACACTGATGCAACCAAAACTACAGCAGATGCTGATGTGTTGCAGGGACATTTTAAGGAGGGGACCTTGGTGGCAGTAGTTCCAGCAGATGGCAATGGGATTTTGTCCAATGGCATGCAGAACACAGGGCAGGTGAGAAAGACAAGCGGGATCAGTGAGTATTTGCTCCTTACCGTGGCAGGACTTCGGCTCCAGTAGGGAACTTTCCGTTCTATCATTTCGATCCCCACAATTCCAAAAGACCATATGTCCACTTTGGGGCCATATGGTTGGCGCATCACCACTTCAGGCGCCATCCACCAAGGAGTCCCGGCCACCGAGGACGGTCTATTCTTCCCAGGGCTGAGCTCAACAGAGATGCCAAAATCAGCTGAGGGGAAAGCAGAATACTGCTTTTATTTGAATTCTGTGCAATTAGGAAACCAAGCAAAAGAATTGCCCAGTAGAACTTTGAGAATGTGATGTTGAATCTCCTGGACAACTGTCCCTGCTCTGTTTCCTCAGGATTTTAGCCAAATCCCCACATTTTGTATACTGCCTTCAGCAGTGGCTTTTGTTCTATGGAAGCTTTAGACTTGTTGCTCCCTCCCTCTGCAATGGACACACACAGAGCAACACCACTCTTGACTGCTTGTTCCTTGTCATACCTCTGTGCACCTTGCAACTGTGTCATCAGCTCAGAGCGGGGGGTCCCTGCACTGCCACCAGCACCATTCCTGGGGAGCTGGCAGCCACTCAAAGCAGTCCCTCACCCCACATCCCTGAACGCTGCACCTGACCAGGAATATACTGACCCAGCTTGACAGAGCCGTCAGTTCTGAGAAGGATGTTGTCGCTCTTCACATCTCTGTGGATCACTTGGTTTGAGTGAAGAAAAGCCAATCCTTGCAGGCACTGAGAGAGTCAACAGAACCAGGAGGGCAAAACCCAGTGATTTCATCACACCAGAAAGGAAACAGAGACTCTAAAAGGTTCCCATTCCCCAGGAGAATGGTGAGTAATGGCAGAACACAGTGCCATTGAGAGGAAGAGTTGCTGCTCCAACACTTGCAGAGCAGGACCTTTCTAAGGAAAGGCATGTCAGCTTTTGAAAGAGCAACAGCACCTGCTGTTGTAGACTGTCCCCTGCAAACCAGCCAGGATGACTGCTGCTGCAGTGGATGTGCTCAGAAGCAAAGAGCATTTTGGCTGCACTAGTATCCTTTTTAGCTAAGGACTGAGAGAAATGAGTCTCTTTTTTTTCCTTTGCTGTTCATTTCAAATCCTGCTACCAGCACCTTGCTTCTACAAGTAAGGAATGCAGTGAAGACAGGCAAAAGTTTAGGGAGGCAAGATGGAGAACAGCAAACACAAGAGGCAGAGTGAGAATACAACAGCAGGAGATAAGAGTACAAGAACTGAGTAGAGTGAGTGCAGGGGCACTCCAGGCATTTCACTGGAGATGCTTTTACGTGCCCATAGCATACCAGCAACGCAGAAGCAAAGTTTGGCACATGAAACCTCTCCTGTTCTGAGCCCCTGTTTCCCAGATAATCCTGCCCAAACCCTTGGAAGCACAGGTGGGCTTGCTGACCTCCCGACTGATGACTGCTATCTCGATTTCAGTCAGGAAGGTCTTCCTGATGACATCGCTCAGAGCGCCTCCATCCATGTACTCCATGACCAGCCAGAGTTCCTCACCCAGAAGGTGGCTGAAGGAAAGAAACAAGGGCGTGAAGATAAACATGTATGGCTAGGTTGATTTTTTGCTTCCGGGCTTCTTGTTTCCAAAGCCCTTTGTGACAAGGACAGAATAAAAGGAATAGACATTCCCTCCTGGCTGTGCTTTGTTTGCAATCTGTGCAGTCTCAGGGAGAAAGGCACAGCTGTGAAAAAGGAGATGTCTTAGATGGCCAGCAAGTGAAAAGTGTGGTTTAGTAAGAGCCCAGATAAAAAGCCTGTCACGCGTGGTGTTTCTGGAAATAAGCACCTAGTCTTCCTGGCATGCAGAGCAAAGAAAAAGAGGGGCAACAATCCAAGGGAAATCCACTTTAGGATGGTTCATCATTCAGCATTGAAGAAACTTTAAAAAATCAATCCCAAAAGAATGTGGAGGCAGTGAACTTAGAAAGTATTAACTTCGTACGATACAGCTGATCCTGGTTTTGAATAATTTTGGAATAATTTTCAAACTACGTGTGCCAGGGAAGACTCATGCAGACAAGATGCACTCTCTTCTCTTCCATTGGAGATGAGTAGAGAAATATTAATACATTATAATTAACAGCTCTACTTTCTAGAAGTGACCAAAGTGGATTTTTAACCTCTCATGTTTGCAGTATGTACATGCCTATTCACAGGATAAGACCATGACCACTCACCTGTCTAAATAATTCACAACACTGGGACTCCTATGCTTCTTCATGATTGTGATTTCATTAACGGTTAGTTGCTTCCTCTGCCGCCCCTTAAGGCTTATTTTCTTTATGGCCACCTAAAATGACACTGAAAATCAGTAACTTGAGAAGCTGGTGGCACAAGGCCACAAGGCACATGGAGCAAGTGATTTTGCAATGACACAGTCGAGCTGTGCCAAACTGCCTTGTGATTAGGCATTGCAGTAATTAGGAAGTGACATTGCAATAGCCCATTTCTCCACTCCCTTGGGGGCCAGTTACAGGGCACGTGGCCACTGAGGTTTTGCCGTGAACACTTGGTGACACTGGTGTCTCAACTATCACCCACAAACCTCTGAGCCCACTCCCTGCTGCTTTGTATGGGATTCAGAAGAAGTAATCCATGCCTTAATACTCTGTGCCTACATCTTGGGCTATGGGCAGGGCTTCGAGTTTCTAGGGACGCCTCTTAGATCTCTCCCTATGTGCAGTTCCCAAGTGCAGCACTGCAGGCGGCTAAAGAACTACCAGGAACTTTCAGATGTATTTGCTGGCAACCAGAAGTGAGAATTCAGGACTCTGAAGCTGTAGCCCCAAAGAGCAGTGAGATGCTCTAAGGCACCACCTTTGTTTTAGCAATTGAGAGCGAGTGAGCACATCCTTCTCTGAAATGAAGTGCTGCCCTGTGTGACTTCCTTCTGGCATCTGAGAAGGACAAAGACTGTCTCCAATGTATTTTGCAGGCTGGTACCAGTCTGTGTTTCTTGTGCCTCTTCAGCACAGCTCGACCCAAAGCTCCGGCCACAGCTGCTCCCACCAGAGAGGAATGCTCTTGAGTGCAGCAGAGTCTGCAGGGGATGTTGACATTTACCTCTCCTCCTGTGGCTTGGTTGAGTGCTCTAACCACAGATCCAAAATGCCTAGAAACAAAACAGAAGCAGAGAAAGGAGAAGCTGTTTATTTCTTAGAGTGAAAGCTGGCCCACACAGGAGATCTCTGCTGTAAATGCCTAAAACCTGCAGGATGCAGGAGGGCTCTGCCAGAAGGCAGATGATGCATTTTCCTCTCAAGTGCATGGGCAGTGCCTGGGCCGGTTGCAGAAGCGCTGGGGTTTACTGCCTCAGCTCCTAAAGGGAATTTATTCTTTCATCTTAGGTTTGAGTTTCTAAACTCTGTGGTTCCTATTCTGAGCATGGAGCATTTCCTTCCAAGAACCATGGATTGAATGAAACGCTCCTGGGACTGTTATCTCACAGCTTTGAGAGGGGCTAGGTTGCCCTTTCAGGCAAGCAAGATTCTTCTTTATTCATTAGTGTGGCAGTGTGGTTTTGAGACATACAAAAATACTGAAGAAATTAACACAGAGCTGTCCCACACTTGAGAGACAAGGAGATCTTCCAGGTCCTGCTCCTTGATGTAGGCAGACTTTGGCAGCATGGAGATGTCTCTGACAATGCCTTCTGAGCACCCTCACAAGTTCTGAGCAGCACTGAAGAGATAGGACAATCTATCTCCAGTGTCTGAACATGTTTGCAGCTGACCTGACTTCACACTGGATAGATATTCCATTGGAACTCCTGATATACCAGTGATATACCAGAAGAACCCCTGGCCCATGGTTGTGTAGAAGTAAGTATGGCTGGACTCACCCCTTGCCAATATATTCCATTTCAGTGTATTTCATCTTGGGATTTTCCACGTTCACCATTTTCCCTGAGGGAAACAAAATGCAAGATGCTCACTTTAAAGCAGAGATCCCAGCTTCCAGGAGATACAAAAGGCAGCCCCAGTGTCTGGAGGCAGTCAGCTAGTTGCAACAACAGCAACAACATCAACAGGACAGGCAGCCCTGCAGTGCAGATGGCTGGCACAGAGACTGATTGTGTAGAGCCCTTGGAAGAGTTCTCTTGACAGGAAACAAAGCACAGGGAGATGCATTCCCAGGAGAGGAGCACATCTTCTCCAGCTTTCAGCCAAAACATTGCCCAAACAATGCCTTTCCAACTGTAATCCAGAGCAGCTCATGCTATAACCAATGTCGACAGTGCTTTCAGCATCGGGACCCTCACCCTTCATGAGCAGGCTGAGCTCACAGACACCCATCTTGTGGCTAAGGAAGGCTCCAGCCCTGTCCCACCAGCCCTCAGGGACAGGGCAGCGACCACAACAAGGCTGGCAAAGCCCAAGCATGAGTACTGACAAGCAATGGGAAGAAGCCACAGGCAGCCTGGGCCCCGTACAAAGTGTTGCCCCCATTCATGCCACAACAGGATGGGCTTTGAGATCAGACACACCGAGGTGCAGATCAATGCCCTTTTTGTCCCAACAGGTGATGGTAGACACAGAATCCACTGGGCTCTGCTCTCAGCCCCACCAGGTCTTATCTGAGAGTTCAGCACTGGCAGCTGTTACGGGCAAGAAGCAGATTCATTGGGCTGTGCTGCAGAATCCCAGAGGACTTGATGTGTTTTCCTAGAGACGGATCTGAGCAGGGCTCGGGCCAATGGGTAGGATTCTAAGAGTCATGGGAAAGAGTGGGGAAGGTACGACAAAGTGCCATGGATCTGAGGAATATACCATGGATGGGCTGGAGGCTGTCTCCTGAGAAATGCCTGCAGTACAGACTTATCTGATCGCGCCACTTCGATGTGTTTCTCTTGGACACATCTTTAGAAGCATAAAACTAGGATATGAAATACAGATTGCTATAAAAGTATCTGTTTTTTTCTTTGGGGGGCACACGGGAAACACCTCCTGCTCTCTATTTCTCCTGTAACCTGATATTCTTTCACAGTAGTTTTTATTGACAAAAATATAGCATTCTCATGAAAAGAAACTGTATATGTAGTAGTGGCAATGTAAAAATGTCATAAAAATGACATCAATAAGACATGTGGGGCAGAAGGGCTCCTTCAGGATGGAGATAAACCAACTCCACCAACAAAAAAAACCCTACAAAGAAACAAACAAAACCAAAAAACCCAGCAAAAAGAAAACCAAAAAAAACAACCCCATAAAAAAATAAAGAGGGAAAAAGCAAAAAGCTCCAAACCACCAGCCCCCTAAAAAAAAATCCCCAACCAAAAAGACAAAAGTCCAAAACCATAAAATTTTTGTGAAGATTTTTTGCTCTGATGACTGGTTGGAAGTCAGGAGTCTAAGGGGAATTTAGGAAGCTAAAAATTCTCTTTGGTTTGGCCACTAGCATGCAGAACTTGCCTAGCCTTCTGCTGATGCAAGAAAAATCCCTGCTTCAGCCTTTAGCCGAGAGGGAAGCTCAGGCAAACCCTGGCCAGTCCCAGCTACCTTCAGAGGCAGCAGGAGCACCCAGAGCTCTCTCTCGCTGCCTCGGAGCACAGCACTTCCTCTGGGGAGTCCTAAATGTCCCTGTGACACCAAACTCAGGAGGAACATTAGGTACAGCTCTGCTGACACCTGCACACAATCCACTGACGCTCAGACAAGAAATACACCAGACGTACAGAGCATACGCAGGTACTGCTCCTCAGTCTCCTGGTTCTCAGAAGCCACGTGGAGGTCGATGAAGGAGCTGAGAAGAAGGAGATCACCAAAGGCTGAGATCGAGTTCACAGGTTCCACATCATAGGTTCCTTTAAGTAATGCTGCTGCAGAGCGAGGATTGGGACCAGAGCCCGTGCAGATGTGCTGAAACTGCAGCACTTTTCGAGGAGGGGGAAGTTCCAGTGGTCCAGGACAAATTTGGTGATCTTCATGGCCAGTGTGTCCTTGGAGGTCTTTGGAGGCTGCCTGGTGAGATATCAACACATGCACCTCAAGTCAAACAGAATATAGCAGTCAGTGACAACAGCTTATCACTCTCAGACAAGAGTGACTGACTGTGAGGAAAGGGAAAGAACAGATTAACAAGGAATACAGACAGCTTGGAAAAGAATGGGGCCTCACAGATTCCTGGAAAACACAATCATCTTCTTCCAGCTTAGCAAAAGACAAAAGAGACTGTACAAGTGAAGAAGTGCTCCAGAAAACTGCAGAACACTTCCACAAACCAAACACACCTTTCCACAAAGGGAAAACAGACAAAAAAAGCCCTGCCATCTGCAGCACTGCCACGTGTGCCCTTGGCCATGACGCTGCAGAAGCCCAGAGATCGACCTTCCCTGAGCCGAGCAGCCAGAAGCTCAGCCAGAGTCCCCAGACCTTCAGTGCCTCAAAGTGACAGGTCAAAGGCCAATTTCTAGCTGGAGGCCACTGCCTGCAGGAAATGGCTACGTCCCACAGGATTGCAGCACTTGGCATCCTCAGCAAGCAACATGCAAGTGCTGGCTGGTCAGAAACTTGCAGCTCTGCCTTGCACTAAAGACAGCACCACCCACAACTGGCACTTACTGTCTTGGATCGATTGGACACAGCTGCAGGCTTGTGCTCATCTTGCTCCTTTTGCTCCTTTTTGGCTCCTTCTCCAGGAGCAGAGGGAGCCGGGGCAGAGACCGCTGTTCCTTCTGCCATCTGCGACAAGAGAGAAGCAGGAGGGACAGGCCGTTACCTCTCATTTATGACCTCGTTTCTCCTCAGATCCACAACCACCTTTTCAAAGGAGAAATCCTCAACTTTGTTAGCAATGGGATTCTAAGTCACTCCAACCAGATGAAAATGGGCCAACTCAACAGAACTCTATTTGATGCACTCTGTGAATTTGATAGTCCTCCCTGGCTGCCATCAGCAAGCAATGGTGCCCCTGCACAACAATGGAGCTTTGAGCTCTTTTATTTAATGCCCTGAAATGGAAAAGGAGGAAATAGCCAGCAAGGCCATTGCTATTGCTGCAGCATATATGGAAAAGTCAAACTGGATCAGAATGCCATCCAGTGCGTGAAAAGGGCAGGAACGTTTGTGCAGAAGCATCTGTGCTTGTTGTAAAAGAGAGAAAATGGGCAGGGCTTCACCTCCTAGCAAACCAACAAGCCACAAGACAAAAGCGTCCCCTCCTCAGGTGGCTAAAGCACTTGGGGGCAGTGAGGGCATGTTTGGCAGGGAAACAGCCCTGGTGGTGAGCACTGTCACATATGGATCTATGGAAGTGTGCCTGAATGTGACTCAGGAGGCTCCCGTTGTCCAGGCTGAAACCCCTCCCTAGCTCTCGTGTCCTTCTCTGCACACGCTCCAGCCCCTCAAGGACTTTCTGCTTCAGAGGGGCCAACAAGTGGACACACACTCCCAGCTCTGGCCGCAGCGCTGCCCAGCCCAGGGGGACGGTCACTGCCCTGCTCCTGCTGCCCCACTGCTGCTGACACAGGCCAGGATGCCCTTGGCCTTCTTGGCTACCTGGCCAGGCACTGGCCCACATTCAGCTGCTCTTGACTGGCACCACTGGGTCCTTTTAGCCTACTCAGGTCCCTCAACACAAAATTGCCCCTTTGACTTCAAATACAGCATCCCCGGTTCCAAGATGTCCTGCCTCTTCTCAGCCAAACAAGACAGCCAGCAGTCAAGGACTTGCAGCTTGACCCCCACCCTAGGCCCTAATGCCATTTCCAAAGCTGCAGGCTTCATCGCAAAAGGCGTCCACAGAAATTTGCCGCTTCTACTTTCTGCCACACAAGAAGTCTTCCCAACGAGGCACTTGGTTTCTTTGGCCACACTCAACAAGAATGGCACCCACAGATTCCTAGACAACTCAATCATCTCCTTGCAGCTTAGCAAAAGCCAAAAGAGACTGTACAAGTGAAGAAGTGCTCCAGAAGACTGCAGAACACTTCCACAAACCAAACACACCTTTCCACAAAGGGAAAACAGACAAAAAAAGCCCTGCCATCTGCAGCACTGCCACGTGTGCCCTTGGCCATGACGCTGCAGAAGCCCAGAGATCGACCTTCCCTGAGCCGAGCAGCCAGAAGCTCAGCCAGAGTCCCCAGACCTTCAGTGCCTCAAAGTGACAGGTCAAAGGCCAATTTCTAGCTGGAGGCCACTGCCTGCAGGAAATGGCTACGTCCCACAGGATTGCAGCACTTGGCATCCTCAGCAAGCAACATGCAAGTGCTGGCTGGTCAGAAACTTGCAGCTCTGCCTTGCACTAAAGACAGCACCACCCACAACTGGCACTTACTGTCTTGGATCGATTGGACACAGCTGCAGGCTTGTGCCCATCTTGCTCCTTTTGCTCCTTTTTGGCTCCTTCTCCAGGAGCAGAGGGAGCCGGGGCAGAGACCGCTGTTCCTTCTGCCATCTGCGGCAAGAGAGAAGCAGGAGGGACAGGCCGTTACCTCTCATTTATGACCTCGTTTCTCCTCAGATCCACAACCACCTTTTCAAAGGAGAAATCCTCAACTTTGTTAGCAATGGGATTCTAAGTCACTCCAACCAGATGAAAATGGGCCAACTCAACAGAACTCTATTTGATGCACTCTGTGAATTTGATAGTCCTCCCTGGCTGCCATCAGCAAGCAATGGTGCCCCTGCACAACAATGGAGCTTTGAGCTCTTTTATTTAATGCCCTGAAATGGAAAAGGAGGAAATAGCCAGCAAGGCCATTGCTATTGCTGCAGCATATATGGAAAAGTCAAACTGGATCAGAATGCCATCCAGTGCGTGAAAAGGGCAGGAACGTTTGTGCAGAAGCATCTGTGCTTGTTGTAAAAGAGAGAAAATGGGCAGGGCTTCACCTCCTAGCAAACCAACAAGCCACAAGACAAAAGCGTCCCCTCCTCAGGTGGCTAAAGCACTTGGGGGCAGTGAGGGCATGTTTGGCAGGGAAACAGCCCTGGTGGTGAGCACTGTCACATATGGATCTATGGAAGTGTGCCTGAATGTGACTCAGGAGGCTCCCGTTGTCCAGGCTGAAACCCCTCCCTAGCTCTCGTGTCCTTCTCTGCACACGCTCCAGCCCCTCAAGGACTTTCTGCTTCAGAGGGGCCAACAAGTGGACACACACTCCCAGCTCTGGCCGCAGCGCTGCCCAGCCCAGGGGGACGGTCACTGCCCTGCTCCTGCTGCCCCACTGCTGCTGACACAGGCCAGGATGCCCTTGGCCTTCTTGGCTACCTGGCCAGGCACTGGCCCACATTCAGCTGCTCTTGACTGGCACCACTGGGTCCTTTTAGCCTACTCAGGTCCCTCAACACAAAATTGCCCCTTTGACTTCAAATACAGCATCCCCGGTTCCAAGATGTCCTGCCTCTTCTCAGCCAAACAAGACAGCCAGCAGTCAAGGACTTGCAGCTTGACCCCCACCCTAGGCCCTAATGCCATTTCCAAAGCTGCAGGCTTCATCGCAAAAGGCGTCCACAGAAATTTGCCGCTTCTACTTTCTGCCACACAAGAAGTCTTCCCAACGAGGCACTTGGTTTCTTTGGCCACACTCAACAAGAATGGCACCCACAGATTCCTAGACAACTCAATCATCTCCTTGCAGCTTAGCAAAAGCCAAAAGAGACTGTACAAGTGAAGAAGTGCTCCAGAAGACTGCAGAACACTTCCACAAACCAAACACACCTTTCCACAAAGGGAAAACAGACAAAAAAAGCCCTGCCATCTGCAGCACTGCCACGTGTGCCCTTGGCCATGACGCTGCAGAAGCCCAGAGATCGACCTTCCCTGAGCCGAGCAGCCAGAAGCTCAGCCAGAGTCCCCAGACCTTCAGTGCCTCAAAGTGACAGGTCAAAGGCCAATTTCTAGCTGGAGGCCACTGCCTGCAGGAAATGGCTACGTCCCACAGGATTGCAGCACTTGGCATCCTCAGCAAGCAACATGCAAGTGCTGGCTGGTCAGAAACTTGCAGCTCTGCCTTGCACTAAAGACAGCACCACCCACAACTGGCACTTACTGTCTTGGATCGATTGGACACAGCTGCAGGCTTGTGCTCATCTTGCTCCTTTTGCTCCTTTTTGGCTCCTTCTCCAGGAGCAGAGGGAGCCGGGGCAGAGACCGCTGTTCCTTCTGCCATCTGCGGCAAGAGAGAAGCAGGAGGGACAGGCCGTTACCTCTCATTTATGACCTCGTTTCTCCTCAGATCCACAACCACCTTTTCAAAGGAGAAATCCTCAACTTTGTTAGCAATGGGATTCTAAGTCACTCCAACCAGATGAAAATGGGCCAACTCAACAGAACTCTATTTGATGCACTCTGTGAATTTGATAGTCCTCCCTGGCTGCCATCAGCAAGCAATGGTGCCCCTGCACAACAATGGAGCTTTGAGCTCTTTTATTTAATGCCCTGAAATGGAAAAGGAGGAAATAGCCAGCAAGGCCATTGCTATTGCTGCAGCATATATGGAAAAGTCAAACTGGATCAGAATGCCATCCAGTGCGTGAAAAGGGCAGGAACGTTTGTGCAGAAGCATCTGTGCTTGTTGTAAAAGAGAGAAAATGGGCAGGGCTTCACCTCCTAGCAAACCAACAAGCCACAAGACAAAAGCGTCCCCTCCTCAGGTGGCTAAAGCACTTGGGGGCAGTGAGGGCATGTTTGGCAGGGAAACAGCCCTGGTGGTGAGCACTGTCACATATGGATCTATGGAAGTGTGCCTGAATGTGACTCAGGAGGCTCCCGTTGTCCAGGCTGAAACCCCTCCCTAGCTCTCGTGTCCTTCTCTGCACACGCTCCAGCCCCTCAAGGACTTTCTGCTTCAGAGGGGCCAACAAGTGGACACACACTCCCAGCTCTGGCCACAGCGCTGCCCAGCCCAGGGGGACGGTCACTGCCCTGCTCCTGCTGCCCCACTGCTGCTGACACAGGCCAGGATGCCCTTGGCCTTCTTGGCTACCTGGCCAGGCACTGGCCCACATTCAGCTGCTCTTGACTGGCACCACTGGGTCCTTTTAGCCTACTCAGGTCCCTCAACACAAAATTGCCCCTTTGACTTCAAATACAGCATCCCCGGTTCCAAGATGTCCTGCCTCTTCTCAGCCAAACAAGACAGCCAGCAGTCAAGGACTTGCAGCTTGACCCCCACCCTAGGCCCTAATGCCATTTCCAAAGCTGCAGGCTTCATCGCAAAAGGCGTCCACAGAAACTTGCCGCTTCTACTTTCTGCCACACAAGAAGTCTTCCCAACGAGGCACTTGGTTTCTTTGGCCACACTCAACAAGAATGGCACCCACAGATTCCTAGACAACTCAATCATCTCCTTGCAGCTTAGCAAAAGCCAAAAGAGACTGTACAAGTGAAGAAGTGCTCCAGAAGACTGCAGAACACTTCCACAAACCAAACACACCTTTCCACAAAGGGAAAACAGACAAAAAAAGCCCTGCCATCTGCAGCACTGCCACGTGTGCCCTTGGCCACGACGCTGCAGAAGCCCAGAGATCGACCTTCCCTGAGCCGAGCAGCCAGAAGCTCAGCCAGAGTCCCCAGACCTTCAGTGCCTCAAAGTGACAGGTCAAAGGCCAATTTCTAGCTGGAGGCCACTGCCTGCAGGAAATGGCTACATCCCACAGGATTGCAGCACTTGGCATCCTCAGCAAGCAACATGCAAGTGCTGGCTGGTCAGAAACTTGCAGCTCTGCCTTGCACTAAAGACAGCACCACCCACAACTGGCACTTACTGTCTTGGATCGATTGGACACAGCTGCAGGCTTGTGCTCATCTTGCTCCTTTTGCTCCTTTTTGGCTCCTTCTCCAGGAGCAGAGGGAGCCGGGGCAGAGACCGCTGTTCCTTCTGCCATCTGCGACAAGAGAGAAGCAGGAGGGACAGGCCGTTACCTCTCATTTATGACCTCGTTTCTCCTCAGATCCACAACCACCTTTTCAAAGGAGAAATCCTCAACTTTGTTAGCAATGGGATTCTAAGTCACTCCAACCAGATGAAAATGGGCCAACTCAACAGAACTCTATTTGATGCACTCTGTGAATTTGATAGTCCTCCCTGGCTGCCATCAGCAAGCAATGGTGCCCCTGCACAACAATGGAGCTTTGAGCTCTTTTATTTAATGCCCTGAAATGGAAAAGGAGGAAATAGCCAGCAAGGCCATTGCTATTGCTGCAGCATATATGGAAAAGTCAAACTGGATCAGAATGCCATCCAGTGCGTGAAAAGGGCAGGAACGTTTGTGCAGAAGCATCTGTGCTTGTTGTAAAAGAGAGAAAATGGGCAGGGCTTCACCTCCTAGCAAACCAACAAGCCACAAGACAAAAGCGTCCCCTCCTCAGGTGGCTAAAGCACTTGGGGGCAGTGAGGGCATGTTTGGCAGGGAAACAGCCCTGGTGGTGAGCACTGTCACATATGGATCTATGGAAGTGTGCCTGAATGTGACTCAGGAGGCTCCCGTTGTCCAGGCTGAAACCCCTCCCTAGCTCTCGTGTCCTTCTCTGCACACGCTCCAGCCCCTCAAGGACTTTCTGCTTCAGAGGGGCCAACAAGTGGACACACACTCCCAGCTCTGGCCGCAGCGCTGCCCAGCCCAGGGCGACGGTCACTGCCCTGCTCCTGCTGCCCCACTGCTGCTGACACAGGCCAGGATGCCCTTGGCCTTCTTGGCTACCTGGCCAGGCACTGGCCCACATTCAGCTGCTCTTGACTGGCACCACTGGGTCCTTTTAGCCTACTCAGGTCCCTCAACACAAAATTGCCCCTTTGACTTCAAATACAGCATCCCCGGTTCCAAGATGTCCTGCCTCTTCTCAGCCAAACAAGACAGCCAGCAGTCAAGGACTTGCAGCTTGACCCCCACCCTAGGCCCTAATGCCATTTCCAAAGCTGCAGGCTTCATCGCAAAAGGCGTCCACAGAAACTTGCCGCTTCTACTTTCTGCCACACAAGAAGTCTTCCCAACGAGGCACTTGGTTTCTTTGGCCACACTCAACAAGAATGGCACCCACAGATTCCTAGACAACTCAATCATCTCCTTGCAGCTTAGCAAAAGCCAAAAGAGACTGTACAAGTGAAGAAGTGCTCCAGAAGACTGCAGAACACTTCCACAAACCAAACACACCTTTCCACAAAGGGAAAACAGACAAAAAAAGCCCTGCCATCTGCAGCACTGCCACGTGTGCCCTTGGCCATGACGCTGCAGAAGCCCAGAGATCGACCTTCCCTGAGCCGAGCAGCCAGAAGCTCAGCCAGAGTCCCCAGACCTTCAGTGCCTCAAAGTGACAGGTCAAAGGCCAATTTCTAGCTGGAGGCCACTGCCTGCAGGAAATGGCTACGTCCCACAGGATTGCAGCACTTGGCATCCTCAGCAAGCAACATGCAAGTGCTGGCTGGTCAGAAACTTGCAGCTCTGCCTTGCACTAAAGACAGCACCACCCACAACTGGCACTTACTGTCTTGGATCGATCGGGCACAGCTGCAGGCTTGTGCTCATCTTGCTCCTTTTGCTCCTTTTTGGCTCCTTCTCCAGGAGCAGAGGGAGCCGGGGCAGAGACCGCTGTTCCTTCTGCCATCTGCGACAAGAGAGAAGCAGGAGGGACAGGCCGTTACCTCTCATTTATGACCTCGTTTCTCCTCAGATCCACAACCACCTTTTCAAAGGAGAAATCCTCAACTTTGTTAGCAATGGGATTCTAAGTCACTCCAACCAGATGAAAATGGGCCAACTCAACAGAACTCTATTTGATGCACTCTGTGAATTTGATAGTCCTCCCTGGCTGCCATCAGCAAGCAATGGTGCCCCTGCACAACAATGGAGCTTTGAGCTCTTTTATTTAATGCCCTGAAATGGAAAAGGAGGAAATAGCCAGCAAGGCCATTGCTATTGCTGCAGCATATATGGAAAAGTCAAACTGGATCAGAATGCCATCCAGTGCGTGAAAAGGGCAGGAACGTTTGTGCAGAAGCATCTGTGCTTGTTGTAAAAGAGAGAAAATGGGCAGGGCTTCACCTCCTAGCAAACCAACAAGCCACAAGACAAAAGCGTCCCCTCCTCAGGTGGCTAAAGCACTTGGGGGCAGTGAGGGCATGTTTGGCAGGGAAACAGCCCTGGTGGTGAGCACTGTCACATATGGATCTATGGAAGTGTGCCTGAATGTGACTCAGGAGGCTCCCGTTGTCCAGGCTGAAACCCCTCCCTAGCTCTCGTGTCCTTCTCTGCACACGCTCCAGCCCCTCAAGGACTTTCTGCTTCAGAGGGGCCAACAAGTGGACACACACTCCCAGCTCTGGCCGCAGCGCTGCCCAGCCCAGGGGGACGGTCACTGCCCTGTTCCTGCTGTCCCACTGCTGCTGACACAGGCCAGGATGCCCTTGGCCTTCTTGGCTACCTGGCCAGGCACTGGCCCACATTCAGCTGCTCTTGACTGGCACCACTGGGTCCTTTTAGCCTACTCAGGTCCCTCAACACAAAATTGCCCCTTTGACTTCAAATACAGCATCCCCGGTTCCAAGATGTCCTGCCTCTTCTCAGCCAAACAAGACAGCCAGCAGTCAAGGACTTGCAGCTTGACCCCCACCCTAGGCCCTAATGCCATTTCCAAAGCTGCAGGCTTCATCGCAAAAGGCGTCCACAGAAACTTGCCGCTTCTACTTTCTGCCACACAAGAAGTCTTCCCAACGAGGCACTTGGTTTCTTTGGCCACACTCAACAAGAATGGCACCCACAGATTCCTAGACAACTCAATCATCTCCTTGCAGCTTAGCAAAAGCCAAAAGAGACTGTACAAGTGAAGAAGTGCTCCAGAAGACTGCAGAACACTTCCACAAACCAAACACACCTTTCCACAAAGGGAAAACAGACAAAAAAAGCCCTGCCATCTGCAGCACTGCCACGTGTGCCCTTGGCCATGACGCTGCAGAAGCCCAGAGATCGACCTTCCCTGAGCCGAGCAGCCAGAAGCTCAGCCAGAGTCCCCAGACCTTCAGTGCCTCAAAGTGACAGGTCAAAGGCCAATTTCTAGCTGGAGGCCACTGCCTGCAGGAAATGGCTACGTCCCACAGGATTGCAGCACTTGGCATCCTCAGCAAGCAACATGCAAGTGCTGGCTGGTCAGAAACTTGCAGCTCTGCCTTGCACTAAAGACAGCACCACCCACAACTGGCACTTACTGTCTTGGATCGATTGGACACAGCTGCAGGCTTGTGCTCATCTTGCTCCTTTTGCTCCTTTTTGGCTCCTTCTCCAGGAGCAGAGGGAGCCGGGGCAGAGACCGCTGTTCCTTCTGCCATCTGCGGCAAGAGAGAAGCAGGAGGGACAGGCCGTTACCTCTCATTTATGACCTCGTTTCTCCTCAGATCCACAACCACCTTTTCAAAGGAGAAATCCTCAACTTTGTTAGCAATGGGATTCTAAGTCACTCCAACCAGATGAAAATGGGCCAACTCAACAGAACTCTATTTGATGCACTCTGTGAATTTGATAGTCCTCCCTGGCTGCCATCAGCAAGCAATGGTGCCCCTGCACAACAATGGAGCTTTGAGCTCTTTTATTTAATGCCCTGAAATGGAAAAGGAGGAAATAGCCAGCAAGGCCATTGCTATTGCTGCAGCATATATGGAAAAGTCAAACTGGATCAGAATGCCATCCAGTGCGTGAAAAGGGCAGGAACGTTTGTGCAGAAGCATCTGTGCTTGTTGTAAAAGAGAGAAAATGGGCAGGGCTTCACCTCCTAGCAAACCAACAAGCCACAAGACAAAAGCGTCCCCTCCTCAGGTGGCTAAAGCACTTGGGGGCAGTGAGGGCATGTTTGGCAGGGAAACAGCCCTGGTGGTGAGCACTGTCACATATGGATCTATGGAAGTGTGCCTGAATGTGACTCAGGAGGCTCCCGTTGTCCAGGCTGAAACCCCTCCCTAGCTCTCGTGTCCTTCTCTGCACACGCTCCAGCCCCTCAAGGACTTTCTGCTTCAGAGGGGCCAACAAGTGGACACACACTCCCAGCTCTGGCCGCAGCGCTGCCCAGCCCAGGGGGACGGTCACTGCCCTGCTCCTGCTGCCCCACTGCTGCTGACACAGGCCAGGATGCCCTTGGCCTTCTTGGCTACCTGGCCAGGCACTGGCCCACATTCAGCTGCTCTTGACTGGCACCACTGGGTCCTTTTAGCCTACTCAGGTCCCTCAACACAAAATTGCCCCTTTGACTTCAAATACAGCATCCCCTGTTCCAAGATGTCCTGCCTCTTCTCAGCCAAACAAGACAGCCAGCAGTCAAGGACTTGCAGCTTGACCCCCACCCTAGGCCCTAATGCCATTTCCAAAGCTGCAGGCTTCATCGCAAAAGGCGTCCACAGAAACTTGCTGCTTCTACTTTCTGCCACACAAGAAGTCTTCCCAACGAGGCACTTGGTTTCTTTGGCCACACTCAACAAGAATGGCACCCACAGATTCCTAGACAACTCAATCATCTCCTTGCAGCTTAGCAAAAGCCAAAAGAGACTGTACAAGTGAAGAAGTGCTCCAGAAGACTGCAGAACACTTCCACAAACCAAACACACCTTTCCACAAAGGGAAAACAGACAAAAAAAGCCCTGCCATCTGCAGCACTGCCACGTGTGCCCTTGGCCATGACGCTGCAGAAGCCCAGAGATCGACCTTCCCTGAGCCGAGCAGCCAGAAGCTCAGCCAGAGTCCCCAGACCTTCAGTGCCTCAAAGTGACAGGTCAAAGGCCAATTTCTAGCTGGAGGCCACTGCCTGCAGGAAATGGCTACGTCCCACAGGATTGCAGCACTTGGCATCCTCAGCAAGCAACATGCAAGTGCTGGCTGGTCAGAAACTTGCAGCTCTGCCTTGCACTAAAGACAGCACCACCCACAACTGGCACTTACTGTCTTGGATCGATTGGACACAGCTGCAGGCTTGTGCTCATCTTGCTCCTTTTGCTCCTTTTTGGCTCCTTCTCCAGGAGCAGAGGGAGCCGGGGCAGAGACCGCTGTTCCTTCTGCCATCTGCGACAAGAGAGAAGCAGGAGGGACAGGCCGTTACCTCTCATTTATGACCTCGTTTCTCCTCAGATCCACAACCACCTTTTCAAAGGAGAAATCCTCAACTTTGTTAGCAATGGGATTCTAAGTCACTCCAACCAGATGAAAATGGGCCAACTCAACAGAACTCTATTTGATGCACTCTGTGAATTTGATAGTCCTCCCTGGCTGCCATCAGCAAGCAATGGTGCCCCTGCACAACAATGGAGCTTTGAGCTCTTTTATTTAATGCCCTGAAATGGAAAAGGAGGAAATAGCCAGCAAGGCCATTGCTATTGCTGCAGCATATATGGAAAAGTCAAACTGGATCAGAATGCCATCCAGTGCGTGAAAAGGGCAGGAACGTTTGTGCAGAAGCATCTGTGCTTGTTGTAAAAGAGAGAAAATGGGCAGGGCTTCACCTCCTAGCAAACCAACAAGCCACAAGACAAAAGCGTCCCCTCCTCAGGTGGCTAAAGCACTTGGGGGCAGTGAGGGCATGTTTGGCAGGGAAACAGCCCTGGTGGTGAGCACTGTCACATATGGATCTATGGAAGTGTGCCTGAATGTGACTCAGGAGGCTCCCGTTGTCCAGGCTGAAACCCCTCCCTAGCTCTCGTGTCCTTCTCTGCACACGCTCCAGCCCCTCAAGGACTTTCTGCTTCAGAGGGGCCAACAAGTGGACACACACTCCCAGCTCTGGCTGCAGCGCTGCCCAGCCCAGGGGGACGGTCACTGCCCTGCTCCTGCTGCCCCACTGCTGCTGACACAGGCCAGGATGCCATCAGTCTTGTTGGCCATATGGCCACACCCTGGCTCTTGTTCCATGCTCTTGACTGGCACGCCTTCATCCTTTGGGCCCACTCAGGTCCCTCACCACAAAGTTGCCTGTTTGACTTCAAATACTGCCTCCCCTGTTCCAAGATGTCCTGCCTCTTCTCAGCAACAAGACAGCAGTCAAGGACTTGCAGCTTCACCCCCGCCTCCAGGATCCAATGCACTTTCCAAAGCTGCACACTACCCCTAAAAATGCATCTACAGAACCTTGCTACTTGAGCTCTTTGCCTCACAACAGGGCTTCACAACTACACACTTTGTTTCTGTGGCCACAGGTCTTGTTATCCACAGATTCATGGACAACACACTCGTCTCCTTCCATCTTATCAAAAGTCACAAGACAGCTGGGCCACACACTTTGTAGAACTGAATAAATTCTCAAGAAAGCTGAAGAGCAATTTCACCAGCCAAACACATGTTTCTACAAGAGAAAGCAAACAAAGCAAACAAATGAAGCTCCAGCACTACCTCATGTGTCCTTGGCAACAGCACTTCAAAAACCAAGAGACAGAGCTTCACTGAGCCGAGCAGACAGACGCTCACCCTGAGGCAAACAGGCTTTGGTGCCTCAACATGACAGGTCCAAGGCCAATTTCTGGATGGTGGTCACTGCCTGCAGGAAATCGCTGGGTCCTGGCAGGACTCCAGCACTCAGCATCCTCAGCCAAGCAGCAGCAAGAGCTGGCTGGTCAGAAACTTGCAACTCTGCCTTGCTCTAAAGACAGCACCACCCACAACTGGCACTTACTGGCTCAGAAAATTCAGGCTCTGCTCTGACCACTGATGGAGCCTTGCAGTCATACTCCTCAATTTGCTCCTCTTTGGCTTCTTCTCCAGGAGCAGCGGGAGCCGGGGCAGACTCTGCTGTTGCCTCTGTCATCTGTGGCAATAGAGAAGCATGAGGGACAGGCCATTACCTATCATTTATAACTTTGTTTCTCCTCACATCTACCACCATATCATGCAAGGAAAATTGGGAAACTTTGATTACAATGAGATTCTAAGGCACTCTCATGGTATTGAAATGGTTTAATCCAACTGTAAATCAAATTACTTGGATTTAAATATTCTACCCTGCCTACTATCAGGTAGGAATTAATCTATTTGTGTAACTGACTTTTTAAATCTTGCAACCTCAGAAATGCAAAAGCAAAATTTGCATCTCTTCCTTGCACTAATTTCAGCATCACCCATAAGTGGCACTTACTGGCTCTGAAGAGTCAGGCTCTGCTGTGACCACCGATGGAGAGCAGCGGTTGTACTCCTCAATTTGCTCCTCTTTGGCTTCTTCTCCAGGAGGAGAGGGAGCTGGGGCAGACACTGCTCTTTCCTCTGTCATCTGTGACAAGAAAGAATTATTAGGGACGGGCCGTTACCTATAATTTATAACCTTCTATATTCTCACATCTACCACCATTTCTTCCAAGGAAAATTGGGAAACTTTAATTGCAATGGGATTCCAATGTGCTCTTATGGCATTAAAATTGGCTAATCCACCTGTAATGCAAATTCCTCTGAAATAAATATTCCACCCTCCCTACTATCATGGAGCAATGATCTCTTTGTAACTGACATTTTAATTCTTGAAAGCTCTGAAATGCAAAAGGAAAACTTGCTGCTCTGTGTTGCACGATAGACAGCACCACCCACAACTGGCACTTACAGAAGTGTCAGGCTCTGCTGTGACCACTGATGGAGCCTCGTGGTCATGCTGCTCAATTTGCTCCTCTTTGGCTTCTTCTGCAGGAGCAGAGGGAGCCGGGGCAGACACTGCTGTTGCCTCTCTCAGCTGTAGCAAGAGAGAACCATGAGGGACGAGCCGTTACCTCTCATTTATAAGAATCTTTCTTCTCCCATATAACACTAAATCTTCCGAGGAATATTAAGAAACTTTGATTGCAATGGGATTCTATGGTGGTCTCATGGTATTAAAATTGGCAGATCCATCTGTAATGCAAATTGCTCTGACGTAAATATTCCACCCTGCCTACTATGAGGTAGCAATGATCTACTTGTTTTTCTGATCTTTGGAATCTTGAAAGCTCTGAAATGCAAAAGCGAAACTTGCAGCTCTGCCTTGCACTAAAGACAGCACCACCCACAACTGGAACTTACTGGCTCAGAAGATTCAGGCTCTGCTCTGACCACTGATGGAGACTCGCGGTCATACTGCTCAATTTGCTCCTCTTCATCTTCTCCAGGAGCAGAGGGAGCTGGGGCAGACACCGATGCTGGTTTTGTGCTCTGGGACAAGAGAGAAGCGTGTGGGACAAGCTATTACCTATCACGTATAACCTCCTTCCTTCTCACATCTACGACCGTATCTTCCAAGGGGAAATCATAAAATTCCAGAGTAAAAGGATAGTAAAAGCATTCTAAGCCACACAGATCAAATTAAACCAGGCCAATTCAACAGAACTGCATATGGATATGAAGCTGATATTCCTCCCTGGCTGCCATCAGCAAGCAACATTGTCTCTGCAATGCAGAGTTTTAGCTTTTGAAAGCTCTGAAATGGAAAAGAAAGAAAGAGACAGCTACACCTTTGCTATTGCTGCTGCAGACATGGAAGCCTACAACTGGATCTGAATCCCATCCAGTGCTGGAAAAGGGCAGGAAGCGTTGTGCAGAAGCATCTCTGCTTGTTGGAAAATGAGAAAATCAACAGGACTTTTCCTCTACTAAACCAGCAAAACAAAAATATAACCAAACAACAAGCAGGGAGTGTCTCTGACACCAGCGTCTAAAGCACTTGGAGGCAGTGAGGGCATGTTTGGCAGGGGAACAGCCCTGGTGGTGAGCACTGTCACCTATGGAACCAGGGAAGTTTGCCTGATTGTCCCTCAAGAGGCTCCCGTTGTCCACCCTAAAGCTTCCTCCGCACCTCCTCCCTTGCCTTGCACTCCACAGCATTCCCCAGCTCCCGTGTCCTTCTCTGCACACGCTCCAGCCCCTCCAGGGCTTTCTGCTTCAGATGGGCTCACAAGTGTTTACGTTAATAAAAAGATTAAAATCTTTCTAAAGTGTAAGGTGACTTTAGAATGTAGACATAATTTTGAGAAATGTTGGGAAATTTGAAATTAATAAGCACAATCAGGATCATAAAATCAGGATATAAATCATTAAGGAAAATTAAAAAATTTATAAAGCTGAGAGTGCGAGTTGCTATAGTAAGAATTTAGTAAGGAACCAAGCTGAGACTTCTTTGAGCAGAAAGCCCAAAACTGTGTCTAGAAACCAAGACAGATTTCTCTCAGAGCTCAGTTGCTACAACAATAATCTGCCTAGTTCATGCCTAGAACATGATGTAGCAACATCTGATTAGAAAAAAATAGGGTTATATCTTTTGGAAAAAAAAGAGGTTTTAAGTTTTTAAACGAACAAATTTTATCCATGCCAGTCTCTTATGGGAGGGATAATAGTAGGCCTATGTATTAATCACTCTCACATTATAACTCTTGTTGTTTGACATGGAAAAAGCATTTTCTCGGAAGGCAGAGGTCAATTTGGATATTGACCAATTGAAGGTGGACACGCCTCTGAGGACACAGAGGGGTTAAAAGCAGAATTCCCAGGAGAACTGGCTCTCTTTGGTTCCGGTCAGCGTGCAGTGCAGGACTCTCCCCTGCCCGGCCGTGGCTGGGTGGGGAGGGGGAGGCCCATGGCCTGACTGAGGTGGGCCCAGGGGTGGAGGGACTGGAACTGGGTTGGCCCCTGCAGGTAGAAGGGTAGAGAAATCTGGGATGTCTCCATTTCCCCCCAGAGTCGAGAGAGAGAGAGAGAGAGAGAGAGAGAGAGAGAGAGAGAGAGAGTGAAGAGACAGCAGTGGTTTTATCAGCATCAGCAGTACGCCGCAGGAAAGGAGAAGAGCGAGGGGGCCACAAGGTGCCCGGCTGCCTGTGGGAGCCAGAGCCTGGGCATCGAGCCAGCCCTGGGAGTCGGGACTTTTAACCCTTCCTTGAGAAATGAAAGCTTGGTGAAATTTCACTCCTCCTCGGTTTGAAAGAGAGGAAGAGAGACAGCTTGGACCCTGGGATGTTAGAAGGAGAAATTCTAGGTGGGAGGAGATGAGGAGTGTTTTTTTTGGCTGGACTTTTCCTTGTTGGCCATAGACTGAACTGATTTTTCTCTTCCAAGAGAAACTGTATTTTAGGAGGATGCCAGTGAGCCAAGAGACCTGCTTCAGCTGGGAAAAGACAGAAGTGGAGCAAACAGAGAAGAGTTAGGGGGTTTGTGGTGGTGTCCCCTGACCTCAAAGAAGGAGAAGAGAAGAAGATCTCTGTTCTTGTACCCTAGGCCCCAGGGGAAAATGGGGGGAACTGTCGTCCCAAAAAAATGAAAAAACTGAGCTGTTGTTTTCCCCCTCTTGGAAAGCATCCTTGAAAGAAAAAAATCCTAAAAGCAGTCGGTCCATCCAGGCATTGGTGGTGAGAGCACTGTGCATGGAAAGGAGAAGGGTCACGATGGCAAACTTTTTCTCCGGGCGGTGCCATGTGTGACATGGAAACACAGGATGTGGCAGTGTGTTTCTTGGGGGGGTCTGTGGCACAGAGGAGACTCCTGTTCTCCCTTGATGGACTGAGTATCGATTGTCTGCAGGGTGGAAACCTGGTTGGGGTCCAGATTGTGTCTCACTGTGGTTTGTTGGAGTTGGGTGGTGGGAGGAAGAATACTTTGCAAGGTTTTCATTTTGATCTTTGTGTGGTTTTTTTCTCTCATTTTTTTCCCTTTTATAGTAGTAGCTTGATAAAGTTTTTTCCTTGTTATTAAGCTTTGGCTTGCTTAGCTCTGTCCTCGATTGCATTACAGCATTCAATTGAGAGATTGAATTTTCATGGGGGCACTGGCATTGTGCCAATGTCAAACCATGACAAGAACATCAAAGAGTGAAATCAAACTTTGAAAGAAAGCAGAATTAACTCTCTTTATTTTTAATTATGTGTTAAAAAAGTATTTTTTTACTCTTATGAACTCATGCCAACTGATTATCGCATTGTGGCAAGACTGATTTTAACTAATTCACAATTTATGTTATTTATGAAAACTCCAGCAGAAAATACTTACTAAGGTTTTAAGGGAAAAATATGTTAGTAGTACATATGAAACATTTTCAGAAGCTAAATTGTCTAGCAAACTGCCATATGATAAACCAGACACAGAAACTTTTTTCCTAGGTCAGTCCTGAAATATTAAACAAGCTGCAAGAAAAACTTTCATTTCTGTCAAATCAACAGGTACTCCTCTTCAAGCATATTCGACCATGACACAAAGAACAAATGAATCATATGGTACATTTTTAATTAAGTTAACACAAGCTGTTGAATAACAACGCCCTGATAAAGCAGCTCATTCTTATATTCTCCAAAACCTAGCATTTGTAAATGCAAATGATGATTGCAAAAAAATTATTTCTACATTACCCAAACAGCCTCCAACTGTTACTCAAATGCTTTCAACTTACAGTAAAATTAGCACTCCAAAGTATCTTGCTACAGCACAAGCTAGTGCCTTTAGAGAGCAAATTACTAAATCTCATGATTCACTAAAAAACAAAGTTTAAAAAGCAATTGAAGAACAAATCAAACTTTTTGAGAAAACTCTTGCTGCTGTTCAATGAAATTCTACTAAAAAGTCGTGCTTCAGATGTGAGAAGACTAGTCATGTGATAAAGACTTACCCTGATCCAATAATAAAATCTAAAGAATACTTTCTCTTAGTCCTCAATATCAAAAAGGGAAACATTATGCAAAAAAATGTCATTCTAAATTTGATATAGATTGTAATCCCCTACCGTTAAACTCCAAGCAAAGCACGACCCACCACGCAGTGAAACAAGCAATAGCGACCCAGAATCCAGGGAATTTTGCCCCCTTAGCCTTAACTAGGAGACCTCAAAGCCAAACACAATATCCACCTTTACCACCACTACCACAAGATGTTCCTTCTTATTACCTCCAAGGACAAAACTGGACTTGGCCAACTCAAAATTAATACGGTTTTTAAAAAATTTCTGTTACGAATGTATACCTACAGGTGTGATTAAGAAATCACAACAAAGACAAGAATTTTTAATTATTATAGGTTAAGACAACAATACAAGTCTTGGACTATTAATTTTTCCAGTTATCATTTCAGTAAACCACAATGAAGAGCTAATAGTTTTAGCTCTTCTCCTCAAAGACCCAACAGTAATTCAACCTAAGATGCCTCTTGCTTTTACAATTGCTTTACCTATAGACATACTCAAACAAAATGTATCTCAACAAGATGCTTTGTTAACCAAACGGTGTACCAAGGTGTTCCAGATGTGATTTCTACTCCAATGCTAGATGTCTTCTAAGTAGAACATACTTAGAAGTATGTTCTAAACCAACCAGAACTGACTTGTGCCCTAACTCATCGTGGTAGAACAATTGATGTTACAGGCATACCAGATACGGTGCAGATGTCTCTGTAATTTCTCTCCTGTTTTAGCCCAGTAGCTAACACTTAGTATCACCTATGAGAACACTTACAAGGATCAGAAGAACTACTGTTTGTTTACAAAGTGAATCCATAATTACTAGTACAAGTCCTGAAAGGAAGACAGCTGCTGCCTGTCCCTCTCTATCAATAATTTCTAGAAACTGGCCTCTTGTCATTATCGCTATAAAAGACTGTTTCTTCAACATACCACCACTTCATCCTGAAGATGCCCCAAGATTTGCCTTCTCAGTTCCAGTCATCAATCAAAGAAAGCCAATTCAAAGATATCACTAGAAATCTTTACCACAAGGGATGAAGACTTCTCTAACAATTTAACAATATTTTGTCACACAAGTACTGTGCCCAACTTGACAGAAGCATCCACAATCCACGATTCTACACTACATAGATGATCTACTCATTGCAGCACTGACACAGACAAAGATGAAACAAACTCGTGACAGTGCTGTCACTGAAATCCAAAAGACTGAACTAGAATTTCTACATCTAAGATACAAGAAATCCCACTCTAAAAATATCTAAGATAGAAGATAGCAAAACAAACAATTTCACTACAAAGATACACCTTCAAGTCAACATCAACACTTTGCAAGATTTACAGCAACTTTTAAGAGAAATGAACTAGATGAAACCTATTTTGAAAATTACCAATGATGAACTTGCTCCACTTTTTGATCTACTGAGAGAAAACTGTGACATTAAATCTCCCAAGATTTTAACACCTGAAGCTCAACTCACCATAAAAAGTCACAAAAACTTTCCAAAGAAGACAAGCCCATCATTATGCTCCCAAGAAACCTTTCTTCCTGACTGCTTTGAGACAGAAGCTACAACTTTATAGCCTCATTTTTCCTTGAGATCCATCTGAGAAAGATCCATTATTAATAGTAGAATAATAAGTTTTTCTTCCTTATAAGTCTCCAAAAACAATTTCTACAACCCTAGAGATAATAGCACAAATTGTAATTAAGGCCAAAGCAAGAATATTAACCTTAATAGGTAAAGATTTTACAGTTCTCTAATTACCTTTAAATAAAGATTATTTAGATTAAGCATTACAAAATTCAGATGATTTACAAAATGCATTCTTAAATTTTGCAAGTGTTTGTGCTATTCATTATCCAAGTCACAAATTATTACAAACAAAATTGAGTTTCAAAAAATAGCCCTTGCTAAGTGAAGGGCCTTTAAGTAATACAACGCTCTTCGCTAATAAGTCAAGAAAAACACATAAATCAGTAATTGTATAGTTAAATCAAACTACAAAAAATTACAAATCAAATATCCAAATAGTTGAAAGTTCTCCTCAAGTAGTTAAACTAGCTGCTATTGTTAAAGCTCTTCAGCTATTTTCAAAGCCTTTCAGTTTAATTACAGATTCTACCTCTGTTACTAATGTAGGTAAAAATATCGTTTTAAAAAATATTAGTAATAATAATTTATATTGCTAGCTCTCATGTCTTCATAAAAATTTACAACACAGAACTAACCTATATTTTATTTCTCATATTAAAACTCATTCATCTTTACCAAGATGTTTAGCAAAAAGAAATACAAGAACAAAAAAACTGGCCATAGTTATCTCAAACACATTAGCAAATATTTTTCAGCATGCAAAATTGAGTCATACCTTTTTCCTCAATATACATAAGTACTTGTACAGACGTTTTGTATCTCTAAATCCCAAGCTAAAGCTATCGTTAACAGTTACCCTGATTGTCACCTTGTGCAAACCCCTGTTTCTACAGGAACTGTTAATCCACAAAGTTTATAAAGTCTACAATTATAACAAACATCACTAAATACCCTTCTTTGGGGAGATTTAAAAATATTCATGTTTCAGTAGATTCACTATCAAGTAGAGTTTTTACCTCTATCCACACAAGAGAACAAGTAATCCTACCTATCAACATTTTTTACAAACATTTACTTCATTAAGTGTACTCCAGGAAATGAAAACAAACAATAGCCCCACATATCAATCAGTAACAACATTCCTAAGAAATTAAAATGTTCATCACACCTGTAGTATTCCCCACTCCCCCACAAATCAAACAACTGTTAAAAAGACATATCACACATTAAAACACATTTAGATCAACAGAAGAGGGGAGCAGAAGTAATACTACAGATAAAATTGAGTCAAGCTTTATGTGTTTATAATTTTTTAAACAGTTCTTTTTCAGAACCAGATCCACCAATTCTTAAGCATTTTACAAATAACACACAAACAAAACTAAAAAAAAAATCCTCTTGTTTTAATTAAGAGACCTGAAACAAGACAAATTAAAAATCCTCTCCAATTAATAACTTAAAGCAAAGAGTATACTTGTATTTCTCCAAGTACTAGGAAAGCAAAGTGAATTCCAATAAAGAGCGTCAAACCATACAACACACCAAAACACACTAACAAACCCAAAAGTAAAAAAGCAATCACACAAACGTAAGCTAAACAGAGACTACAAGTCACGCCCAGTGTTCCTATGTCACCTGTAGAATCTGCAAACTTCAATCCAATGATAATGATACATGTGTAGAGCTTGTTTCGTAGAGCTCTTTTAACAAAAACATTAAAAGAAAGATTTCTTATCATTAGATTCTAAAAAATTAGTATTCTAAACTCTCCAAAAAATGCAGTTTAAAAGTTAAAATATATAGAAAATTCTTTTAACAAAGAGTAACTCAACAAAAAAGATATGAAAGAAAATCAGTTCACTTTGTATTTTCTAACTTTGCTTACTTTTTATTATGCAAATTTTCCTATACAACACCAAAACTAAATGTGTAAGTCACATTAACCAAAGCTACAAGATCAGATACCATATGTATGTCTCACTCAAATCCAAAAAAGCCTTTTTCAACCAGTGTAGTTAGTGTACCACTAAAAATTAGCCAATACCTATATAACATGATCTTTTAACAAAAAAGTGATTTAACAACAAGCTAAGTGAAATTACTAATAGAAACAATCGCACAAGGGATTAAAGCCTCTAGACCAAACAACTCCTCAAAACAAGTTCAGAACCCCAAGAATTAAAGATCCGTAGTTCCTTAGCAATAAAGTTCCGTGTCACATTTTCAAGAAACAATTAGAAAAAAAATAATTCTCCAAAATACAATGTTATTCACTCTTACTATGAATACAAAAATTTAAGGTTTTAGTGCAATTACTCATACACTGTAGATAAAAATCTAAAGTTAACAAATATCCACAGAAATTACCAAAATGTTATTAGTTCATTTGTAGAAATAAAACAGCAAACATTCCATCATACCCTAAAGACAAACCATGTAACATTAGCACACTCACTGTAATAACACCTAGTACTAAAACAGTTTCAAAAAAGACAAGAAAAGACAAAAGATCTATTCATATATACCCAAAAAATTACAACAGTAATTTCAGTCTTTCAAAAAAAACCACAAAATATTTCAACAAGCTTCTTCTTACCTACAATTGCTTCAGAAAAAACATTAAGACAAATAGACAAGACCAAATATTAACTAAACAATCAAATACCACATCCAGTACGCTCAGTAACACGCAGACTGACGTCAGCAGTGTCCAACAAATTCCAAAATCAAACAACAATTAATTTTCTTTTCTAACATATAAACAGAGTTAAAAAGAATTCAAAAGAATGTGCTACATAAATTTGTCTAATCATTCTAAATCCATTCACAGAAACATACACAAACTTAAAAACTTTACAATCTACAATTAAAAATAAAGAAACATAGTTAAACAATTTATTCAGGAAGTAGAGCTTAACTCCTTAATCAAAACAACTTTACAAGTTAAGTAAAATCTTGTTATTAGAATATTAATATTAATACCACATACACTTCATTATTCACAACAAATTACAAACTCATCAAAAAAGTTTTTATTTTCCAAAAGAAAAAAATTTAAAAAAATTACAGACAATTCAGAAAACCTCAGCAAAAACAATTAAAGTCACTCACAAATTTAACCTTTACACTGAGACCTTAAAAAAGTCAAAATTTATCAGAACCTAATACAGATACTAAACCTAACTTTACCCAACATTAAGAATGGTTTAACTTAGAATTATAGAGCTTAAAACAAACAAAAACAAAAGTACCTTCATGTAAAAAGTTTATAACTTTTTTCCTACATGAATAAATATATGCAGTAGTAAAGCTACGGAACACAAAGTAATAAATAAGTGACAAGTCAAAAATAGTTTATTTAAAAAGAGAGGGGGAATTGTAGGAATATATAAAAGGTAAAAAACTTTAGAAAGTGCAAAAAGGGCCCAGAAAGTAGACATAAAGCTGAAAAAGGCTGGGAAATTTCAAAACCTTCTCATGGGAAGCTAGAAAAATAAGAACCAAGTGAATTCATTTATATTTATCATAAGGAGCAAGAAAGAACAAGAACTTAGTGATAGTTTGAGATGTCAAAAGTCCTAGATATATGCTTTGCAAAAATAGAAAAAGTTTCAATCTTATATAATGAATTACTCTATATCATTTGAGGTTCATAGAAGTCCTTCTGTTAATGTTAAACCCACATGGGTCCTTTTCTTATTGGTTAGGTTATAATGACTCTGCACCTTTTCTTTTATGTTGTAGGTTCAAAGAATATGTAGAAAAAGGCTTTGCATAAACTGCCATCTTGCCTTTGATCTAGATTTGCATGGATGTTCGTTTCTCTGTGTCTCTGGCTTTTTGCTTGGATGATACAGGCATAATAAATGCTAAGTCTGCAACCAGTCCGGGTCCCATCCTGTTTGGTGAGACGCAGACCGACCGGGCAGAAAGTGGACACACACTCCCAGCTCTGGCTGCAGCGCTGCCCAGCCCAGGGGGACGGTCACTGCCCTGCTCCTGCTGCCCCACTGCTGCTGACACAGGCCAGGATGCCCTTGGCCTTCTTGGCTACCTGGCCAGGCGCTGGCCACCTTCAGCTGCTCTTGACCAGCACCCTGGGCTCCTTTGGCCCACGCAGCTGCCCAGCCACAAAATTGCCCGTTTGACTGCAAATACCGCATTAAATTGTCCTTCTAATTCTACAACCACATCTTCTAAGGAAGTATCATGAAGTTTTATAGCGATAGGAATCTAAGTTGCTGTGACTTCATTAAAATGGGCTTATTCAACTCTCTGCAAAACTGAGTTTGTAGGTCTTCAAGGCTCTGAGTTGGAAATTAGGAAATATCCAGCTATGCCTTTGTATTTGTTGTGGAATGCCTGAAAATGGATTTTCTTTCAGCCTGCATGCCTGGCCCTCTACAGCCTACTGGTTCTGGCTAAGCACACAGCTTACTCTGCAATTGCCAAACAGCACAAACATGAAATGTTCCTTTCTTACTCACCTTAGGACCAGCACCGCTGAATACATGCTTCAGGTGACCTGTAGTAGGCAAGGGAAAATGAACCAGATGCTGTGAGAAAATTGCCTGGGCTGGTGAAACCCACAGAACAAGCACCACGAACAGAGAGTTTTCCCTTTCACAACATCCCTTCAGCAGACACATTTCATTCACACAACCAGCAAGAGATCCAGATAATATTCTTGGGCATGCCTACCCTTTGGCCTGTTTAGCCATTAAATAAATACAAACATGAAAATGCAAATTGTTCTCTAACACTCAATGCTCCTGTTCTACCAAACACATAACACCTCTTTTAAAAATCCTCTCCTTCTGGTACCTGGTGTTTTTTTTTTTTTTTTTTTTAATCAGATGCATGCACAACTTCTCATTAACTTGCTGGAAACAGTTGCCCAGAAAAGCTTTTCCAAAATTCCACTATGATGGGGCAGGCTCTATTGTGACACAACACAGCAGCAGCTCCAAGTTCCAGGAGCAGACACTCACTGCTTTGGAGTTTGCTCTTCCTTGCAAAGGGAATCACTATTTAACACTCAGTCAAGGGTCAAGTTAGACAGTCAAATCCTTTCATGACAAAATGTAGAAAGAAAGAAGCTTTCCCTGAATTCTGGGAAATACTGCAGAGTTGTTAGAAGGCCTTCCAAGAAGGTCTCCAGTTTACATTTTCAAAGCTGTCTTGCATGTCCCAGCAAACTGAGGAAAAGACAGACTCTGCTGCCTCAACTCTCCCGTGGAGGGAAAAGAACCCCTGCAGGTTCCCTTGCAAATGCTGCCCCTGTGGCTGCAGAAATCCCCTTGTACCTGAATGCCTTGACAGGAGCTTTACCAAACCAGTGGCACCCTAGTGCTCTTTCTGTTTTAAAACAACTCAGGCACTAACAAAGAGCAGGAAGACATACAGAAGCCAGGTTTGGGTACACCCAGGGAAAACCTCTACTTACGTGCCAGGTTAGTGAGGTAATAGCCAGAATAAACAACGCCGTAAGCTGTGAAAGCTGCAGCAGCAAGTTGCTCAATCATTGTAGCACTGCTGTGCAGATTTGTCCAATACTAGAAAAAACAAGGCTCTTGTCAGTGGGCAGCTCTCACTGACAAGCACCTCAACCAGGAGGATGCTCCTGCACTGAGCAAGCCCTAGGGTTGCTCTGACACTGAGGCCTTCCGTGCACCAAGACAACCTTCTGCTGTCACCATGACCACATGGCAACCATGCCCTGACATCACAGTGCAAGCACTCTATATTGGCCTGTGAATTTATGCAGAGCAATAACCACCCTTCCGTACAGCAAACGCAAAATAACCGGGGAAGTTCTTCTCTGTCACAAAGCAGCACAAATTCACTTTGTGGCCAAACCCTGTTGTTCAAGGGATCCAAGAGTAACTCCAGGAGTGCACCAAACACCTATAGCCTGTACCCCAACTGAGCACTCAGATGGGACCCAAGCAAAGGAAACCAGACCAAGAAAATGGCCCAAAGCATTGCACTTCTGAGAAACAACGCTTACTTTAAAAAATTTAAATGTTTATTAAATCTTAACAAAGGACTGAATAAGGAAAATTTGCAGCACTGGGAGTCTCTGACCATTACAAGCAGCACATCTATAGAATGGATGCTCTGCCTTTTATACCCTTAACCCCTCCAAAGTTTTGTCAAAGTTTTGCCATCCACTGGTGGAGATTCCTTTCGTACATTCTTATTGGAGGTCAGGTGTTGCTACGCCACCCACACCTCCTGGTCACAAGCCAGCCCTCCCCAAAACCCCTGACTACCAAGGCTATTGCAAGGGGCAGGGGAAATAGGACTCTGGGAGGATGTATTACAATAACATCACTATACATTTTTACATCCCCATAATATCTACCTCTTAACAGTGAGAGCCAACTGTTACATGACTCATCTATAACACACAGAAGCAGGAGAGAAGGCACTGTTGGCATAAGAGCTGAAACAATTCCTGACAAATCTCCCACATGTTTGCACGTTTATTGGATATGCCCAGGGCTCCTGAGCATGTACATCTCTGCCTTTATTCCCCTTTGGAAGCAGTCAAACTGGCAGCATCTGCCTGCCAGCAGGAGCTGCTCCGAGCTGGGAAGAAGACTGGTGGTGCTGATTTCCAGGGGCTTCTGTGTCCCGGGAGAAGATAAGGAAGGGGTGGATTGAAAGGTGCTGGCGCTGCTGCTGCTCTGTGCCAGAGATCCCTGTCTGAGCAGGGCACGGCGCTGCAGACTCTTGCTCCTGTCAGAGCTGGGCACACCTGGGAACAAGGCATGGCAACTTGTGGGGAAACCAAGGACTTTGAGGGGGCTGCATTGCTCAGCACACACCCAGGCCATCTGTGACCCAGAGTTCTGGCACTTAAAAAGATAAAGCAGACAGAAATAGCTGGGAAAGGTTTCATTTTGACCATTCTTACCTGTTCACAGAAGTGGCCAAAATGAAAGTTACAGAGCAGGGCCTGATTCCTGCTGCCAGCTCAGGCTTGCAAAGGAGGCATTCATTGATTTCAGTATTCGGTGCCTAGGGAATCACTCCTCTGACACCTGTACACCCACCAATCTCACTTACTACTTTGTATCCATGGAATGAAGACATATTCGATACTTTGCTGAAATTCACAGGCTAAACATTACTCCAAATTATTTGACATATTTAAATAATTTCTCAGAATTTATTGGCATAGGGGTAGGAGTATCCTGTAGGTCCCTGGTGGTCATTGCCACAGGTTCAGGAGGAGACTCATGCACAAAAGAATCTAAGACATAACTGGGCTTGCCAAGCAAATCTAATCCATTAGTTGCAGTAGCAAGTAATACATACCAAGCCCTGAATTCCCAAAAATCCACTGAGCAGGAGAAGGAGATGGAGTTATTATGGAGTCAAAATTATGTCTACATTCTAAAGACATCTTACAATTTAGAAAGATTTTTACCTTTCTATATACATTAACACTTGTGAGCCCCTCTGAAGCAGAAAGTCCTTGAGGGGCTGGAGTGTGTGCAGAGAAGGACACGAGAGCTAGGAAGGGCTGTGGAGGGCAAGGCCAAGGAGGAGGTGCGGAGGCAGTTTCAGCCTGGACAACGGGAGCCTCCTGAGGCACATTCAGGCAAACTTCCATGGTTCCAGACGTGACAGTGCTCACCACCAGGGCTGTTCCCCTGCCAAACATGCCCTCACTGCATCCCAGTGCTTTAGACGCTGGTGTCAGAGACACTCCCTGCTTGTTGTTTGGTTGCATTTTTGTTTTGCTGGTTTAGTAGAGGAAAAGTCCTGTTGATTTTCTCATTTTCCAACAAGCAAAGATGCTTCTGCACAACGTTTCCTGCCCTTTTCCAGCACTGGATGGGATTCAGATCCAGTTGTAGGCTTCCATGTCTGCAGCAGCAATAGCAAAGGTGTAGCTGTCTCTTTCTTTCTTTTCCATTTCAGAGCTTTCAAAAGCTAAAACTCTGCATTGCAGAGACAATGTTGCTTGCTGATGGCAGTCAGTGAGGAATATCAGCTTCATATCCATATGCAGTTCTGTTAAATTGGCCTGGTTTAATTTGATCTGTGTGGCTTAGAATGCTTTTACTATCCTTTTACTCTGGAATTTTATGATTTCCCCTTGGAAGATACGGTCGTAGATGTGAGAAGGAAGGACGTTATACGTGATAGGTAATAGCTTGTCGCACATGCTTCTCTCTTGTCCCAGAGCACAAAACCAGCATCGGTGTCTGCCCCAGCTCCCTCTGCTCCTGGAGAAGATGAAGGGGAGCAAATTGAGCAGTATGACTGTGAGTCTCCATCAGTGGTCAGAGCAGAGCCTGAATCTTCTGAGCCAGTAAGTGCCAGTTGTGGGTGGTGCTGTCTTTAGTGCAAGGCAGAGCTGCAAGTTTCTGACCAGCCAGCACTTGCATGTTGCTTGCTGAGGATGCCAAGTGCTGCAATCCTGTGGGACGTAGCCATTTCCTGCAGGCAGTGGCCTCCAGCTAGAAATTGGCCTTTGACCTGTCACTTTGAGGCACTGAAGGTCTGGGGGCTCTGGCTGAGCTTCTGGCTGCTCGGCTCAGGGAAGGTTGATCTCTGGGCTTCTGCAGCGTCATGGCCAAGGGCACACGTGGCAGTGCTGCAGGTGGAAGGGCTTTTTATGTCTGTTTTCCCTTTGTGGACAGGTGTGTTTGGCTTGTGGAAGTGTTCTGCAGTTTTCTGGAGCACTTCTTCACTTGTACAGTCTCTTTTGGCTTTTGCTAAGCTGGAAGAAGGTGATTGTGTTTTCCAGGAATCTGTGAGGCCCCATTCTTTTCCAAGCTGTCTGTATTCCTTGTTAATCTGTTCTTTCCCTTTCCTCACAGTCAGTCACTCTTGTCTGAGAGGGATAAGCTGTTATCTCTGACTGCTATATTCTGTTTGACTTGAGGTGCATGTGTTGATATCTCACCAGGCAGCCTCCAAAGACCTCCAAGAACACACTGGCCATGAAGATCACCAAATTTGTCCTGGACCACTGGAACTTCCCCCTCCTCGAAAAGTGCTGCAGTTTCAGCACATCTGCACGGGCTCTGGTCCCAATCCTCGCTCTGCAGCAGCATTACTTAAAGGAACCTATGATGTGGAACCTGTGAACTCGATCTCAGCCTTTGGTGATCTCCTTTTTCTCAGCTCCTTCATCTCCCTCCACGTGGCTTCTGAGAACCAGGAGACTGAGGAGCAGTACCTGCGTATGCTCTGTACGTCTGCTGTATTTCTTGTCTGAGGGTCAGTGGATTGTGTGCAGGTGTCAGCAGAGCTGTACCTAATGTTCCTCCTGAGTTTGGTGTCACAGGGCCATTTAGGACTCCCCAGAGGAAGTGCTGTGCTCCGAGGCAGTGAGAGAGAGCTCTGGGTGCTCCTGCTGCCTCTGAAGGCAGCTGGGACTGGCCTGGGTGTAGTAGATAGGGACAGGCGAACGGAAGATTTCGGGATGTGACGGAAAGAAAGACCCCTTCCCCCTCTCACCCTGCAACATGTTATCCATTACCCCAAAGAATGTAACCACACCTAACCCAGTAGTTTTCCACTCCTGACTAACCCTAGAGACCCTACCAACCCCCC
The DNA here is from genome assembly GCF_050655825.1 of Lonchura striata. Taxonomy (NCBI): domain Eukaryota; kingdom Metazoa; phylum Chordata; class Aves; order Passeriformes; family Estrildidae; genus Lonchura; species Lonchura striata. The sequence goes on along the minus strand of NC_140740.1, from coordinate 23,118,323 downwards.
CTGACGTAGCAGAGTCCCCCAAGACTATTTAAACCCATGAGATAAGATAATAAAGGCTTTCGACCGTCCACCACATTGGTGTCCAGCGCGTGTCGTTGGCCCGAGTGGCCCAGGGGAGACTGGGCTGCCGTGCTGTTCCTTGAAACCAGGTCGCCTTGCCTTCCCCTGAAGGCAACATAACTGGTGCCGAAGCCCGGGAATAATTCGCTCGGGCAGCGGGTGTCGCCTGGACAAGAGCAGCGGCCAGACCGGTGAAACCGTGTTCTCGGCAAGGGAGACGTCCCAGGACCCGCAGTCGTCATGGACGCCATCGCCAGGGTCGTAAGTGAGGTTCATAAGCAATGGGGAATTGAGTGTAAGCTCAAAGACTTTTATCTTGCTATAGCAAGGCTGCTTGAGCTTGGGGCAATTGAACGCCCTGTGGATGTTTTGCATCCGGAGATATGGGAAAAATGCACAGCCGCGCTGGCCGAGGACACGAAATCCTCAGGCAGCGGCAAATGCCTTAAGGCGTGGGGAAAAGTAGAGAAAGCCCTGCGCAGAGCAATAGAAGAGCAGGAGACATGGAGCGCAGCGCGTACGTGTTTATTGGTTACACCCAAGCTAGGGGTAGGAGCGGCAACGCAAACCGCCCCTGAGGGTGACCCGCCCGGGAGCGGGGATCCGGGGGGGGCCGGCGCGTCGCCCCCCTCCCCGGGCCGGGGCCCGGGGCCCCCCACGGAAATCTCCCAAAGATCCGCAGCTTCCCCATCCGCCCCGCCACTTCCGGTCGATGACCCGGTACCGGAGGTGCAGCAGCGCGCAGAGCTCTGTTGGCGGAGGCTGGCGGGGGAAGCCAGAGCCGCGGGAGCCGCGGCTCGGGAGGAGATCCTGCCCACGCCGCCTCCATACGCCTTTGAAAATGGCGCCGGCAGCCAAGGGGAGGGGCGGGGCGCGGGCAATCTCGGCGCGAAGAGCCCAGAGGCGCGGAGTTTCGCTAATGCGCGTGTGCGGGAGAAAGAGGAGGAGAGTGGCAGAGGGCTCAGAGCCGATCGGCAGCCGTGCCGGACGCCGCCACCATGTAAGGGAGAAACCCCCCCCTGCAGGAGGCAGGGCGAGCCCGGGGGGCGGCAGCGGCGCCACCCCCGGGGGGAGGAGCGGGGTCGGAGCCGGACAAAACGGCACCGAGCCCCGGAAGTGCGCTGGCAGCAGCTCCGGCAGCTCGGAAGAGCTGCCGGGAGCCGGCTGGGACTCTGAGACGAAGAGAATAGAGCCAATGCAATTTAAAACAAAACCAAGTAAAGCTTTAAGCCGCACCGAAAAGCAGCCACAATACAAACCAGCCCAGTTTACCGACTGGGGAAAAATAAAAATAGCCTGCGCTGAGCTGTCCCCAGCTGGCATGGCAGCCCGCCGCGGCGCCTCCACCCCAAGCACGCCCGAGAGGAGCCTGTTTGGGACTGCGGGAGGAAGGGGCATCTGGCCAAGGAATGCAGGTCCCGGACCCAGGGAAACGGGAGAGGGAGGGGGCGTGCGGGCTGCACCCAGCCTCCTCCCGCTGCAAATGCAGGGCAGCCCATCTATGCCAACCCCCAGTGGGACGGGGCGCCCTTATACCCCATACCCCCACGGGAAGCAGCCAGCTTCGTACCCTCACCAGCGAATTTCGCAACACAGCCTGCGGTACCTTCGTACCCACTACCGCCGCAAGCAGCGCCTGTGCCGCAGGGTCAGCAGGGGACGCCCCAGAACGGGACCCCTGGGTGGCCCTGGCCATGAAAATAGGGAAGGAGCCACCGAAGGTGTGGGGGACGTGCCGCCTTTATGGCAGTCAGGACCCCCATGTCATAGGGCTTCAGTTTTGGGCAGACACAGGAGCAGACTGCTCAATTTTTCCCCAAGCACTGTGGCCCCGACACTGGCAATGCAAAGAAGTCCCCCCAGTGAACGGAGCGGGAGGGCCGTCCCGAGCTTGGAAAAGCACCCAATTAGTAGCCATAACGCTTCATACAAAAAAGAGACCAGAACAAACAGTAGCAATCCACCCCTACATTTTGCAAAACTCTCCACCCCTGATAAGAAGGGACATCCTTGCTATGTTAGGAGTCAGGATTACAAATTTATAATAAGGGCCACTGCCGTACACCCACTGCTGCCAATCAAACTGACTTGGAAATCACCAGACCCCGTATGGGTCGAGCAGTGGCCCCTGTCAAAGCCTCGAATGGCAGCCTTGCTAGAACTGGTCGACCTCGAGCTGCAAAAGGGTCACATAGAACCCTCCACCAGCCCGTGGAACACCCCTGTGTTTATATACTAGAAACTACCTTTCTAACCCTAAACGAAACCAAACCGAACCTGACTAACTCCTGTTGGCTTTGTTATGATGTTAAACCCCCTTTCTACGAAGGCATTGCTTTAAACACCCCCTTCAGTTACTCCACAGCCAGTGCCCCCCACCAGTGCAGATGGGACACTCCCCGCAGAGGAATCACCCTGAGTCAAATCACAGGACAAGGCAAATGTTTTGGCAATGCAACTTTAGCAAAGCAGAAAGGCAACTTCTGCACTAAAGTTGTCAAGCCCAACAGAAAGATCGGTAAGTGGGTGGTCCCATCCGCATCTGGAATGTAAGTTTGCCAGCGATCCGGAGTGAGTCCTTGTGTGTTCCTTGCCAAATTTAATGACTCTATTAACTTCTGTGTCCAAGTTCTGATTGTTCCTAGGGTCCTATACCACTCAGATGAAGAAGTGTACCACCTTTTCGAAGAACCTGACAGACTGCACAAAAGAGAAATAATCACAGGTATAACTATCGCAATGCTGCTCGGCCTGGGAGCAGCTGGTACAGCCACAGGTGTCTCAGCCATCGCAACCCAACAGCACGGACTCTCTCAGCTGCAAATGACCATCGATGAAGACCTGCAGAAGATCGAGAAATCCATCTCCTATCTAGAGAAATCAGTCTCTTCGCTTTCAGAAGTAGTTTTACAGAATAGGCGAGGACTGGACCTCTTGTTCATGCAACAAGGAGGACTGTGTGCAGCTTTGAAAGAGGAATGCTGCTTTTATGCAGATCATACAAGAGTCGTTAAAGACTCTATGGCAGAACTCCGAGATAGACTGGCTCAAAGAAAGAGAGACAAGGAGACCCAGCAGAGCTGGTTCGAATCCTGGTTCAATCAATCACCTTGGCTCACCACTTTAATTTCTGCCCTGGTAAGTCCACTGGCAATACTGCTTTTAGCTGTTACCATAGGACCATGCCTGCTGAACAAGCTAGTCTCGTTTGTTCAGGCCCGTCTAGAACGGGCAAACATTCTGTTCGTGGGCCAACAACAAATGCTGTGAACCAAAAACTGCGAATACAATCAGCTGCAAAAGCCTTCAAAACTCACCTTGCGAGATTTACTCAGGTTTACCAAAAACCCTTTTTTCCTTACCAAGTTACAAGTTTGTACCTCACTCCAGTGCCTATATCTACGACTACCTCATGTTACTTATGAAAAGGAGGGGGGAGATGTAGTAGATAGGGACAGGCGAACGGAAGATTTCGGGATGTGACGGAAAGAAAGACCCCTTCCCCCTCTCACCCTGCAACATGTTATCCATTACCCCAAAGAATGTAACCACACCTAACCCAGTAGTTTTCCACTCCTGACTAACCCTAGAGACCCTACCAACCCCCCCTGACGTAGCAGAGTCCCCCAAGACTATTTAAACCCATGAGATAAGATAATAAAGGCTTTCGACCGTCCACCACATTGGTGTCCAGCGCGTGTCGTTGGCCCGAGTGGCCCAGGGGAGACTGGGCTGCCGTGCTGTTCCTTGAAACCAGGTCGCCTTGCCTTCCCCTGAAGGCAACACCTGGGTTTGCCTGAGCTTCCCTCTCGGCTAAAGGCTGAAGCAGGGATTTTTCTTGCATCAGCAGAAGGCTAGGCAAGTTCTGCATGCTAGTGGCCAAACCAAAGAGAATTTTTAGCTTCCTAAATTCCCCTTAGACTCCTGACTTCCAACCAGTCATCAGAGCAAGAAATCTTCACAGAAATTTACTGGTTTTGGAGTTTTGTCTTTTTGGTTGGGGATTTTTTTTTTTTAGGGGGTTGGTGTTTGGAGCTTTTTGCTTTTTCCCTCTTTATTTTTTTATGGGGTTGTTTTTTTGGTTTTCTTTTTGCTGGGTTTTTTGGTTTTGTTTGTTTCTTTGTAGGGTTTTTTTTTTGGTGGAGTTGGTTTATCTCCATCCTGAAGGAGCCCTTCTGCCCCACATGTCTTATTGATGTCATTTTTATGACATTTTTACGTTGCCACTACTACATATACAGTTTCTTTTCATGAGAATGCTATATTTTTGTCAATAAAAACTACTGTGAAAGAATATCAGGTTACAGGAGAAATAGAGAGCAGGAGTTGTTTCCCGTGTGCCCCCAAAGAAAAAAACAGATACTTTTGTAGCAATCTGTATTTCATATCCTAGTTTTATGCTTCTAAAGATGTGTCCAAGAGAAACACATCGAAGTGGCGCGATCAGATAAATCTGTACTGCAGGCATTTCTCAGGAGACAGCCTCCAGCCCATCCATGGTATATTCCTCAGATCCATGGCACTTTGTCGTACCTTCCCCACTCTTTCCCATGACTCTTAGAATCCTACCCATTGGCCCGAGCCCTGCTCAGATCCGTCTCTAGGAAAACACATCAAGTCCTCTGGGATTCTGCAGCACAGCCCAATGAATCTGCTTCTTGCCCGTAACAGCTGCCAGTGCTGAACTCTCAGATAAGACCTGTTGGGGCTGAGAGCAGAGCCCAGTGGATTCTGTGTCTACCATCACCTGTTGGGACAAAAAGGGCATTGATCTGCACCTCGGTGTGTCTGATCTCAAAGCCCATCCTGTTGTGGCATGAATGGGGGCAACAGTTTGTACGGGGCCCAGGCTGCCTGTGGCTTCTTCCCATTGCTTGTCAGTACTCATGCTTGGGCTTTGCCAGCCTTGTTGTGGTCGCTGCCCTGTCCCTGAGGGCTGGTGGGACAGGGCTGGAGCCTTCCTTAGCCCCAAGATGGGTGTCTGTGAGCTCAGCCTGCTCATGAAGGGTGAGGGTCCCGATGCTGAAAGCACTGTCGACATTGGTTATAGCATGAGCTGCTCTGGATTACAGTTGGAAAGGCATTGTTTGGGCAATGTTTTGGCTGAAAGCTGGAGAAGATGTGCTCCTCTCCTGGGAATGCATCTCCCTGTGCTTTGTTTCCTGTCAAGAGAACTCTTCCAAGGGCTCTACACAATCAGTCTCTGTGCCAGCCATCTGCACTGCAGGGCTGCCTGTCCTGTTGATGTTGTTGCTGTTGTTGCAACTAGCTGACTGCCTCCAGACACTGGGGCTGCCTTTTGTATCTCCTGGAAGCTGGGATCTCTGCTTTAAAGTGAGCATCTTGCATTTTGTTTCCCTCAGGGAAAATGGTGAACGTGGAAAATCCCAAGATGAAATACACTGAAATGGAATATATTGGCAAGGGGTGAGTCCAGCCACACTTCCTTCTACACAACCATGGGCCAGGGGTTCTTCTGGTATATCACTGGTATATCAGGAGTTCCAATGGAATATCTATCCAGTGTGAAGTCAGGTCAGCTGCAAACATGTTCAGACACTGGAGATAGATTGTCCTATCTCTTCAGTGCTGCTCAGAACTTGTGAGGGTGCTCAGAAGGCATTGTCAGAGACATGTCCATGCTGCCAAAGTCTGCCTACATCAAGGAGCAGGACCTGGAAGATCTCCTTGTCTCTCAAGTGTGGGACAGCTCTGTGTTAATTTCTTCAGTATTTTTGTATGTCTCAAAACCACACTGCCACACTAATGAATAAAGAAGAATCTTGCTTGCCTGAAAGGGCAACCTAGCCCCTCTCAAAGCTGTGAGATAACAGTTCCCAGGAGCGTTTCATTCAATCCATGGTTCTTGGAAGGAAATGCTCCATGCTCAGAATAGGAACCACAGAGTTTAGAAACTCAAACCTAAGATGAAAGAATAAATTCCCTTTAGGAGCTGAGGCAGTAAACCCCAGCGCTTCTGCAACCGGCCCAGGCACTGCCCATGCACTTGAGAGGAAAATGCATCATCTGCCTTCTGGCAGAGCCCTCCTGCATCCTGCAGGTTTTAGGCATTTACAGCAGAGATCTCCTGTGTGGGCCAGCTTTCACTCTAAGAAATAAACAGCTTCTCCTTTCTCTGCTTCTGTTTTGTTTCTAGGCATTTTGGATCTGTGGTTAGAGCACTCAACCAAGCCACAGGAGGAGAGGTAAATGTCAACATCCCCCGCAGACTCTGCTGCACTCAAGAGCATTCCTCTCTGGTGGGAGCAGCTGTGGCCGGAGCTTTGGGTCGAGCTGTGCTGAAGAGGCACAAGAAACACAGACTGGTACCAGCCTGCAAAATACATTGGAGACAGTCTTTGTCCTTCTCAGATGCCAGAAGGAAGTCACACAGGGCAGCACTTCATTTCAGAGAAGGATGTGCTCACTCGCTCTCAATTGCTAAAACAAAGGTGGTGCCTTAGAGCATCTCACTGCTCTTTGGGGCTACAGCTTCAGAGTCCTGAATTCTCACTTCTGGTTGCCAGCAAATACATCTGAAAGTTACTGGTAGTTCTTTAGCCGCCTGCAGTGCTGCACTTGGGAACTGCACATAGGGAGAGATCTAAGAGGCGTCCCTAGAAACTCGAAGCCCTGCCCATAGCCCAAGATGTAGGCACAGAGTATTAAGGCATGGATTACTTCTTCTGAATCCCATACAAAGCAGCAGGGAGTGGGCTCAGAGGTTTGTGGGTGATAGTTGAGACACCAGTGTCACCAAGTGTTCACGGCAAAACCTCAGTGGCCACGTGCCCTGTAACTGGCCCCCAAGGGAGTGGAGAAATGGGCTATTGCAATGTCACTTCCTAATTACTGCAATGCCTAATCACAAGGCAGTTTGGCACAGCTCGACTGTGTCATTGCAAAATCACTTGCTCCATGTGCCTTGTGGCCTTGTGCCACCAGCTTCTCAAGTTACTGATTTTCAGTGTCATTTTAGGTGGCCATAAAGAAAATAAGCCTTAAGGGGCGGCAGAGGAAGCAACTAACCGTTAATGAAATCACAATCATGAAGAAGCATAGGAGTCCCAGTGTTGTGAATTATTTAGACAGGTGAGTGGTCATGGTCTTATCCTGTGAATAGGCATGTACATACTGCAAACATGAGAGGTTAAAAATCCACTTTGGTCACTTCTAGAAAGTAGAGCTGTTAATTATAATGTATTAATATTTCTCTACTCATCTCCAATGGAAGAGAAGAGAGTGCATCTTGTCTGCATGAGTCTTCCCTGGCACACGTAGTTTGAAAATTATTCCAAAATTATTCAAAACCAGGATCAGCTGTATCGTACGAAGTTAATACTTTCTAAGTTCACTGCCTCCACATTCTTTTGGGATTGATTTTTTAAAGTTTCTTCAATGCTGAATGATGAACCATCCTAAAGTGGATTTCCCTTGGATTGTTGCCCCTCTTTTTCTTTGCTCTGCATGCCAGGAAGACTAGGTGCTTATTTCCAGAAACACCACGCGTGACAGGCTTTTTATCTGGGCTCTTACTAAACCACACTTTTCACTTGCTGGCCATCTAAGACATCTCCTTTTTCACAGCTGTGCCTTTCTCCCTGAGACTGCACAGATTGCAAACAAAGCACAGCCAGGAGGGAATGTCTATTCCTTTTATTCTGTCCTTGTCACAAAGGGCTTTGGAAACAAGAAGCCCGGAAGCAAAAAATCAACCTAGCCATACATGTTTATCTTCACGCCCTTGTTTCTTTCCTTCAGCCACCTTCTGGGTGAGGAACTCTGGCTGGTCATGGAGTACATGGATGGAGGCGCTCTGAGCGATGTCATCAGGAAGACCTTCCTGACTGAAATCGAGATAGCAGTCATCAGTCGGGAGGTCAGCAAGCCCACCTGTGCTTCCAAGGGTTTGGGCAGGATTATCTGGGAAACAGGGGCTCAGAACAGGAGAGGTTTCATGTGCCAAACTTTGCTTCTGCGTTGCTGGTATGCTATGGGCACGTAAAAGCATCTCCAGTGAAATGCCTGGAGTGCCCCTGCACTCACTCTACTCAGTTCTTGTACTCTTATCTCCTGCTGTTGTATTCTCACTCTGCCTCTTGTGTTTGCTGTTCTCCATCTTGCCTCCCTAAACTTTTGCCTGTCTTCACTGCATTCCTTACTTGTAGAAGCAAGGTGCTGGTAGCAGGATTTGAAATGAACAGCAAAGGAAAAAAAAGAGACTCATTTCTCTCAGTCCTTAGCTAAAAAGGATACTAGTGCAGCCAAAATGCTCTTTGCTTCTGAGCACATCCACTGCAGCAGCAGTCATCCTGGCTGGTTTGCAGGGGACAGTCTACAACAGCAGGTGCTGTTGCTCTTTCAAAAGCTGACATGCCTTTCCTTAGAAAGGTCCTGCTCTGCAAGTGTTGGAGCAGCAACTCTTCCTCTCAATGGCACTGTGTTCTGCCATTACTCACCATTCTCCTGGGGAATGGGAACCTTTTAGAGTCTCTGTTTCCTTTCTGGTGTGATGAAATCACTGGGTTTTGCCCTCCTGGTTCTGTTGACTCTCTCAGTGCCTGCAAGGATTGGCTTTTCTTCACTCAAACCAAGTGATCCACAGAGATGTGAAGAGCGACAACATCCTTCTCAGAACTGACGGCTCTGTCAAGCTGGGTCAGTATATTCCTGGTCAGGTGCAGCGTTCAGGGATGTGGGGTGAGGGACTGCTTTGAGTGGCTGCCAGCTCCCCAGGAATGGTGCTGGTGGCAGTGCAGGGACCCCCCGCTCTGAGCTGATGACACAGTTGCAAGGTGCACAGAGGTATGACAAGGAACAAGCAGTCAAGAGTGGTGTTGCTCTGTGTGTGTCCATTGCAGAGGGAGGGAGCAACAAGTCTAAAGCTTCCATAGAACAAAAGCCACTGCTGAAGGCAGTATACAAAATGTGGGGATTTGGCTAAAATCCTGAGGAAACAGAGCAGGGACAGTTGTCCAGGAGATTCAACATCACATTCTCAAAGTTCTACTGGGCAATTCTTTTGCTTGGTTTCCTAATTGCACAGAATTCAAATAAAAGCAGTATTCTGCTTTCCCCTCAGCTGATTTTGGCATCTCTGTTGAGCTCAGCCCTGGGAAGAATAGACCGTCCTCGGTGGCCGGGACTCCTTGGTGGATGGCGCCTGAAGTGGTGATGCGTCAACCATATGGCCCCAAAGTGGACATATGGTCTTTTGGAATTGTGGGGATCGAAATGATAGAACGGAAAGTTCCCTACTGGAGCCGAAGTCCTGCCACGGTAAGGAGCAAATACTCACTGATCCCGCTTGTCTTTCTCACCTGCCCTGTGTTCTGCATGCCATTGGACAAAATCCCATTGCCATCTGCTGGAACTACTGCCACCAAGGTCCCCTCCTTAAAATGTCCCTGCAACACATCAGCATCTGCTGTAGTTTTGGTTGCATCAGTGTGGAACTCAAGCCTTACCACATGCAAACAAACCCCATGCTCAGGCAACACTTTCCTTTGGGTTGTAAGTGGTTCCAGTTCTTTGGTCTGTGTAGATGGCCACAATAAAAGGAAACAAGCATCTTAGAATTGGTGCTATACTTCCAGAAATGAAGGAAAGAAAGCCAAACCTAACAGAGTTTCTAAAAGAGTGGTTTTAGTGAGGAACTGCATCCCCTGTGCAGTTTCTGCCCACTGAGAAACATGCCTGGAACCTGGACATGAGGCTGCAAAGGCCACAGAGTCTCTTCTGCTTCTTGTGCGGTGTTGCTGAAACACTTAGTGACTGTGTTTCTGTCATAGCCCAAGCCATCTTCTCCACATCACCAAGCCGGAGCCTGGTGAGAGGGAGAGCCTGCCAAAACCTCCTGTTTGTTTCCTGGCATTTTCTGGGATGGGCCTTCCATTCATGCATTGACTTGTGTAGCTAAATGAGCAGAGGGTGTCCGCAGGGATGGCACCTCTCCATCTTCGGAGCAGGAAAAGTTTTTCTGTTGCTGCGTAAGGGAAGCTGAAATTTTCAGGCTGCTGAGAGACAGAGCTGCAGGTGGCTCCTGTGTGCCCAAGCAGGCATTTTCATCCCCATACATTTGTGCATGCACCTTAATGTGTCTGTGTTGAATATGAGATTATAAATGTTTGTTTCCTTACCTGGGGATTAACTGATGGATTTCCTTCCTCTTCTTCCAATTACCATTGTTTTCAAGAACAGGGCAAAAAACTTGATGAGTCTTGTTGTATGGCAACTGGGCTGAAGGGACCCACAAGCACTGCAGAGATGCCTTTCATGTCCTAATCCTTGGAAAGAGTTAACATAACAAAGTCCCCCTTCCAAAAAGGCTGCCAAGCTGGTGTGAATCCTCAGAGAAGCAAATGTGCTTTTGCTGATGTAGTTCCCAACTAACTAGGTCAGTCAATGAAATTGGCTGCCAAGGCAAGATCTGCGGGATGGTGGAAAAGCTGTGGCTGCATCAGAGTTTGTTTTTTTGTTGGTAAAGGAAAGTCATCTCTGGGTCTCTGCCAGGGCAGAAACTGCCACTGAAGAAGAGAGGTTAAACAATGGGTTCTGGGACAGCAGTTACAGATGGGAAAGAAGCAGGTGGAGCCTTGTGTTTCCTGTTTCTCCAGACTAAATTCCTGATAGCCACAGCAGGGACACCACAGCTGCGGCAGCCCAAGCTCCTCTCGGCTTGGCTGCGTGACTTCCTGAGCTGCTGCCTGCAGAGAGACGAGGAGCGGCGCTGGTCTGCCAACGAGCTGCTGCAGGTAAAATGCCAAGGGGCTGAGGTGAAACAGTGTGCAAGGGATGGGCTCCTCCTCCACCAAGGTCCGAGGCATCAGATGAGCCCCCTTCCTCCTCACCTCCACTCTTGGTGCTCTTCAAATGAAAATGCTGAGGAGTGCTAGACTGGGCTGGGCTGGCAGGGCTCTGTAATGTCCTTTGGTCCAAGTGTCCTGCAATGAGCAGGGACATCTTTAGAGACATCAGGTTGCTCAGAGCCCTGTCCCACCTGACCTGGAATGGTTCCAGGGATGGGGCACATACAAGCTCTTGGGACAGCCTGTGCCAAGGTGGCACCCTGCACTGAGTAAACAAGGTCTTCCTTAGACCTACTCTGATGAGATCCCCTTTGTGTTTGAAACTATTTGCCCACATTCTATTGTAACTGGCCCTGTTAAAAACGGTGTCCCCCACTTTCTTCAAAGCCACTCTGAAATCTTGCAAAGTGGCAATAAAGTCTCCCTGAGGCCCGTTCCTCACAAAACTGAATACTTCCACCTCTCTCTGCAGAAGATAGGAGAGGTGTTCTATTTTCTGACTCTTTTTGTTGCCCTGTTTTTTAATTTGGTGGTGTATTCTGTTTTACCTAACAGCAAAAGAATTGACGTAGAGCATTGTAGAGAGACATGAAATGGTGGTGGAGGAAGCCAGGGCTGCCAGTCCTGGCAGAGCACTCTGGAGAGATTTGGCTGTGGGCAGGAGGGGCTGTGAGGGACTCACTCTGAGCCTCTGAGGGGCCCTGGTTTGTGCCCCCCACCCCACCCTTAAAGGTTTCTGGCACAGAAATAGGGACAGCTGAGAGGAACTTGTCCCAGCCCCATCTGCTGCCTGGCACGCTCAGGCAGAGGGGAACTGGCCCAGGCTGACTGCCAGGTTGTGTGGCAGAGAGGGAACTGCAGGACCCAGCACCACTCGGCTGGCCCTGCTGGGAACGAAGGTGCCATGCAGCACAGGAGGGGCAGGGCATGGAAAGGCAGACACTGCTCTGTGTGCCTGTGGAAATTAGCACAAGACAGGGACCTATGGGAGTCATTGGAACTTCTTGAAAGGAAGAAACCCCAGGGACAGAAAGCACCATTTCTAGAGCACTGGCAGGGCAAAAACCCCAGCAAGATGGAGAAACCAGAATAAATGGATGAGTGGGATTCTGGGCCGGGTTTGCCTGTGATGCCAAGATCCTGCACATGACAATTGAGGAGCAGGTGGTCGCATTGTTTTCCTTTCTGGGTCTTTCTAGGAACTAGAGGAATCCTGATGGAGTATGTGAGGCACTGAGCTTGGAAGGTCATGGTTCACTGTTCTTTGTTGTTTTTTTTTCCTTTGGACAGCATCCATTTGTAACATCAGCCAAGCCAGTGTCCATCCTGGCACCACTCATGACCGTTCTCAAGAGGATGCAGCAGAGAAGAATGTAACAACCAAGTCAAGATGTCATCACCACAAGGAATTTTGAGGATTGGAGGATTATAGGAGGAGGATTGTTGATAAAGTTTTATAGAATAGGATTGTAGAGGAGGATTGTAGAGTAGGATTGTTGAAGAGTTTTGTGGAATAGGACTGTAGAGTAAGATTGTTGAAGAGTTTTGTGGAATAGGATTGTAGAGGAGCATTGTGGAGTAGGATTGTTGAAGAGTTTTGTAGAATAGGACTGTAGAGTAGGATTGTTGAAGAGTTTTGTGGAATAGGATTGTGGAGTAGGATTGTATAGTAGGATTGTTGAAGAGTTTTGTAGAATAAGATTGTAAACAAGGATTTTCATTAAATAAAGTTTCTGAAAAATAAACTCACTTGGAAGTCTGTCCTCTTTCTGACCCCTTCAGAAAAGTCAACATTTCCTTCTGAATTACCAGCTGGTTTTTATGGGTGTTAAGTCACACTTATGGCTTCTTTTGTATGGTTTTTAAGTAGGGGAAGGCTCTTCTTCATTCATCCTTTCCAGACCACACTGTCTTGGGAATATGGCCAACTAGGCAGCTTTTGGCCAGCTGTAGTATTTCTAGTTGAGGCAGAAAGGGCAATGGCATTTGCAGGAAAAAGCAAAGGGCAAGTGGTGCAGCCAAAATATCCTGTGCAGATGCAGGCCTTCAGCTGTGACTCGAGAGCATTTTTGTGCCTGCCACTTGGATTTGTATCGTGAAGGGCAATGTCTTTGGCTGGAGGAGAGCCTCGCTCAGCGGAGAAAGCAGAAAGATCAGAGAGGTGCTCTGAAAGGTCTCCGGCGGTGCAGAGCTGTCAGCGAGTGTGAGCTGAGAGCGGGCCCGGCCCTGCCCGTCGTGGAGCCGCAGCAGAGCCCTGGCAGAGCCCGGAGCAGCCTGAGCCTCGGCAGGGCCAGGCTGCAAGGAGGCCCTGGTAGCTGCAGGAGGCACAGCCCGGCCCTGCGTGCCTCTTGCTGGCAGCGGGCGCATCCTCCGCTCTCAGAGCCCAAGCGCAGCCGGCTGCTCCCGAGGGCAAGCGGAGCCCTGCTGGGCACAGCCCAGCCTGGAGGCATTGGCCCTCTGGAGTCTGCCCGAGGAGAGAAAGGCCAAGGGCAGCCGAGGCCCGCTGGCCTGGCTCAGCATTCCCACTCTTGTGCCGCTGCCCTGCGACTCCTGGCAAAGGTCAGCAGTGTGTGCAGCACCCTGGGCACCGGGGCAGGGAGCCGGGCTGCTCGGCAGGCTGGAGCACAGGGCAGCGTCCTTCGGGCACGGCACTTGTGCCAGGGGACCCGAGGACAGCGGGAGGCAGCGACAGCTTGTCAGCTCACGGCTGCAGGAGCCAGTGCCTCACACAGCTCTGGGAGGCAGCGCCTGCGATCCTGCAGCTCTGCACTGAGCCACAGCAAAGCTGGGAGCTGCAGAGTGCTCTGCAGAAATATTCAGGGCCGGCAGGCCAGCCTGCTTTGTGCTCTCTGGCACACAGCAAGCGCTGTGCCACACCGCGGCTCGGAGCTGCTGGGAGAGAGGTGTTAGAGATAAACTCTTAGGTACATTTAAATGGAGACAAAGTCATTAAAGCAAAAGAGAACCTTCTTCTTAGCAGAAGGCTCCTCTTGAAGCCAATAGCAGGTTTCTGAATAGAGCAGGAATTGGATTAAACCTAAAAGTCTGCCACTGCTATGACTGAAATACCAATTTGCGTGTTTTCTTATTTCGGAATCAAAATATGACCATGGCTTTTAATGTTGGGTTTTTTGCAGCTAAGAGTTCAGATGCAATAATCACAGAACTCAGGTCATTTGAGATTACAGAAAGGTTAAAAAGTATGCATGGGAAGGTAATAACAGAAATTTCTAACTAATAACAAATGGATTGTCCTGCAGCCTTGAGGTCATATCCTTCTACCCTTCCCAAATGAAAACCTATTCACTGAAGACCCATCATCATCTCAAAACCATGTTTAAATTAATTGGACCTGTTGATTAGCCCATGTAAATTAGATCTTTCCCTTTTATTTTCACTGACAAACTCTGATTCAATGTCAAATTATCAATCTTTCAAGGAAAAAATATACCATGCAGAGTAAAACCCAGGGCAGAGGCTTCTATACATAGTGTTGCCAATCCCTGTGTGACAGCTCCTGCTAGCTTCCTACATCAGCCAGAAGGCAACTTTGCTGCAACACAGACTTTCTTAATATTGGTGACATTTTCAAATCAGAAGACACTGCTTGTTTTCAAAGTCCTGAAAAGTGCATTCTAAGTTCATGAAAGCAAACGCAGAAGCACTGATTTGGTTTAGGAGAGAAGGTGTTTGTGCTGTTGGATAACAGCTTACATGTTGAAGTGTCGGGGGGGATTTCTATGTTTGCGCTCACCTTGTTTGAGACAATGAGCGCAGTGTCACCTGTGCATCCCTGGATATGCCTTGAAGGTGCAATGCTTAATTTGTAATCAAAGGGGAAATGTATCTAAATTTATTAGGATTACCAGTTACTTTGCAAATAGACTGATAGAAAAACTTAGTAATTTTTGTTGGAGAATGGTTGCAGGAGAGGGGTCATGGATCAATGGAACAGTTATTCATTGATACCAGTGTTTAAGACCCTAGAATCAGAATCAGCCTGTGTCTGGCCTGGGAACAAAGCTTGGGAAACAGGCTCTGTGTCTAGGCCTGGGAAACTGTACAAGGTCTCTCTAGGCCTGGGAAATAGAGTAAGTTTGGAATGAGATAATAAGGACAGGCATAGCCTCAAAGATATGCTCTGTCCTTGGAAGGCATGACTTAGCAATGAGTACTTGGCTTGGAGAACTTAGCTACAGCTGTAACCACCCGTAGGAGAAGTAAAACAAAGACCTTTGTAAACTTGACCAATGAGAGCTGTTGCTGACTTTGCTTGTAGCAAACCCTATATAAACTGACAGGATTTTTGAATAAAAGAAGCTTGCTTATCAATCATACTGACTGTGCTTGTCTTCCCTCTGCCCGCGTAATCACCACTTGTCCCTTCTTTGTACAGAACAATCTTTTAAACGTTTTTAACTTAATGTGAACATGATACATTCCTAACCTTCATATTGCAACATATTTTCTAATTACATGATTCTGTAAGCCCTTGTAGACCATGTGCAATTTCTACAAGAGGTCGTAATCAGCCTCTGGTGGTCGTTTTGGTTGAAGGCTCAGAAGGCTTCCTCGGGCTTCAGCTGTTTTACCTCTGTTTCTGCACATGCTCTACAAGATTGTCTGCTCAAATAGCCACTGGTGAGTCTTTTGCAGTTAGCTTGTTCTGCTAAATTTGCTGATTTCTAGAAAGTGCTTCATTCCCATCCCTGGGTACAAAGTAACTACTTCTTTCTGCACACCTTTTAGCATAGCTCAAGCATTATCTCATTGCCTCGGCACCTAAAAGAAGGTAGGGAGGAGGGGGCAAACCAGTGAGAGTGATTGGTCACTATCTTGTTACCCAGGTATCAATTCTTAGATTAACTAAGGGCTATTCTTGTCCATAAAGTACCACAAGGACAGAGGAAACGCATGGATTTGGAGCGCTGGGCTTGGCACCAAAGTCCTGCTCTTGAGAGGGGTGCAGGGACACAGGGAATGTCAGAGGACAATGAGAGATGGGGACATGAGGCCATAATGGGCCAGGCATGATCCTGCACAGGATGGCAGCAAAGAAACTTCCTCACCATGGCTCTGGCATTCCAGGGCACCCCAGAAAGGGCCGAGGAGTCCTATGTGTAACCAGGAGGGAAGACTGACATCACTGTGGGTCCCAGCATTCCCCAGTCCCTTGCTGGCCATTCAGTGCACACTGGGGACGCTGGGCATGTGTGGGACATGGGGATGGGGTGCACAAAGTTAAAGGGGGACCCCAAAGTGGAAGGAGTGGAAGCCAAAATCGCTGGGTGGAGATGCCCAAAAAGGAGGTGTGGTATCCCAAAATGAACGGAGGACACCAGAAAATTGGGGCAATCCCCCAAAAGGACACACAAAACTGTTCCCTCCCTCCATTACTTACCAACAAGAACTATCTACCAACTGCGATAATCACATCAGGACCATTTATTCCATAACCAGCTAAGAACAGGACTGAAGAGTAGTTTTGTAGAGTAGGATTGTAGAGTAGGATTATAGTTTAGGATTGAAAATAAAGCTTCTGAAACTTTAACTTGCCTGGAAGATTCCCTTTTTTTCAGCCTGTGAATACACTCAGCATTTCCTTCTGAGTTGTCAGCTGTCTCTTAAAGCTACAAAGTGACATTTTTTGGTGTCTTTGGTACGGTTTGAAAGTGGGGATGGCTCTTCTTCATTCATGCCCTCCAGACTACACTGCCCTTGGCATATGGGCCACTGGCCCCACTTGGCACATCTGTGGCATTCTAGATGCAGGCAGAACCAAAGCAGAAGTGGTGCAGCCGCAGACATCTCTGTGATGTCAGTTCGATCCTATGAGCTCACACAGATTTTGTGATGTCACAATGACATCACTGTGATGCCACAGAGCTGCCTGCGATGTTGCATGGACATCCCTATGATGTCATACTGACTTCTCTGTGATTTCACACAGCTGTCTGTGATGTCACACTGACCTCTTGGTGACGTCACACAGCTCTCTGTGATGTCACATGGACATCACTGTGAAATCACACAACCTCCTGTTATGTCACACAGACATCTCTGTGATGTCACACAGCTCTCAGCGCTGTCACATCCACATTTCTGTGACGTCAGGATGACATATCTGTGATGTCACACAGCTGTCTGTGATGTCACACTGACATTTTTGATGTCACAATGACATAATTGTGATGTCACACAGCAGTCTGTGATGTAACCCTGACATCTCTGTGACATCACACAGCTCTCTGTGATGTCACTTTGACTCCATGAGGTAAAAAATCTTTTTTGGGTGTCACAAAGTCATCTCTGTGATGTCACACAGCTGTCTGTGAAATCACCCTGACATCTCTGTGATGTCACACAGCTGTCTGTGATGCCACGCAGCTCTCTGGCATGTCACAATGACAACACTTTGATGTCACACAGCTGTCTGTGATGACGTACTGACATTTCTGGGACATCACACAGCTCTCTCTGATGTCACAATGACATCTCTGTGACATCACACAGCTCTCTGTGATGTGACACTGACATCTCTGTGATGTCACACAGCTCTCTTTGATGTCACAATGACATATGTCTGATGTCACACCGATTTTTGTGACATCACAATGACATCACTGTGATGGCACACAGCTGCATGTGATGTCGCACAGACATCACTGTGATGTCATTTCCACCCCATGAGGCCACCCAGCTTTTTGTGGTGTCACATGGACATCCCTGTGATGTCACACAGCTGTCTGTGACGTCACACTGACATCTGTCTGATGTCACACAGATTTTTGTGATGTCACAATGACATCACTGTGGCATCACACTGCTGTCTGTGAGGTCACACAGACATCTCCCTGATGTCACCCTTACATCTCTGTGATGTCACACAGACATCTCTGTGATGTCTCATAGACATCTCTCTGATGTCACTTCGACCGCATGAGGTCACACAGCTTTTTGTGGTGTCACACGGACATCTCTGTGATGTCACGCTTACATTTCTCTGACATCACACAGCTCTCTGTGATGTCACAATAACATCTCTGTGATGGCATACAGCTGTCTGTAATTTCACACTGATATCTCTGCAATGACACAGAACTCTCCATGATGTCACCTGGATATCTATGTGACATCACACAACCTCCTGTTATGTCACACAGACATCTGTGTGATGCCACACATCTCTCTCTGATGTCACACTGACATCTCTGTGATGTCACACAGCCTTCTCTCTGATGTCTCAGAGACATCTCTTTGATGTCACTTTGACCCCATGAGGTCACACAGCTTTTTGTGGTGTCACATGGACATCTCTGTGATGTCACGCTTACATCTCTCTGACATCACACAGCTCTCTGTGATGTCACAATAACATCTCTGTGACATCACACAGCTCTCTGTGATGTCCCACGGACATCTCTGGGATGTCACAATGACATCACTGTGATGTCACACAGCTGTCTGTGATGTCACACAGACATCTCTTTGAGGTCACACTGACATCTCTGTGATATCACACAGACATCTCTGTGATGTAACTTTGACCCTATGAGGTCACACAACTTTTTGTGGTTTCACACTCACATCTCTGTTGTGGGAACTTAAAATGTCTCTCAGCCATTTTTAGAGGTTCCAGGCCTTGGTCAGAAGCATTCTAGACCCCAGCAGGCAGCTGGAAACAGCTGTGATTTCGAGTTTGAGCCATGGAATGAATTACCAGCTTTGAAGGTGGAACAAGCAGTCACAAAGGGTTAGATAGTATAGTAAAAGTAGTTACAAAACAGAGGGGAAAATGTTTTAGTATTGTACAGGGGGGTTTTAGCACCTGTACAGGGGGGTTTTTACTTTGTACATGGGAGTCAGAAGTTCTAAGATGGAGGAAAGTGGGCTCATCCTGTCCTTCCTCATTCTTCTTCCTTGCCTCCATGTTCATGGTGATGTTGGCATTCACAGATTGGTTTAGAGTAGAAAAGCACTTGGTAATAGCGGTAGTAGGTATTGGGGAATAATTGTAAACATGTTATACATAATATAAAAGATAGAAGCAGCCTTGGGTGGGGGAGAGAGAAGAAGAAGACACTGGACAGTGAGGGTGTCAGTGTGTGTGTGTGTGTCTCTGCCGGGGCCGCTGATCAAACAGCCGCAGCCCGCGAGCACAATCTGTTAGATAACTCGCAATAAACTGCCTTGAGACTGAACAACAAGAGCCTGCGGAATTTTTCTTTGGAAGCACGGGTTGGAGGAGAGACTTTACCACGACACGAGACCCCAAACCAAACCCGGGCTTCTCACAGGGGATCAGAAAATTCTTTCGGGGTTTGGCTCATTCTCTCTTATTTTCTACATTACTCAGAATTCTCCCCATTTGGGTCTACTTCTGGATTAGGAGTCTCATCAGCTCCTCTGGACATTTTAGCCCTCAGTTTAGAGAAGCTGTAGACTGTATAGAGGAAGCTTACTAGATTAAATATGAGGAAAGTGGTTTCTTTAACATTCAGGGGAAACTGACCATTTTCAAAAAGGGAAATAACAGATTCAGAGAAGAAGGAAAGGAAAGGCTGGAAAGCTTCATCCCCTGTTTTTCCTCTAATCAACTGAGTGTCATTTCTAATAAACCCCCAAAACATGCTATTGGAACTGGGACCTAGGGTAGGATGAAGAAACTATAAACCAAATACATCTTGGACAGACTTCAGTACTCTTGTTAACAATAGTGCAACTTCTTTATTGCTAAAGTTCAATACTAAATTCTGTAATCTTAGACTAACTAATCCTATGTTTTTAACAAATAACCATCTACTCAATCCTAACTTGAAGAATCCTAAAAACTTAATCTTCTTTTAAAATAAAACAGCCTGAGTTCATAGATGATTCCTTGCTGAAGCAGACGACTGGTGCCAGGACTCCACTTGCTGCTTGCCAAATTCAGATACTCATTGCTAAATGTGGGACAGCTTTTTGTGGAGGTACTGGCATCTGCTCTTCATCTCAGAGTAGCTGGGGCTACCCTAGGAAGAAGAAATAAAAAAAAAAAAAAAAAGATTCAGTCATGTCAACATTTCTGCAGAGTTTAGAATTTCCCGACCTTTTCTTTTAAATAGCCTTAAGGCAGACTCAGAGGTTACCAAGCCAAGCCAGTCTGGTTTTATTCATGTAAAGCAGTAAAAACACTCTCAGACTGACTTTGGAGCCTTCTGGGAAGTTTGCAAACTGAGGCTGTTCTTTTACAACAAACTCTAGACAAGTCTGAAACCGCAATAACAACCCAAAGCCCAGCAGCTGCTAAAGAGGGCAAAACTCATTCATGCTTAAAGACACTGAAGGGACTCAAACCTTCTCCCTCAAATCAACAGGTGTGAGGTTTATCAAGCTCATGATACAAATCCAAGATGAAGTGGCAATGAGAATAATACTGTCACACCAAAGCTTCTGCTCTTCTGGGCCTGAAGATCTGGTTCTCTTTGGAATGACAAAAACTCATTCCACATGGGAATAAACACTTCAAACCATCCTGAGATAAATATTTACAAGCAATAAATCTTTACCAGGTTAAAATTCAGTATAAGAAGAGACAACAACAAATGCCAGGGATGCATCCCAGGCCAGATGCACCTGACTGGTGGGCAGGACATGTTAGAAGAGAAAACTACAGATGCCTTTCAACATTTTGAGAGGTTCCGGAGAAGCAGTAGCTTGGACTACTGGCCTCTGCCCAGTGACATTAGCTAGCAAGAGCCCTAGCACAGGCCTCACTGCACTGCTCCCCTGCAGGGCCAGGCTTGCCCTCAGCCTTCCACAGAGCATCCCTGGCTGCATCCAGTGCGAGCCAGAGCCCTGCCTGCTCCAAAGGCCACAGCTGCCCCACAGCCCCAGAGCTGCAGGGACCTGACTGCCCTTGCCAACATCACTGCTCTGAGACAAGCTGGGCGCAATTTCCAGTGTTTTATACCACACACACACACACACACACACACAGTTCTCCCTCCCCTCCTGCACTGCAAATGCAATGAGGGGATGCAGCACCACTGCTGCAGCTGAGCCTGTGCAACTGCACTGCAGGAAGGGAGGGCCTATGCGGGCCTAACCCACCTCGGTGTTCATCTCAGCACTTCTTCCCACCTGGCCCATCTCCTCCTTTAGCTTTCTATCCCTCTAGTTCACATTTACTATTAAATAATGTCTGTACTAGTGACTCTGGAATAGAGTCTTTCTTGCACCTTAATTCATGCAGAGGCTTCCCTTAATCATCGAATCTTTACTCCATCATTATCCATAGTGAGGAAAAGCTGCACACTGATACCTTCATTGAGATCCAAGGGACACTACTGCTTCAGCCTCCCAAATTCTCTTCACATCTTTTTTCACATGGTAGTCTTCAGCACATGATTGCTGTCATTGTAGAACTTCTTAAACCCAAAAGCTGCAGGGGAAATGGAGACGACATTAGGAGACAGGTAAGAAGTAGAATGGGATGTCAAAGCCAGCAGCCAGGAAGAAGAGTGGCCACCAGGTGCTGGCTGGAGGTAACTGAGCTACTGCTCAATCCTCTGCTTCTTGCTCATCACAGGTCTGGTCAAGACAGAACCCCGTTTCTAGAACAATAACAAAACAATTCATTACTCTCTGACCCAGATCAGGTTTTGCTCCATTCTAAAAAAGCAGGATTTGTGAACTAGCAATGGTTGAAAACACATGTTTTTCTTTAAAATAAAAATAGCTGTCGAATATTGGAAGACCTCCAGGTAAATATCTGCTCTATTGCATTCCTAGTTTCTCATCTTAGGACTTAGCAAGTCCTTCTCCAGGTCTACTGTTAAAAGGCTTTGGGAGGTAGCTCCCACTCCCTTCAGCATCTCCAGCAAAGCCTCCCCCAAAGGGGATGTCCTGTAAGTTTTATCTAGGTCCCAATTTCTGCTTGCACACACCAGGAAAATACTCAGCTTTTGCTGTCAAACTCCCACATGAGTTAATGAAGAGGCACCTGGCTGTTATAGAGTTTTATGTGTTAAAAATGAGATTAGTGCTTCGCTATTAGAATACAGGAGTGCAGGGTGTGATGACTGGTTGTGAATTCTCATCAGGATGAACAAAGACAGCAGCCACATGTCAGGAAACTCTTGTGCTTTTAGGTACAGTTGTCTAAGGTCCAGCAGGCTACCTGCTGCGCAGACTCAAAAGCTGTTGGCGAACAAACCCTTAAATTTGCACAAGAGAGTTTCACAAGTGCTTACCAATAAGCCCTCACTGCTGCTCAGTGCCCTTCAATCATCTCTCAGCTCCTCCCAAGGACCTTCTCAAAGCTGCTGACTCACAAGCCACAGCACATGGCCACAAGCTCCCCACACCCACTGCAAACTTCTGAACTGAGCATGGAGTAGAACAGGACAGCCGTGTGTGCCCAGGCAGAGTGAGGGAGGAGCGAAACAGAGACAGAGGAGGGACTGAGGGAATATCACCATTCTGTAGATCCTGTGTTGGTGCAGCCACGTGGATAGTGCAGAGCTGGAGTCAGCAATGAGGGTGACAGAGAGACAGAGGGACAAGAGGGCGAGAGGACCCCATCTGCCCAGCCCTGGGGCAGCCTCTTATGTACAGGAGATTTTTCCTGCAGAGCCAGCCTTTTGAGGCCTCCTCCAGGGAATGAGTTGAGGTGGGGACTGAGCTCAAGTCTTCAGGCAGAGGAGAAATTTGGCTCAGGACAGTGCTGCTCCACCCCTGCAGGATCCTCTCTTCTCACCACAGCATTTCTGTCACAGCACTTGGAATGTCTGAGGCAAAACATGCTTAGGCCTGCTCCTGCACATTCACATCACAGCTTTTATACCACCAGCAAGTCTGCTGAAACTTTACACAGAGTACAGAATATTAAAAATGCACAAAATACCTGAGCAGGTCTTGCTGGAGCGTCTGTCTCCGAAGGCCCTGGAGATATTGCTTGGCTGCTGCTGGTGGGGCTCTGAGATGGAGCTGTTTTTCTGTAAGGATGGTCCAATATTTCAAGTTACAAGGCCTAAATAACAACTGTCATAGTCCTTTCCTTGCAGAGCTTCAGTGCCAGGACTCAAGGAAACAGCATGAAGCTGAGTTGAAGGAGCTTTAGGCAGGATATCAGGAAAACATGCGTGCCCCAGAGGGTGCTTGAGCACTGCAGCAGGCTCCCCAGGCCAGTGGTCACTGCAGCAAGGCTTCAGGAAGTGTTTGGACAGCACTCTTGGGCACCTGGTGTGATTCTGTGCAGGGCCAGGATCCTGGCAGGTCCCTGCTACCTCAGCATATTCTAAGAACCTAGGCTTCATTTCCCAGGGCTTTCTTCTAAAAAGGCTCTTTTCCTTCCCCAATAGACTGAACTTACCTAGAAAGTATTAACTTCAACTTCGCTCTATCATTTTTAATGTAGCCAGCCCAATCAGTCTGAAGGGTTTGAAACAGATGTTCCTTCAGACTGAAGGAATTATCCTTTGCATTCAGGTCAGCAACCTACAAGCACACATTTCAGAAAAGAAATGTTCATTACATCCATGTGCAAACTACAGAAATCTAAAAGGGCTACTTCAGTTGGGATGGCAAAACATGGCTCTCATGGTATTGTGAATGTCCTCAGGGTGAAAAATCCCTGCCACTGCCCTGGGCAAACACAGCAACAAACGTCACAGCTTCAAGGAATCAGTTCCTTAAAGTCACTGTAGGATCAACTAAAAGTGTGTCCATGTTGAATTTGAGTCCTTTGACTAGGTTCCAAAATGCTTTTTCCTAGCTAAAGTGGAAATATTCCTATCTGATATAATAATGCTTGCATTATTGAGGAAAATGCTATGCAGATGGGGAATATTTAAAAAGGAAGGAAGGAAGGAAGGATCTCCTGCATCTTTCAATGGGTGTGCATTTTATGAAAGCCTATGAGAAAGAAATCCCAGTGGAACTTTACTCGAAGGACTATTGGCAAAGTCTCTAATTTCAACTGGTGAGGAAGTAGTAAATTATGAATAGTAGAATAGCATGATGGAAGAAGCACTGGCACAAGTTCCACCATCTCACCTCCTGAAGGATTTTTCCAAGGGAATCCTTGTCCTTTTGCCGGACTCCATCTCTCTGCAGCCGAGCAAGTAACTCTGGCTCCTTGTAATCCCTCAGAGCAAGTAAATGAATCACCCTGTCCCCGTAGGGCCGGCCGTAAACAGCAGTGCAACCGCTCCAGTCAATGTCTGCAAGTCTCACAGTCATCATCCTCCTCTTCTCAGGCACAGGAGCTGAATTGCTTTGTTGGGCTCCTCTGACCTCTGCTTTTTCTCCTAAAGTGAGGGAAAACCAGAAACAAATAGTTCAAATGGGAGGTTTGGAGAAGGAAAGGAAGTTGATTCAAAAGGATGTACCAAGACTTTTGAGCCTCTGTTCAGTATTTACAGATCTCCAAGAATCTACACAGTGAAGCATTAAACAGAAACAGTCATTAAAAGCTGGTAAAGGAGTGATACTGAATGGGAAGTTTTTATGAAAAATTAAGCTTATCTTACAACCCAGGACATTATCCACCCCTTATTCTATTTCCATCTGCACACCATGAAATCTTACACCCAGTTCTCACTTAAGACCAAGTTTCCCTGTGGTACACACCGGGTCTCCCCATCTTTCTATACTATGTATAGAAGCCTCTGCCCTGGGTTTTACTCTGCATGGTATATTTTTTCCTTGAAAGATTGATAATTTGACATTGAATCAGAGTTTGTCAGTGAAAATAAAAGGGAAAGATCTAATTTACATGGGCTAATCAACAGGTCCAATTAATTTAAACATGGTTTTGGGATGATGATGGGTCTTCAGTGAATAGGTTTTCATTTGGGAAGGGTAGAAGGATATGACCTCAAGGCTGCAGGACAATCCATTTGTTATTAGTTAGAAATTCCTGTTATTACCTTCCCATGCATAGTTTTTAACCTTTCTGTAATCTCAAATGACCTGAGTTCTGTGATTATTGCATCTGAACTCTTAGCTGCAAAAAACCCAACATTAAAAGCCATGGTCATATTTTGATTCCGAAATAAGAAAACATGCAAATTGGTATTTCAGTCATAGCAGTGGCAGACTTTTGGGTTTAATCCAATTCCTGCTCTATTCAGAAACCTGCTATTGGCTTCAAGAGGAGCCTTCTGCTAAGAAGAAGGTTCTCTTTTGCTTTAATGACTTTGTCTCCATTTAAATGTACCTAAGAGTTTATCTCTAACACCTCTCTCCCAGCAGCTCCGAGCCGCGGTGTGGCACAGCACTTGCTGTGTGCCAGAGAGCACAAAGCAGGCTGGCCTGCCGGCCCTGAATATTTCTGCAGAGCACTCTGCAGCTCCCAGCTTTGCTGTGGCTCAGTGCAGAGCTGCAGGATCGCAGGCGCTGCCTCCCAGAGCTGTGTGAGGCACTGGCTCCTGCAGCCGTGAGCTGACAAGCTGTCGCTGCCTCCCGCTGGCCTCGGGTCCCCTGGCACAAGTGCCGTGCCCGAAGGATGCTGCCCTGTGCTCCAGCCTGCCGAGCAGCCCGGCTCCCTGCCCCGGTGCCCAGGGTGCTGCACACACTGCTGACCTTTGCCAGGAGTCGCAGGGCAGCGGCACAAGAGTGGGAATGCTGAGCCAGGCCAGCGGGCCTCGGCTGCCCTTGGCCTTTCTCTCCTCAGGCAGACTCCAGAGGGCCAATGCCTCCAGGCTGGGCTGTGCCCAGCAGGGCTCCGCTTGCCCTCGGGAGCAGCCGGCTGCGCTTGGGCTCTGAGAGCGGAGGATGCGCCCGCTGCCAGCAAGAGGCACGCAGGGCCGGGCTGTGCCTCCTGCAGCTACCAGGGCCTCCTTGCAGCCTGGCCCTGCCGAGGCTCAGGCTGCTCCGGGCTCTGCCAGGGCTCTGCTGCGGCTCCACGACGGGCAGGGCCGGGCCCGCTCTCAGCTCACACTCGCTGACAGCTCTGCACCGCAGGAGACCTTTCAGAGCACCTCTCTGATCTTTCTGCTTTCTCCGCTGAGCGAGGCTCTCCTCCAGCCAAAGACATTGCCCTTCACGATACAAATCCAAGTGGCAGGCACAAAAATGCTCTGGAGTCACAGCTGAAGGCCTGCATCTGCACAGGATATTTTGGCTGCACCACTTGCCCTTTGCTTTTTCCTGCAAATGCCATTGCCCTTTCTGCCTCAACTAGAAATACTACAGCTGGCCAAAAGCTGCCTAGTTGGCCATATTCCCAAGACAGTGTGGTCTGGAAAGGATGAATGAAGAAGAGCCTTCCCCTACTTAAAAACCATACAAAAGAAGCCATAAGTGTGACTTAACACCCATAAAAACCAGCTGGTAATTCAGAAGGAAATGTTGACTTTTCTGAAGGGGTCAGAAAGAGGACAGTCTTCCAATTGAGTTTATTTTTCAGAAACTTTATTTAATGAAACTCCTTGTTTACAATCTTATTCTACAAAACTCTTCAACAATCCTACTCTACAATCCTATGTCACAATCATATTCTACAATCCTATTCTACAAAACTCTTCAACAATCCTACTCCACAATGCTCCTCTACAATCCTATTCCACAAAACACTTCAACAATCCTACTCTACAGTCCTATTCCACAAAACTCTTCAACAATCCTACTCTACAATCCTCCTCTACAATCCTATTCTATAAAACCTTATCAACAATCCTCCTCCTATAATCATCCAATCCTCAAAATTCCTTGTGGTGATGACATCTTGACTTGGTTGTTACACTCTTCTCTGCTGCATCCTCTTCAGGACGGTGATGAGTGGTGCCAGGATGGACACTGGCTTGGCTGATGTTACAAATGGATGCTGTCCAAAGGAAAAAAAAAACAACAAAGAACAGTGAACCATGACCTTCCAAGCTCAGTGCCTCACATACTCCACCAGGATTCCTCTAGTTCCTAGAAAGACCCAGAAAGGAAAACAATGCGACCATCTGCTCCTCAATTATCATGTGCAGGATCTTGGCATCACAGGCAAACCCGGCCCAGAATCCCACTCATCCATTTATTCTGGTTTCTCCACCTTGCTGGGATTTTTGCCCTGCCAGTGCTCTAGAAATGGTGCTTTCTGTCCCTGGAGTTTCTTCCTTTCAAGAAGCTCCAATGACTCCCATAGGTCCCTGTCTTGTGCTAATTTCCACAGGCACACAGAGCAGTGTCTGCCTTTCCATGCCCTGCCCCTCCTGTGCTGCATGGCACCTTCGTTCCCAGCAGGGCCAGCCGAGTGGCGCTTGGTCCTGTAGTTCCCTCTCTGCCACACAACCTGGCAGTCAGTCTGGGCCAGTTCCCCTCTGCCTGAGCGTGTGAGGCAGCAGATGGGGCTGGGACAAGTCCCTCTCAGCTCTCCCTGTTTGTGTGCCAGAAACCTTTAAGGGTGGGGTGGGGGGCACAAACCAGGGCCCCTCAGAGGCTCAGAGTGAGTCCCTCACAGCCCCTCCTGCCCACAGCCAAATCTCTCCAGAGTGCTCTGCCAGGACTGGCAGCCGTGGCTTCCTCCACCACCATTTCATGTCTCTCTACAATGCTCTACGTCAATTCTTTTGCTGTTAGGTAAAACAGAATACACCACCAAATTAAAAAACAGGGCAACAAAAAGAATAAGAAAATAGAACACCTGTCCTATCTTCTGCAGAGAGAGGTGGAAGTATTCAGTTTTGTGAAGAACGGGCCTCAGGGAAATTTTATTGCCACTTTGCGAGACTTCAGAGTGGCTTTGAAGAAAGTGGGGGACACCGTTTTTAACAGGGCCAGTTACAATAGAATGTGGGCAAATAGTTTCAAACACAAAGGGGATCTAATTAGAGTAGGTCTAAGGAAGACCTTGTTTACTCAGAGCAGGGTGCCACCCTGGCACAGGCTGTCCCAAGAGCTTGTAGGTGCCCCATCCCTGGAACCATTCCAGGTCAGGTGGGACAGGGCTCTGAGCAACCTGATGTCTCTAAAGATGTCCCTGCTCATTGCAGGACACTTGGACCAAAGGACATTACAGAGCCCTGCCAGCCCAGCCCAGTCTAGCACTCCTCAGCATTTTCATTTGAAGAGCACCAAGAGTGGAGGTGAGGAGGAAGGGGGCTCATCTGATGCCTCGGACCTTGGTGGAGGAGGAGCCCATCCCTCGCACACTGTTTCACCTCAGCCCTTTGGCATTTTACCTGCAGCAGCTCGTTGGCAGACCAGCGCCGCTCCTCGTCTCTCTGCAGGCAGCAGCTCAGGAAGTCACGCAGCCAAGCCGAGAGGAGCTTGGGCTGCCGCAGCTGTGGCGTCCCTGCTGTGGCTATCAGGAATTTAGTCTGGAGAAACAGGAAACACAAGGCTCCACCTGCTTCTTTCCCATCTGTAACTGCTGTCCCAGAACCCATTGTTTAACCTCTCTTCTTCAGTGGCAGTTTCTGCCCTGGCAGAGACCCAGAGATGACTTTCCTTTACCAATAAAAAACCAAACTCTGATGCAGCCACAGCTTTTCCACCATCCCGCAGATCTTGCCTTGGCAGCCAATTTCATTGACTGACCTAGTTAGTTGGGAACTACATCAGCAAAAGCACATTTGCTTCTCTGAGGATTCACACCAGCTTGGCAGCCTTTTTGGAAGGGGGACTTTGTTATGTTAACTCTTTCCAAGGATTAGGACATGAAAGGCATCTCTGCAGTGCTTGTGGGTCCCTTCAGCCCAGTTGCCATACAACAAGACTCATCAAGTTTTTTGCCCTGTTCTTGAAAACAATGGTAATTGGAAGAAGAGGAAGGAAATCCATCAGTTAATCCCCAGGTAAGGAAACAAACATTTATAATCTCATATTCAACACAGACACATTAAGGTGCATGCACAAATGTATGGGGATGAAAATGCCTGCTTGGGCACACAGGAGCCACCTGCAGCTCTGTCTCTCAGCAGCCTGAAAATTTCAGCTTCCCTTACGCAGCAACAGCTGACCCAGGTTTTGAATAATTTTGGAATAATTTTCAAACTACGTGTGCCAGGGAAGACTCATGCAGACAAGATGCACTCTCTTCTCTTCCATTGGAAATGAGTAGAGAAATATTAATACATTATAATTAACAGCTCTACTTTCTAGAAGTGACCAAAGTGGATTTTTAACCTCTCATGTTTGCAGTATGTACATGCCTATTCACAGGATAAGACCATGACCACTCACCTGTCTAAATAATTCACAACACTGGGACTCCTATGCTTCTTCATGATTGTGATTTCATTAACGGTTAGTTGCTTCCTCTGCCGCCCCTTAAGGCTTATTTTCTTTATGGCCACCTAAAATGACACTGAAAATCAGTAACTTGAGAAGCTGGTGGCACAAGGCCACAAGGCACATGGAGCAAGTGATTTTGCAATGACACAGTCGAGCTGTGCCAAACTGCCTTGTGATTAGGCATTGCAGTAATTAGGAAGTGACATTGCAATAGCCCATTTCTCCACTCCCTTGGGGGCCAGTTACAGGGCACGTGGCCACTGAGGTTTTGCCGTGAACACTTGGTGACACTGGTGTCTCAACTATCACCCACAAACCTCTGAGCCCACTCCCTGCTGCTTTGTATGGGATTCAGAAGAAGTAATCCATGCCTTAATACTCTGTGCCTACATCTTGGGCTATGGGCAGGGCTTCGAGTTTCTAGGGACGCCTCTTAGATCTCTCCCTATGTGCAGTTCCCAAGTGCAGCACTGCAGGCGGCTAAAGAACTACCAGGAACTTTCAGATGTATTTGCTGGCAACCAGAAGTGAGAATTCAGGACTCTGAAGCTGTAGCCCCAAAGAGCAGCGAGATGCTCTAAGGCACCACCTTTGTTTTAGCAATTGAGAGCGAGTGAGCTCATCCTTCTCTGAAATGAACTGCTGCCCTGTGTGACTTCCTTCTGGCAGCTGAGAAGGACAAAGACTTTCCCCAATGTATTTTGCAGGCTGGTACCAGTCTGTGTTTCGTTTGCCTCTTCAGGACAACTCAGCCCAAAGCTCCAGCCACAGCTGCTCCCACCAGAGGGGAAAGCTCTTGAGTGCAGCAGAGTCTGCAGGGGATGTTGGCATTTACCTCTCCTCCTATGGCTTGGTTGAGTGCTCTAACCACAGATCCAAAATGCCTAGAAACAAAACAGAGAAAGGAGAAGCTGTTTATTTCTTAGAGTGAAAGCTGGCCCACACAGGAGATCTCTGCTGTAAATGCCTAAAACCTGCAGGATGCAGGAGGGCTCTGCCAGAAGGCAGATGATGCATTTTCCTCTCAAGTGCATGGGCAGTGCCTGGGCCGGCTGCAGAAGCGCTGGGGTTTACTGCCTCAGCTCCTAAAGGGAATTTATTCTTTCATCTTAGGTTTGAGTTTCTAAACTCTGTGGTTCCTATTCTGAGCATGGAGCATTTCCTTCCAAGAACCATGGATTGAATGAAACGCTCCTGGGAACTGTTATCTCACAGCTTTGAGAGGGGCTAGGTTGCCCTTTCAGGCAAGCAAGATTCTTCTTTATTCATTAGTGTGGCAGTGTGGTTTTGAGACATACAAAAATACTGAAGAAATTAACACAGAGCTGTCCCACACTTGAGAGACAAGGAGATCTTCCAGGTCCTGCTCCTTGATGTAGGCAGACTTTGGCAGCATGGAGATGTCTCTGACAATGCCTTCTGAGCACCCTCACAAGTTCTGAGCAGCACTGAAGAGATAGGACAATCTATCTCCAGTGTCTGAACATGTTTGCAGCTGACCTGACTTCACACTGGATAGATATTCCATTGGAACTCCTGATATACCAGTGATATACCAGAAGAACCCCTGGCCCATGGTTGTGTAGAAGTAAGTGTGGCTGGACTCACCCCTTGCCAATATATTCCATTTCAGTGTATTTCATCTTGGGATTTTCCACGTTCACCATTTTCCCTGAGGGAAACAAAATGCAAGATGCTCACTTTAAAGCAGAGATCCCAGCTTCCAGGAGATACAAAAGGCAGCCCCAGTGTCTGGAGGCAGTCAGCTAGTTGCAACAACAGCAACAACATCAACAGGACAGGCAGCCCTGCAGTGCAGATGGCTAGCACAGAGACTGATTGTGTAGAGCCCTTGGAAGAGTTCTCTTGACAGGAAACAAAGCACAGGGAGATGCATTCCCAGGAGAGGAGCACATCTTCTCCAGCTTTCAGCCAAAACATTGCCCAAACAATGCCTTTCCAACTGTAATCCAGAGCAGTTCATGCTATAACCAATGTCGACAGTGCTTTCAGCATCGGGACCCTCACCCTTCATGAGCAGGCTGAGCTCACAGACACCCATCTTGGGGCTAAGGAAGGCTCCAGCCCTGTCCCACCAGCCCTCAGGGACAGGGCAGCGACCACAACAAGGCTGGCAAAGCCCAAGCATGAGTACTGACAAGCAATGGGAAGAAGCCACAGGCAGCCTGGGCCCCGTACAAACTGTTGCCCCCATTCATGCCACAACAGGATGGGCTTTGAGATCAGACACACCGAGGTGCAGATCAATGCCCTTTTTGTCCCAACAGGTGATGGTAGACACAGAATCCACTGGGCTCTGCTCTCAGCCCCAACAGGTCTTATCTGAGAGTTCAGCACTGGCAGCTGTTACGGGCAAGAAGCAGATTCATTGGGCTGTGCTGCAGAATCCCAGAGGACTTGATGTGTTTTCCTAGAGACGGATCTGAGCAGGGCTCGGGCCAATGGGTAGGATTCTAAGAGTCATGGGAAAGAGTGGGGAAGGTACGACAAAGTGCCATGGATCTGAGGAATATACCATGGATGGGCTGGAGGCTGTCTCCTGAGAAATGCCTGCAGTACAGATTTATCTGATCGCGCCACTTCGATGTGTTTCTCTTGGACACATCTTTAGAAGCATAAAACTAGGATATGAAATACAGATTGCTACAAAAGTATCTGTTTTTTTCTTTGGGGGCACACGGGAAACAACTCCTGCTCTCTATTTCTCCTGTAACCTGATATTCTTTCACAGTAGTTTTTATTGACAAAAATATAGCATTCTCATGAAAAGAAACTGTATATGTAGTAGTGGCAACGTAAAAATGTCATAAAAATGACATCAATAAGACATGTGGGGCAGAAGGGCTCCTTCAGGATGGAGATAAACCAACTCCACCAAAAAAAAAAAAACCCTACAAAGAAACAAACAAAACCAAAAAACCCAGCAAAAAGAAAACCAAAAAAACAACCCCATAAAAAAATAAAGAGGGAAAAAGCAAAAAGCTCCAAACACCAACCCCCTAAAAAAAAAAAATCCCCAACCAAAAAGACAAAACTCCAAAACCAGTAAATTTCTGTGAAGATTTCTTGCTCTGATGACTGGTTGGAAGTCAGGAGTCTAAGGGGAATTTAGGAAGCTAAAAATTCTCTTTGGTTTGGCCACTAGCATGCAGAACTTGCCTAGCCTTCTGCTGATGCAAGAAAAATCCCTGCTTCAGCCTTTAGCCGAGAGGGAAGCTCAGGCAAACCCAGGCCAGTCCCAGCTGCCTTCAGAGGCAGCAGGAGCACCCAGAGCTCTCTCTCACTGCCTCGGAGCACAGCACTTCCTCTGGGGAGTCCTAAATGGCCCTGTGACACCAAACTCAGGAGGAACATTAGGTACAGCTCTGCTGACACCTGCACACAATCCACTGACCCTCAGACAAGAAATACAGCAGACGTACAGAGCATACGCAGGTACTGCTCCTCAGTCTCCTGGTTCTCAGAAGCCACGTGGAGGGAGATGAAGGAGCTGAGAAAAAGGAGATCACCAAAGGCTGAGATCGAGTTCACAGGTTCCACATCATAGGTTCCTTTAAGTAATGCTGCTGCAGAGCGAGGATTGGGACCAGAGCCCGTGCAGATGTGCTGAAACTGCAGCACTTTTCGAGGAGGGGGAAGTTCCAGTGGTCCAGGACAAATTTGGTGATCTTCATGGCCAGTGTGTTCTTGGAGGTCTTTGGAGGCTGCCTGGTGAGATATCAACACATGCACCTCAAGTCAAACAGAATATAGCAGTCAGAGATAACAGCTTATCCCTCTCAGACAAGAGTGACTGACTGTGAGGAAAGGGAAAGAACAGATTAACAAGGAATACAGACAGCTTGGAAAAGAATGGGGCCTCACAGATTCCTGGAAAACACAATCACCTTCTTCCAGCTTAGCAAAAGCCAAAAGAGACTGTACAAGTGAAGAAGTGCTCCAGAAAACTGCAGAACACTTCCACAAGCCAAACACACTAGTCCACAAAGGGAAAACAGACATAAAAAGCCCTTCCACCTGCAGCACTGCCACGTGTGCCCTTGGCCACGACGCTGCAGAAGCCCAGAGATCAACCTTCCCTGAGCCGAGCAGCCAGAAGCTCAGCCAGAGCCCCCAGACCTTCAGTGCCTCAAAGTGACAGGTCAAAGGCCAATTTCTAGCTGGAGGCCACTGCCTGCAGGAAATGGCTACGTCCCACAGGATTGCAGCACTTGGCATCCTCAGCAAGCAACATGCAAGTGCTGGCTGGTCAGAAACTTGCAGCTCTGCCTTGCACTAAAGACAGCACCACCCACAACTGGCACTTACTGGCTCAGAAGATTCAGGCTCTGCTCTGACCACTGATGGAGACTCACAGTCATACTGCTCAATTTGCTCCCCTTCATCTTCTCCAGGAGCAGAGGGAGCTGGGGCAGACACCGATGCTGGTTTTGTGCTCTGGGACAAGAGAGAAGCATGTGCGACAAGCTATTACCTATCACGTATAACGTCCTTCCTTCTCACATCTACGACCGTATCTTCCAAGGGGAAATCATAAAATTCCAGAGTAAAAGGATAGTAAAAGCATTCTAAGCCACACAGATCAAATTAAACCAGGCCAATTTAACAGAACTGCATATGGATATGAAGCTGATATTCCTCACTGGCTGCCATCAGCAAGCAACATTGTCTCTGCAATGCAGAGTTTTAGCTTTTGAAAGCTCTGAAATGGAAAAGAAAGAAAGAGACAGCTACACCTTTGCTATTGCTGCTGCAGACATGGAAGCCTACAACTGGATCTGAATCCCATCCAGTGCTGGAAAAGGGCAGGAAACGTTGTGCAGAAGCATCTTTGCTTGTTGGAAAATGAGAAAATCAACAGGACTTTTCCTCTACTAAACCAGCAAAACAAAAATGCAACCAAACAACAAGCAGGGAGTGTCTCTGACACCAGCGTCTAAAGCACTGGGATGCAGTGAGGGCATGTTTGGCAGGGGAACAGCCCTGGTGGTGAGCACTGTCACGTCTGGAACCATGGAAGTTTGCCTGAATGTGCCTCAGGAGGCTCCCGTTGTCCAGGCTGAAACTGCCTCCGCACCTCCTCCTTGGCCTTGCCCTCCACAGCCCTTCCTAGCTCTCGTGTCCTTCTCTGCACACACTCCAGCCCCTCAAGGACTTTCTGCTTCAGAGGGGCTCACAAGTGTTAATGTATATAGAAAGGTAAAAATCTTTCTAAATTGTAAGATGTCTTTAGAATGTAGACATAATTTTGACTCCATAATAACTCCATCTCCTTCTCCTGCTCAGTGGATTTTTGGGAATTCAGGGCTTGGTATGTATTACTTGCTACTGCAACTAATGGATTAGATTTGCTTGGCAAGCCCAGTTGTGTCTTAGATTCTTTTGTGCATGAGTCTCCTCCTGAACCTGTGGCAATGACCACCAGGGACCTACAGGATACTCCTACCCCTATGCCAATAAATTCTGAGAAATTATTTAAATATGTCAAATAATTTGGAGTAATGTTTAGCCTGTGAATTTCAGCAAAGTATCGAATATGTCTTCATTCCATGGATACAAAGTAGTAAGTGAGATTGGTGGGTGTACAGGTGTCAGAGGAGTGATTCCCTAGGCACCGAATACTGAAATCAATGAATGCCTCCTTTGCAAGCCTGAGCTGGCAGCAGGAATCAGGCCCTGCTCTGTAACTTTCATTTTGGCCACTTCTGTGAACAGGTAAGAATGGTCAAAATGAAACCTTTCCCAGCTATTTCTGTCTGCTTTATCTTTTTAGGTGCCAGAACTCTGGGTCACAGATGGCCTGGGTGTGTGCTGAGCAATGCAGCCCCCTCAAAGTCCTTGGTTTCCCCACAAGTTGCCATGCCTTGTTCCCAGGTGTGCCCAGCTCTGACAGGAGCAAGAGTCTGCAGCGCCGTGCCCTGCCCAGCCAGGGCTCTCTGGCACAGAGCAGCAGCAACGCCAGCACCTTTCAATCCACCCCTTCCTTATCTTCTCCCGGGACACAGAAGCCCCTGGAAATCAGCACCACCAGTCTTCTTCCCAGCTCGGAGCAGCTCCTGCTGGCAGGCAGATGCTGCCAGTTTGACTGCTTCCAAAGGGGAATAAAGGCAGAGATGTACATGCTCAGGAGCCCTGGGCATATCCAATAAACGTGCAAACATGTGGGAGATTTGTCAGGAATTGTTTCAGCTCTTATGCCAACAGTGCCTTCTCTCCTGCTTCTGTGTGTTATAGATGAGTCATGTAACAGTTGGCTCTCACTGTTAAGAGGTAGATATTATGGGGATGTAAAAATGTATAGTGATGTTATTGTAATACATCCTCCCAGAGTCCTATTTCCCCTGCCCCTTGCAATAGCCTTGGGTAGTCAGGGGTTTTGGGGAGGGCTGGCTTGTGACCAGGAGGTGTGGGTGGCGTAGCAACACCTGACCTCCAATAAGAATGTACGAAAGGAATCTCCACCAGTGGATGGCAAAACTTTGACAAAACTTTGGAGGGGTTAAGGGTATAAAAGGCAGAGCATCCATTCTATAGATGTGCTGCTTGTAATGGTCAGAGACTCCCAGTGCTGCAAATTTTCCTTATTCAGTCCTTTGTTAAGATTTAATAAACATTTAAATTTTTTAAAGTAAGCGTTGTTTCTCAGAAGTGCAATGCTTTGGGCCATTTTCTTGGTCTGGTTTCCTTTGCTTGGGTCCCATCTGAGTGCTCAGTTGGGGTACAGGCTATAGGTGTTTGGTGCACTCCTGGAGTTACTCTTGGATCCCTTGAACAACAGGGTTTGGCCACAAAGTGAATTTGTGCTGCTTTGTGACAGAGAAGAACTTCCCCGGTTATTTTGCGTTTGCTGTACGGAAGGGTGGTTATTGCTCTGCATAAATTCACAGGCCAATATAGAGTGCTTGCACTGTGATGTCAGGGCATGGTTGCCATGTGGTCATGGTGACAGCAGAAGGTTGTCTTGGTGCACGGAAGGCCTCAGTGTCAGAGCAACCCTAGGGCTTGCTCAGTGCAGGAGCATCCTCCTGGTTGAGGTGCTTGTCAGTGAGAGCTGCCCACTGACAAGAGCCTTGTTTTTTCTAGTATTGGACAAATCTGCACAGCAGTGCTACAATGATTGAGCAACTTGCTGCTGCAGCTTTCACAGCTTACGGCGTTGTTTATTCTGGCTATTACCTCACTAACCTGGCACGTAAGTAGAGGTTTTCCCTGGGTGTACCCAAACCTGGCTTCTGTATGTCTTCCTGCTCTTTGTTAGTGCCTGAGTTGTTTTAAAACAGAAAGAGCACTAGGGTGCCACTGGTTTGGTAAAGCTCCTGTCAAGGCATTCAGGTACAAGGGGATTTCTGCAGCCACAGGGGCAGCATTTGCAAGGGAACCTGCAGGGGTTCTTTTCCCTCCACGGGAGAGTTGAGGCAGCAGAGTCTGTCTTTTCCTCAGTTTGCTGGGACATGCAAGACAGCTTTGAAAATGTAAACTGGAGACCTTCTTGGAAGGCCTTCTAACAACTCTGCAGTATTTCCTAGAATTCAGGGAAAGCTTCTTTCTTTCTACATTTTGTCATGAAAGGATTTGACTGTCTAACTTGACCCTTGACTGAGTGTTAAATAGTGATTCCCTTTGCAAGGAAGAGCAAACTCCAAAGCAGTGAGTGTCTGCTCCTGGAACTTGGAGCTGCTGCTGTGTTGTGTCACAATAGAGCCTGCCCCATCATAGTGGAATTTTGGAAAAGCTTTTCTGGGCAACTGTTTCCAGCAAGTTAATGAGAAGTTGTGCATGCATCTGATTAAAAAAAAAAAAAAAAAAACACCAGGTACCAGAAGGAGAGGATTTTTAAAAGAGGTGTTATGTGTTTGGTAGAACAGGAGCATTGAGTGTTAGAGAACAATTTGCATTTTCATGTTTGTATTTATTTAATGGCTAAACAGGCCAAAGGGTAGGCATGCCCAAGAATATTATCTGGATCTCTTGCTGGTTGTGTGAATGAAATGTGTCTGCTGAAGGGATGTTGTGAAAGGGAAAACTCTCTGTTCGTGGTGCTTGTTCTGTGGGTTTCACCAGCCCAGGCAATTTTCTCACAGCATCTGGTTCATTTTCCCTTGCCTACTACAGGTCACCTGAAGCATGTATTCAGCGGTGCTGGTCCTAAGGTGAGTAAGAAAGGAACATTTCATGTTTGTGCTGTTTGGCAATTGCAGAGTAAGCTGTGTGCTTAGCCAGAACCAGTAGGCTGTAGAGGGCCAGGCATGCAGGCTGAAAGAAAATCCATTTTCAGGCATTCCACAACAAATACAAAGGCATAGCTGGATATTTCCTAATTTCCAACTCAGAGCCTTGAAGACCTACAAACTCAGTTTTGCAGAGAGTTGAATAAGCCCATTTTAATGAAGTCACAGCAACTTAGATTCCTATCGCTATAAAACTTCATGATACTTCCTTAGAAGATGTGGTTGTAGAATTAGAAGGACAATTTAATGTGGTATTTGCAGTCAAACGGGCAATTTTGTGGCTGGGCAGCTGCGTGGGCCAAAGGAGCCCAGGGTGCTGGTCAAGAGCAGCTGAAGGTGGCCAGCGCCTGGCCAGGTAGCCAAGAAGGCCAAGGGCATCCTGGCCTGTGTCAGCAGCAGTGGGGCAGCAGGAGCAGGGCAGTGACCGTCCCCCTGGGCTGGGCAGCGCTGCGGCCAGAGCTGGGAGTGTGTGTCCACTTTCTGCCCGGTCGGTCTGTGTCTCACCAAACAGGATGGGACCCGGACTGGTTGCAGACTTAGCATTTATTATGCCTGTATCATCCAAGCAAAAAGCCAGAGACACAGAGAAACGAACATCCATGCAAATCTAGATCAAAGGCAAGATGGCAGTTTATGCAAAGCCTTTTTCTACATATTCTTTGAACCTACAACATAAAAGAAAAGGTGCAGAGTCATTATAACCTAACCAATAAGAAAAGGACCCATGTGGGTTTAACATTAACAGAAGGACTTCTATGAACCTCAAATGATAGAGAGTAATTCATTATATAAGATTGAAACTTTTTCTATTTTTGCAAAGCATATATCTAGGACTTTTGACATCTCAAACTATCACTAAGTTCTTGTTCTTTCTTGCTCCTTATGATAAATATAAATGAATTCACTTGGTTCTTATTTTTCTAGCTTCCCATGAGAAGGTTTTGAAATTTCCCAGCCTTTTTCAGCTTTATGTCTACTTTCTGGGCCCTTTTTGCACTTTCTAAAGTTTTTTACCTTTTATATATTCCTACAATTCCCCCTCTCTTTTTAAATAAACTATTTTTGACTTGTCACTTATTTATTACTTTGTGTTCCGTAGCTTTACTACTGCATATATTTATTCATGTAGGAAAAAAGTTATAAACTTTTTACATGAAGGTACTTTTGTTTTTGTTTGTTTTAAGCTCTATAATTCTAAGTTAAACCATTCTTAATGTTGGGTAAAGTTAGGTTTAGTATCTGTATTAGGTTCTGATAAATTTTGACTTTTTTAAGGTCTCAGTGTAAAGGTTAAATTTGTGAGTGACTTTAATTGTTTTTGCTGAGGTTTTCTGAATTGTCTGTAATTTTTTTAAATTTTTTTCTTTTGGAAAATAAAAACTTTTTTGATGAGTTTGTAATTTGTTGTGAATAATGAAGTGTATGTGGTATTAATATTAATATTCTAATAACAAGATTTTACTTAACTTGTAAAGTTGTTTTGATTAAGGAGTTAAGCTCTACTTCCTGAATAAATTGTTTAACTATGTTTCTTTATTTTTAATTGTAGATTGTAAAGTTTTTAAGTTTGTGTATGTTTCTGTGAATGGATTTAGAATGATTAGACAAATTTATGTAGCACATTCTTTTGAATTCTTTTTAACTCTGTTTATATGTTAGAAAAGAAAATTAATTGTTGTTTGATTTTGGAATTTGTTGGACACTGCTGACGTCAGTCTGCGTGTTACTGAGCGTACTGGATGTGGTATTTGATTGTTTAGTTAATATTTGGTCTTGTCTATTTGTCTTAATGTTTTTTCTGAAGCAATTGTAGGTAAGAAGAAGCTTGTTGAAATATTTTGTGGTTTTTTTTGAAAGACTGAAATTACTGTTGTAATTTTTTGGGTATATATGAATAGATCTTTTGTCTTTTCTTGTCTTTTTTGAAACTGTTTTAGTACTAGGTGTTATTACAGTGAGTGTGCTAATGTTACATGGTTTGTCTTTAGGGTATGATGGAATGTTTGCTGTTTTATTTCTACAAATGAACTAATAACATTTTGGTAATTTCTGTGGATATTTGTTAACTTTAGATTTTTATCTACAGTGTATGAGTAATTGCACTAAAACCTTAAATTTTTGTATTCATAGTAAGAGTGAATAACATTGTATTTTGGAGAATTATTTTTTTTCTAATTGTTTCTTGAAAATGTGACACGGAACTTTATTGCTAAGGAACTACGGATCTTTAATTCTTGGGGTTCTGAACTTGTTTTGAGGAGTTGTTTGGTCTAGAGGCTTTAATCCCTTGTGCGATTGTTTCTATTAGTAATTTCACTTAGCTTGTTGTTAAATCACTTTTTTGTTAAAAGATCATGTTATATAGGTATTGGCTAATTTTTAGTGGTACACTAACTACACTGGTTGAAAAAGGCTTTTTTGGATTTGAGTGAGACATACATATGGTATCTGATCTTGTAGCTTTGGTTAATGTGACTTAGACATTTAGTTTTGGTGTTGTATAGGAAAATTTGCATAATAAAAAGTAAGCAAAGTTAGAAAATACAAAGTGAACTGATTTTCTTTCATATCTTTTTTGTTGAGTTACTCTTTGTTAAAAGAATTTTCTATATATTTTAACTTTTAAACTGCATTTTTTGGAGAGTTTAGAATATTAATTTTTTAGAATCTAATGATAAGAAATCTTTCTTTTAATGTTTTTGTTAAAAGAGCTCTACGAAACAAGCTCTACACATGTATCATTATCATTGGATTGAAGTTTGCAGATTCTACAGGTGACATAGGAACACTGGGCGTGACTTGTAGTCTCTGTTTAGCTTACGTTTGTGTGATTGCTTTTTTACTTTTGGGTTTGTTAGTGTGTTTTGGTGTGTTGTATGGTTTGACGCTCTTTATTGGAATTCACTTTGCTTTCCTAGTACTTGGAGAAATACAAGTATACTCTTTGCTTTAAGTTATTAATTGGAGAGGATTTTTAATTTGTCTTGTTTCAGGTCTCTTAATTAAAACAAGAGGATTTTTTTTTTAGTTTTGTTTGTGTGTTATTTGTAAAATGCTTAAGAATTGGTGGATCTGGTTCTGAAAAAGAACTGTTTAAAAAATTATAAACACATAAAGCTTGACTCAATTTTATCTGTAGTATTACTTCTGCTCCCCTCTTCTGTTGATCTAAATGTGTTTTAATGTGTGATATGTCTTTTTAACAGTTGTTTGATTTGTGGGGGAGTGGGGAATACTACAGGTGTGATGAACATTTTAATTTCTTAGGAATGTTGTTACTGATTGATATGTGGGGCTATTGTTTGTTTTCATTTCCTGGAGTACACTTAATGAAGTAAATGTTTGTAAAAAATGTTGATAGGTAGGATTACTTGTTCTCTTGTGTGGATAGAGGTAAAAACTCTACTTGATA
The DNA here is from genome assembly GCF_050655825.1 of Lonchura striata. Lineage (NCBI taxonomy): Eukaryota > Metazoa > Chordata > Aves > Passeriformes > Estrildidae > Lonchura > Lonchura striata. The sequence continues at coordinate 23,077,584 of NC_140740.1, read as the reverse complement.
GTGAATCTACTGAAACATGAATATTTTTAAATCTCCCCAAAGAAGGGTATTTAGTGATGTTTGTTATAATTGTAGACTTTATAAACTTTGTGGATTAACAGTTCCTGTAGAAACAGGGGTTTGCACAAGGTGACAATCAGGGTAACTGTTAACGATAGCTTTAGCTTGGGATTTAGAGATACAAAACGTCTGTACAAGTACTTATGTATATTGAGGAAAAAGGTATGACTCAATTTTGCATGCTGAAAAATATTTGCTAATGTGTTTGAGATAACTATGGCCAGTTTTTTTGTTCTTGTATTTCTTTTTGCTAAACATCTTGGTAAAGATGAATGAGTTTTAATATGAGAAATAAAATATAGGTTAGTTCTGTGTTGTAAATTTTTATGAAGACATGAGAGCTAGCAATATAAATTATTATTACTAATATTTTTTAAAACGATATTTTTACCTACATTAGTAACAGAGGTAGAATCTGTAATTAAACTGAAAGGCTTTGAAAATAGCTGAAGAGCTTTAACAATAGCAGCTAGTTTAACTACTTGAGGAGAACTTTCAACTATTTGGATATTTGATTTGTAATTTTTTGTAGTTTGATTTAACTATACAATTACTGATTTATGTGTTTTTCTTGACTTATTAGCGAAGAGCGTTGTATTACTTAAAGGCCCTTCACTTAGCAAGGGCTATTTTTTGAAACTCAATTTTGTTTGTAATAATTTGTGACTTGGATAATGAATAGCACAAACACTTGCAAAATTTAAGAATGCATTTTGTAAATCATCTGAATTTTGTAATGCTTAATCTAAATAATCTTTATTTAAAGGTAATTAGAGAACTGTAAAATCTTTACCTATTAAGGTTAATATTCTTGCTTTGGCCTTAATTACAATTTGTGCTATTATCTCTAGGGTTGTAGAAATTGTTTTTGGAGACTTATAAGGAAGAAAAACTTATTATTCTACTATTAATAATGGATCTTTCTCAGATGGATCTCAAGGAAAAATGAGGCTATAAAGTTGTAGCTTCTGTCTCAAAGCAGTCAGGAAGAAAGGTTTCTTGGGAGCATAATGATGGGCTTGTCTTCTTTGGAAAGTTTTTGTGACTTTTTATGGTGAGTTGAGCTTCAGGTGTTAAAATCTTGGGAGATTTAATGTCACAGTTTTCTCTCAGTAGATCAAAAAGTGGAGCAAGTTCATCATTGGTAATTTTCAAAATAGGTTTCATCTAGTTCATTTCTCTTAAAAGTTGCTGTAAATCTTGCAAAGTGTTGATGTTGACTTGAAGGTGTATCTTTGTAGTGAAATTGTTTGTTTTGCTATCTTCTATCTTAGATATTTTTAGAGTGGGATTTCTTGTATCTTAGATGTAGAAATTCTAGTTCAGTCTTTTGGATTTCAGTGACAGCACTGTCACGAGTTTGTTTCATCTTTGTCTGTGTCAGTGCTGCAATGAGTAGATCATCTATGTAGTGTAGAATCGTGGATTGTGGATGCTTCTGTCAAGTTGGGCACAGTACTTGTGTGACAAAATATTGTTAAATTGTTAGAGAAGTCTTCATCCCTTGTGGTAAAGATTTCTAGTGATATCTTTGAATTGGCTTTCTTTGATTGATGACTGGAACTGAGAAGGCAAATCTTGGGGCATCTTCAGGATGAAGTGGTGGTATGTTGAAGAAACAGTCTTTTATAGCGATAATGACAAGAGGCCAGTTTCTAGAAATTATTGATAGAGAGGGACAGGCAGCAGCTGTCTTCCTTTCAGGACTTGTACTAGTAATTATGGATTCACTTTGTAAACAAACAGTAGTTCTTCTGATCCTTGTAAGTGTTCTCATAGGTGATACTAAGTGTTAGCTACTGGGCTAAAACAGGAGAGAAATTACAGAGACATCTGCACCGTATCTGGTATGCCTGTAACATCAATTGTTCTACCACGATGAGTTAGGGCACAAGTCAGTTCTGGTTGGTTTAGAACATACTTCTAAGTATGTTCTACTTAGAAGACATCTAGCATTGGAGTAGAAATCACATCTGGAACACCTTGGTACACCGTTTGGTTAACAAAGCATCTTGTTGAGATACATTTTGTTTGAGTATGTCTATAGGTAAAGCAATTGTAAAAGCAAGAGGCATCTTAGGTTGAATTACTGTTGGGTCTTTGAGGAGAAGAGCTAAAACTATTAGCTCTTCATTGTGGTTTACTGAAATGATAACTGGAAAAATTAATAGTCCAAGACTTGTATTGTTGTCTTAACCTATAATAATTAAAAATTCTTGTCTTTGTTGTGATTTCTTAATCACACCTGTAGGTATACATTCGTAACAGAAATTTTTTAAAAACCGTATTAATTTTGAGTTGGCCAAGTCCAGTTTTGTCCTTGGAGGTAATAAGAAGGAACATCTTGTGGTAGTGGTGGTAAAGGTGGATATTGTGTTTGGCTTTGAGGTCTCCTAGTTAAGGCTAAGGGGGCAAAATTCCCTGGATTCTGGGTCGCTATTGCTTGTTTCACTGCGTGGTGGGTCGTGCTTTGCTTGGAGTTTAACGGTAGGGGATTACAATCTATATCAAATTTAGAATGACATTTTTTTGCATAATGTTTCCCTTTTTGATATTGAGGACTAAGAGAAAGTATTCTTTAGATTTTATTATTGGATCAGGGTAAGTCTTTATCACATGACTAGTCTTCTCACATCTGAAGCACGACTTTTTAGTAGAATTTCATTGAACAGCAGCAAGAGTTTTCTCAAAAAGTTTGATTTGTTCTTCAATTGCTTTTTAAACTTTGTTTTTTAGTGAATCATGAGATTTAGTAATTTGCTCTCTAAAGGCACTAGCTTGTGCTGTAGCAAGATACTTTGGAGTGCTAATTTTACTGTAAGTTGAAAGCATTTGAGTAACAGTTGGAGGCTGTTTGGGTAATGTAGAAATAATTTTTTTGCAATCATCATTTGCATTTACAAATGCTAGGTTTTGGAGAATATAAGAATGAGCTGCTTTATCAGGGCGTTGTTATTCAACAGCTTGTGTTAACTTAATTAAAAATGTACCATATGATTCATTTGTTCTTTGTGTCATGGTCGAATATGCTTGAAGAGGAGTACCTGTTGATTTGACAGAAATGAAAGTTTTTCTTGCAGCTTGTTTAATATTTCAGGACTGACCTAGGAAAAAAGTTTCTGTGTCTGGTTTATCATATGGCAGTTTGCTAGACAATTTAGCTTCTGAAAATGTTTCATATGTACTACTAACATATTTTTCCCTTAAAACCTTAGTAAGTATTTTCTGCTGGAGTTTTCATAAATAACATAAATTGTGAATTAGTTAAAATCAGTCTTGCCACAATGCGATAATCAGTTGGCATGAGTTCATAAGAGTAAAAAAATACTTTTTTAACACATAATTAAAAATAAAGAGAGTTAATTCTGCTTTCTTTCAAAGTTTGATTTCACTCTTTGATGTTCTTGTCATGGTTTGACATTGGCACAATGCCAGTGCCCCCATGAAAATTCAATCTCTCAATTGAATGCTGTAATGCAATCGAGGACAGAGCTAAGCAAGCCAAAGCTTAATAACAAGGAAAAAACTTTATCAAGCTACTACTATAAAAGGGAAAAAAATGAGAGAAAAAAACCACACAAAGATCAAAATGAAAACCTTGCAAAGTATTCTTCCTCCCACCACCCAACTCCAACAAACCACAGTGAGACACAATCTGGACCCCAACCAGGTTTCCACCCTGCAGACAATCGATACTCAGTCCATCAAGGGAGAACAGGAGTCTCCTCTGTGCCACAGACCCCCCCAAGAAACACACTGCCACATCCTGTGTTTCCATGTCACACATGGCACCGCCCGGAGAAAAAGTTTGCCATCGTGACCCTTCTCCTTTCCATGCACAGTGCTCTCACCACCAATGCCTGGATGGACCGACTGCTTTTAGGATTTTTTTCTTTCAAGGATGCTTTCCAAGAGGGGGAAAACAACAGCTCAGTTTTTTCATTTTTTTGGGACGACAGTTCCCCCCATTTTCCCCTGGGGCCTAGGGTACAAGAACAGAGATCTTCTTCTCTTCTCCTTCTTTGAGGTCAGGGGACACCACCACAAACCCCCTAACTCTTCTCTGTTTGCTCCACTTCTGTCTTTTCCCAGCTGAAGCAGGTCTCTTGGCTCACTGGCATCCTCCTAAAATACAGTTTCTCTTGGAAGAGAAAAATCAGTTCAGTCTATGGCCAACAAGGAAAAGTCCAGCCAAAAAAAACACTCCTCATCTCCTCCCACCTAGAATTTCTCCTTCTAACATCCCAGGGTCCAAGCTGTCTCTCTTCCTCTCTTTCAAACCGAGGAGGAGTGAAATTTCACCAAGCTTTCATTTCTCAAGGAAGGGTTAAAAGTCCCGACTCCCAGGGCTGGCTCGATGCCCAGGCTCTGGCTCCCACAGGCAGCCGGGCACCTTGTGGCCCCCTCGCTCTTCTCCTTTCCTGCGGCGTACTGCTGATGCTGATAAAACCACTGCTGTCTCTTCACTCTCTCTCTCTCTCTCTCTCTCTCTCTCTCTCTCTCTCGACTCTGGGGGGAAATGGAGACATCCCAGATTTCTCTACCCTTCTACCTGCAGGGGCCAACCCAGTTCCAGTCCCTCCACCCCTGGGCCCACCTCAGTCAGGCCATGGGCCTCCCCCTCCCCACCCAGCCACGGCCGGGCAGGGGAGAGTCCTGCACTGCACGCTGACCGGAACCAAAGAGAGCCAGTTCTCCTGGGAATTCTGCTTTTAACCCCTCTGTGTCCTCAGAGGCGTGTCCACCTTCAATTGGTCAATATCCAAATTGACCTCTGCCTTCCGAGAAAATGCTTTTTCCATGTCAAACAACAAGAGTTATAATGTGAGAGTGATTAATACATAGGCCTACTATTATCCCTCCCATAAGAGACTGGCATGGATAAAATTTGTTCGTTTAAAAACTTAAAACCTCTTTTTTTTCCAAAAGATATAACCCTATTTTTTTCTAATCAGATGTTGCTACATCATGTTCTAGGCATGAACTAGGCAGATTATTGTTGTAGCAACTGAGCTCTGAGAGAAATCTGTCTTGGTTTCTAGACACAGTTTTGGGCTTTCTGCTCAAAGAAGTCTCAGCTTGGTTCCTTACTAAATTCTTACTATAGCAACTCGCACTCTCAGCTTTATAAATTTTTTAATTTTCCTTAATGATTTATATCCTGATTTTATGATCCTGATTGTGCTTATTAATTTCAAATTTCCCAACATTTCTCAAAATTATGTCTACATTCTAAAGTCACCTTACACTTTAGAAAGATTTTAATCTTTTTATTAACGTAAACACTTGTGAGCCCATCTGAAGCAGAAAGCCCTGGAGGGGCTGGAGCGTGTGCAGAGAAGGACACGGGAGCTGGGGAATGCTGTGGAGTGCAAGGCAAGGGAGGAGGTGCGGAGGAAGCTTTAGGGTGGACAACGGGAGCCTCTTGAGGGACAATCAGGCAAACTTCCCTGGTTCCATAGGTGACAGTGCTCACCACCAGGGCTGTTCCCCTGCCAAACATGCCCTCACTGCCTCCAAGTGCTTTAGACGCTGGTGTCAGAGACACTCCCTGCTTGTTGTTTGGTTATATTTTTGTTTTGCTGGTTTAGTAGAGGAAAAGTCCTGTTGATTTTCTCATTTTCCAACAAGCAGAGATGCTTCTGCACAACGCTTCCTGCCCTTTTCCAGCACTGGATGGGATTCAGATCCAGTTGTAGGCTTCCATGTCTGCAGCAGCAATAGCAAAGGTGTAGCTGTCTCTTTCTTTCTTTTCCATTTCAGAGCTTTCAAAAGCTAAAACTCTGCATTGCAGAGACAATGTTGCTTGCTGATGGCAGCCAGGGAGGAATATCAGCTTCATATCCATATGCAGTTCTGTTGAATTGGCCTGGTTTAATTTGATCTGTGTGGCTTAGAATGCTTTTACTATCCTTTTACTCTGGAATTTTATGATTTCCCCTTGGAAGATACGGTCGTAGATGTGAGAAGGAAGGAGGTTATACGTGATAGGTAATAGCTTGTCCCACACGCTTCTCTCTTGTCCCAGAGCACAAAACCAGCATCGGTGTCTGCCCCAGCTCCCTCTGCTCCTGGAGAAGATGAAGAGGAGCAAATTGAGCAGTATGACCGCGAGTCTCCATCAGTGGTCAGAGCAGAGCCTGAATCTTCTGAGCCAGTAAGTTCCAGTTGTGGGTGGTGCTGTCTTTAGTGCAAGGCAGAGCTGCAAGTTTCGCTTTTGCATTTCAGAGCTTTCAAGATTCCAAAGATCAGAAAAACAAGTAGATCATTGCTACCTCATAGTAGGCAGGGTGGAATATTTACGTCAGAGCAATTTGCATTACAGATGGATCTGCCAATTTTAATACCATGAGACCACCATAGAATCCCATTGCAATCAAAGTTTCTTAATATTCCTCGGAAGATTTAGTGTTATATGGGAGAAGAAAGATTCTTATAAATGAGAGGTAACGGCTCGTCCCTCATGGTTCTCTCTTGCTACAGCTGAGAGAGGCAACAGCAGTGTCTGCCCCGGCTCCCTCTGCTCCTGCAGAAGAAGCCAAAGAGGAGCAAATTGAGCAGCATGACCACGAGGCTCCATCAGTGGTCACAGCAGAGCCTGACACTTCTGTAAGTGCCAGTTGTGGGTGGTGCTGTCTATCGTGCAACACAGAGCAGCAAGTTTTCCTTTTGCATTTCAGAGCTTTCAAGAATTAAAATGTCAGTTACAAAGAGATCATTGCTCCATGATAGTAGGGAGGGTGGAATATTTATTTCAGAGGAATTTGCATTACAGGTGGATTAGCCAATTTTAATGCCATAAGAGCACATTGGAATCCCATTGCAATTAAAGTTTCCCAATTTTCCTTGGAAGAAATGGTGGTAGATGTGAGAATATAGAAGGTTATAAATTATAGGTAACGGCCCGTCCCTAATAATTCTTTCTTGTCACAGATGACAGAGGAAAGAGCAGTGTCTGCCCCAGCTCCCTCTCCTCCTGGAGAAGAAGCCAAAGAGGAGCAAATTGAGGAGTACAACCGCTGCTCTCCATCGGTGGTCACAGCAGAGCCTGACTCTTCAGAGCCAGTAAGTGCCACTTATGGGTGATGCTGAAATTAGTGCAAGGAAGAGATGCAAATTTTGCTTTTGCATTTCTGAGGTTGCAAGATTTAAAAAGTCAGTTACACAAATAGATTAATTCCTACCTGATAGTAGGCAGGGTAGAATATTTAAATCCAAGTAATTTGATTTACAGTTGGATTAAACCATTTCAATACCATGAGAGTGCCTTAGAATCTCATTGTAATCAAAGTTTCCCAATTTTCCTTGGATGATATGGTGGTAGATGTGAGGAGAAACAAAGTTATAAATGATAGGTAATGGCCTGTCCCTCATGCTTCTCTATTGCCACAGATGACAGAGGCAACAGCAGAGTCTGCCCCGGCTCCCGCTGCTCCTGGAGAAGAAGCCAAAGAGGAGCAAATTGAGGAGTATGACTGCAAGGCTCCATCAGTGGTCAGAGCAGAGCCTGAATTTTCTGAGCCAGTAAGTGCCAGTTGTGGGTGGTGCTGTCTTTAGTGCAAGGCAGAGTTGCAAGTTTCTGACCAGCCAGCTCTTGCTGCTGCTTGGCTGAGGATGCTGAGTGCTGGAGTCCTGCCAGGACCCAGCGATTTCCTGCAGGCAGTGACCACCATCCAGAAATTGGCCTTGGACCTGTCATGTTGAGGCACCAAAGCCTGTTTGCCTCAGGGTGAGCGTCTGTCTGCTCGGCTCAGTGAAGCTCTGTCTCTTGGTTTTTGAAGTGCTGTTGCCAAGGACACATGAGGTAGTGCTGGAGCTTCATTTGTTTGCTTTGTTTGCTTTCTCTTGTAGAAACATGTGTTTGGCTGGTGAAATTGCTCTTCAGCTTTCTTGAGAATTTATTCAGTTCTACAAAGTGTGTGGCCCAGCTGTCTTGTGACTTTTGATAAGATGGAAGGAGACGAGTGTGTTGTCCATGAATCTGTGGATAACAAGACCTGTGGCCACAGAAACAAAGTGTGTAGTTGTGAAGCCCTGTTGTGAGGCAAAGAGCTCAAGTAGCAAGGTTCTGTAGATGCATTTTTAGGGGTAGTGTGCAGCTTTGGAAAGTGCATTGGATCCTGGAGGCGGGGGTGAAGCTGCAAGTCCTTGACTGCTGTCTTGTTGCTGAGAAGAGGCAGGACATCTTGGAACAGGGGATGCTGTATTTGAAGTCAAACAGGCAACTTTGTGGTGAGGGACCTGAGTGGGCCCAAAGGATGAAGGCGTGCCAGTCAAGAGCAGTGGAACAAGAGCCAGGGTGTGGCCATATGGCCAACAAGACTGATGGCATCCTGGCCTGTGTCAGCAGCAGTGGGGCAGCAGGAGCAGGGCAGTGACCGTCCCCCTGGGCTGGGCAGCGCTGCAGCCAGAGCTGGGAGTGTGTGTCCACTTGTTGGCCCCTCTGAAGCAGAAAGTCCTTGAGGGGCTGGAGCGTGTGCAGAGAAGGACACGAGAGCTAGGGAGGGGTTTCAGCCTGGACAACGGGAGCCTCCTGAGTCACATTCAGGCACACTTCCATAGATCCATATGTGACAGTGCTCACCACCAGGGCTGTTTCCCTGCCAAACATGCCCTCACTGCCCCCAAGTGCTTTAGCCACCTGAGGAGGGGACGCTTTTGTCTTGTGGCTTGTTGGTTTGCTAGGAGGTGAAGCCCTGCCCATTTTCTCTCTTTTACAACAAGCACAGATGCTTCTGCACAAACGTTCCTGCCCTTTTCACGCACTGGATGGCATTCTGATCCAGTTTGACTTTTCCATATATGCTGCAGCAATAGCAATGGCCTTGCTGGCTATTTCCTCCTTTTCCATTTCAGGGCATTAAATAAAAGAGCTCAAAGCTCCATTGTTGTGCAGGGGCACCATTGCTTGCTGATGGCAGCCAGGGAGGACTATCAAATTCACAGAGTGCATCAAATAGAGTTCTGTTGAGTTGGCCCATTTTCATCTGGTTGGAGTGACTTAGAATCCCATTGCTAACAAAGTTGAGGATTTCTCCTTTGAAAAGGTGGTTGTGGATCTGAGGAGAAACGAGGTCATAAATGAGAGGTAACGGCCTGTCCCTCCTGCTTCTCTCTTGTCGCAGATGGCAGAAGGAACAGCGGTCTCTGCCCCGGCTCCCTCTGCTCCTGGAGAAGGAGCCAAAAAGGAGCAAAAGGAGCAAGATGAGCACAAGCCTGCAGCTGTGTCCAATCGATCCAAGACAGTAAGTGCCAGTTGTGGGTGGTGCTGTCTTTAGTGCAAGGCAGAGCTGCAAGTTTCTGACCAGCCAGCACTTGCATGTTGCTTGCTGAGGATGCCAAGTGCTGCAATCCTGTGGGACGTAGCCATTTCCTGCAGGCAGTGGCCTCCAGCTAGAAATTGGCCTTTGACCTGTCACTTTGAGGCACTGAAGGTCTGGGGACTCTGGCTGAGCTTCTGGCTGCTCGGCTCAGGGAAGGTCGATCTCTGGGCTTCTGCAGCGTCATGGCCAAGGGCACACGTGGCAGTGCTGCAGATGGCAGGGCTTTTTTTGTCTGTTTTCCCTTTGTGGAAAGGTGTGTTTGGTTTGTGGAAGTGTTCTGCAGTCTTCTGGAGCACTTCTTCACTTGTACAGTCTCTTTTGGCTTTTGCTAAGCTGCAAGGAGATGATTGAGTTGTCTAGGAATCTGTGGGTGCCATTCTTGTTGAGTGTGGCCAAAGAAACCAAGTGCCTCGTTGGGAAGACTTCTTGTGTGGCAGAAAGTAGAAGCGGCAAATTTCTGTGGACGCCTTTTGCGATGAAGCCTGCAGCTTTGGAAATGGCATTAGGGCCTAGGGTGGGGGTCAAGCTGCAAGTCCTTGACTGCTGGCTGTCTTGTTTGGCTGAGAAGAGGCAGGACATCTTGGAACCGGGGATGCTGTATTTGAAGTCAAAGGGGCAATTTTGTGTTGAGGGACCTGAGTAGGCTAAAAGGACCCAGTGGTGCCAGTCAAGAGCAGCTGAATGTGGGCCAGTGCCTGGCCAGGTAGCCAAGAAGGCCAAGGGCATCCTGGCCTGTGTCAGCAGCAGTGGGGCAGCAGGAGCAGGGCAGTGACCGTCCCCCTGGGCTGGGCAGCGCTGCGGCCAGAGCTGGGAGTGTGTGTCCACTTGTTGGCCCCTCTGAAGCAGAAAGTCCTTGAGGGGCTGGAGCGTGTGCAGAGAAGGACACGAGAGCTAGGGAGGGGTTTCAGCCTGGACAACGGGAGCCTCCTGAGTCACATTCAGGCACACTTCCATAGATCCATATGTGACAGTGCTCACCACCAGGGCTGTTTCCCTGCCAAACATGCCCTCACTGCCCCCAAGTGCTTTAGCCACCTGAGGAGGGGACGCTTTTGTCTTGTGGCTTGTTGGTTTGCTAGGAGGTGAAGCCCTGCCCATTTTCTCTCTTTTACAACAAGCACAGATGCTTCTGCACAAACGTTCCTGCCCTTTTCACGCACTGGATGGCATTCTGATCCAGTTTGACTTTTCCATATATGCTGCAGCAATAGCAATGGCCTTGCTGGCTATTTCCTCCTTTTCCATTTCAGGGCATTAAATAAAAGAGCTCAAAGCTCCATTGTTGTGCAGGGGCACCATTGCTTGCTGATGGCAGCCAGGGAGGACTATCAAATTCACAGAGTGCATCAAATAGAGTTCTGTTGAGTTGGCCCATTTTCATCTGGTTGGAGTGACTTAGAATCCCATTGCTAACAAAGTTGAGGATTTCTCCTTTGAAAAGGTGGTTGTGGATCTGAGGAGAAACGAGGTCATAAATGAGAGGTAACGGCCTGTCCCTCCTGCTTCTCTCTTGTCGCAGATGGCAGAAGGAACAGCGGTCTCTGCCCCGGCTCCCTCTACTCCTGGAGAAGGAGCCAAAAAGGAGCAAAAGGAGCAAGATGAGCACAAGCCTGCAGCTGTGTCCAATCGATCCAAGACAGTAAGTGCCAGTTGTGGGTGGTGCTGTCTTTAGTGCAAGGCAGAGCTGCAAGTTTCTGACCAGCCAGCACTTGCATGTTGCTTGCTGAGGATGCCAAGTGCTGCAATCCTGTGGGACGTAGCCATTTCCTGCAGGCAGTGGCCTCCAGCTAGAAATTGGCCTTTGACCTGTCACTTTGAGGCACTGAAGGTCTGGGGACTCTGGCTGAGCTTCTGGCTGCTCGGCTCAGGGAAGGTCGATCTCTGGGCTTCTGCAGCGTCATGGCCAAGGGCACACGTGGCAGTGCTGCAGATGGCAGGGCTTTTTTTGTCTGTTTTCCCTTTGTGGAAAGGTGTGTTTGGTTTGTGGAAGTGTTCTGCAGTCTTCTGGAGCACTTCTTCACTTGTACAGTCTCTTTTGGCTTTTGCTAAGCTGCAAGGAGATGATTGAGTTGTCTAGGAATCTGTGGGTGCCATTCTTGTTGAGTGTGGCCAAAGAAACCAAGTGCCTCGTTTGGAAGACTTCTTGTGTGGCAGAAAGTAGAAGCGGCAAGTTTCTGTGGACGCCTTTTGCGATGAAGCCTGCAGCTTTGGAAATGGCATTAGGGCCTAGGGTGGGGGTCAAGCTGCAAGTCCTTGACTGCTGGCTGTCTTGTTTGGCTGAGAAGAGGCAGGACATCTTGGAACCGGGGATGCTGTATTTGAAGTCAAAGGGGCAATTTTGTGTTGAGGGACCTGAGTAGGCTAAAAGGACCCAGTGGTGCCAGTCAAGAGCAGCTGAATGTGGGCCAGTGCCTGGCCAGGTAGCCAAGAAGGCCAAGGGCATCCTGGCCTGTGTCAGCAGCAGTGGGGCAGCAGGAGCGGGGCAGTGACCGTCCCCCTGGGCTGGGCAGCGCTGCGGCCAGAGCTGGGAGTGTGTGTCCACTTGTTGGCCCCTCTGAAGCAGAAAGTCCTTGAGGGGCTGGAGCGTGTGCAGAGAAGGACACGAGAGCTAGGGAGGGGTTTCAGCCTGGACAACGGGAGCCTCCTGAGTCACATTCAGGCACACTTCCATAGATCCATATGTGACAGTGCTCACCACCAGGGCTGTTTCCCTGCCAAACATGCCCTCACTGCCCCCAAGTGCTTTAGCCACCTGAGGAGGGGACGCTTTTGTCTTGTGGCTTGTTGGTTTGCTAGGAGGTGAAGCCCTGCCCATTTTCTCTCTTTTACAACAAGCACAGATGCTTCTGCACAAACGTTCCTGCCCTTTTCACGCACTGGATGGCATTCTGATCCAGTTTGACTTTTCCATATATGCTGCAGCAATAGCAATGGCCTTGCTGGCTATTTCCTCCTTTTCCATTTCAGGGCATTAAATAAAAGAGCTCAAAGCTCCATTGTTGTGCAGGGGCACCATTGCTTGCTGATGGCAGCCAGGGAGGACTATCAAATTCACAGAGTGCATCAAACAGTGTTCTGTTGAGTTGGCCCATTTTCATCTGGTTGGAGTGACTTAGAATCCCATTGCTAACAAAGTTGAGGATTTCTCCTTTGAAAAGGTGGTTGTGGATCTGAGGAGAAACGAGGTCATAAATGAGAGGTAACGGCCTGTCCCTCCTGCTTCTCTCTTGTCGCAGATGGCAGAAGGAACAGCGGTCTCTGCCCCGGCTCCCTCTGCTCCTGGAGAAGGAGCCAAAAAGGAGCAAAAGGAGCAAGATGAGCACAAGCCTGCAGCTGTGCCCGATCGATCCAAGACAGTAAGTGCCAGTTGTGGGTGGTGCTGTCTTTAGTGCAAGGCAGAGCTGCAAGTTTCTGACCAGCCAGCACTTGCATGTTGCTTGCTGAGGATGCCAAGTGCTGCAATCCTGTGGGACGTAGCCATTTCCTGCAGGCAGTGGCCTCCAGCTAGAAATTGGCCTTTGACCTGTCACTTTGAGGCACTGAAGGTCTGGGGACTCTGGCTGAGCTTCTGGCTGCTCGGCTCAGGGAAGGTCGATCTCTGGGCTTCTGCAGCGTCATGGCCAAGGGCACACGTGGCAGTGCTGCAGATGGCAGGGCTTTTTTTGTCTGTTTTCCCTTTGTGGAAAGGTGTGTTTGGTTTGTGGAAGTGTTCTGCAGTTTTCTGGAGCACTTCTTCACTTGTACAGTCTCTTTTGTCTTTTGCTTAGCTGGAAGAAGATGATTGTGTTTTCCAGGAATCTGTGAGGCCCCATTCTTTTCCAAGCTGTCTGTATTCCTTGTTAATCTGTTCTTTCCCTTTCCTCACAGTCAGTCACTCTTGTCTGAGAGTGATAAGCTGTTGTCTCTGACTGCTATATTCTGTTTGACTTGAGGTGCATGTGTTGATATCTCACCAGGCAGCCTCCAAAGACCTCCAAGGACACACTGGCCATGAAGATCACCAAATTTGTCCTGGACCACTGGAACTTCCCCCTCCTCGAAAAGTGCTGCAGTTTCAGCACATCTGCACGGGCTCTGGTCCCAATCCTCGCTCTGCAGCAGCATTACTTAAAGGAACCTATGATGTGGAACCTGTGAACTCGATCTCAGCCTTTGGTGATCTCCTTCTTCTCAGCTCCTTCATCGACCTCCACGTAGCTTCTGAGAACCAGGAGACTGAGGAGCAGTACCTGCGTATGCTCTGTACGTCTGGTGTATTTCTTGTCTGAGGGTCAGTGGATTGTGTGCAGGTGTCAGCAGAGCTGTACCTAATGTTCCTCCTGAGTTTGGTGTCACAGGGCCATTTAGGACTCCCCAGAGGAAGTGCTGTGCTCCGAGGCAGCGAGAGAGAGCTCTGGGTGCTCCTGCTGCCTCTGAAGGTAGCTGGGACTGGCCAGGGTTTGCCTGAGCTTCCCTCTCGGCTAAAGGCTGAAGCAGGGATTTTTCTTGCATCAGCAGAAGGCTAGGCAAGTTCTGCATGCTAGTGGCCAAACCAAAGAGAATTTTTAGCTTCCTAAATTCCCCTTAGACTCCTGACTTCCAACCAGTCATCAGAGCAAAAAATCTTCACAAAAATTTTATGGTTTTGAACTTTTGTCTTTTTGGTTGGGGATTTTTTTTAGGGGGCTGGTGTTTGGAGCTTTTTGCTTTTTCCCTCTTTATTTTTTTATGGGGTTGTTTTTTTTGGTTTTCTTTTTGCTGGGTTTTTTGGTTTTGTTTGTTTCTTTGTAGGGTTTTTTTTTTTTGGTGGAGTTGGTTTATCTCCATCCTGAAGGAGCCCTTCTGCCCCACATGTCTTATTGATGTCATTTTTATGACATTTTTACATTGCCACTACTACATATACAGTTTCTTTTCATGAGAATGCTATATTTTTGTCAATAAAAACTACTGTGAAAGAATATCAGGTTACAGGAGAAATAGAGAGCAGGAGGTGTTTCCCGTGTGCCCCCCAAAGAAAAAAACAGATACTTTTATAGCAATCTGTATTTCATATCCTAGTTTTATGCTTCTAAAGATGTGTCCAAGAGAAACACATCGAAGTGGCGCGATCAGATAAATCTGTACTGCAGGCATTTCTCAGGAGACAGCCTCCAGCCCATCCATGGTATATTCCTCAGATCCATGGCACTTTGTCGTACCTTCCCCACTCTTTCCCATGACTCTTAGAATCCTACCCATTGGCCCGAGCCCTGCTCAGATCCGTCTCTAGGAAAACACATCAAGTCCTCTGGGATTCTGCAGCACAGCCCAATGAATCTGCTTCTTGCCCGTAACAGCTGCCAGTGCTGAACTCTCAGATAAGACCTGGTGGGGCTGAGAGCAGAGCCCAGTGGATTCTGTGTCTACCATCACCTGTTGGGACAAAAAGGGCATTGATCTGCACCTCGGTGTGTCTGATCTCAAAGCCCATCCTGTTGTGGCATGAATGGGGGCAACAGTTTGTACGGGGCCCAGGCTGCCTGTGGCTTCTTCCCATTGCTTGTCAGTACTCATGCTTGGGCTTTGCCAGCCTTGTTGTGGTCGCTGCCCTGTCCCTGAGGGCTGGTGGGACAGGGCTGGAGCCTTCCTTAGCCCCAAGATGGGTGTCTGTGAGCTCAGCCTGCTCATGAAGGGTGAGGGTCCCGATGCTGAAAGCACTGTCGACATTGGTTATAGCATGAGCTGCTCTGGATTACAGTTGGAAAGGCATTGTTTGGGCAATGTTTTGGCTGAAAGCTGGAGAAGATGTGCTCCTCTCCTGGGAATGCATCTCCCTGTGCTTTGTTTCCTGTCAAGAGAACTCTTCCAAGGGCTCTACACAATCAGTCTCTGTGCCAGCCATCTGCACTGCAGGGCTGCCTGTCCTGTTGATGTTGTTGCTGTTGTTGCAACTAGCTGACTGCCTCCAGACACTGGGGCTGCCTTTTGTATCTCCTGGAAGCTGGGATCTCTGCTTTAAAGTGAGCATCTTGCATTTTGTTTCCCTCAGGGAAAATGGTGAACGTGGAAAATCCCAAGATGAAATACACTGAAATGGAATATATTGGCAAGGGGTGAGTCCAGCCACACTTACTTCTACACAACCATGGGCCAGGGGTTCTTCTGGTATATCACTGGTATATCAGGAGTTCCAATGGAATATCTATCCAGTGTGAAGTCAGGTCAGCTGCAAACATGTTCAGACACTGGAGATAGATTGTCCTATCTCTTCAGTGCTGCTCAGAACTTGTGAGGGTGCTCAGAAGGCATTGTCAGAGACATCTCCATGCTGCCAAAGTCTGCCTACATCAAGGAGCAGGACCTGGAAGATCTCCTTGTCTCTCAAGTGTGGGACAGCTCTGTGTTAATTTCTTCAGTATTTTTGTATGTCTCAAAACCACACTGCCACACTAATGAATAAAGAAGAATCTTGCTTGCCTGAAAGGGCAACCTAGCCCCTCTCAAAGCTGTGAGATAACAGTTCCCAGGAGCGTTTCATTCAATCCATGGTTCTTGGAAGGAAATGCTCCATGCTCAGAATAGGAACCACAGAGTTTAGAAACTCAAACCTAAGATGAAAGAATAAATTCCCTTTAGGAGCTGAGGCAGTAAACCCCAGCGCTTCTGCAGCCGGCCCAGGCACTGCCCATGCACTTGAGAGGAAAATGCATCATCTGCCTTCTGGCAGAGCCCTCCTGCATCCTGCAGGTTTTAGGCATTTACAGCAGAGATCTCCTGTGTGGGCCAGCTTTCACTCTAAGAAATAAACAGCTTCTCCTTTCTCTGCTTCTGTTTTGTTTCTAGGCATTTTGGATCTGTGGTTAGAGCACTCAACCAAGCCACAGGAGGAGAGGTAAATGTCAACATCCCCCGCAGACTCTGCTGCACTCAAGAGCATTCCTCTCTGGTGGGAGTAGCTGTGGCCGGAGCTTTGGGTCGAGCTGTGCTGAAGAGGCACAAGAAACACAGACTGGTACCAGCCTGCAAAATACATTGGAGACAGTCTTTGTCCTTCTCAGCTGCCAGAAGGAAGTCACACAGGGCAGCACTTCATTTCAGAGAAGGATGTGCTCACTCGCTCTCAATTGCTAAAACAAAGGTGGTGCCTTAGAGCATCTCACTGCTCTTTGGGGCTACAGCTTCAGAGTCCTGAATTCTCACTTCTGGTTGCCAGCAAATACATCTGAAAGTTACTGGTAGTTCTTTAGCCGCCTGCAGTGCTGCACTTGGGAACTGCACATAGGGAGAGATCTAAGAGGCGTCCCTAGAAACTCGAAGCCCTGCCCATAGCCCAAGATGTAGGCACAGAGTATTAAGGCATGGATTACTTCTTCTGAATCCCATACAAAGCAGCAGGGAGTGGGCTCAGAGGTTTGTGGGTGATAGTTGAGACACCAGTGTCACCAAGTGTTCATGGCAAAACCTCAGTGGCCACGTGCCCTGTAACTGGCCCCCAAGGGAGTGGAGAAATGGGCTATTGCAATGTCACTTCCTAATTACTGCAATGCCTAATCACAAGGCAGTTTGGCACAGCTCGACTGTGTCATTGCAAAATCACTTGCTCCATGTGCCTTGTGGCCTTGTGCCACCAGCTTCTCAAGTTACTGATTTTCAGTGTCATTTTAGGTGGCCATAAAGAAAATAAGCCTTAAGGGGCGGCAGAGGAAGCAACTAACCGTTAATGAAATCACAATCATGAAGAAGCATAGGAGTCCCAGTGTTGTGAATTATTTAGACAGGTGAGTGGTCATGGTCTTATCCTGTGAATATGCATGTACATACTGCAAACATGAGAGGTTAAAAATCCACTTTGGTCACTTCTAGAAAGTAGAGCTGTTAATTATAATGTATTAATATTTCTCTACTCATTTCCAATGGAAGAGAAGAGAGTGCATCTTGTCTGCATGAGTCTTCCCTGGCACACGTAGTTTGAAAATTATTCCAAAATTATTCAAAACCAGGATCAGCTGTATCGTACGAAGTTAATACTTTCTAAGTTCACTGCCTCCACATTCTTTTGGGATTGATTTTTTAAAGTTTCTTCAATGCTGAATGATGAACCATCCTAAAGTGGATTTCCCTTGGATTGTTGCCCCTCTTTTTCTTTGCTCTGCATGCCAGGAAGACTAGGTGCTTATTTCCAGAAACACCACGCGTGACAGGCTTTTTATCTGGGCTCTTACTAAACCACACTTTTCACTTGCTGGCCATCTAAGACATCTCCTTTTTCACAGCTGTGCCTTTCTCCCTGAGACTGCACAGATTGCAAACAAAGCACAGCCAGGAGGGAATGTCTATTCCTTTTATTCTGTCCTTGTCACAAAGGGCTTTGGAAACAAGAAGCCCGGAAGCAAAAAATCAACCTAGCCATACATGTTTATCTTCACGCCCTTGTTTCTTTCCTTCAGCCACCTTCTGGGTGAGGAACTCTGGCTGGTCATGGAGTACATGGATGGAGGCGCTCTGAGCGATGTCATCAGGAAGACCTTCCTGACTGAAATCGAGATAGCAGTCATCAGTCGGGAGGTCAGCAAGCCCACCTGTGCTTCCAAGGGTTTGGGCAGGATTATCTGGGAAACAGGGGCTCAGAACAGGAGAGGTTTCATGTGCCAAACTTTGCTTCTGCGTTGCTGGTATGCTATGGGCACGTAAAAGCATCTCCAGTGAAATGCCTGGAGTGCCCCTGCACTCACTCTACTCAGTTCTTGTACTCTTATCTCCTGCTGTTGTATTCTCACTCTGCCTCTTGTGTTTGCTGTTCTCCATCTTGCCTCCCTAAACTTTTGCCTGTCTTCACTGCATTCCTTACTTGTAGAAGCAAGGTGCTGGTAGCAGGATTTGAAATGAACAGCAAAGGAAAAAAAAGAGACTCATTTCTCTCAGTCCTTAGCTAAAAAGGATACTAGTGCAGCCAAAATGCTCTTTGCTTCTGAGCACATCCACTGCAGCAGCAGTCATCCTGGCTGGTTTGCAGGGGACAGTCTACAACAGCAGGTGCTGTTGCTCTTTCAAAAGCTGACATGCCTTTCCTTAGAAAGGTCCTGCTCTGCAAGTGTTGGAGCAGCAACTCTTCCTCTCAATGGCACTGTGTTCTGCCATTACTCACCATTCTCCTGGGGAATGGGAACCTTTTAGAGTCTCTGTTTCCTTTCTGGTGTGATGAAATCACTGGGTTTTGCCCTCCTGGTTCTGTTGACTCTCTCAGTGCCTGCAAGGATTGGCTTTTCTTCACTCAAACCAAGTGATCCACAGAGATGTGAAGAGCGACAACATCCTTCTCAGAACTGACGGCTCTGTCAAGCTGGGTCAGTATATTCCTGGTCAGGTGCAGCGTTCAGGGATGTGGGGTGAGGGACTGCTTTGAGTGGCTGCCAGCTCCCCAGGAATGGTGCTGGTGGCAGTGCAGGGACCCCCCGCTCTGAGCTGATGACACAGTTGCAAGGTGCACAGAGGTATGACAAGGAACAAGCAGTCAAGAGTGGTGTTGCTCTGTGTGTGTCCATTGCAGAGGGAGGGAGCAACAAGTCTAAAGCTTCCATAGAACAAAAGCCACTGCTGAAGGCAGTATACAAAATGTGGGGATTTGGCTAAAATCCTGAGGAAACAGAGCAGGGACAGTTGTCCAGGAGATTCAACATCACATTCTCAAAGTTCTACTGGGCAATTCTTTTGCTTGGTTTCCTAATTGCACAGAATTCAAATAAAAGCAGTATTCTGCTTTCCCCTCAGCTGATTTTGGCATCTCTGTTGAGCTCAGCCCTGGGAAGAATAGACCATCCTCGGTGGCCGGGACTCCTTGGTGGATGGCGCCTGAAGTGGTGATGCGTCAACCATATGGCCCCAAAGTGGACATATGGTCTTTTGGAATTGTGGGGATCGAAATGATAGAACGGAAAGTTCCCTACTGGAGCCGAAGTCCTGCCACGGTAAGGAGCAAATACTCACTGATCCCGCTTGTCTTTCTCACCTGCCCTGTGTTCTGCATGCCATTGGACAAAATCCCATTGCCATCTGCTAGAACTACTGCCACCAAGGTCCCCTCCTTAAAATGTCCCTGCAACACATCAGCATCTGCTGTAGTTTTGGTTGCATCAGTGTGGAACTCAAGCTATACCACATGCAAACAAACCCCATGCTCAGGCAACACTTTCCTTTGGGTTGTAAGTGGTTCCAGTTCTTTGGTCTGTGTAGATGGCCACAATAAAAGGAAACAAGCATCTTAGAATTGGTGCTATACTTCCAGAAATGAAGGAAAGAAAGCCAAACCTAACAGAGTTTCTAAAAGAGTGGTTTTAGTGAGGAACTGCATCCCCTGTGCAGTTTCTGCCCACTGAGAAACATGCCTGGAACCTGGACATGAGGCTGCAAAGGCCACAGAGTCTCTTCTGCTTCTTGTGCGGTGTTGCTGAAACACTTAGTGACTGTGTTTCTGTCATAGCCCAAGCCATCTTCTCCACATCACCAAGCCGGAGCCTGGTGAGAGGGAGAGCCTGCCAAAACCTCCTGTTTGTTTCCTGGCATTTTCTGGGATGGGCCTTCCATTCATGCATTGACTTGTGTAGCTAAATGAGCAGAGGGTGTCCGCAGGGATGGCACCTCTCCATCTTCGGAGCAGGAAAAGTTTTTCTGTTGCTGCGTAAGGGAAGCTGAAATTTTCAGGCTGCTGAGAGACAGAGCTGCAGGTGGCTCCTGTGTGCCCAAGCAGGCATTTTCATCCCCATACATTTGTGCATGCACCTTAATGTGTCTGTGTTGAATATGAGATTATAAATGTTTGTTTCCTTACCTGGGGATTAACTGATGGATTTCCTTCCTCTTCTTCCAATTACCATTGTTTTCAAGAACAGGGCAAAAAACTTGATGAGTCTTGTTGTATGGCAACTGGGCTGAAGGGACCCACAAGCACTGCAGAGATGCCTTTCATGTCCTAATCCTTGGAAAGAGTTAACATAACAAAGTCCCCCTTCCAAAAAGGCTGCCAAGCTGGTGTGAATCCTCAGAGAAGCAAATGTGCTTTTGCTGATGTAGTTCCCAACTAACTAGGTCAGTCAATGAAATTGGCTGCCAAGGCAAGATCTGCGGGATGGTGGAAAAGCTGTGGCTGCATCAGAGTTTGGTTTTTTGTTGGTAAAGGAAAGTCATCTCTGGGTCTCTGCCGGGGCAGAAACTGCCACTGAAGAAGAGAGGTTAAACAATGGGTTCTGGGACAGCAGTTACAGATGGGAAAGAAGCAGGTGGAGCCTTGTGTTTCCTGTTTCTCCAGACTAAATTCCTGATAGCCACAGCAGGGACGCCACAGCTGCGGCAGCCCAAGCTCCTCTCGGCTTGGCTGCGTGACTTCCTGAGCTGCTGCCTGCAGAGAGACGAGGAGCGGCGCTGGTCTGCCAACGAGCTGCTGCAGGTAAAATGCCAAGGGGCTGAGGTGAAACAGTGTGCGAGGGATGGGCTCCTCCTCCACCAAGGTCCGAGGCATCAGATGAGCCCCCTTCCTCCTCACCTCCACTCTTGGTGCTCTTCAAATGAAAATGCTGAGGAGTGCTAGACTGGGCTGGGCTGGCAGGGCTCTGTAATGTCCTTTGGTCCAAGTGTCCTGCAATGAGCAGGGACATCTTTAGAGACATCAGGTTGCTCAGAGCCCTGTCCCACCTGACCTGGAATGGTTCCAGGGATGGGGCACATACAAGCTCTTGGGACAGCCTGTGCCAAGGTGGCACCCTGCTCTGAGTAAACAAGGTCTTCCTTAGACCTACTCTAATTAGATCCCCTTTGTGTTTGAAACTATTTGCCCACATTCTATTATAACTGGCCCTGTTAAAAATGGTGTCCCCCACTTTCTTCAAAGCCACTCTGAAATCTTGCAAAGTCGCAATAAAGTCTCCCTGAGGCCCGTTCCTCACAAAACTGAATACTTCCACCTCTCTCTGCAGAAGATAGGACAGGTGTTCTATTTTCTGACTCTTTTTGTTGCCCTGTTTTTTAATTTGGTGGTGTATTCTGTTTTACCTAACAGCAAAAGAATTGACGTAGAGCATTGTAGAGAGACATGAAATGGTGGTGGAGGAAGCCAGGGCTGCCAGTCCTGGCAGAGCACTCTGGAGAGATTTGGCTGTGGGCAGGAGGGGCTGTGAGGGACTCACTCTGAGCCTCTGAGGGGCCCTGGTTTGTGCCCCCCACCCCACCCTTAGAGGTTTCTGGCACACAAACAGGGACAGCTGAGAGGAACTTGTCCCAGCCCCATCTGCTGCACTGGCACGCTCAGGCAGAGGGGAACTGGCCCAGGCTGACTGCCAGGTTGTGTGGCAGAGAGGGAACTGCAGGACCCAGCACCACTCGGCTGGCCCTGCTGGGAACGAAGGTGCCATGCAGCACAGGAGGGGCAGGGCATGGAAAGGCAGACACTGCTCTGTGTGCCTGTGGAAATTAGCACAAGACAGGGACCTATGGGAGTCATTGGAACTTCTTGAAAGGAAGAAACCCCAGGGACAGAAAGCACCATTTCTAGAGCACTGGCAGGGCAAAAACCCCAGCAAGATGGAGAAACCAGAATAAATGGATGAGTGGGATTCTGGGCCGGGTTTGCCTGTGATGCCAAGATCCTGCACATGACAATTGAGGAGCAGGTGGTCGCATTGTTTTCCTTTCTGGGTCTTTCTAGGAACTAGAGGAATCCTGATGGAGTATGTGAGGCACTGAGCTTGGAAGGTCATGGTTCACTGTTCTTTGTTGGTTTTTTTTTCCTTTGGACAGCATCCATTCGTAACATCAGCCAAGCCAGTGTCCATCCTGGCACCACTCATCACCGTTCTCAAGAGGATGCAGCAGAGAAGAATGTAACAACCAAGTCAAGATGTCATCACCACAAGGAATTTTGAGGATTGGAGGATTATAGGAGGAGGATTGTTGATAAAGTTTTATAGAATAGGATTGTAGAGGAGGATTGTAGAGTAGGATTGTTGAAGAGTTTTGTGGAATAGGACTGTAGAGTAAGATTGTTGAAGAGTTTTGTGGAATAGGATTGTAGAGGAGCATTGTGGAGTAGGATTGTTGAAGAGTTTTGTAGAATAGGACTGTAGAGTAGGATTGTTGAAGAGTTTTGTGGAATAGGATTGTGGAGTAGGATTGTATAGTAGGATTGTTGAAGAGTTTTGTAGAATAAGATTGTAAACAAGGATTTTCATTAAATAAAGTTTCTGAAAAATAAACTCACTTGGAAGTCTGTCCTCTTTCTGACCCCTTCAGAAAAGTCAACATTTCCTTCTGAATTACCAGCTGGTTTTTATGGGTGTTAAGTCACACTTATGGCTTCTTTTGTATGGTTTTTAAGTAGGGGAAGGCTCTTCTTCATTCATCCTTTCCAGACCACACTGTCTTGGGAATATGGCCAACTAGGCAGCTTTTGGCCAGCTGTAGTATTTCTAGTTGAGGCAGAAAGGGCAATGGCATTTGCAGGAAAAAGCAAAGGGCAAGTGGTGCAGCCAAAATATCCTGTGCAGATGCAGGCCTTCAGCTGTGACTCAAGAGCATTTTTGTGCCTGCCACTTGGATTTGTATCATGAAGGGCAATGTCTTTGGCTGGAGGAGAGCCTCGCTCAGCGGAGAAAGCAGAAAGATCAGAGAGGTGCTCTGAAAGGTCTCCTGCGGTGCAGAGCTGTCAGCGAGTGTGAGCTGAGAGCGGGCCCGGCCCTGCCCGGCGTGGAGCCGCAGCAGAGCCCTGGCAGAGCCCGGAGCAGCCTGAGCCTCGGCAGGGCCAGGCTGCAAGGAGGCCCTGGTAGCTGCAGGAGGCACAGCCCGGCCCTGCGTGCCTCTTGCTGGCAGCGGGCGCATCCTCCGCTCTCAGAGCCCAAGCGCAGGCGGCTGCTCCCGAGGGCAAGCGGAGCCCTGCTGGGCACAGCCCAGCCTGGAGGCATTGGCCCTCTGGAGTCTGCCCGAGGAGAGAAAGGCCAAGGGCAGCCGAGGCCCGCTGGCCTGGCTCAGCATTCCCACTCTTGTGCCGCTGCCCTGCGACTCCTGGCAAAGGTCAGCAGTGTGTGCAGCACCCTGGGCACCGGGGCAGGGAGCCGGGCTGCTCGGCAGGCTGGAGCACAGGCCAGCGTCCTTCGGGCACGGCACTTGTGCCAGGGGACCCGAGGCCAGCGGGAGGCAGGGACAGCTTGTCAGCTCACGGCTGCAGGAGCCAGTGCCTCACACAGCTCTGGGAGGCAGCGCCTGCGATCCTGCAGCTCTGCACTGAGCCACAGCAAAGCTGGGAGCTGCAGAGTGCTCTGCAGAAATATTCAGGGCCGGCAGGCCAGCCTGCTTTGTGCTCTCTGGCACACAGCAAGCGCTGTGCCACACCGCGGCTCGGAGCTGCTGGGAGAGAGGTGTTAGAGATAAACTCTTAGGTACATTTAAATGGAGACAAAGTCATTAAAGCAAAAGAGAACCTTCTTCTTAGCAGAAGGCTCCTCTTGAAGCCAATAGCAGGTTTCTGAATAGAGCAGGAATTGGATTAAACCTAAAAGTCTGCCACTGCTATGACTGAAATACCAATTTGCGTGTTTTCTTATTTCGGAATCAAAATATGACCATGGCTTTTAATGTTGGGTTTTTTGCAGCTAAGAGTTCAGATGCAATAATCACAGAACTCAGGTCATTTGAGATTACAGAAAGGTTAAAAACTATGCATGGGAAGGTAATAACAGGAATTTCTAACTAATAACAAATGGATTGTCCTGCAGCCTTGAGGTCATATCCTCCTACCCTTCCCAAATGAAAACCTATTCACTGAAGACCCATCATCATCTCAAAACCATGTTTAAATTAATTGGACCTGTTGATTAGCCCATGTAAATTAGATCTTTCCCTTTTATTTTCACTGACAAACTCTGATTCAATGTCAAATTATCAATCTTTCAAGGAAAAAATATACCATGCAGAGTAAAACCCAGGGCAGAGGCTTCTATACATAGTGTTGCCAATCCCTGTGTGACAGCTCCTGCTAGCTTCCTACATCAGCCAGAAGGCAACTTTGCTGCAACACAGACTTTCTTAATACTGGTGACATTTTCAAATCCAAAGACACTGCTTGTTTTCAAAGTCCTGAAAAGTGCATTCTAAGTTCATGAAAGCAAACGCAGAAGCACTGATTTGGTTTAGGAGAGAAGGTGTTTGTGCTGTTGGATAACAGCTTACATGTTGAAGTGTCGGGGGGGATTTCTATGTTTGCGCTCACCTTGTTTGAGACAATGAGCGCAGTGTCACCTGTGCATCCCTGGATATGCCTTGAAGGTGCAATGCTTAATTTGTAATCAAAGGGGAAATGTATCTAAATTTATTAGGATTACCAGTTACTTTGCAAATAGACTGATAGAGAAACTTAGTAATTTTTGTTGGAGAATGGTTGCAGGAGAGGGGTTATGGATCAATGGAACAGTTATTCATTGATACCAGTGTTAAAGACCCTAGAATCAGAATCAGCCTGTGTCTGGCCTGGGAACAAAGCTTGGGAAACAGGCTCTGTGTCTAGGCCTGGGAAACTGTACAAGGTCTCTCTAGGCCTGGGAAATAGAGCAAGTTCGGAATGAGATAATAAGGACAGGCATAGCCTCAAAGATATGCTCTGTCCTTGGAAGGCATGACTTAGCAATGAGTACTTGGCTTGGAGAACTTAGCTACAGCTGTAACCACCCGTAGGAGAAGTAAAACAAAGACCTTTGTAAACTTGACCAATGAGAGCTGTTGCTGACTTTGCTTGTAGCAAACCCTATATAAACTGACAGGATTTTTGAATAAAAGAAGCTTGCTTATCAATCATACTGACTGTGCTTGTCTTCCCTCTGCCCGCATAATCACCACTTGTCCATTCTTTGTACAGAACAATCTTTTAAACGTTTTTAACTTAATGTGAACATGATACATTCCTAACCTTCATATTGCAACATATTTTCTAATTACATGATTCTGTAAGCCCTTGTAGACCATGTGCAATTTCTACAGGAGGTCGTAATCAGCCTCTGGTGGTCGTTTTGGTTGAAGGCTCAGAAGGCTTCCTCGGGCTTCAGCTGTTTTACCTCTGTTTCTGCACATGCTCTACAAGATTGTCTGCTCAAATAGCCACTGGTGAGTCTTTTGCAGTTAGCTTGTTCTGCTAAATTTGCTGATTTCTAGAAAGTGCTTCATTCCCATCCCTGGGTACAAAGTAACTACTTCTTTCTGCACACCTTTTAGCATAGCTCAAGCATTATCTCATTGCCTCGGCACCTAAAAGAAGGTAGGGAGGAGGGGGCAAACCTGTGAGAGTGATTGGTCACTATCTTGTTACCCAGGTATCAATTCTTAGATTAACTAAGGGCTATTCTTGTCCATAAAGTACCACAAGGACAGAGGAAACGCATGGATTTGGAGCGCTGGGCTTGGCACCAAAGTCCTGCTCTTGAGAGGGGTGCAGGGACACAAGGAATGTCAGAGGACAATGAGAGATGGGGACATGAGGCCATAATGGGCCAGGCATGATCCTGCACAGGATGGCAGCAAAGAAACTTCCTCACCATGGCTCTGGCACTCCAGGGCACCCCAGAAAGGGCCGAGGAGTCCTATGTGTAACCAGGAGGGAAGACTGACATCACTGTGGGTCCCAGCATTCGCCAGTCCCTTGCTGGCCATTCAGTGCACACTGGGGACGCTGGGCATGTGTGGGACATGGGGATGGGGTGCACAAAGTTAAAGGGGGACCCCAAAGTGGAAGGAGTGGAAGCCAAAATCGCTGGGTGGAGATGCCCAAAAAGGAGGTGTGGTATCCCAAAATGAAAGGAGGACACCAGAAAATTGGGGCAATCCCCCAAAAGGACACACAAAACTGTTCCCTCCCTCCATTACTTACCAACAAGAACTATCTACCAACTGCGATAATCACATCAGGACCATTTATTCCATAACCAGCTAAGAACAGGACTGAAGAGTAGTTTTGTAGAGTAGGCTTGTAGAGTAGGATTATAGTTTAGGATTGAAAATAAAGCTTCTGAAACTTTAACTTGCCCGGAAGATTCCCTTTTTTTCACCCTGTGAATACACTCAGCATTTCCTTCTGAGTTGTCAGCTGTCTCTTAAAGCTACAAAGTGACATTTCTTGGTGTCTTTGGTACGGTTTGAAAGTGGGGATGGCTCTTCTTCATTCATGCCCTCCAGACTACACTGCCCTTGGCATATGGGCCACTGGCCCCACTTGGCACATCTGTGGCATTCTAGATGCAGGCAGAACCAAAGCAGAAGTGGTGCAGCCGCAGACATCTCTGTGATGTCACTTCGGTCCTATGAGCTCACACAGATTTTGTGATGTCACAATGACATCACTGTGATGCCACAGAGCTGCCTGCGATGTTGCATGGACATCCCTATGATGTCATACTGACTTCTCTGTGATTTCACACAGCTGTCTGTGATGTCACACTGACCTCTTGGTGACGTCACACAGCTCTCTGTGATGTCACATGGACATCACTGTGAAATCACACAACCTCCTGTTATGTCACACAGACATCTCTGTGATGTCACACAGCTCTCAGCGCTGTCACATCCACATTTCTGTGACGTCAGGATGACATATCTGTGACGTCACACAGCTGTCTGTGATGTCACACTGACATTTTTGATGTCACAATGACATAATTGTGATGTCACACAGCAGTCTGTGATGTAACTTTGACATCTCTGTAACATCACACAGCTCTCTGTGATGTCACACAGACATATCTGCGATGTTACACTAACATCAGAGTGATGTCAAACAGCTGTCTGTGATGTCACACTGACATTTCTGGGATGTCACACAGACATCTCTGTGATGTCACTTTGACTCCATGAGGTAAAAATCTTTTTTTGGTGTCACAAAGTCATCTCTGTGATGTCACACAGCTGTCTGTGAAATCACCCTGACATCTCTGTGATGTCACACAGCTGTCTGTGATGCCACGCAGCTCTCTGGCATGTCACAATGACAACACTTTGATGTCACACAGCTGTCTGTGATGACGTACTGACATTTCTGGGACATCACACAGCTCTCTCTGATGTCACAATGACATCTCTGTGACATCACACAGCTCTCTGTGATGTGACACTGACATCTCTGTGATGTCACACAGCTCTCTTTGATGTCACAATGACATATGTCTGATGTCACACCGATTTTTGTGACATCACAATGACATCACTGTGATGGCACACAGCTGCATGTGATGTCGCACAGACATCACTGTGATGTCATTTCCACCCCATGAGGCCACCCAGCTTTTTGTGGTGTCACATGGACATCCCTGTGATGTCACACAGCTGTCTGTGACGTCACACTGACATCTGTCTGATGTCACACAGATTTTTGTGATGTCACAATGACATCACTGTGGCATCACACTGCTGTCTGTGAGGTCACACAGACATCTCCCTGATGTCACCCTTACATCTCTGTGATGTCACACAGACATCTCTGTGATGTCTCATAGACATCTCTCTGATGTCACTTCGACCGCATGAGGTCACACAGCTTTTTGTGGTGTCACACGGACATCTCTGTGATGTCACGCTTACATTTCTCTGACATCACACAGCTCTCTGTGATGTCACAATAACATCTCTGTGATGGCATACAGCTGTCTGTAATTTCACACTGATATCTCTGCAATGACACAGAACTCTCCATGATGTCACCTGGATATCTATGTGACATCACACAACCTCCTGTTATGTCACACAGACATCTGTGTGATGCCACACATCTCTCTCTGATGTCACACTGACATCTCTGTGATGTCACACAGCCTTCTCTCTGATGTCTCAGAGACATCTCTTTGATGTCACTTTGACCCCATGAGGTCACACAGCTTTTTGTGGTGTCACATGGACATCTCTGTGATGTCACGCTTACATCTCTCTGACATCACACAGCTCTCTGTGATGTCACAATGACATCTCTGTGATGTCACACAGCTGTCTGTGATGTCACCCTTACATCTCTGTGACATCACACAGCTCTCTGTGATGTCCCACAGACATCTCTGGGATGTCACAATGACATCACTGTGATGTCACACAGCTGTCTGTGATGTCACACAGACATCTCTTTGAGGTCACACTGACATCTCTGTGATATCACACAGACATCTCTGTGATGTAACTTTGACCCTATGAGGTCACACAACTTTTTGTGGTTTCACACTCACATCTCTGTTGTGGGAACTTAAAATGTCTCTCAGACATTTTTAGAGGTTCCAGGCCTTGGTCAGAAGCATTCTAGACCCCAGCAGGCAGCTGGAAACAGCTGTGATTTCGAGTTTGAGCCATGGAATGAATTACCAGCTTTGAAGGTGGAACAAGCAGTCACAAAGGGTTAGATAGTATAGTAAAAGTAGTTACAAAACAGAGGGGAAAATGTTTTAGTATTGTACAGGGGGGTTTTAGCACCTGTACAGGGGGGTTTTTACTTTGTACATGGGAGTCAGAAGTTCTAAGATGGAGGAAAGTGGGGTCATCCTGTCCTTCCTCATTCTTCTTCCTTGCCTCCATGTTCATGGTGATGTTGGCATTCACAGATTGGTTTAGAGTAGAAAAGCACTTGGTAATAGCGGTAGTAGGTATTGGGGAATAATTGTAAACATGTTATACATAATATAAAAGATAGAAGCAGCCTTGGGTGGGGGAGAGAGAAGAAGAAGACACTGGACAGTGAGGGTGTCAGTGTGTGTGTGTGTCTCTGCCGGGGCCGCTGATCAAACAGCCGCAGCCCGCGAGCACAATCTGTTAGATAACTCGCAATAAACTGCCTTGAGACTGAACAACAAGAGCCTGCGGAATTTTTCTTTGGAAGCACGGGTTGGAGGAGAGACTTTACCACGACACCAGACCCCAAACCAAACCCGGGCTTCTCACAGGGGATCAGAAAATTCTTTCGGGGTTTGGCTCATTCTCTCTTATTTTCTACATTACTCAGAATTCTCCCCATTTGGGTCTACTTCTGGATTAGGAGTCTCATCAGCTCCTCTGGACATTTTAGCCCTCAGTTTAGAGAAGCTGTAGACTGTATAGAGGAAGCTTACTAGATTAAATATGAGGAAAGTGGTTTCTTTAACATTCAGGGGAAACTGACCATTTTCAAAAAGGGAAATAACAGATTCAGAGAAGAAGGAAAGGAAAGGCTGGAAAGCTTCATCCCCTGTTTTTCCTCTAATCAACTGGGTGTCATTTCTAATAAACCCCCAAAACATGCTATTGGAACTGGGACCTAGGGTAGGATGAAGAAACTATAAACCAAATACATCTTGGACAGACTTCAGTACTCTTGTTAACAATAGTGCAACTTCTTTATTGCTAAAGTTCAATACTAAATTCTGTAATCTTAGAGTAACTAATCCTATGTTTTTAACAAATAACCATCTACTCAATCCTAACTTGAAGAATCCTAAAAACTTAATCTTCTTTTAAAATAAAACAGCCTGAGTTCATAGATGATTCCTTGCTGAAGCAGACGACTGGTGCCAGGACTCCACTTGCTGCTTGCCAAATTCAGATACTCATTGCTAAATGTGGGACAGCTTTTTGTGGAGGTACTGGCATCTGCTCTTCATCTCAGAGTAGCTGGGGCTACCCTAGGAAGAAGAAATTAAAAAAAAAAAAAAAAAGATTCAGTCATGTCAACATTTCTGCAGAGTTTAGAATTTCCTGACCTTTTCTTTTAAATAGCCTTAAGGCAGACTCAGAGGTTACCAAGCCAGGCCAGTCTGGTTTTATTCATGTAAAGCAGTAAAAACACTCTCAGACTGACTTTGGAGCCTTCTGGGAAGTTTGCAAACTGAGGCTGTTCTTTTACAACAAACTCTAGACAAGTCTGAAACCGCAATAACAACCCAAAGCCCAGCAGCTGCTAAAGAGGGCAAAACTCATTCATGCTTAAAGACACTGAAGGGATTCAAACCTTCTCCCTCAAATCAACAGGTGTGAGGTTTATCAAGCTCATGATACAAATCCAAGATGAAGTGGCAATGAGAATAATACTGTCACACCAAAGCTTCTGCTCTTCTGGGCCTGAAGATCTGGTTCTCTTTGGAATGACAAAAACTCATTCCACATGGGAATAAACACTTCAAACCATCCTGAGATAAATATTTACAAGCAATAAATCTTTACCAGGTTAAAATTCAGTATAAGAAGAGACAACAACAAATGCCAGGGATGCATCCCAGGCCAGATGCACCTGACTGGTGGGCAGGACATGTTAGAAGAGAAAACTACAGATGCCTTTCAACATTTTGAGAGGTTCCGGAGAAGCAGTAGCTTGGACTACTGGCCTCTGCCCAGTGACATTAGCTAGCAAGAGCCCTAGCACAGGCCTCACTGCACTGCTCCCCTGCAGGGCCAGGCTTGCCCTCAGCCTTCCACAGAGCATCCCTGGCTGCATCCAGTGCGAGCCAGAGCCCTGCCTGCTCCAAAGGCCACAGCTGCCCCACAGCCCCAGAGCTGCAGGGGCCTGACTGCCCTTGCCAACATCACTGCTCTGAGACAAGCTGGGCGCAATTTCCAGTGTTTTATACCACACACACACACACACACACACAGTTCTCCCTCCCCTCCTGCACTGCAAATGCAATGAGGGGATGCAGCACCACTGCTGCAGCTGAGCCTGTGCAACTGCACTGCAGGAAGGGAGGGCCTATGCGGGCCTAACCCACCTCGGTGTTCATCTCAGCACTTCTTCCCACCTGGCCCATCTCCTCCTTTAGCTTTCTATCCCTCTAGTTCACATTTACTATTAAATAATTCTGTACTAGTGACTCTGGAATAGAGTCTTTCTTGCACCTTAATTCATGCAGAGGCTTCCCTTAATCGTCAAATCTTTACTCCATCATTATCCACACTGGAGTTAGGAAAAGCTGCACACTGATACCTTCATTGAGATCCAAGGGACACTACTGCTTCAGCCTCCCAAATTCTCTTCACATCTTTTTTCACATGGTAGTCTTCAGCACATGATTGCTGTCATTGTAGAACTTCTTAAACCCAAAAGCTGCAGGGGAAATGGAGACGACATTAGGAGACAGGTAAGAAGTAGAATGGGATGTCAAAGCCAGCAGCCAGGAAGAAGAGCGGCCACCAGGTGCTGGCTGGAGGTAACTGAGCTACTGCTCAATCCTCTGCTTCTTGCTCATCACAGGTCTGGTCAAGACAGAACCCCGTTTCTACAACAATAACAAAAAAACCCAGATCAGGTTTTGCTCCATTCTAAAAAAGCAGGATTTGTGAACTAGCAATGGTTGAAAACACATGTTTTTCTTTAAAATAAAAATAGCTGTCGAATATTGGAAGACCTCCAGGTAAATATCTGCTCTATTGCATTCCTAGTTTCTCATCTTAGGACTTAGCAAGTCCTTCTCCAGGTCTACTGTTAAAAGGCTTTGGGAGGTAGCTCCCACTCCCTTCAGCATCTCCAGCAAAGCCTCCCCCAAAGGGGATGTCCTGTAAGTTTTATCTAGGTCCCAATTTCTGCTTGCACACACCAGGAAAATACTCAGCTTTTGCTGTCAAACTCCCACATGAGTTAATGAAGAGGCACCTGGCTGTTATAGAGTTTTATGTGTTAAAAATGAGATTAGTGCTTCGCTATTAGAATACAGGAGTGCAGGGTGTGATGACTGGTTGTGAATTCTCATCAGGATGAACAAAGACAGCAGCCACATGTCAGGAAACTCTTGTGCTTTTAGGTACAGTTGTCTAAGGTCCAGCAGGCTACCTGCTGCGCAGACTCAAAAGCTGTTGGCGAACAAACCCTTAAATTTGCACAAGAGAGTTTCACAAGAGCTTACCAATAAGCCCTCACTGCTGCTCAGTGCCCTTCAATCATCTCTCAGCTCCTCCCAAGGACCTTCTCAAAGCTGCTGACTCACAAGCCACAGCACATGGCCACAAGCTCCCCACACCCACTGCAAACTTCTGAACTGAGCATGGAGTAGAACAGGACAGCCGTGTGTGCCCAGGCAGAGTGAGGGAGGAGCGAAACAGAGACAGAGGAGGGACTGAGGGAATATGACCATTCTGTAGATCCTGTGTTGGTGCAGCCACGTGGATAGTGCAGGGCTGGAGTCAGCAATGAGGGTGACAGAGAGACAGAGGGACAAGAGGGCGAGAGGACCCCATCTGCCCAGCCCTGGGGCAGCCTCTTATGTACAGGAGATTTTTCCTGCAGAGCCAGCCTTTTGAGGCCTCCTCCAGGGAATGAGTTGAGGTGGGGACTGAGCTCAAGTCTTCAGGCAGAGGAGAAATTTGGCTCAGGACAGTGCAGCTCCACCCCTGCAGGATCCTCTCTTCTCACCACAGCATTTCTGTCACAGCACTTGGAATGTCTGAGGCAAAACATGCTTAGGCCTGCTCTTGCACATTCACATCACAGCTTTTATACCACCAGCAAGTCTGCTGAAACTTTACACAGAGTACAGAATATTAAAAATGCACAAAATACCTGAGCAGGTCTTGCTGGAGCGTTTCTCTCCAAAGGCCCTGGAGATGTTGCTTGGCTGCTGCTGGTGGGGCTCTGAGATGGAGCTGTTTTCCTGTAAGGATGGTCCAATATTTCAAGTTACAAGGCCTAAATATCAACTGTCATAGTCCTTTCCTTGCAGAGCTTCAGTGCCAGGACTCAAGGAAACAGCATGAAGCTGAGTTGAAGGAGCTTTAGGCAGGATATCAGGAAAACATGCGTGCCCCAGAAGAGGGTGCTTGAGCACTGCAGCAGGCTCCCCAGGCCAGTGGTCACTGCAGCAAGGCTTCAGGAAGTGTTTGGACAGCACTCTTGGGCACCTGGTGTGATTCTGTGCAGGGCCAGGATCCTGGCAGGTCCCTGCTACCTCAGCATATTCTAAGAACCTAGGCTTCATTTCCCAGGGCTTTCTTCTAAAAAGGCTCTTTTCCTTCCCCAATAGACTGAACTTACCTAGAAAGTATTAACTTCAACTTCGCTCTATCGTTTTTACTGTAGCCAGGCCAATCAGTCTGAAAGGTTTGAAACAGATGTTCCTTCAGACTGAAGGAATTATCCTTTGCATTCAGGTCAGCAACCTACAAGCACACATTTCAGAAAAGAAATGTTCATTACATCCATGTGCAAACTACAGAAATCTAAAAGGGCTACTTCAGTTGGGATGGCAAAACATGGCTCTCATGGTATTGTGAATGTCCTCAGGGTGAAAAATCCCTGCCACTGCCCTGGGCAAACACAGCAACAAACGTCACAGCTTCAAGGAATCAGTTCCTTAAAGTCACTGTAGGATCAACTAAAAGTGTGTCCATGTTGAATTTGAGTCCTTTGACTAGGTTCCAAAATGCTTTTTCCTAGCTAAAGTGGAAATATTCCTATCTGATATAATAATGCTTGCATTATTCAGGAAAATGCTATGCAGATGGGGAATATTTGAAAAGGAAGGAAGGAAGGAAGGAAGGATCTCCTGCATCTTTCAATGGGTGTGCATTTTATGAAAGCCTATGAGAAAGAAATCCCAGTGGAACTTTACTTAAAGGACTATTGGCAAAGTCTCTAATTTCAACTGGTGAGGAAGTAGTAAATTATGAATAGTAGAATAGCATGATGGAAGAAGCACTGGCACAAGTTCCACCATCTCACCTCCTGAAGGATTTTTCCAAGGGAATCCTTGTCCTTTTGCCGGACTCCATCTCTCTGCAGCCGAGCAAGTAACTCTGGCTCCTTGTAATCCCTCAGAGCAAATAAATGAATCACCCTGTCCCTGTAGGGCCAGCCGTAAACAGCAGTGCAACCGCTCCAGTCAATGTCTGCAAGTCTCACAGTCATCATCCTCCTCTTCTCAGGCACAGGAGCTGAATTGCTTTGTTGGGCTCCTCTGACCTCTGCTTTTTCTCCTAAAGTGAGGGAAAACCAGAAACAAATAGTTCAAATGGGAGGTTTGGAGAAGGAAAGGAAGTTGATTCAAAAGGATGTACCAAGACTTTTGAGCCTCTGTTCAGTATTTACAGATCTGCAAGAATCTACACAGTGAAGCATTAAACAGAAACAGTCATTAAAAGCTGGTAAAGGAGTGATACTGAATGGGAAGTTTTTATGAAAAATTAAGCTTATCTTACAACCCAGGACATTATCCACCCCTTATTCTATTTCCATCTGCACACCATGAAATCTTACACCCAGTTCTCACTTAAGACCAAGTTTCCCTGTGGTACACACCGGGTCTCCCCATCTTTCTATACTATGTATAGAAGCCTCTGCCCTGGGTTTTACTCTGCATGGTATATTTTTTCCTTGAAAGATTGATAATTTGACATTGAATCAGAGTTTGTCAGTGAAAATAAAAGGGAAAGATCTAATTTACATGGGCTAATCAACAGGTCCAATTAATTTAAACATGGTTTTGAGATGATGATGGGTCTTCAGTGAATAGGTTTTCATTTGGGAAGGGTAGAAGGATATGACCTCAAGGCTGCAGGACAATCCATTTGTTATTAGTTAGAAATTCCTGTTATTACCTTCCCATGCATAGTTTTTAACCTTTCTGTAATCTCAAATGACCTGAGTTCTGTGATTATTGCATCTGAACTCTTAGCTGCAAAAAACCCAACATTAAAAGCCATGGTCATATTTTGATTCCGAAATAAGAAAACACGCAAATTGGTATTTCAGTCATAGCAGTGGCAGACTTTTAGGTTTAATCCAATTCCTGCTCTATTCAGAAACCTGCTATTGGCTTCAAGAGGAGCCTTCTGCTAAGAAGAAGGTTCTCTTTTGCTTTAATGACTTTGTCTCCATTTAAATGTACCTAAGAGTTTATCTCTAACACCTCTCTCCCAGCAGCTCCGAGCCGCGGTGTGGCACAGCACTTGCTGTGTGCCAGAGAGCACAAAGCAGGCTGGCCTGCCGGCCCTGAATATTTCTGCAGAGCACTCTGCAGCTCCCAGCTTTGCTGTGGCTCAGTGCAGAGCTGCAGGATCGCAGGCGCTGCCTCCCAGAGCTGTGTGAGGCACTGGCTCCTGCAGCCGTGAGCTGACAAGCTGTCCCTGCCTCCCGCTGGCCTCGGGTCCCCTGGCACAAGTGCCGTGCCCGAAGGACGCTGCCCTGTGCTCCAGCCTGCCGAGCAGCCCGGCTCCCTGCGCCGGTGCCCAGGGTGCTGCACACACTGCTGACCTTTGCCAGGAGTCGCAGGGCAGCGGCACAAGAGTGGGAATGCTGAGCCAGGCCAGCGGGCCTCGGCTGCCCTTGGCCTTTCTCTCCTCGGGCAGACTCCAGAGGGCCAATGCCTCCAGGCTGGGCTGTGCCCAGCAGGGCTCCGCTTGCCCTCGGGAGCAGCCGCCTGCGCTTGGGCTCTGAGAGCGGAGGATGCGCCCGCTGCCAGCAAGAGGCACGCAGGGCCGGGCTGTGCCTCCTGCAGCTACCAGGGCCTCCTTGCAGCCTGGCCCTGCCGAGGCTCAGGCTGCTCCGGGCTCTGCCAGGGCTCTGCTGCGGCTCCACGCCGGGCAGGGCCGGGCCCGCTCTCAGCTCACACTCGCTGACAGCTCTGCACCGCAGGAGACCTTTCAGAGCACCTCTCTGATCTTTCTGCTTTCTCCGCTGAGCGAGGCTCTCCTCCAGCCAAAGACATTGCCCTTCACGATACAAATCCAAGTGGCAGGCACAAAAATGCTCTGGAGTCACAGCTGAAGGCCTGCATCTGCACAGGATATTTTGGCTGCACCACTTGCCCTTTGCTTTTTCCTGCAAATGCCATTGCCCTTTCTGCCTCAACTAGAAATACTACAGCTGGCCAAAAGCTGCCTAGTTGGCCATATTCCCAAGACAGTGTGGTCTGGAAAGGATGAATGAAGAAGAGCCTTCCCCTACTTAAAAACCATACAAAAGAAGCCATAAGTGTGGCTTAACACCCATAAAAACCAGGTGATAATTCAGAAGGAAATGTTGACTTTTCTGAAGGGGTCAGAAAGAGGACAGTCTTCCAAGTGAGTTTATTTTTCAGAAACTTTATTTAATGAAAATCCTTGTTTACAATCTTATTCTACAAAACTCTTCAACAATACTACTCTACCAATCCTACGCCACAATCATATTCTACAATCCTATTCTACAAAACTCTTCAACAATCCTACTCTACAGTCCTATTACACAAAACTCTTCAACAATCCTACTCTACAATCCTCTTCTACAATCCTATTCTATAAAACCTTATCAACAATCCTCCTCCTATAATCCTCCAATCCTCAAAATTCCTTGTGGTGATGACATCTTGACTTGGTTGTTACATTCTTCTCTGCTGCATCCTCTTGAGAACAGTGATGAGTGGTGCCAGGATAGACACTGGCCTGGCTGATGTTACCAATGGATGCTGTCCAAAGGGAAAAAAAACCAACAAAGAACAGTGAA
Organism: Lonchura striata; assembly: GCF_050655825.1. Classification (NCBI taxonomy): domain Eukaryota; kingdom Metazoa; phylum Chordata; class Aves; order Passeriformes; family Estrildidae; genus Lonchura; species Lonchura striata. Next base: position 23,040,804 of record NC_140740.1, on the reverse strand, counting down.
CCATGACCTTCCAAGCTCAGTGCCTCACATACTCCATCAGGATTCCTCTAGTTCCTAGAAAGACCCAGAAAGGAAAACAATGGGACCATCTGCTCCTCAATTGTCATGTGCAGGACCTTGCCATCACAGGAAAACCCAGCCCAGAATCCCACTTATCCATTTATTCTGGTTTCTCCATCTTGCTGGGGTTTTTGCCCTGCCAGTGCTCTAGAAATGGTGCTTTCTGTCCCTGGGGTTTCTTCCTTTCAAGAAGCTCCAATGACTCACATAGGTCCCTGTCTTGTGCTAATTTCCAAAGGCACACAGAGCAGTGTCTGCCTTTCCATGCCCTGCCCCTCCTGTGCTGCATGGCACCTTCCTTCCCAGCAGGGCCAGCCGAGTGGTGCTGGGTCCTGCAGTTCCCTCTCTGCCACACAACCTGGCAGTCAGCCTGGGCCAGTTCTCCTCTGCCTGAGCGTGCCAGGCAGCAGATGGGGCTGGGACAAATCCCTCTCAGCTGTCCCTGTTTGTGTGCCAGAAACCTCTAAGGGTGGGGTGGGGGGCACAAGCCAGGGCCCCTCAGAGGCTCAGAGTGAGTCCCTCACTGCCCCTCCTGCCCACAGCCAAATCTCTCCAGAGCACAGGAGAAATGTCAAGTATGGCTGAAGGCCAAAATGGCAGGTTCCTGAACTATGGGCTACTTGCTACTTCTACATGCCACTTCATTGTGCTACTTGCTGCTCAACTTCCTTCTACTTCCTATAAGCTACTTCTCTTTTGTGGTTCCCTCACTGATGCAACCAAAACTACAGCAGATGCTGCTGTGCTGCAGGGACATTTTTAGAAGGGGACCTTGGTGGAAATGGTGCCAGGAAATGGCAATGGGATTTTGTCCAATGGCACACAGGACATGGGACAGGAGAGAAAGACAGCAGGATCAGGGAGTATTTGCACCTTACTGAGACAGGAGTTTCATTCCAGTAAGGAACTTCCTGATCCATGTCCACTTTGGGGCCCTAGGGTTGACCTGTCAGCACTTCAGGCGGCATCCACCCACAAGTGCCGGCCACTGAGCTCCATCTACTCTGCTCAGGGGTGAGCTGAGCAAAGAGGCCAAAATCAGCTGAGGAGAATAAAAAAATTCTGTGCAATTAGGAAACCAATCAAAAGAATTCCACATTCTAAATGAAACAAACCAGTTTTTTACACTGTCCCCAGCAGTGGTTTTGATTCCCTGGAAGCTTTAGGTTGTAGCTCCCTCCCTCTGGAAGGGATACACACACAATAATGCCCGTGTGGACTGCTTGTTCCTTGTGACAGCTCTGTGTGCATTGCAACTCTGCCCTCAGCTCACAGTAGGTGCGGCGGCTCCCTGCCACGACCTCGGGCAGGTGGGATGAGCCGGCTGGCACTGCCCGTGTGAGGCCGGGTGGCCACCACGAGAGAGGCACCCCAGGGGAACGGCATCTGCCAGCCTGGTGGTGCTGAGTGCTGCGGCGTGGGTTACGCAGCTTTGGTAGTTCCACACGCTGAGAGGAGGTGAAGGGATGAGAGAAGGACACTTGTATGCCAGCCCAAAGAGTCTTTATTTTCCCCAGGCGGGGCAAGAACAAAGGTGCTCTCTGAGTGGGTGCAGGAACAAATGCCAAAGAAATCAAAGATTACAGCAACTCAAATAGGGGCTGGGTGGACATGGGTGCAAATCTGTCTCGCCCAATGGAGGTAAACCAGAGAGGGATGAAACCAATTACAGCAACCTATGATAACATAGCACGGTTAGGCACCAAGTCAGGGGACAAATAGAAAAACTGACCTGGGGTGATTGATACAGAACTTTCTTGAAGAAACTCAGGATGGTTGCAGGATTCACAACCAAAAGAGTATGAACAAACTCTGATTGATGCAACCAAAAAAGGAGAAAGCAGGGAGAGGTGAGAAGATTGACAGATAACTGGGGACCCAAGTGGTGGGAACTTTTGGGCCAAACAACTTGGATCAAACCAACCATGAGGGGACAAACCGGGGAACATAAATGATAACTAACATTAATAAAACCAACTGACTAAATCAAACCACACCGCAACAAGTAGGGGTCCCTGCACTGCCACCAGCACCACTTTGCAGGAACTGGCAGTTACTCAAAAGCAGCCCCATGGACCACATGCCTGGAATGCTGGGCCAGATTGAGAATATACTGACCCAGCTTCAAAGAGGTGTTGGTTATGAGAAGGATGTGCCAGCTTTTGACATCCCTGTGGATTACTTAGCTTGAGTGAAGGATATCCAGTCCTCACAGGAACTGAGAGAGAAAACACTAACAGGAGGGTGTCACATTACTCTTCTGGAGCAAACAGTATTTTGCATTTGCCCTATTGTCCTTTTCAGTTGAGGACTGTCAGAAATGAGTCTCTTATTCCTTTGCTGTTAGTTTCAAATCCTGCCACCAGCAGGATTGCTTTACAGGCAAGGAATGGGGTGCAGGCAGCCTCCAGGCAAACGCTTCGAGAAGCAAGGTGGGGAACAGTAAATACAAATGCAAGAAACAGAGCCAGGATACAACAGCAGGAAGTAAGAGTACAAGAACAGAGCACAGTGAGTGCAGGCACCCTGCCACGCAATTCACTTGAAATGCTCTTGCTTCCTCATAGCATTCCAGCAATACAGAAACAAAGTCCAGCACATGGAATCGCTCCTGTTCTGAAGCCCTGTTTCCCAGACAATCCTACCCAAGTCCTCGGAAGCACAGATGGGATCCCTAAGGTCCAGACTGGCAGCTGCAATGTCATCTTCAGATCTGTGAGTTTCATTAGTCACAGCTCTCCGAGTGCCTCTGTCCATGTACTCCATCAGCAGCCAGAACTCCTTGCCCACAAGGTGGCTGAAAGGAGGCAGTAAGGGCATGGAGATGAATGTGCAATACTACGTTGCTGTTTGGAAAAGACAGTGGTTGATTCTTGTTTCCAGGTTCCTTTTTAACAAGGACAGAAAGGGGGAATTACTTTATTTTGGCACCTACTAGTTTTGTATCCATGTTCACTACTTTGCTCAAAGGCATAGGCTAAGCATTCCTAAAATAGTTTTACACATTTAAATCATTCCCACAAAATTATTTGCATTAGAATAGAGGTCTCTTTCAAAGTAATTTTGGGAACATCCCATGCTTCAGATTATCCTTTGATGGTCAAGAGCCCCCTAAAACCAATTTCTTCCCCTTAACGACATTGCAGCTATCTTCTCAGCAGGCCCACTCTAAATCTCAAGACTAAGATACCCACTTGCACACATCAATCATTTGTATGAGGAAATACAGGACCCAGAGCTGTCTGTTAAAGCATAAGGAATTCTCAATTGCTTACTTTCAAACATTTTCCCAACATTTTCCACTCACTCTTTCCGGCAGACATTCCCTCCCTGTTCCATACCCCTTGCAGAGCCCTGCACGACTATCCATGGGCAGCAGGGAAGGGGGCAGTCACACAGGAGACACTGCGCCCACTGGGCTGGGCAGCAGCCAAAACCCCCTTGAGTCACAGCTGCAGGTCTGTATCTGCACAGGATGCTCTGGCTGCCGCATTCCTCATGGATTTTGGCTGGAAATGCAATTGCACTTTCTGCCTCAGGTAGAAGTACCACAGCTGTGCAAACAACAGCCAGTGGCTGTATTCCAAAGGCACTGCAGTGTGGAGGGAGTGATGCCTTAAAGACTGAGAAATGAAACAACACACTTTCCAGGCAATTTAAGTATAGCAGGTAAGATCAAATCTGGTCTTTAACTGGAAGCCTCCAGGAACAGATACAGAAAAATGCCCACCCCACATAGGGCCAGTCAATGTGGTTTTACAAGTTTGGGAAGTTAGCATACTTGACAAGAATTCCCAATTAGAAGCCAAGTAAAGGGGAAATTCCCCCACTTTGTTTCCACCTCTTCTGGGGCCCCTCTTTCTTTGTGACTAGCTGTACTAGCTGTTCTGGCTACAGGTAGTTTATGGGAAAGTGTAGTGAAGTGCAGTTCTCAATGTCTTGAAAACCTGTTTGAACTTTGGTTCCCCAAGGAGGCAAGATAGGATAGGAGCCAATGGAAGGTGTTTTGTCTTTCTGCCTATCAGGGGAGGAAAAGTACTGAAGTTACCTAGGAACTAGATAGCTATACAACAATAGTCTACAGAGCCATGAATATCTATGAAGAAAATATAAAAGCAAAAATAATTTTGGCATCAGAAGGAGACCCTTCCCCAATTCCTAACCGTGCCAAAACCACCACAAATGGGACTTTCCATCTTGTAAAAACAATGGATAATTCCAAAAGTTAATGTTGAGCTTATTCACAGGGTGACAAGGAAGGGAACCTTCCAATGGAGTTGAGGTTTGAAAGAGTTTTTATTCTGAGTCCCACTCAGGGCTTGAACTGGAGCGAGCCATCCTGAAATGGTCATCACCACCTCCTGAACTCCTCCATTGCTTCACTGCAATGATCAGAGTTGCCCATCTGGAGAGAGGCTTGACTGCCTTCAAATACTGATACAGCCCAAAGGGAAAGCAACAACAGCAACAGAACCATTGCTTTGCAAACTCAGTGCCTCACAGGACCAAGAGAGATTCCCTGGTTTCCAGAAATACACAGAAACAGGACTGACAGGACCTTCTGCACTTCTGCCTTCATGTACAGGACCTTGCTGTCGCAGGCCAGTATGGCCCATAATCCCACTAATCTGTTCATCAAGGTATCTTCAGCATGACTTGAGTTTCCCAAATCTTCTACAAAGCAGAAGGGAACCAGACAGGTACCTTTGCTAACGTTAATGAAGGATTTCATGAAAGCAGGTGAATGAGAGCATTGCATGATAAAACTTCACATTCAAAAGTACACGAGTGTAGTTAGAATAAAACATATGAAACTAGGGAAACATCAGGACAGGATAAAAATAAACTACTTGACAGGAAGTGATGTATGAAAAAAAACCCCAACATTTCCGATGCATGGGCATGTATTTATAAGCTAAAACAGAAAAAGAACAGCAGAAATAATGAGGAATGAAGATTTTTAAATTGCACTGGGCAGAAGAGACACATGGGCAACCACTGTAAATACATCTGAGAGATTCAGCTTGGAGGTTTATTAGAGTGGAATATATTCACTGAAGATCTCTGGTGCACAAGTGCAAAGAATGAGGAAAAAAGGAGAAAAGTTTAATTTCTGAAAGTTCTTTAGACTCCTGGAAGTATTGTCTAGAGAACTAAAAATCTAAAGCCTCAGAGAACCTGAACCTAAAACATTCCCAGATACATTGATAAGGCATGATGTGCACATCTCTGCTGTTTTCAGAGTCAATGAAACTGACAATGAATGTCTGGAGATTAGGAATGGAAACCCAGATTTTATCTCCATTACGTTAAGAACACCTTAATAAGGCACTTTAGGAGCTGAGCACTAACATTCTCACCCTGCTCTATTGACTTTACATTTGAATACAGGCTGGTAGGAGAAGAGGCTGGCTTTAATTTCTCCCCAAGTTGCCTGTTGCACTTTCAGGTTAGGAGTACATCTAAAATTCAGCTAATCACTCTCTTTGATTCATGAATAGTGGAATCACTACTGAACAGACTTACAGAGACAACCTTTTTCTCTTTGTACCTTCCTAAGTGGTGCCCTAACTAACAGGAGATTTGGGTAAATCACACAGAAAATCACCAAAATTGCTGAAATTAACACTCAATTCCATTACAAAATCTTCTGAGAAAACGCTTGACAGGATCACTAAACAAACTGAAACTGGGAAGAGAAACATGCATTTTAGCACTGATCAAGACAAAATAAAAATAAATCCTGTAAAAATTCCAAGTGAAAGATAAGGAGAAAGACCAGAAACAGAGGAAGAAACAGGCTCTGTCAGATGACCTGTGGAAGGTAACTTTGTGCCCCAGCACCGTTAGAGAATGCTCCCTGCCATTGGTGCAAGCAGCTGGAGATATAAATACTGATTGATTTGGGGGCCACAGTCTTGGTAGTGCAGAGGTGGTTCAATAACGTGACATGTTGGAGTACCCTCAGAGTAACTGGGATGCCTGAAAGGAGTGAACAGCTCACCACAGCTTGGCCTGCTCAGCTGCTTTTTCCTTCTCACCCTCCTGGGGAGGCTCTGAGATCTTCTCTTCCCTGATGGAAGTGCAGCTGCTGCCAAGGGAAAGGTCCCCGTACTGACTCAGTGTTCCCTTTTCTTGCCAGCTGTGCCTTCTGCTGTCCCTGTCCAGGAGAGCTGCTCTGCACGGGAGGAAGAGACCGAAGGAGAGCCTGGGAGCATCGGCAGCTGCAGTCCCTCCTGATCTAGTTCTCTTTATGGATTTGTAGAGTTACACTTTGATAGTTACAAGTATAGGGATATTGACATACGTAGACTGATATTTGTATGGGTGTCTATGTATGTATATTGTTATATTGATGTATGTATTTTGATCTGTTTACATCTGTAGTTATATTTACATACTTGTACAATTGTGTAGCTGTGTAGTTCTATTGCTGGGGTTGTATGGATTGTTTTATTGGCCCATTGATATTTGTATATTTATAGATAGGTTTCTTATGTGTGTATTATATATGTCATACATGTAATGAAATCCATAGTACATATTTACATCTGTATATTCTTATGTATTTACTTCTATTGAAAAATATATGGAGTTGCATAGTTCTAAAACTCTGTTAATTTAGTTCTGCATCTGAGAGTCTTTTGAGAGGGACATTGATATTTCTGTATTCGTACATGGGCCATATACTTGTAGTAATATGTAAAAAATTAAATTGTCCAACTTCAATTCATATTTGTGTATATTGAGTTGTAGGGAGTTGCAAAAAATTCATTTTTTAACTGAAGCTGATATTTGTGTATATTTACAAAGCATGATTCTCACAATAGATTAGATTTTTAACTTAAATTTATATTTGCATGTTTATACATCGGCGGCACAAGTGTAGCAATTTAAAACAAATTTCATTTTTAAACTTAAGGGGTTTTTGCGTATTTGTACATTACTAGTGTGGGTGTAACTATCTGCAATAAATGCAATGGTTCAGCTGAAAGAAGTATAGGTTTGTGCTACCCAAAGCCATGAGCAGATGCAAATGCTGGAGGATTTTGTCCATGAAAATCTCCAGCCATGTCCAGCACATGCCTCACTTGCACTCAGGCTGGGCAAGGGAAGTACAGATTTGGGATGGCAGCAGAGCACGCGCTGGCTCAGAACTCGCTGCAAAGGCCTGCTGAGAACACTTTGGGAATCCACTGAGAGTAGAACTCCAAGCAGGAGCCACCCGGGAAGGACAAATCCACCCCCATCCCAGGGACAGCTCTTTAGGCAGCGTGCCAAGTGTCCCTCTGAAGCTCGTCCTGGAGACCAGGAGCCAACAGGGATCCTGAGCCAGCTCTGCTGCCTTTGGCAGCACTTTGGCAAATGAGTTGCAGCAAGGGGGAGGCGACAGTGACTGTGACTGCTGCAGGCTGGGGATGAAGGAAGGGCCACGGACACAAGTGCTGAATGCCCCATGCGGTAGCGCGCAGCTGCGAAAAAGGTGAAAGGCTTTGTGAGTCTGAAGTTAGAAAGTTTTCTTTCTGTAATCCCTGGAGCTTTCACCCCTCCTTGAGTTATTCCCATTGGATTTGACCCGTAATGTATTCAGGCTGGAGACTGTCCCTATTGGCTTCACCTTTTTACCTACACCCCCTATGAAAACTGTAACCAGAAACCTGCCCGGTGTCACTTGTCCCTTCGGGGTTCAAGCAATACAACTTTCTGCGAACTGCATACAGGTGTCCTCTCTTTGTCTCTTTGTCTCGGGTCCTAGTAGCGCTCTCAGAGCAGCACTGCCCGCGTCACAGCGAACTCACTGCTACCTGGAAATCTCGGCAGAGACCCAGGGGCAGCGGCGTGCGCTGCTCGCCACCGGCCACCCACGGGCGGCTGCCAGCCGGCGCCTGGGGGCCCGGGGCCCGTGTGGAAAACGAGCAACAGCCCCAAAATCCAGGAGGCTGGAGAACTGGGAAGCAACGAGTTCTGACAAGCACTGAAATGATGGAAGCGAAGGAACTCCCAGGGAAATGAATACTATAATAAGTAGTACCAGAATACACAAATGCAGTAACACTAGGAGATGGTCGATATGACCCACAGGCAGCAGCTTAGAAAAAGATCAAGAGGCTATTTTATATATTCTATTTATTATAGTATCTATACTAAAATATAAAATATGTAGTATATAGATGAGAAATTACATCTATGACATATATGATAAATTCATATGTAAATTCATATGTATTGTGTGATACATAATATATATAAATATTGTGTATCACATAATATTATATTATATATGTATCACATATCACATAATATTATAAATATATTTTAATATATTTTGATAAATATTTTCATTTCATATAGATTTGATATATTGCTCCAGCTTGGAAGAGTGAAGATGTTCTGCTGTCCAAAGCCTTCTGCCCACACAGCAGTCAGCCCTGTATCTGTGCATGCACACCCACCCACTGTCCTTGCTCTTCTCAGCATCTCGGGGCTGCTGTTTGCACAGAATTGGGATGAATTTAACTCGACAGACCCACAAGTGGGGTGTCCAGCTTGCCATGAACACTCATGTGGCAGGGTACAACTCAGAGCTCTCAAATCACATTATCACAGGTCCTTTCATTACCGCTGGGCACTGAGGAACTCCTAAAAGCACCAAAGACACAGAAAAGAAGTGGAAAAACTTGGCATCATGCTACTGCTGGAATCCTACTGGAGGGCACAAATCAGAGCTCTCAAATCACATTATCACAGGTCCTTTCATTCCTGCTGGGCACTGAGGAACTCCTAAAAGCACCAAAGACACAGAAAAGAGGTGGAAAAACTTGGCATCATGCTACTGCTGGTATCCTCTGTTGAGTTTCTTAAGGTCGTAGATATCCAAAACCAAGGAAAATTGCTCAGCAGCAATAGCCCAATTGGGAATGATTTTCTTGACTTGGCAATACTGGGGTGTTAACAGTGGACTCTGTCCTTGGTTCAAATCACCAGCTCTCACCTGCAGACAAAAGCACCATCACCAGCAGAAGCTACATCAGTCAATTTTCTCAAAAAGCTGTGTTGAATTTGTGAGAGGAAAGGAAAACATGTCAGAGCCTGTGGATTAATGACAAGACTCTGAGCAACATTTCCAAAGCAAAGGGCAGCAGCTTCTCTCTGGGACACTCCTTGTGCCCCAAGGCAGCCGGGCTGCCCTGGCTGCCCAGGGCCCTGCACTCCGTGGGCTCTGCAGAGCTGCACAGCGGGGAGGCAGCTTCGGGCACCTCAGCCCCTGGGCAGGAGTGGCTTCTTGCTCTGGACAGCTCCCTGTGGGCAAGTGCAGGGTGCTGGCCTTCTGCTCTTGGCCCTAGCCCGGCCTTGCAGGGCTAATCCTCTTCCCTGTCCCAAATGTCCCAAAGACAGACTTGTTTGTTTCCAGCTCTGCACAGCACTGATTGCACCACAAAATACTGAAGGACTGAGGGCTGAACAACAGGCCCTGACTGAAGCCTCAACAACAGGACCTGAGCCAAAGCTGATCATCTGATCTTTCCAGCCAAGCGTTCTATGTATCTGCTCCTTAAGCAAGTGTTGCTATGAAAAGGATCGATGCATCCATTCATTGGTGAAACACGGCTTCACCTTCTGGCATTAGGAAACCAAATAAGGCCAATCTGGCCTTGGTTCCTCCTTGAGCCCTGGACAGGCTTGGGGAGAAAACTAAAAGTGAATGAAATCAGATGTCCCCTCAGCAGGAGCTCTGTCACACTGCTTGTCCAGCACTTTCAAAGCTGGGCTACTCTCACAGTGCAGTCGGAAGCCTCTTGGCCGGCAAAGGTGGAGGCACTGTGGGATTTCCCAGTTCCCAGCCGTGGCTTTCCAGGGCTTGGCTGGAACAGCTTCCCCCAGCTGATGTGCAGCTCTGGATGAAGGGGAAAGGATTGGGGTATCTGGTGATGTATCTTTCTTAATCACTAGAGGCAACCCTTTGTAATAATGCTGAGGTGCATTGCTTAGCTTATCCTTTTATTCCTTTTTGCACTTTTGCATTACAGTAAATGACACTATTCCTTCAGCTGGTGTCTGTGTCTGCATCTCTGATCCTCCCCACCATCAAAACAAACACACAGCCAGTTTAGCACAAGACTGGCCTCCCTGCCAGCCTATCTCTTGGAAAATACCTGCATGGCCCCTGATGGCCACCTCAACAAATGAAATTCCCACTGTGCAACTTTCTTTTCTGCAGGCAGGTGAGAAAAGGAGCCACTCCCACCTCTGGACACCTCCAGAAACCAACTACTTTCAGCAGTCACAACCCTGAAACGTCAACCTCCTTCTTTAACCTGCCACTGGGAGCTCCCACCAAGAGGTCTTTGTCCAAGGACAGCCACAGAAGTGCTTGAGGATGGAGCAGTTTGAAACACAACTCCTTCAGAGTTTAAACCCCCCTTTATCAAATGAACACACACCAACCTGTCCCAAAGGGAAAGCAGGCAGGAAGGAGAAGCTCCTCTCCCACAACAGCAAACTCTCTGTGCTTCCTTCTGTTCCAGCTGGAGAGTGGAGGCCATGGGCTGTTCCTCAGTTTGGGAAGGAACCCTAGGAATTGGCCTGATCTGGGACGACAGCAAAGGGAAGTTCCCCAAAAAGTAGGAAAAGATTCTCTGGAAGCAACAAATTATGACAACATTTCTGCAGAAAATTAAAAAAACCCTAAAATTAAGCATTTCAAAAAGTACACAGACTAAAATTTGTGCCCCAACACGACAACCACAAAGTCTCTGTGGTGTGTCAGGAAGCTCGGGAATGAACCTGCAAGGCTTGGATAGGCATCGTTGGTGTGCCAGAGCACAAGCAGCTCCCCAACAAGACTTGACTAAAGGACAAAGCTTCCCCCTCCAGCTCTCCACAAGCAGCTCTAGGGAGTCTCTCTCCATTGCAAGACCTCCTTTGTCAGTCTACAGCGACAAGAGTTGGCTGCAGGAGGCATTTGCATTGGAACTCTCCCCCGATGGGGGGAAGAAAAAGAAGAGGTGATTCCTGAGGAAAGAAAACTGCAATGTGGTTTGGGAAGACATAAGCACGAGTTTGCTACAACTCTAGGCCAAAAATCCCTTGCATAAAGCAACATCCATCCATGGGGCAGCACTACAGCTTTGAAGACAATGCAGACAAAATTTCTGGCCCTTCTTGCTGCTGTTGCTGACTCCACCAGTGATATGCCAATTCTGCCAAAGACAGGCAGACACGGTGAGACAAAACCAGCTAGTCTGCTGAAAAGGAGGCCAAAGGAATGTTTTCCAATCCCCCCTTTTCATCCTTTCCCCAGCCAGGACAGAGCAATGTCCTCTCTCTTTGTAGCCGATGGTGACCCAGGCGCGGGATGCAGCGTGGGGACAGAGCCCGCCGCCGCTCCCAGCGCCCTCGCCAGGGGCTTCCCCTGCCCTGCCCAGCCGTGCCGTGCCGTGCCGAGCCGAGCCCGGCCAGCCCCGGAGCCGCCCCGCCCGCGCTGTGCCCGCGGCCCCGGCTCTGCCGCGCTCGTCCCCGCCGAGCCCGGCCCGCGCCGGGGGCCCGAGCGCAGCGCCCCCCTCAGGCCGCGCGCCGCCGGCGCAGCCGCGGCCGTTGCGCTGCGGCCGTTGCGGCGGCACTCGGCGATCGGTGCCATGGCGGAGCTGCCGCTGCCCGCCGGGCTCTGCGCCAGCACCTTCCCCGCCAAGCTGTGGCGCCTGGCGAACAGCCCCCGCGTCCGCTCCGTGCGCTGGGACAGCCGGGCCCAGGGGCTGCTCATCGACCGCTCCCTCTTCGAGCGGGAGCTGCTCAGCCCGGGCGACGCCCAGGGGCCGGCCCCGGGCACCTTCAGAGCCACGCGGTTCCGCAGCTTCGTGCGCCAGCTCCACCGCTACGGCTTCCGCAGCGTGCCGGGCCGGGCTGGCTCAGCCGCGCCGGGCGATGCCGGCGCCTGGCTCCACTACAGCAACCCCTGCTTCCGCCGCGACCGCCCCGACCTCCTGCTCCGCATCCGGCGCCGGAGCGCGGCCACCAGGCAGCGGCCGGCGGCGGGGCGGGAGGGCCGCCGGCGCCCGCCCTGCGGCTCCCAGCAGCTCCCCGGGGCGCGGCCGCTGCCGGACGGGCGGGGCGGGCGCGCTCGCTTCCAGCCGCTGCCCACGGAGCGGCCGCCGCTGCCGCCCGGGCGCCCGCCCAGCGGCTTCCTCCTGCTGCACCGGGAGCGGACGCTGCCGGACGGGCGGGAGCTGCGCAGCCCCCGGCCCGGCCGCTTCCAGCAGCCGCCCGGGGAGCGGCCGCTGCTCGCCCGGCGCCCGCCCTGCGGCTTCCACCTGCTGCACCGGGACCGGCCGGTGCCGGCCCGGCGGGAGGGGCCGAGCCGCTTCCAGGAGCTCTATGGGCAGCGGCCGCCGCCCGCCGAGCAGGAGGTGCTCCGGATCGCGCCCTGCGACTTGCTCGGTTTCTGCGGGGAGCCGCTGCTGCCGCCCGGGGAGGCGCGGCCCCGCAGCCGCTTCCAGGACCTGTACGGAGAGCAGCTGCCTCCGGTCGACCGGGAGCTGCTCAGGATGCAGCCGGGCAGCTTCCAGCCTCTCCACAGGGAGCAGCAGCCCCCAGCCTCCGTCCCACGAGGTAGGAAAAGAGCTGTAGCTCTTTGCTTTCCCAAAAGGTCATGAAAAGTGACTGAACTATTTTTCCACAAGGCTCTGTCATTCTTGCCCCAAAATCGTCAAGCCTATCGAGAAGCCTGACCAATGTGTTTGGATTCTTGCAGCTGCCTCGGGCACTTCAGCCCCCAGTGCTCCACCTGGCAGTGCTGCAGCATCAACAGCCTCCAGCTCAGCACAGAAGGCACCTGGGGAAGAACAATTGCCACCAGTGGATCTGGGCTTTGCCATAGAGCAAATGATTCGGGAGATCAGGAGGTCCGTGTCTGAAAGGCCTCCCTCTTCTCAGGTAATCCCATTGGAGAGGAATGGAAGACGCTGGGCTGAGAGATTTTGAACATTGTTACATGGAGAAGTGGAGTAATTGTACCTTGATGTGATTCCAACAAAATACTGAATGATCTCTAATTTTCTTTTTTTCTACTGTTCTTTCAAGGCGAGTATTAATGTTGCTCCTGAGTCTTCAGGAGGGGAGCCTGTGCAGAGAGCTGCAGCAGAAGAAACTCCATCTGGCACCGAGAGCTGCGGGAACAGTTCTCCAGAGCCCGAGGAGCCTGGTAAGGACAGAGCCCCCATTGGTTTAGAGAGGTGTGAGACGGCTGCTCTGAGCCTGCCTCTGGCAGGAAGGTGAGATGAGAAAAGTTGAGTTCTTGTCTGCAGGGTTGGTGCTTCCCAGTGCCTTTAGTTCAAATCCTGTACAGGCACGTGCCTGAGCCCTGCCCTCCACACTTCTGCAGAGGCTCTGACAGAGTCCTCTGCTGTGGCAGGGGAGCAGGGAATAAACCTGACCTTGTGGGAGTTGTGTCACCAAGCTGGGTGTCCCAGTTTGGTTCATAACTCAGCCCCCAGCAGCCTTCAGCCATTTCAGTGAGGGCTGTGGTGTCTCTGTCACTGGCACTGTCTCTGTTTCAAGCTCTCGTGGGTGCCATTTGCACTGTGAGTGCTGAAACTTCATCAGGATACTTAAATACTTTATGCTGTGCAGTTTTGAACACTTGGAAGGATCCCTGTTTTTTAAAGAGCAGGCTTCAAATTGCCAAGTGAGAGTCTGCCTTTCAGGCCATCTTTTAAAGTCCCTCATGGACGGACAATTGGTGCTCAGGGGATACTTGGGCAAAGGCCAATATTGACTCCGTGTTTCCTTTGCTTCCCAGATCCAGTGTGATTGACTTCCCCAGGAGGTTTGCCCTGTGTGGCTGGAAGAGACAGAGGGAGAGCCTGTGACCATCGGGCAGGTAGAATTCCTCTGTCTCTCGTAATATTAATAGATGTGTATAGTTATGTAGTTGTATGTATAGGTTTATATAGTTATATTTATCCAGGTAGAAGGTTAGAGGTCTGTATAGTTAATTTATTTTTAATTTTAGGTGTATATATTTATATTTTTTGATGTGCAGTTATAGTTATAGATGTCCATAGTTGCATTTATACATGTGTATAGTCGCATTTATAGATGCAATATAATTACATGTATAGAAAGGCATCTTTATTTTGATATATGGGAGTTTAGTTACATAGATTGGTATCTGTATAGGTATAGGCCTCTTTGTAATTTCCTCCCCTGCTCTGCTTCCTCCCTAACCTCTTGCTTTTCCCCTGTGCCCCCCGTGTCCCCTCTCCCTGTGCTGGTCCGAGCTGGGGCCGGGCCGGGCGGAGCAGCAGTTCCAGCCCGGGTGTCCCTGGAGCGCTGGGAGCTGCCGCTGGCCCCAGGCACTGTCCCCTGAGGAGCTGCTGAAGGACGGTGAGAGCGAGGGGCCGAGGGCCGGTGGCGCTGAAGGGACGGTGACCCTGAGGTGCTGCTGGGGCTGAGGGTGTGGGGCAGCCGGGGGCCATGGTGGCACTGAGGGGACAGGGAAGTGGCACAGGCCGAGGGCGTGGCGGGTCGAGGGGGACGGGAAGGGTCAGAAGGGCCTGAGGGGGTGAGAGGACTGTGAGGGCTGAAGAAACTGAAGGGGGCTGGGGCTTTGCCCGGAGCATGGCGGGGCTGAGGGGATGGCGGGGCCGGCAGGGAGCACAGAGGGCTCCGGGACTGCAGCTCTGCCGGGCCTTGGAAGCAATTCCAGAGCCTCCGCTTTTGCCACAGCCGCACTGAAGAGCTCGAGGACAGCCGAAGGCTGACGGGAGCCAGCAGGGAGAAGCTGCCGGCCAGCAGCAGGAGCAGGACCGGGGAGCTGCTGCTGCCAGCCTGGAGAGAGCCCGGGTGAGGCCACAGCCCGGGGAGGCAGGGTGGGGCTGCGGGCGGCGGGGCTGAGGCCGCGGGCACTGCCCGGCGGGGCAGGAGCGGGCCCTGCCCGCTCTGGGGCTGCTCAGCGCAGCTGCCCCGGCCGGCACAGGGGCTGTCCTGGGGCAAGGCAGCTGTGCCGGCAGGGCCCGGGAGCTGTGCCGGCTGTGCCGGGCTGCCGGGGCTGCGGGACAGGCCCGCCGCGGCTGCGCTCACCACGGCCTGGCCCGCTCGGCTGCTTTTTCCTTCTGGCCCTCCTGGGGAGGCTCTGAGATCTCCTCCTCCCCGATGGAAGTGCAGCTGCTGCCAAGGGAAAGGTCCCTGTACTGACTCAGTGTTCTCTTTGCTTGCCAGCTGTGCCTTCTGCCGTCCCTGTCCAGCAGAGCTGCTCTGCACAGGAGGAAGAGACCGAGGGAGAAGCTTTGGAGATGGGGCAGCTGGGATCCTTCTGCTTTGTAGTTCTGCTTAAAGATGTCTGGACTTGTACATGAACACAGATAATTACCTGGATATTTCCATATGTGTGTTGCTATTTGTATAGGTTTATTTCTATGTGTTTGTTTTTATATTTATATATGTATTTATATGCACATGTATGTAATAAATGTGTACATATATATCTAAAAATCCATATTTATTTCTGTATATTGTGGTGGTTTTATATATATATATTACTTTCATTATGTATGCAGTTGTTTAGCTATGTAATTCTATCTATTGAGTTCTTGGTAGAGGGTTATTTAAAGAGAGAGATTGATATTTTAGTGTATCTACATGCTGTGGGTCACAGGGAAGATGTTCTCCAGCCAGCTCACTCCTCGAGACCTGTGTGCAGTCACGAGGGTGGCCACCCCCAGATCTCCACTGAGATCTCCTGGGTGGTGGTGCTTGCCGGGGACTTGCAGCTCCCTGCAGCAGACGGCTGTGGCATGGGTAACACAGCGGCAGCACAGTGCGAGAAACCGAGGCAAAGGAATAAAGAGGAGTCACTTGTTTGAATTCTAGGGAGTTTTATTCCCCAGAGGATTCAGGGACAAATGACAATAACTGAGGGCAAAAAGCTGCTTTTAAGGCGAGCGGGATTTAAGGAAGGACACAACCTCTTACCAATAGGAAGGCATCAGGGGAGGGCTGCAGGGTAAGGACTATCCAATAGAAGCCACCAAGGGGAAGGAGCAAACCTTGCACCCCAATCTTGTTTCGAGGAAGGGAGGGAGGACAGGGAACACTCTAGCAGAGAACAAAGGAGATACAAGGAGATTGACAGGTGGATTGACATCCATTTGTGGAAAAATTTTGGGGTAAACAACTCAGGACTGAACCATTACAAAGCCAAATGGGGTACATGGAATGCACCCTTACAAACTTGTAACAAGGAATATGTAAAACCTACTACAGAAGAACAAACTTCAAGACGGAAGACAAACACATTTTTGTATTCCTAGATGGGTTTTACACTCGTAGTAATATGTAATAAGTTGTGAAACAACTAATTGATCTTTGTGTACAGTAAATTGTTGTAGAGGTTGGCAATAAATTAAGGCTTGCTAACTGAAGTTGGTATTTGTATATTTTTACATAGCATTGTTTTACTAATGTAATAAGTTCCTTTTTTAACATAAATTAATACTTGTATAGTTCTGTATTCTCAGCGTGGGTGTAGCAATTTGTAATAAATTACATTTTCCAACTGAAATTGATTCTCGTGCATTTGTCGATCAGTAGTGCAGCTGTAGCAATCTGCAGGAAATGCCATTTGTCAGCTGCACTGGGTGTTCTGTGATTTGTGCTGCCCAAAGCCATGAGCAGATGGAAATGCTGGAGGATTTTGGCCATGAAAATCTCTGGCCGTGCCCAGGACTTGCACTCAGGCTGGGCAAGGGAAGCACAGATTTGGGATGGCAGCAGAGCCACATGTTGGCTCAGAACTCACTGCAAAGGACTGCTGAGGAAACTCCAGGATTCCACTGAGAGTAGAACTCCAAGCAGGAGCCACCCTGGCAACAGAAATCATTCACAATGAAAAAAGAGAGCAAATGTGGCAAAGCAGATGTGGGGATACTCTGTGAGTCTGATAAAATGCTCTCAATCACCGCTGCCTAGGCACATCTGCAAAAATACTTTGTTAAAAACTGAGCACCTCCCTTGAAATACAGATTTCACTTTCCCCTTTACTTACCTTGCTCTGTGAGTGGAGACACTCTCTCCTTTTCACTGAGAATGTTTGCCCTTCAGCACCTGACATGAAATCAAAGGTTCTCTACTGCCACTTGGCACCATACCTGAAAACAGCCCTGCCCTCGTGACAGTGTTTGCAAAGTCTTCCCTCCTCCTGTCCCCACATCTCACAAACGGAACCATCCCCTTCCTGTGCAAACTGTGCCTGAGGTGAGTGAGGGCTCCAGGAGCTCAGGAGGGTGCAAGAGCCCTGCAGGTGGAAGGTTTTGCAAAGCTTCCTGAGCATCAGTAAACTCTGGCTTTGCCAATCTTCCCCTGGAATATTGTGCTACTCAAGGATGATCTTGGAGGACACTGCCTCCAGCTCACTCAAGTAAAGTTTGTTTTCTTCAAGGCTTGAATAGAGGAAAATGAAAATTCTAATTGTAAGTGTGAAATTTGGGCTTTGGTGCAGCTGGGTTTGCTCCATTATTTGCAGTGGAAAGTAGGGTAAAAGCTTTAAATTCCCAGCAGAAGCTGACTACCAGCCCACACAGACCTGAACGAGGCCCAGGTGTGTTTGCTGCACGCTGGTCCAAGGGAAAATCTGGAACCGAGTCCCCTTTTATTGCAGCTGGAGCCTGTCTGTACTGTTGTCTCCAGGGCTGTCTGTGGTAAAACACAGCAATCCAGCCAGAAAAGGTGGATATGAGAATTCCAACAGCAACCTGCTTCTCCAGAGGGAGGGACAAGGCCAGCCCGAAAGCCTGAAAGGTGTTCTGGGTCCTGGAGAAGGCCAGGCTGTCCTTGTGCAGGGATGGCCTTCAAGGGAACCTCACACCTTGTGCTGCTGACAAAGGACAGCTGCTGGCCTTCCACAAAAAGCTTCTTTTGTACAGCTCTTCAAAATGTTCCAGCCAGCAACAATTCCTGCTGCTCACACCAGCCCCTTTCTAAGCAGGAGGAATTTGTGGAAGCAGCTTAGTGGCAGGAGAATAAAATACTCAGCTGAGTGTTATCCACTCTCTGCCAGAAGCTGCATCCTCAGCCCCTTATCTCTTCCAGTTGTCTCTGACGTGCAAGAAGCAGCAGGAAATCACTGATCCTGGAAAAGCAGAAGGAGGAGAGGCAGTTAGTGGCTGGTCCCTGGAGGCCATGGGAGCAGTGAGAGCCATCCAAAATAGGATCTCTGCTGGGTTGTGGAGCTAAGTGACCAGCCACCAATGCTCTGTGTGAGACTGGGGCCATCTGTGTATGTGAGCATGGAAATCTGACCTTGCAAAACAGAGAAAAAGGGCTCCTTGGGTATTTGCCACAGCTTGGAGGGGCTCTGAGTCACCTGCTTCAGTGGAAGGTGTCCCTGCCCATGGCAGAGGGGTTGGAT
Organism: Lonchura striata; assembly: GCF_050655825.1. Classification (NCBI taxonomy): domain Eukaryota; kingdom Metazoa; phylum Chordata; class Aves; order Passeriformes; family Estrildidae; genus Lonchura; species Lonchura striata. The sequence continues at coordinate 23,022,341 of NC_140740.1, read as the reverse complement.
CTAGAGGGTCTTTAAGGTCCCTTCCAACTCAAGGCCCTCTGTGAGTCTGAATTGCAAACCCACGATGACAAGGAGATCACAGCAAACCTGGGTCCTGCTACATTACTGGAGGCTGCCTTAGTCACTTGTGTCCCCTGGAGACTGGTTTGTATCTGGAGATATTTTCATGGTCTCACAGTGTTTGGGTGTGACTTCCCTGGTTCAGGGCCCCGAAAGATGCCAGAAGAGATTATTTGCGAGCACAGAATTGTTTAAGCTGCCTGTGAACCTGATGGGAGAAGTGTACTCATGTTATTGCAGTGTTTGCCCTGTACTGGTGATATTTTTTCCATTTTGAATATGCAATGTTCTTGCACAATGTTTGTATATGCATAAATACTGGCTTTAAATCCTAATTCCATCTTCACACAAGGATGTGTAATTCATCAGAAATATTTAACAAGGAGCCATATTAGCTTTGGGCTTGATGGTATGTGTTGTTTAAAGTGTGTTATGAGGAATGGTAGCTCTAACAAATATCCCTCTTGTTAATTTGGGTCTGTCCTTTATCAACCCTGTTGCATAGCAATCACTTCTTTACAGCAGAGACAAAGTGGAATTCCTTAGTACAGATGAGAATTGTACAATTCAAGCTGATTAAAGGGGAAGTTTTTTGGTATTGTGAAAAGACGATCTAGATAACGTGTTTGCTGTACATCCTGGAGGAGACTTTGCAGTTAAGAATGGAAAGGAAAAAGACATTTCTCTTCAGAAGTGTCTTCAAAGAGCTTTCTGTCTTACCAGAAGCAGCTACACTGATAGTGATTGACCTCCACAATTAGAAATGCACAACAACCGCTTCCATTACTTAATCTGGCCATGATTTTTAGCTGCAATTCCAAAATCTCATTAAATACATTGCTGTGCTTTAAACAAGGAAGGAGAGCAGAAACACCAACATTTCTCATCAGCCTTCTGGCCTGGAAAGACCATTTATGTTCTCTTAGCTGTCAGCCTAAACTCTGCTGTGCAAACCTTAGGTCTATGTTGGATCTTATAAGCTTCTTTAGTGCTGACATAGGTGCAAACCTGCTATAAGACCCTTCAGGCATCACACTGATTTAGAGTGACAGGACTTCACTGTTCCAGCACAGAATTTACTTTACTTGCCCCTGCAAGTCATTTCCACAGTGGAAGTGAAATCAGTGCCTTGCTATCTGGATGTGGTAGGATTTTATTCCTGTCCTGATAGACAGCGGGGAATAATATTTGTTTCTATTATACCATTACATCGAAACCTTGGTTTTGAGAGCAAAAGGAAAATGTTACTTTAAGAAGTAATTTCTGCCTGGACTTTCTGATATGAGGGCAAGCTGTGGTCTGCTGGCAAGAGCAGCATTGTCCCTGAGGGTACAAACCCTCCTGAAGGATGAACAGACTGCTGTGACAGGGGCCACATCTGCAGGGTGAAAACCCACCGTGCCGTAAACTCGATGCAAACTAAACACAAGTGACACAGCTCTTCATCCTCAGCAAGGACTTGCCCCTGCAGAGATGTTACTGACAGTCTCAGCTCTTGTTTACAAGTGTTGTTAAATTGTCACACAAATCAACCACCCCTCCCTGTCTCCTCCTTCTTGGTGTCCGCTTGCTGAGCTGCTGCTGAGAAAGGAAGAGGTAGAGTCCTTCAGGGCAAACAGAGACTTTCCAATGGGCAGGAACTTCCTCCTTTCCTTTGTTTTCAGTGACAATAGAAGGGTTTGTCTGCAATCTCTGTGTCAGCAGGGAAATTGTGCTTACCCATGATGTCAAGGATCTGAACAACCTGGATTTTTATTGGTGTAAAACCCAGAGTGGCCTCACCTTCTGCAGGAATATGGTGAGAAGAGTCAAAAGGGATTCCTGGAATGTTGCAATAAGCAGATAGTGGTATTAAACATATATAGATAAAAAGGCATAAAAGCTCATAAAAGCATATGCAACTGATGTAAACCTAATCAAAAAAGCAGCATTTTATTGTAATAAACAGTGAGGATTACAGAGCACAAGAAAATAAGTTTGTGGTGAGACGAACACTGGTTTTCAAGGTAGGACCAGCTCTTGAGGTTTGATTTGTTCCTTCTTTCAGATCACAAGGAAGTTATGGTGTTAGAGTACGATCTGGTGCCAAAAGTTTGAGAAGAGGGTGTGGTAAGATCACCAGGGTATTTTATCTGTATCGAAGAAGAAGCCCTGCAGAGTTTCTCTGGCTTTGATTGAATGTAGAAGTCCCGTTTTTACCAAGAATTTGGATCTCTTGGTGTTTTGGAGGAAGAAAAAGAAAACAACAAACGCCTGAAGTCTGCACTGAGGTGAGGTGTATCACAGAGGGCTAAGAGCTCACCAAGGCAAGAGACCCTCCTGTAATTTAAACTGTACTTTCAATAACAATAAATTCTCAGTACATGTTTCTTTCAGCAGGCAGCAGAGTAAGTCAGTGTCTCATTTCTTGTTCTGGCCTCTGACAGAAGCTAGGGACTTGTTATAATATGAGGGGACCTGGACTGGCCAAAATGCAGATCAAGCTACTTTCTCTGTTTATTGTCTAAAAGCTGGCAGTTTATATACACTTCAATATAATTTACAAGTTGTGAACATGCTATCATTGGTCAGTAAATATTGTTTACCTTTGCCTTAAGGTGGTCAGGTTCTCACGCTGCAGCTCTACCCTAATTCACACTCAGAGAGCTCATTACGTTACCTTAACATAATTTCTAACTGCACCACCACTAATTTCTTAGCACATCAAGGCTTCCAGGCCCCAGCAAGGCTGCTTATCTGAGGCCTAGTCTGAGGGGTAGCTCAATCCTTACTCTAAATATAAATCATGTCCTGTCTCTCTCAGAAATCTTACAACAGAAAAGTCAAGAAGAAGAGAAGGAAGAGGAGGAGAAAGAAGGAGAAGGAGAAGGAGAAGGAGAAGGAGAAGGAGAAGGAGAAGGAGAAGGAGAAGGAGAAGGAGAAGGAGAAGGAGAAGGAGAAGGAGAAGGAGAAGGAGAAGGAGAAGGAGAAGGAGAAGGAGAAGGAGGAGATATTGGGATGAAATAAAGTTTTCAAGACTTAAGGAAAATGGCAGGGAGAAACCCACTGCAGTTATGGGGAGGAGATTGGTTCACTCCCAGCATCCCCTGTGTGTACATGTAAATCACCTCCAGAAAGTTCTCGGTTCTCTGTGAAATCGTTGGTTTAAAAGTGCTGCAATATTCTGCATATTCCTACTCCCTCTTTCCTATTGGTCCCCCACCCTAAAACTCCATCTCTATCCTACCTTATAGAAATTCTGTTTATGCTTGCCCTGGGCCTTTTTGGTGCACCCCTCTGTACAGTGCATCTTCATTCCTGTTTGTTAATTTCATATTAATAAATTGTGGGAGTTGCAATTTTTTTGTTTTTCTCCCCCCATTCTCCCTCCCCCCTCTCCATCCTTTGTCCCAATCCTGCGTTCCCTTATCCCTCCCCCTCACCACATGGTCGGTCCATGCCCCCTCCCCACCTTTCCCATCGCCATCCCCGGGTCTCCAGGGTTTCCCCACCCCCTGCCCATTCCCCATTGGCCGCGGTTCCTGTTTCCCCCCTCCCCTGGGGGTATCACCGACCCCCGGCCGGTGCCCCGGGGTCTCGGGAACACGCTCCCACAATAAACACGTGTTTGCACCCGAGCCCCGTGTCACCCTCTCCTCTGTTCCCGTGCTGAAGCTGAGCCACGCAGAGCCGAAGGGGAAAGCGGCGCCGCCTCTCCCCTCTCCCCCTGCGCTCCCACCGGCGCCAGCCCAGAGCCGGTCTCGCACAGCAACAATAAATCCTCTTAATTTTTGGGTCACCATTCTGTACCCATCTCTCATTTTGATCTCCAAGTTTGGAGATCTTTCACCAATCTCCCAGGTGGTCTAAGGGTCTGTTCATTTCCGCAAGCCCCTTGTGCTTTTCACAAATAAAATTAAAGTACTCTATAAGAAATTAAACACAGCTATCCAATATATCCCCCGTTTCCAGAGGGGAAAAAAAAAAAAAAACAACAAAAAAAAAACCTCTTCCAGGATAAGAAAATAAGCAGTGCTTTAGTCTGTGTTTTTCTGCTGCCCAGCCATAAGCTAAATAAAGTAGTGAAAGCATATAATACATGTGATGAGCCTTTTTCTTCTTTTCTCCTCTCCTTTTTTCCTGTTCCATCCACTATTGAATTCTGAAGATGCAAAGCATGTCCAAGAAAAATATTCTTTCCCCTGTATCTTTTATTTCTGGGCAGCAACTTTCTTGCTGTGTCTGCAGTTCTCCACAATGACAGTCATTAAATATGGGACATAAACCTCCATAAAACACACAAACAGAAACAGCTGTTAGGTGTATTGATTCAGTGAAACAGTGTAATTGTATATATATAAAAAAAAAGGTTATTCACCATTCTCTGAGAGAATTAAATGCTTAAGATGCCACTTTCACAGGGGAGAGAGGTTTACTAATAAATATGACTGACTTTATAATAGAAAATTTGTTCCATATTTGTTCCAAATTTGTTCTAGAAGTGAGAAATACCAGGGCAAGGGCAAGTTGGAATTATTCATAACCATGACGTTTAGCTGCTGATAATTTGCTGCAAGGATGTGGTGACACTGTTGAGGCAGGACAGGAATGAAGTAGTCTTCAAGTCAGAAGGCAAAGAAGAGAACTGAACTGATTTATTTCAAATACATTGCTCATTTTATAGAGCACATAGTGCAGACCAATTTCATTGGTCTTAAAGTAAAAACATCTCAACCCATTGGTGCGCTGTGAATGGCACACAGTGGCAGGACATATCTATAAACAATGTGAACAAGAAGGGAGATAATGAATTATTTACATTCCTTTTGAACTCTTTACCAACAGCATGAAGTTTAATAAGTCTAAGTGCCAAGTTCTATATTTTGGTCACAAAAATCCTCTACAACGTTACAAGCTGGGGACGGTTTGGCTGGATAGTGTTAAGGTGGAAAGGGGCCTGGGGTACAGCTGGTTGACAGCCGGCTGAGCATGAGCCAGCAGTGTGCCCTGGTGGCCAAGAAGACCAAGGGCATCCTGGCCTGTATCAGGAATTGTGTGACCAGCAGGAGCAGGGAGGTCATTCTTCCCCTGCACTCGGCACTGGTGAGACCACATCTCGAGTGCTGTGTCCAGTTCTGAGCCCTCCATTTGGGAAGGACGTTGAGATGCTTGAGCACATCCAGAGGAGGCAACAAGGCTGGTGAGGGGCCTGGAACACAAGCCCTGTGAGGAACGTTTGAAGGAGCTGGGGTTGTTCAGTCTGAAGAAGAGGAGGCTTAGGGTGACCTTATTGCTCTCTACAGCTTCCTGAAGGGAGGTCGCAGACAGGTGGGGGTCGGTCTCTTGCACCGGGCAGCAACTGACAGAACAAGATGACACAGTCTCAAGCTACGTCAGGGAAGGTATGGGTTGGACATAAGGAAACAAATTTTTCACTGAAGGAATAATCAAGTCTTGGAACTGTCTTCCCAAGGAGGTGGTGGAACCACCATCTCTGGATCTGTTTAAAAATAGACTGGACATGGCACTCGGTGCTATAGTCTAGTTGAAGTGCTAGGGCATAGGTTGGACTTGATCTTGGAGGTCTCTTCCAACCTCATTATTCTGTGATTCTATGATTTGCATTGCAAAAAAGATTTTTTAAATTTAAAAAAAGTCAGACATTGCAGAAATACATGTGAAAAAGAGGAGAGGATGAGCTTCCCACCATTACAGGGAACTGCAACATGCCAAATTTTCTGGGAATTTTGCTTTTTGTCAGTAACAGTGAAGTATGGCTACAATAAACCATGATACAAATGGTGAAGAAATACTCCCAAAGTTATAATTAAATGTAATTAATTCTATTAAGAGCAAAATTTGCTCTTTCTGTATGTATTTTTTTGTCTAGAATTTAATGGAAGAAGAGCTGTAATGTGGTTTGTCAGGGACATGGTAGCAGGGGTAAACAGCAAGCTCACGAGAGCCCTCATAAGAGAAACTCACTACAATAAATGAGATGACTGGGAGAAGGCAGCACTGAGTGCTCACCTTGGGAAATCACTGTCAGGTTTATTACAAACAGAGGAGTGCATTTAAAATTAAACGGCAGACATCAATGACACAAAAGCAGCAATTCCGTTTTTTTGTCTGCTTGAACCTCAGTGGGCCATCACTAGCTGTTTCCATCAGAAGAATTAACTATCCTTCTCCTTTAAATATTATTTAGCAAAGACTCCTGCAACCTGAAGCCCCTGAACCAAAGGTCTCTCTAATATTAGGGATGGAGAACTGTGCCTCAAAGTGCTGCCCTTCCCAGATGGTGAGAGTCAAGCACAGAGCAAATCACCCTCTGCAGATGTGGTGAGCCCTAATGTGGAGGGCTGGGCCTGTTGCTGTGCTCTGCAGCACAACATTGATTATATTCATGGCTTCAGATGGTTTATTTTTCCAAATATTTCAGCTGAGATCTTGGAAGAGGCTGATTTACATCTCTGTGAGTCTGTGTATCAGGCTACCTTTCCTTACATCTGGTGGTTTGCCTGTTTCTGTGAGTTAGATCAGAGGCTCTGCAGCCATGATTTATCACAGACAAACCACTCCATCTGCTCCTTCATCTTCCTGCAGACAAAGCAGACACAGCAGGTTTGGCATTGTCCAGTGAAGTATTAAAATTCAACCAACCAACCAACCAACCAAACGACAAAAAAGGAATATGGAATTAGGAATTACAATCAAAATTTACAGCCCCTTCTTTCACACACTGAAACCTGTTTATCTCCAGGATAACAAACTCATCAGACTATATGACTATTTGTTCTTTTTTTCTTTTTTTTTACAATCTGATGTTAAAAAATTTCTTTGTGGTTAAACTTTTTAATATTTAGCAGTATCCTAACTCTGGAATTCAGCATGTGTAGAACACACAAGATTTTTAAGAGCTGCAGGCTGGCCTGTGCTTCTCTTCTTTTTTTCATTTTTTTGTCAGGGAATAAGATGCAGTGAAAATATAGGAACTGTGCTTATGAACATTGAATGATGATTTAGGAATTTAAGATAATTTAGTGCAAAGTATTTTTAAGTTTTCATTCAAATATCTCAGCCTTTTACTTGAAGCATCAACATCCTGGATATTCTGTGAAATAATTTAGTATTCATGTCCTGTGAGTTGAGCCAAACCTCCAGAGTCAAAGATTGCTCAAGATCTAATTCTTTTGTGGGCAATATTCTCTTCTATTAAAGACATTAGAAATAAATTGCTTAATTTAAAAACTATAACAAGTCCAATAGACCTTTCTACTTAAATTAAAGCTTTCCAAGAAGACTTGATTAATGGTATAGTGCAGTAATTAATTTAAAATCTACTATCTTTGCATTTCTAAAAAAGACCCTTAAATACGCTTAGTCTTCTATAATTAAGAAGAACAGAAGAATATTTGCAGGAAACCTAAAAACCTGTAGGGTTTTCTTTGTGCAAATGGACACAAGAGACATGAGAGAAGTCTTTTCACGTCTTTCTTTCCCTTCAAAGTTCTTCTGCCTTGTCACCTTTGTGTCTCAGTTCCTCCACTACAACAAGAGGCAAAGAAGGAAATTATGTCTTTGTGATGCATTTGCGTTGCTTTATTTCTGTATCAGTTCAGGCAATAAAAAGCACTTAGATAAACATGAAGTCCCTAACAGAATGTTTAAGTGTGAGGAGTTATTAGCCCCATGCCATTTAGCTAGAAACATGAGTACAACTTTAACAAAAGTCTCAGGGGGCTCGATAGAGGTGATTCCTACAGGCTTCCTTCTTTATTTGAACACAGTTTTAAATTTCACAGGGTAAAGATTCTTCCTGGTCTGTGAAGGTCCATCCTCCACTCCTGGCATGGTCCCACAAGGGCTGTGAAAGCCTCCCAGTACCAAGACAAGGCTGGTTAGAGAGTTTCTTCTCTCTGACACAGGCTGAATCCCTGAACTAAGGGATTGAGGCAGTAGGTGTTAAAAAGTGCTGCTGTTCAATCAACTTGTGCCCAGGTCTCCTCCTCCTCTTCTGCCGGATCCTGCAGTCAGACTGCACTTGCTGGGCAGCCTCTGCTCAGCAAAGCTTTCAGCTGCCCCTCCACAAAGGAATTTAGGGCAGCTCCTTGCAGCGTGGGAGTCTCCCTGGACAGACAAAGACTGGCAGATCTGCCTCTACAGCCACTCACAACGAGACAACCAGCAAGGAAGCTGCAGAAATGTTCAATTTCATCCCAAAACAGGCACTTTCATCTGCTCCTCTGAGTCATCATCTCACGTTCTCCGCTGACTGACTTAATGGATGCCCACCAACCACAAGGGACTCCAAGGAGACGCTCACATGGACATCTCTGCAGGGACCTGTGATCCACTGAGTGAAAACTGCATGGGATGAGTTTGACTCTGCTTCACAGAGACTGCCAGAAAGGAACAACCTGGCCTTGCCAGCTGGGTTTTAGTATTTCTTTTTATTCCATCTACCAGAAGGAAATATGCATTTTTCTTGACAAAGATTTCAGTACAGTCCCCAGTCACAGGAACTCTCCTGAATCAGCCTGGATTCATTATCCTGAAATATTCCCAAAGATTTCCCCAAGGAATGTTGGTGGGGGAAAAAGAAAGTAAGCAGAAGGACTGTGATCTTTGTTCTTTATTTATCATTCTTTTGCATAAACTTTTTTAGCTGAAAATGCCTTGACTAGTTTTGGCTTTCCTCATTAAGGGGTTCTCAATTTGCTACCACCACCACAACACCCGGGCAGGTAATTCTGGTGGTCATTGTCATAAAGTTCCTCACAAGTTACATTCTCTTCCTCCTCCCCATTCTGCATGCACAACATGAGCACTGATAGCCATATGGCTTCAGGAAAGCACCCTCGTTGCTGGACTGTGGTTCTGCTGTAATTTCCTAAAACAAATCAATAAACACTTGCTGGCAGTGGGGAATTCTATAAAATGTGGAATAGAACAGAATTATTATTTCCAATTCGTGGCATTATCTCTTTTTTTTTTTGCAGAAGAAATAAAACCAACAAAACCCAAACCATTTCCAGTGTTGTTTTGTTTATTTGATTGTATTACTCCAATTCTCTTTAATTCTACATGATAAATTTGGTAGATAATGTTCTGACAGAAGTGAAACAGGAGGCCCTGGGTGGGCTGTGGCTACCCGAGGTCGGAGCCACCACCTTCACCTGGGAGCCACCAGGGTTGAGTTCCAGGTGGCCCAGGGAGCACTTGGCGGCTCCAAGAGGGCAGAATTTTGGCTGGGTCTCCCTGCTGGCTGCTGGCAGAGCCCCGATGGTGGGAGCTGGGATGCGGGGTCCCCCTGCAGCAGGGATTGGTGTGCCCAGGCCAGGCGCTGCATGGTCCGCCCAGAGACACATGGGGATCACTCGGTGCCGGCAGGGCTGGGGTTGGGAGAGCGGAGAGTGGTGGTACCTGAGCTGGGGGACACTCAGCAGCCTGCAGGGAGATCTCCGGAGGTTGGGGACCACCTGGACCCTGAAATGTGGCCCCGGAGAGGGGGAAACTCTATCATCCTGGAGATATTGAGAGCATGGACAAGGGGGACCCATGGGTACCCCAGAGCCCTAAAATGGGGACCCCGACAGGTGAGACCCTGGAGCCACTCCAACACCAAACTGGGGAGCCCAGGGAAGAAGAACCTCTGGGATTTGGGATTCCCAGGATCTCCAGCAGCCCAAAGAGACGGGATACCAATACAGGACTGTGAGAACCCAGGGTTTGGTTCGGGGTCTCGTGTGGTGGTAAAGCTTCTCCTCTAACCCGTGTTCCCAAAGAAAAACTCCACAGCCTCTTCTTGTTCGGTCTCAAGACAATTTATTGCTAGTTATCTAACAGATTAGGTTCTCGGGCTGCGGCCCTTTGGTCAATGGCCCAGGCAGAGAAGCACACACTCCTGACACCCTCACTGTCTGGTGTCTTCTTCTTCTCTCCCCCCGCCCAGGGCTGCTGCTATCTTTTATAAGATATATTACGTATTACATGTTTATAGTTTTCCCCCAATACCTACTACCTACATTGCCAAGTGTTTTTCTACTCTAAACCAATCTGTGAGTGCCAACATCAACAAGAACATGGAGGTAAGGAAGAAGAAAGAAGAAGGACGGGTTCAGCCCACTTTCCTCCATCTTAGAACTTCTGACCCCCATGTACAAAGTAAAAACCCCCCTGTACATGCACTAAAACCCCCCTGTACACTACCAAAAATTGTTCCCCTCTACTTTGTGAGTACATTTACTATACTATCTAACACGTTGTGACTGCTTGTTCCACCTTTAAAGTTGGTAATTCATTCCATGGTTCAAACTGGAAATCACAGCTAATTCCAGCTGACTGCCAGGGTCCAGACTGCCTCTGACATTGGCCTGGAACCTCTAAAAATGTCTGAGAGAGATTTTGAGTTCCCACACAGGACCTGCACCAGCCCAGACAGGGGTGACCCCACAAACCCCAGATTGGAGAAAACAGAGCGGGGGAAATCCTGGGTAGGAGTTTTTTCTGAATCTTGGTGTTTCACAGGTTTTTATGGACATGAGGTGCCTGGAAACTTTTACAGATGAATTTGGGCAAAAGGAACCTCCAGACTGTTGCCGTTCATATTTTATTTTGTTATTGTTGAATGGTTCGTTCTATTGTTCGCCTATGTTCTCCACAAAGTTGCTTTACCCCGAGTTGTATAATCCCTTAGAGCTGTCCCTCAAGCCATTCCCCTCCCATTGTTCTACTTTCTTCCCTGCCTATCAGGCAAGTCAGCCTCTTTTTCCTGAATCTTCCCTGCCACTCTCTCCCTGGACAAATCCCTGATTCAAACACCCACTTGGAAATCCTCTAATCTATGACGCCCCATTGGGCCCCGTGACCTTTCTCTCTCCTCCCCCTACCCTGACTGGTCCCACACTACTGATGTAATCCCCTTGTTCTACCCTTGAAATTTTCCTATTGGGTTTTTTTTTGTATCCGCCCCCTGGTTTGTGACAGTATTTTAACCCATGCACTGAGGTGCTTAGGGCCCTTTTGACCGCTCCCCTTCATCTGGAATAAACTCGTCCCTGTGGAACCTCAGAACAGAGAGCCTTCTCCTTTCTCCTTTGCCCAGTCCCTGACATTGCTGATTCTGCTGGCTCTTCAGGTTCAGCTGCGGGCAGAACCCAGTTCCCAGCTGTTCCCCACTCCTGGCACAGTGCCGGAGTGCCAACAGAGGTAGCCGGGACTCCGGTGGGCTATGTCACCAACACAATGTACTCTCATCTTGCTTTACCCCAGTACAGGATTCCCTTTCCCAAATCTTGACTGGATGAACAAGCCGGCAGAAAGGAAGAGGACGATGCCCCAGAACACCCAGGCAGGTGAGGACAAAGTCACTGCCCTTTTCCTCCTCTCTCCTCCATCTCCCAGCCCAGCACCACCCCTGGCTGCAGGACAGCCCTGCTGCCAGCATTATCCTTCCGGGGACAGATTGAAGATATCTCTTTCCCCTTCTCCTGGCTTGGAGACAAATCCCATCCTCTCCTTGTCCCTCCTCCCCCAGAAAAGGAGCTGAGGATGTAGACCAAGAAGGACAAATCCCCATGGCAGAACCTCGTGCAAGAGGCTGTTTTGAGCAGCTCCACAGTGCAAGAATCCAATGGGGAAGAAGATCCCCAGAGATCTTGCTCAAGGAGGAGTTCCAAACCCAGCTCAGGGTGCTCCAAGGAGGAAAGACCCACCCTGTGCCAGGATGGCAGCCGGCGATCCAGCTGGAGCTCGGACCTGGTGGTGTATGAGCAGCTTCATGCCAGAGAGAAGCCCTACAAATGCTTAGAATGTGAAAAGAGCTTCAGCTGGAGCTGCAGCCTGGTTCGCCATCGGAAAATCCATATGGGGGAACAGCCCTATGAGTGTGAGGCACATAGGAAGAGTTTAATCCAGAGCTCCAATCTGATCTTTCACCAGATGATCCACCCATGAGCACATCCACCCTGGGAGACAACCTACAATTGTCTGGAGAGTGGGAAGAGCTTCTCCTGGCCATCATCCTTGACCAACACCAACAAACCCACCAATAAGGGAAGCCCTGTAACTGCCCCCACTGCACAATGAGCTTTGTCCTCTGTTCCAACTTCATCCCCCATCAGAGGATTCATGTTGGGAAGAGACCTGGTGGCCCACTTTCCCCAAGATCCACATTGGGAAGACACCTGTCCCTTTGCTTGCACCTGGCAATGATGCAAGGTGGGACCAAAGAACACGAGAGTCTGGCCATGTCCCCGTCATTATCTTTGATCCCACCTTGCATCATTGCCAGAGACTAAGAAAGGAGCTCTCTCTCTTCCCATAGGAGAAGGGTGACCTTTCCAGGTAGGAGAAAATACATGGCCTGGAAGAGCTGGGTCAGTGTTGTCACAGTTTTCCCTGTAAGTCGTTTCTTTGTCTTATTCCTTCTGTTCTCAATATTGTTGTGGTTCCCAGTAACAACTTCCTATCCCAGCCTGGGATCTTTGCCTTTTGTGCCTTCACAAAACAAAACAGGGCCACTGTTTATGCTGCTGGAGCCCTGATCAGTTACCAGGAGGCATTTCTGCTCATCCACGCTGTAGCACTGTGGACTCAATTGAAATTTTGGTATTACTGCAGCTGAATGAGCCTTTGCCCCTGTTTATGCCTGGGCTGATTCCTATCCTTTCCTTTTCATAATTCACCAAACAACAACAGAAGTAATGTAACAATGGCAGCTGAAAATAATTGAAGAAGAGGGAAAAAATCCACTAGAAATAATTTTGTCAAACCAGAAACAGAATCAACCTTAGCCAAGGATGTGCTGCCCAACCAGGCAACACAAGCTCCACCAACAGACATGAATATAAAACATGTTTGACACCATAAATGTGTGTGCTGTCATAAACTGCTTTTCCAAAGTGATTTCAACTTCATTTGAGGATTGAAACACATTCATGCTTCAGCACCTGATGTATGAGCTGGGCGCACTAGGCAGCTGAGCTGCTTTGGGCAGCCAGAAATAAGACAAACTTTCTCAGCAGTATTTGGTTTGCTTTCTCTTTAATTTCTTCCCATGCGAGAGGAGATGGACTTCAGACTTACAGCTTCAAGAATATTTGAATTTTAACCACCTCGTAATTCACCTTATCTGGCTTTTTGTACAACCTGGTCTTATAAAACAGATGGATTTTTATTTATTTACTGTGGGACATAAGAACAGCTCAATAGCTGCCCCAGTGTTTCATTTTTTTCAAACAAAATCATATATAAAACAAATTACATCTGAGAAAGCCAATCAGAGTCAAAACAAGTTGCTGCATTGTTCAGTGAACATAAGCTAATTTTCAGAACTAAACCACAAAGTTGGGAATGTGAGTAAAGGTTTGAAATTGCTATAAAATGAATTGGCAAATTCCGTAAGTTCATGATTAAGCATCACAGATCAAAAGAAGAATATCTTTCTTAATCATCACCATATGATCAAAAGATTTTTAAGTCCTGGGTTTCCAATGAATTCTTTTAAAAGAAGTTGCATTTATCATCATGCTTCAGGAGAAAATAAAAATTGTCATGTTTGGAATTCAGGTAAAGTATATTTTTGAAACGAAACATTTCAGTGCTATTTCTTTGGTTTTTAAACTAGTTCTGTAACTTGGAGATCCTGCTATTTCACAGCTCTTAGCTCACAATATTTTACTCTAATGGAAGTAAGTCTGACTTGAGACTGTAAGACTGTTAGCTATTACAGTTTGTTGGTTTGGGTTTTTGTTGAACACATTTCTAGTAAGGCCACTTTTCTTTGCAACATCTTGCTTTTAATTCTGACACTTCTACCACACCCCCTCCTGTAGATGCACAAACACATGCACAGATAGATGTAAGGCAATCCAAAATTCAAACCCCAGTTAAGGAATTACAGATTTTGGGCCAGGATGTGGAAGCACTACAACATAGCCCTGTAGACATACACATGAACGATGTGTTGTAAACTCCATGTCAACAGACATGTGACTCTTAGGCAAAAATGATCTTTATATTGAATTTTCTAGAATTTATGGAGCAATGACTTTAACGTGGGAAGTAGCTAAGCAGGACGTTCTGATAGGATTAAGGAGTCTCAACCCACAACTGCAGGAAGAAATTCACTTCTAAATATAACTGAAAGTGAGATTAAAACACAAAGGAGGTTACATGTTGAGAATTCAAAGCGATAATACAACTTTTTTTTTTTTTCATGAAAGATGAAAGAAAAGGAAATAGAAAATTAGGGAAATGCCAAGAAAAAATATGAGAAGCACAGGAAAGGGGTTACTACCACCATGGCTCCAGCCCTAATTTCTCTGTCAGCTGTGGCCCCAGGCAGCCAGACCAGCAAGGTGGGGCAGGAGAAGCCGCATAGGAGCAGCCAGGACAGCAAAGGACAGCAATGACAGCAAAGACTCCTGACACTTTGTAGACACCGTGCCATGTTGGGCACTTGTTTATTTAGGGATGTCTTGCTTTAAGGACAGATGGTAGCAATGGCACATGCACCACGAGCACCCTCAGGACAATGGCACATCCAGCATGTCCCTCATGAACTCCCTCATGATCTCTGCTCCCTTGAGGAGTTGCTGAGGTCCATCATGTGTCCAGCTCTGCAGGACAACTGAACAAACTACCCAGAGCTGGGGGAAAGTGCTGCAAACAGCACCAGCACCAGCTCCCTTGGAGCAGGAGAAACACGTGTAGCTGATCCTGAGTCAGTGCAAAGTGCTGTTGGGTGGTTTGAACCCAACAGCAGAACCTTGACTCGGCACCGTGTAGAAGATGTCCCCTTGTCTGGTTTTGTTTTGTTGGCTGTTTGCTCCCACTGTTGACACTGAGCTGCTGTGGCTGAGGCTGAGACATCCCTCCTACCTTCTCAGCAGCAGGCCCTGTCCAGAACTGTACAAAATATGAGAAAAGCAGCTGGGAAGAACAATGCATGGAATCCTACAGCTCAGGAGCTCTTATATCAGAGCCCTGCCTGTGCCTTCTGTTTGTCAGCACCTCCTTCTCTATGCACACAGTAGTGACTGGTGAAGGTCTTTTTTGCCTAAGAGCTCTTGAGAACCAAATGCTCTGCTGGGATTCTCACAATCTGTTAAGTTCATTGCAGGGAAACAGAAAAGCAAGGGCAGGGTAGCAGATCAGCTGGAAGCTGGTCACTCCCTGCAAAGGGCTTGTGTGTGATGTGGGAACATCACATGCACGGATGGGCAAGAAGGGTAAATGTGCTCAGGTTGCTGCAGGTGAGGTTTAGGCACATCTCAAGGGCAGTCAAGGGTGGTGAGCACTGGAAGATCCAGCTCCAGTCCCCATCCATTTCAGTGATGTCTGCAGCCTGGATCCAGAACACCCTGGGGGGCTCCTGTGGCTGGCTTTGCACTTAGGTGAGGATAAGAGGCCGTCTGAAGACCCTCACTCATTTCTCTGCCGATTGCCATGAGCAGGAACTCCCTTCTCCCACTGCAGTTCCGGCTTGGAGAAGGCAACAGTGCTGGTGCAGCCACTGCACTGTCACGTTGGCTGTTCCAAAGGAGCCTGGCAAGAACTTGGCAAGGAGTTGGCAAGGACTTGGCAAAGACCCAGCGTGGACCCAGCACAGAGTGGCCTACTGCAATTCCTGCTTCACTCTCCATCCTTAAGCCAAATGAACTGTTGGGGTGACTCTGGTTGTCTCTCACTGCAGACCCCTCATCTCCCTTGTTACCACCATGACAGACGGAGATCAAGAACCCTCTCCCCAAGGACTGAGACTGAGACCCCTGCCACAGGGAGTGGAAGGATGGAGGGAATGGTGGTGTGACCACTATTGACATGACCTGTTCTTCTCCAGTAACTTCAATGGACTTATTCTTTATTGTGTTCATCCTGCTTGGGGGTTTCAGTGGACTCACCTGTTCTCCCACAGCAGTTTCAATAAACTCTTATTGTTCTGTATGTTCTCCCCTTTTTCCTCAGTGGACTATAACTGGACCCCTGGGTTGGGTAGGACTTTGGAGACTTTCCCCAACACAATAAGATGGATCCCCATCATCCGGACCAGTGAGGATCTCACCTGTGTCAGTAGCTATACCCATCCCCCTCTTTTCTCTCTCTCTTCTTCTATTTCCTCTCTGATCCTAATATCACATGTATTGTTTTGGCCTCTAATAAAGGTGAGTTTGTTGTGTTTAAACTGATGGTGCCCTGCTGTTTGCCTTTTTTGCACTTTTGGGATTGGCCAACGAACCATCACAACACCCCGCTCTGGGCAGATCGTGACACCAGGAGCCGCTGAGGCCGGCAGTGGGCACCAAGGCTGGGGCTCGTGGGCCGGGAGGCGGCTCTGGGGGCTGTGACACGCCAGGGCATGGGTCACAGTGGGAGCTGTGAGCAGGGGCACTTGGCAGCTGAGTGACATGGTTCTGCTGGCTGTGACATCACAGAGGACAGGTGACACAGGCTCCTGTGTCCAGGGGCAGCACAGGGCAGTTGGATTCTGGCAGCCAGTGAGTGCACATGCAGGGGGAATGCTGGGCTGGATGGGAGCTGGGAAAGGTGTCCTGGGGGTTTAAAGCCAGAGTGGGAGCTGGGAACCTCAGGGTAGGGCACTGTCCTCTGAGCTGGGGGAAGAGGAGCTTGGAGATCTCAGCGTGGCAGGTGCCCAGAGAGGCTTTGGGGACATTTCAGGTGTCACCAGCCCCCTGCTCCCTCCCAGCCAGACATGCTGAACTCTCTTTCTTCCACCAGGCCATGTCTCCAACACTGACCTTCCTTCTGGCCCTGTTAGCCACCCATGCTGGAATGAAGGTGAACCAAGAAATTGAAAATAAGGAAGTCAGTTGTATGCTGGAGCGTGAAGAATATTTGCATCAAGAGATGATGCGGCTCCTGCAGGAGATTGAGGGGAGCAGTGGCACCATGGAAGCCCTGATCCGCTCTGTGATGGAAAAGCAGTGGCTTTTTTTCATCAGTGCAGCAGTCCTGGCTCAGGTTCTTGCTATGGGCTGCTGGCTGGTCAGGAGAAGAAATGTTGGCTCTGCCAGCAGGAGGAGGCAGGAGGGATCCAGCAGGAAGGAGAAGGTCAGTGAACATGCGAAGGTCAAGGGTATAGGCAGGGTGGCAGCACTTTGGCTGTGCCCAGCCCATCACCAGTGGGCACATCCAGGATAAGGCTGGAGTGGGCTGTCAGCAGCCTGATCTAGGTGAGAATGTCCCTGCTCGTTGCTGTGAGGTCACACTGGACAGCCTGTAAAGGTCACTCCCAAGCTCAGCTGTTCTGTGATTCTGCAGCAGGACCTGCCCAGCACAAAGGTGCTGTAGGAGCTGGTGGAAGATCTCCTCAGCGTCTGCCGAGTGCTGTCCCGGAGGAACTTCACGCCGGAGCTGCACCCGGCCGCCGGGACGGACACCAGCCCCACCTGCAGCGCCCAGGAGAACAGCAGCACCTACCGCACGCTGGTCATCCTGCGGCCACCGCCCAGCCACTCCTTCAGCCCGGAGAGCAGGAAATGGCCGCCAGCCGAGCGCATCCGCGTGGGGCTGGAGTGCCTGTGCTCCGGGGAGCAGCTGCTGGGGCACACGTGCTTTCTCCACGCCTCTGGTGGCCAGCTGCCCAGCGACCAGGAGTGGTACCTGATGGACACCCTCTGCACGGGCTCCTACTTGGACCCAGAGAAAGTCACCCGCTGGGTGCAGATGTTGGTGGCGTCGGCCTGGCTGCTCCTGCCGCACTCGCGCCGTTTGCAGCTGACGGCGCTGCCCTGCGGCAAGTCCTGCAGGTTCCGGCTGAGCGGCGCCTCTGGCCTGCACCGCAGCATCGAGATGGTTCTGGCCATGCAGCAAGGCAGCTCCTGTACCTGCCTGAGCCTTGAGTAGGCAGCAGCCGTCTCTGCCAGCAGCACCGTGCGGGCCACAGAGCTGCCACCTCTCCGTCTCACTGCCACGATGGCTGTGCTCTTGAGGTGACAGCACTGCAACCAAACAGGAATTGAGGAAGGTGAAGTCAATCATTCCTCATGGGACATTTTTTGTGTTCTGTTAGGATTCTTTAGTTCATTTATTATGAACTCTGAAGGAGATAGCCAAGTGATAATACTTCTAAAATCTCCCAAGGCAGAGCTGGGAAGGTTAACGTGATCTCAAACATGTCAAAAGTTTTGTTAAGGAAAATTATACATCCATAGGAGGTTTTCCTACAGTTTTGTACTCTTAAAAAAATAAAATTCAATGATTCAACAAAAATTTGGTCTACCATCAAGTCAGGAAGAGGAAGGAGGAGCTGGGTTGGAAGAGTGCCATGTGCATGAGTGTGGGCAGAGCTGGTTTAGCAGCACCAGGTTGGTGCGGCAATAGGATATATAAGGATGACTGTCCCTTTTTCTTTATTCAGTCCCTTGTTGCAGTTCAATAAACCTTTTAAAATTTTAAGAAGTGAGGCGTTGTTTCTCACAATGCATAAAGCTGATGCAGTATCAGGTGTATAAAATGTGTTGCCACCATTTTGTGCACGAGCCTCTGGCATTTTGCCACACACCCAGCGGTGTCCCTTTTGCTTTGCTGATCTTTTTATTGTTCTCAATAAAAGGTCTATAATTCATTCCCACTTGGGGTCTGGGTCATTTATAACGAGCAGCGGGCAGAGGCCCTCAGCCATGCCTGTGCCTCAAGGGCAGGAGCACAACGGAAATGAACAGGGCTAATGTCTTTATTAATGTTCAGCTCATTATTAAAAAGATCAGCTGGGCAGGGGACCGACACGGAGCTCAGCCCCGCTGTTGTAGCTTTCCCAGGTAGCCAAAGGGTGAGGAGGTGTGCAGAATCTGTCACTGAGGTCCAGAGCAGCAGCTGTTCCCTCTCCTTTCCTCGTGGCACACTGGTAGGTGAAGGGTGAGGAGGTGTGCAGAGTCTGTCACTGAGGTCCAGGGCAGCAGTTGTCCCCTCTCCTTTCCTCATGGTAACACCAGGGAAATCTGCCTCTTTGTTCCTGGTTCGCACAGCTCATTCCAGTCTAATCTTCCGTAGGTGATGGTGACAGGTCAAACATTGATCAGGGGATGTGTTTCCCTCTTTCTCAGCTAGGGCACCTGTCCAGCCCCCTCTGCTGTGTTTAGTTCTCCATTTATAGGTGTCTTTATCCCCCAAAACACATCCCATAGTTCCACTGGTTGCCTTATTTGCATCTTAGTACTAGAATGGCGAGTGGGTGATGTGGGGGAGGTGGGGGGGTGGTGGGGGAAGTGATCTCCAGGTAGTTTAGAGAAAACAAACATAGAAATTAGATAATTAACATGTAAATATCAGTACTCAGCTAGAGCCAGCAGTCATCCTAGTATTGCCATGGGAGCCAGGAAGGCTCTTTTGTTCATTACAACAGCCAGGAGCTGGCGAGAGGGGCAGCTCGCCCACCTGGCCATAGCAGGAGCTGCTCACCTCCGAGGCTCCGGCGCTTCCCAAAGAGAAGGGCCTGGCTCCCAGGACACCCTGGAGCCCTGCAGTGAGTGGAGCCACCGGTGCTGTAAAGACAGTGCAGCCAGCACAGGTTGAGGAGAAAGAGACGAGGCTCTTTCTGTGCCACGCTGTGGCAGCTCTGCCCTCTCGGCCTTCACCTTGAGCCCTTTGCTTTTCCCTCAGCTCTGATCCCTGTCCTTGGCCAAGGGACCCCGGAGCCCTTTCCAGGGATGCAGGAAATATCCCTCAGTCACAGAATCACAGAATCCCTAGGCTGGAAGATCATCGAGTCCAGCCCATGCCCTAACACTTCAACTAAATTGTGGCACTGTGTGCATATCCGGTCTTTTTTAAACACATCCAGGGATAGTGATTTCACCACCTCCCTGGAGAGTTCTGTCCCAGGAAGAACCAAGATAGCACTTGGGCCTTCTACCCGCTGGTGCTTGGAGCTCTAGAAGTTTTTCTGCTTAGGGAAAGGCTTCAGAAAACTAGTCACTAATACAGTAGGCCACAGACTTACAAATATATGTTTGAAAACTATAGAAAACATATGAAAGAAAAAAAGGCAAAACACAACGACATCAGCAAGGTCCTGAGCATGAACATGTATGTCCAGATGGTCTTCTCAGCCCTATTTCTGCATATTTCTGGGAACTAGAGGAATCCTGCTTGAGCCTGTGGGCAGGTAGGTTTGGGAAGTAAAAGTTAATTTCATTTTTTCTCCTGAGGGCAGCTCCAGTTCCTAATATCAGCCAAGCCTCTGTCCAGCCTGATGCCTCTGATGGTTGCAGCAAACAATTTATGGCAGACAGAAGACACTGACACTTGCAGGGACATGGATTTCTCCGGTACCAGCTATGAGTGGGAGTCAGAATAAAAACTCCATAAACTACGACTGCTGTGGCAAGTGCTGATCTTGGATGGTTGGGACAGATGGAGACGAGAGATCTCTGGAGTCAGGTCTCGGGATGTATGGTTTATTGTGGGGCCCTGCTCAGAGCTGCCAGCTGCAGCTCGAAGCAGGCCCCAAGGAGTGCGGGTAGGGCAAGACAGCGAGAGAGTTCCAAGAGAGGGTCCAAGAGAGTGGAGAGAAGGGGAGGGCAAGAGAGCACACAGGAGAATGGGCAGGAAGAGGGGCAGAAGAAGGGCAGGAGAAGGGGCTGGAGCAAGAGGCAGGAGAGAGAGAGCGTGGTCTCCCAGGAACACCTTATCAAGGGGGCTTGAAAGTGGGTGCAGTATAGGACTTTGAACCAATGGGATTACAGATACATCATGCATCAGGGGAGGGTTGCAAATGCAAGATAAACTCTACATATTTGGGGAAGGAGACAGAACACTTTATCTGACCCTTTCATTTGTCTGTGGATCAAAAATGGGAGTTACCTGCTACTAGCTACACCACTGTCCACCAGTGTTTAGCAACCAAGGTTTGCCATCTCAAAGCTTGTTTTCATCTCAGTCTGCTTACACTCTCTGTATTTTCTAAATCCTTTGTCAGGCAATCATATTTATTAGACTTTCTTATTTCATCCTCTCCAACAAACTCCATTGGAAGATTCCCTTCCTTTTCACTCTGCAAATAAGCTCTGCATTCAGTATTGAATTGTCAGTTGTTTGCTAAGGATGCAAAGTTCTCTTTTACGATTTCTTTTAATGTGGTTTGGAATTGGGTAAGAGTCTCCTTCATTCACAAACTCCAGACCAAACTGCCTTTGGAATATGGCACAGTGGGCAGTTTTTGTCCAGCCATCGTACCGCTAGATCAGAAAGCAAGGGCAATGGTATTTGCAGTCAAAGCCCAACAAAGCCTGGGACAGCCAAAACATCCTGTGGAGTTACAGGCCTCCAGCTGTTACTAGAAATCAGCAGAGTTCCTGCCAATTGGTTCTGTATCCCTAAATGCAATCTCTTGTCCTGGATCAGAGGCTTGCTCAACTGAAAAAGCAGAAAGATCAGCCAAGGTGCTCCCAAAGGCCCATCACATCTTTTTTATTCTGCTCATCTGGCTTAAATTTGCAACTAAATGTGTGGCATGATGTTCTGGAGAAGGAATCACTGGTGTATATTTCATGGACCCCTCTCAATCCTATTAAAGTCTTGTAGTCCTGGTTTAAAATAGGCAGGTATGAAACAACTTTGAGAGACAGAGACTAAAATGGCTTGTGGATACTTTTTTAAGAATGAGGAAAACTATCCAAAAGATGTTTTTTCATAACTTTTTAAAATATGCTACATAAAAATTAACAACTGCAATAAATAAGAGTTAAAAAAAATTGCTTTGGTATATAAGAAACTAGAAAGACATAATTGTGAAGATATGAATGTACATTTTCATAAAAATATGAAATTACAGACACAAAAATACATATACTGAACTAGAATACAAAGCTAGTACTTTAATGAGTTCTTTTTACATTGATGGAGTTTTTTCTTTGTGAAGAGAAGCTAGGATATTGCTGAAGAAAACCAACACAAACAGGACGGGGCAGCATGCCGTGCTTTGTGCACTGATCCAGTGTAATCCATTAGGTGCTTTCCATCTGATTTTTATGCTCTCAGGCTCATCCCAATACTTACTCAATTTGCTGATTGACCAATATGGGTTAGCTCCAGGGTTTTTGTACCAGCAAAGCCCAATGTTATAACTCCGTTCACAGTTATCCTTTTTTTCCTGGCTCCGGTACCCAGTAGGGCTTTCAGGCTGCCAGACCTTGATGTGGCTGGTGGAATTTATGGATAGGGTGGATACGCATGGAGTGTATCCTACAATTTCTGAATATAACCCTCCCTCTCTGCTAAGTCAGAATATTCCAATTACTCGTTGGTCCAGTACCCACCCCTCCGGTCTCAAAATTATTTTGGGGGTCTCACATGTTTCCCATTTCAGTAGTTGCTCAGGAGTCAAACCCTCACCCCTCCAAGGCCATTTTTCAGTGGATTTTAGCCCCCCACAGA
The DNA here is from genome assembly GCF_050655825.1 of Lonchura striata. NCBI lineage: Eukaryota > Metazoa > Chordata > Aves > Passeriformes > Estrildidae > Lonchura > Lonchura striata. Next base: position 22,999,901 of record NC_140740.1, on the reverse strand, counting down.
CCCAGCAATTAGACAACCTCAGCTCTGTGGAAATTTCCTGCATCAGATCCACAAAAAGATTTTGATCTGAAGCAGGCAATCCCCATTTTGTGTATTGTTTTTCCAACTAGTCATACTGCTCACTTAGAAATCTCAGCCTTTCTTGTTCTATTCTCTTTTTCTTCATCTCAGCTTCCTGTCTTTTTATCTCCTGCATTACCTGTTTCATCTTATTTTCTGGGTCCATCCCTTCTTTATCCTTGGTCAAACAAAACATTTTATCATACTGTAGACAGGCCCTGTCATCCTGGTCCTCTAAGAGGTTCAGGATGATTGGCTCAGTTTCTAGAGGTATCCTGTTTTCATATTTTAGGTTATTTCCTAGCCAGTAGATTTTTTTCCCCCCATTACACACATACGAATCTTGTTTTGATTATAACACACTGGGTTAGCTTGGAAATAAGCAACAAAGATAGACTCCTGCTTTCCCCCAACCCATAATGTAGGGTTACATTCGTTACAAGCCGGAATTGAGATTTCCCCTGTGCTCCTTCAATGTAATTTATGAGCTGACTGTCCATTTTCAAGGTATGTTTTTGGTTTCCCTTTGAATTTGTACACCCCCTGTTGAGTGTGTTTGTTTTAAGGCAAGGTTTATTAGGCTTACCCTCACTGCAGTTCCATGAGGTAAGGGGTAATTTCTCTGGGTATCTGCCACCGAGTTCCCCCTTCCCAAGATTAGGGAGGTTATTGAGGCACGTGGCTAGACTCGGGCTCACCAGGAGTACTTCCACCGCTAGGATCCCTCTGCCGTTCCCGATGCCCACTGGGGTGCCTCCAGCAGCCGAGTAGTCCATCTTCTTGGCAGCAGGAATCTTTGTCCGTGGTTTCATACCAAGACCGAGCTGCATTCCTTCGTTTAAAAATGTCCCACTGGCATAATTCAACAGGATCTTCACTGCAGGGTACCTTGTTCAACCTATGACACTCAACAGTAATAATTTTAGCTTTTCCTTCTAATTTCCTCCTTAATATATTCTGATATAAGCGAAACCAGATTATTGAATTCAATTGAAACAATCTCAGCTTTGTGTCTAATACCAGAAAATGGCTTGTCAGGTCTTGCTCCTGCTCAAAGCACTTTCCACATAACCCACTTGGTCTTATTCCTCCCCCGCAATGAACAACCCAAACTTTATGAAAGTATTTGTGAGGGAAATGTACAAAAGGATAACAGTTACACTTTGGCACAGAACATTTGACAGAGATGCTTTCAGTCATTTACTTGGCAGGGTTATCTTCAAATCTCCAGCAGGGGAGGTGATTTCCCACTCTGGAGATCGACTTTCTTCACTCTCCATGCGTGTGTCCACCCCTTTCCTGCAGTTCCTATAGCAGTATCTGTAGTCAAAAGAAGAATGAAGGGTCCCTCCCAATGAGGCGCTAATGTGGCCTCCTTCCATGCTTTCACAAATACTTTGTCCCCAGGTTGTATTTTATGTATCCAGAAGCTAAGAGGGCTGTGCTGCATGATCAGCCCTGGCTTTCGCAATTGCTCGAGATTCTTATTTAATGCTACCAGATATAATTGTATTTGTCTATTCTCTAATCTTGGATCCCTACAGGCATACCATGGGTATAAGGCATATAACATTTCAAAAGGTGAAAGTTCCATCTCAGAATGAGGCATAGTTCTTATATTTAATAAGACAAACAGGAGGCATTTTATCCATGACATTCTTGTTTCTAACATCAATTTGGCTAATTGGGCTTTTAATGTTTGATTCATTCTCTCAACTTGCCCTGAGCTTTAGGGGTGCCACGGGGTGTGGTATTCCCATCAAATGCCTAAAGCATCTGCCAATAGCTTAACAATTTTTGATGTGAAATGTGTTCCTTGGTCCGAATCAATGCAGCTTACTAACCCGTATCGAGGTATAATTTCTTCCAATAAGATTCTTGATACTGTTTGGGCTACAGCCCGGGAGCTTGGGAAAGCCTCTACCCAGTGGGTTAGTTTGTCTACTATGACTAATAAGAATTTGTATCTCCCAGCCTTGGGTAGATCAGTGGAATCTACCTGGACCTGATAATCCAGGAAGCAGTCTTTGGACTGTGGTTTTTTCCACTCCTGAATCCACTAAAAAGTCCAACTCCTGTTTTTGGTGTCCAACCTTTAATTTTATCAAGGGCTCTCTAGATGTCTGTGACCCCAAATTATAAAGCCCCTCACACCTCTATTCTTCTTCAAAGACCACTTCATCCTTTATTCTTTTCTTACAATCCCTCTTGAGGTGTTCTTTCTTTTTACAGTAAAAACGTTCAGGGGCACTTACCCGTTTGTTTGACTTTTGTGTGTGTCCCGGCTTTCCCTGAGGCTTCCGGGCTGAAGCTGATGCTCCAGCTGTTTGTGCTTGTGCTTCCCTAACTGCTGCTACCAACACCCTGGCTTGTGTCTTTTGTTTTTCCTCATCCCTTCTCACACACACCTTCTGTGCTTCTCTCAATAGTTCCTGTAAACTTCTTTCTTACCAATTATCTATTTTTTTCTAACTTTCTTTGAATGTCCTCCCATGATTTAGCAATGAATTGCATTTTTAAAAGGACCTCCCCCCCAACCCCGCTCCAGGGGATTCAGGGTCAGTACCAGAATACATTTGTAGACTTTTTCTGAGCCTCTCCAGCCACTCGGTAGGAGTTTCATCCTTCCCCTGGCATACTCCCAGCGCCTTGCTAATATTTTGTCCCTTGGGGACCACTCCCTGAATATCTTCTACTACCATGTTTCTCAATCCAATCATTTTTGCTCGATCCGCCTCTGTCTGAATGTTCCCTGACGGTCTTTGCTCCAGCCACTTTTCATTGCCCCACTCCTGCCCTGGGGATTCCTGAATTCCCAATCTTTTATGGCAGCCTGCCTTATTATATCTCGTTCTTCAACATTAAACAAGGATCTTAATATAGCTGGGATCCCCCTGCTTGGAGTTTTGTTTAAAGATGTATGGACTTGCACAGAGACAGTGATAATTACATGGATATTTACATATGGATGTTGCCATTCGTATGGGTGTTTTTCTGTATGTCTGTTGTAGTATTTTTGAGTGTATGCTCTGTATATATTGGTTGTGTATATATACATATATGTTTGTGATTACTTATATATGTATATATGTATCTAAGTATACATGTATGTTGTTTTTTCTGTGTTTAGTTCTATTTTCTATGGGTACAGTTTTGTTGCAGTCTAAGTCTGTTGATGCAGTCATAGATATATGGCTCTTTAAATAGGTATGTTAGTATTTGTACTGGTAGATACGTCTATTTTTATACTTTCATATGTATATTATTCCATTTCTGTGTGTAATTATTTTTACCTACGTATCCAGATGTATAGCTGTATATTTGTATTTGACGGATTTGTATGGATATTGATCTTGGTACAGTGATATTTGTAAATTTATAGATAGGTTTGTGTTCTATATCTGTTTATATATTGTATATAACATGTCATATTTAATCTGTGTTTATGTCTATTGTTATATATGTATGTATATATATGTGTGTGTATATGTATTTAGTTCTATTTAAGCATGTACAGAGATCTATAGTTGTATAATTCTCTCAATCGAGCTCTTGGTACAAGGTTGCTTGGGGAGGGAATGCATATTTTTGTATTTTTATATGGGCTGTATACTTGTAGTTGTCGGAATCTGTGGTATTGATGATTCTGAGATTGTAAAACGTCTCTGTCTTTCAGTCCCGTTGCCAAAGAAGAAGTCATAATTTGTCTGTGCTGGTTTTCAAGGTTGTTTATTCTTGCTTATCTATAACATGTTGTGCTGCCCTGCCACAGCTCTGTCCTGCAGGGCAGCATGTGGGGCTGTACCCCTCAGTGGGATGTCACAAACATTATATACTAGAAACTACGTGTGCTATATTTACAATAACATGCCAATATCTATCTTCTACATTGAACAGTGTGTCCCCAGTCTAAACCAATAGAAAAATGCCAACACTGCAGTGAAACATGGAGGGCATGAAGAAGGAGAAAAAGGACAAGACACACCCAATTTCCTCCATCTTGTCCCCTTGGAACCCCTAATCCAGAAACCTAAAATTTTACTTTTGCACCCGTGCCACACTTAATTATTACTTCTATCAAACACTCAGAGCTTGTAATTCATCCTGTAAGATTGAAAACTCTTTTCCATGGACACAGATCACAGACAGTGTCTCTTGGGGCTCCGTACAGGGGGGCTCCTGACCCCCTGCCAGCATCCCAGGCCTTCCAGGGCAGCCAGAGGGAAGCCCTGGATTCCCACAGTAGCAATATGTCATCAATTAAATTGTTAAATACCTAATTGATCTTTGTATATAGTGAGTTGTTGTAGAGGTTGGCAATAAAGTAAGTTTCGTTAACTGAAAGTTTTTAACTGAAGTTGGGAAGCCAGAGCCCCAGGAATATTTCTCTGTCTGCTCTGGGGTGTCCTGACCCCCAGGGGAGCACTGACTTTGACCCTCATTCATGGAGAAAACTTCCAAAGCCTTAAGGTAAATTAGAAACCACAAAAGTGTGAAAGAAATTGTACAGATTGTAGAGAGTAGTGTAGCATGTCACAAGGGTGAGGAATTTATGCTTTAGGATTTTTAGTATGTTATAGATGGGTTCAAGATGGACGATGTTGTCTCAAGTTCCTTTCTTCTCTCTTCTTCCTCTTTCTTCTTGGGTTTAGCTGGTATGTTGTGATTGGGTAGAAAAATCTACATTGCAGGCCTTTAGGGGTCAGTTTTGGGGTGAGAAAGGAAAATAATCTAGGTGTCACCTCTTAATTGGGTAATTTAGTTTTTGATTAGACTTAAAAGTCCTTGCAGCACAAGGTTGTTGGCCATTTTTGTGCTGTTTTCACGCATGCAAGATCTGGGCACAGACAGTGTGCTGAAGTTTTGATAAGATAACAATAAACAGCAGCTGAAGACAGAAAAAGTCCAATGTGTCTCCCGTTCCCGACACAGAACTCTCGAGGAGGGTCTCCCCTGCCAGGGGAGCCCCCAGGGAGTTGCCCAACTTGGGGCCCGCAAACTCGTATTTGGTATTTGTATATTTTTACCTAGACTGCTTGTAATAATCTAATAAATTCCTGGTTTCAGCCTTAATTGAGATTTGTATAGTTCTGTATTGTCAGTGCAGATGTAGCAATTTGTAATAAGTGACATTTTTCAAGTGAAATTGATTCTCGTGCATTTGTCGATCACCAGTGCAGCTGTAGCAATCTGCAGGAAAAGCCATTTGTCAGCTGCACTGGGTGTTCTGTGATTTGTGCTGCCCAAAGCCATGAGCAGATGGAAATGCTGGAGGATTTTGGCCATGAAAATCTCTGGCCGTGCCCAGGACTTGCACTCAGGCTGGGCAAGGGAAGCACACATTTGGGATGGCAGCAGAGCCACACGTTGGCTCAGAACTCACTGCAAAGGCCTGCTGAGAACACTTTGGGACTCCACTGAGAGTAGAACTCCAAGCAGGAGCCACCCAGGGAGGACAAATCCACGCCATCCCAGGGGCAGCTCTTTAGGCAGCACTCCAAGTGTCCCTCTGAAGCTCGTCCTGGAGACCAGGAGCCAACAGGGATCCTGAGCCAGCTCCGCTGCCTTTGGCAGCACTTTGGCAAATGAGCTGCAGCAAGGGGGAGGCGACAGTGACTGTGACTGCTGCAGGCTGGGGATGAAGGAAGGGCCATGGACACAAGTGCCGAGATGCTCCAAAATCCAGGACAACTGGGGAGCAACAGGTTCTGACAAGCAGGAAAATGATGGAAGCCCTCTGTGTGAAGTGCCCTGAACTGCCAGGGGGGTTGCTGCTAGCATCAGCAGGAGCAGAAGGCAGCAGGATCTGCTTGTTTTCCCGGGTCTGTTTCTGGACACAGGCTCTGATGGCCCCTGCTCCCACAAAGCCTCTGCCCATGGAGGCTGCAGGGCAAAAGCAATCCCAGCGCAAAGAGAGGCTTTGCAGTTGAAGTCCACTGTCCTTTCGTTTAGGGGAGGAATGAGTGCAGTGCCAAAGCACAGCAGCTGGGCTGCAGAGCCCCTCACAGCTCTGTGTGTGTGTGTGCTGCAGGCCCACTGATGTGCCCATGCTGCAACATGTGCAAGAAGGACAAAGTGACCTGACTGTATTTTTAGCACAGCAACTCCTCCATCTGATGGCACACTTCCCCACCAGCCAGGGCGAGGCCTTGGCCAGAGCCAAAGCCTGCACTGGGAGGAGTTTCCCCCAAAATACCCTACAGAAGCCTGTATTTATGTCAATTGGGAAAGTTTCCTAAAGTGATACATTTCTTGCAGATAACTACACAAGGTTATACAGAGTTAGCCTGTCTCTGTAGTCGATTTTTAGCTAAATATTGATGGGGTTAATGACCCCAGGATCTATCTTGTAAGTCAGCTGTGGCTCAGGCTTGCTGCTCAGGCCTCAGCACATCAGACAGTGAATTTAGAGAATGTTTGAATTTAGAGAATGATAAAGGCTATAGTTTCTTTACTTCTTTTAGCCCAATACTTCTACTCTCAATAAATCATAAGTCTTTCTGTACATTCTGGCAAACAGACTATCCAAAATATTAATTGTTTCTAAGTGTTAAAATTATCCACCCTGAGAAACTCAGTCACTTCCAAAATGAGCTTGAAATAAGCTATTATTTTAAAACAAAACCAAAACTTTTTCTAAGGGAGGAGTTTCAAAAACTCCTCTGGGAAAACAATGCAGATGGTTTGAAGTACCCATTTCCTGCCAGGAGCAGAGGGATGCCAACCTGGGCAGAGTTCACACAAAGCTCATTTCAGTACAAAGGTGATACAAAAGTGATTGCGGACGGACAGAGGGGCTTTGCAGCTCTGCTGGGGCTGCAAAGTTCAGGCTGCTGTTCACAGCTGTAAAAGCAACTCCTGCTGCTGTAGCAAAGCTGTTTGAAGACACAGACAGTTTATTTATGAGCCAGGTCCTGGTGTGATGAAGAAGCAGCATCTCTACCCCAAAATCTACCAGCAGCATTACCACATCATTCCTCAGCCAATTTGCTGCCAGAACCTGTAATCCCAGGAGCAATTTCCAGGGAAAGGGGAGCAGGTTCTACTCATTCCTTCTAACAGCTCTTACACCATGGCAGAACTCTCAGCAGCCCAGATTCTCCTTGGAAAGGCAGGATGCTATCTTGCTTCTCACTTTTCAGGATTGCTCATCATTTACAAGGCTTTACTCATATATTCTGAATGCTTTCACCATGATAATGAATAGTCTAAGAGCCTGTGATGAAGTCCTTTTACTTTGTATCTGCTATTTCATGCAGGGAGGGGATGGAGGAAGGCAGGAGATTCCATGCTTCAGGGAAAGGACACCCATGAGAAACCTCTGACAGGTGCACCTTCCACGGAAATTAAATTTACAGGGGAAACATTACACCCTAGGAAGAAATGTCACAATTCAACTTCCCGTTTTGATTTTAGGAACAGGCTTCAAATGCTCCAAGCACAGGGACCACTGAGACTCTAAGACACACCACATCCCTGCCAAAATTCCCAGCAGCCATGACAAAATGGCTGCAGAAATAACGCAGCATCCTGGCCCTCCTGTTGTGTCAGGAATAAACTGCTGGGATTAGAGCCCAAGGGACAAAAGTTGTTCTAGCTGAGCATATTTTGAAAGGAGAGAAAGGAAGAGATCAAGCGTCTCTAGCGTAGAAGTTTAAAGTTTGTGAGAAATGTTTCCAAGAACTGGACAAAGGATGGGACAGCAGACAGAAAGTACCAGAGGCAGGACAACCAGAAAAATAAACCAAAAACAGCTTTAATAAGAATTTTTATTTTCAGCCTTCCAGCTTCCATGTCTTCTCTCTTAAAGTGTTCAGAGGCAGTTCTATAGCTGAACTAGACAGAACTGCAAGGTACCTATTTCTAACAATCTCTCTTCACAAGTTCTCTTCTGACTTTATAATCAAATACCACAAATTGTCATATTAAACACAGGTGACTGCTGCATTCTCCCTGGCTCCTCTTCTCAGGGATATTCCTGCTTTCCTTTCTGCCTGTTCTAATGTAATTTCTGCATTTCTACTAAATGTTAACATAATGACTGCCAGAAAGAGAAATTTTAAAAAAACACAGAGGTACAGAATGGAATTCTCCTTATAAAGATAACAAATTATTGTGAGTTGTGAGTAGCACCAGAGAAACAGACATATATATATATATATATGCATTAAACTTAAACCTAATGGGGGGGGGGAGGGGGGGAAAAGCTGTAAGCTAAAGACCACTCCTCTCAAAACAAATTCATGTGGGTAAATAGAATTCAGAGGTGCCTCAAGACATTTCCCGCATCAGATCTCTGGATTTAGGTTATCAAGACAGACATTTCTTATAACTGGCACTGACCACTAAGATGAAATTTGGATTATTCTTTCCATTATATACTTATCTACCACAGAGCCACAGCTTCTTGTGTTACTGCCTTTAAAACATCACAAACTCACAGGCTGTTTCCTATCTCGCCATCCCCCACAGTGGGAAAGAAAGAAATTCATTGAATCTTTCCAAGAGCATCTCTCCCTCACAAGTTCCCTGTTTGTTTCTGTTCTCTGGTTCCACTTACAGACGACGTGGGAAAGGTGGAGGAGGGATCACTACTTGTAAAGAGGTGAAAACCGTTTTAACCAGACATGGTTAAAATGGACTCAAAGATCGGAACGGGACGTGGGCAGGAAACCATCACAATTTCCAACGGTGGCCACATGCTGTCACCAACGCAAGGAGCTGCAAGCGGAGCCACAGCCTCCATGGCCTGTACCTGGAGCCGTGTAACACAGCTAAAGAGCAGGCTCAGAACAGACACTGCTAACGAGGTTTTCTGCAGGCACACCACTGCAGAGCTGAGGGCAGCACATCCCACAGAGCACCTTCACCCTCACACGGCTACAGATGTCTCACCTTGAGCTTTTCATTCTGTGTTGTTACTTCCTCAAGACCCTGGTGTAGTTCCTCCAGTTCATTAAGGCGATTCCCAGCAAGTCTTCCAGCTCTGCATTCATCTCCTCAAACTGTTGGGATAAACTGCTTGTAAATCCTGCTGTTAATGTGTCTCCTGAAAATGCTAATGAACTATCTGTTCATGCAGTAACAGCAATCACAGACTGAGCAGTCAGGTAACTTGACCAAGAGAGACAGAGTCTAATTCCACCAGGTGTTTTTTAAGTAGAAACCTCACACACAGATAAAATGGCTTACACAGAGTCACCCAGCTTTGTGGCACAGGATCTAAAAATTTAAGAAAAATTATGTTGAAGAGTTTGTTCAGTGGCTGCCGCAAAGCTTCCCATATGTTTCAGCAAGAAAATTATATCAGATCCCATTTTGGGATCAAGTCAGCAGGGAAATTTTGAGACAGGTAGATCCTTCCATCTCAAAATATACCTATATGGCCCTCCACAATATTGTTAAGAATAATTATGAAGCATTGCCACAACCATCATCTGACAAACCAAACCCCAGTTCTAACCCCAGTTCCCAAAACCGTACTCCTTTTTCTTCTCCCTCTCCCCCAAGACCGGGAATTCTTAAGGGAACAACACGCCAGTGCCCACAGGAGACCCCTGGCTCCCTCAAAAACTCTTGGGACCCCTGCCAGAGCAGTGCCAGCCACACTGCTCCAGACTCTCCCCTCACCCCAATTTCCGTGTACAGCCCCGTCCCAGAGTCATTTCGTTAGTTTCAATATCCCCAGTCCCAGTCTCTCCCAAAATGTCTCCCCACAAAGTGTCCTCCCTGAGGCACAAGATAGCGGACACCGCATGGCGCTTCCTGCCACTTTTGATCCCCCTTCCCATAAACCCCTTCCAGCTTCTTCCCTTCCTGCTTCTTCCCAAAACTCCTTCCTCCCGGCAACCAACCCCTTCTGCTCCCAAGATTTTCCTGCCTATACCTTCCCTCTGCTCACCTCCTCTCATGAATTATGCATTACCTCGCCCTCAGACTCCACCCCTTGGGGGAGTTTCCCACCAACATCCACATCCCTGGCCCTAACTCCGCCCCTTCTGCCTCTCCTCCAGTTCCCAGGACCTCAGTTCCAGTTCCCACGGTTCAAGTCCCGGGAGGGAGCGTGGGAACTGCAACCTACCCAATCCCTGCCTGCCTTCACTGCCGCACCAGTCACCTACACCCCGCAGCAGGGGGTAGGCCCGAAACACAATGGTCCCCCATATCGCAGCAAGTGATAAAAAGATGTATGTAAAGTCCAAAAAGAATTTGGCAGGGAAGTGAATTTTTCCGAGGTCTTTTAAAGGCAACATTATCCTCTGCTGAGTATGTACCAGCACATCTGAGGACTCTCTTTTCATGTTTCATAATACAAGCAGAGTTCTTAGTCTGGGAATCAACATGGAAAAGAAAAATAAAGCATTTGTTGCCAGATCTATGGGCTAATCAGGACACCTCTATAGATACGGATGGGACAATAATATCAGTAGATCATTTGTGAGGGGTAGGAGATTGGGACTCAGGCCCTAAACAAGCAGATAAGATTCCGCAGGAAGCATTAAAGTTAAGCAAGAAAGCAGCAGATAAAGAATTCTTTAAGTTAAAACCTAGCGGCCCAGTTATTAATTATCTTTGTATTAAGCAGAAATCTTTTGAGTCTTTTGTTAGATTCATTGATAGACTACATAGAGCCATAGACCTACAAGTACCAGATGAGGGGCTCAGGAGGGCGATCATCAAAGGAATCGCAAAGCAAAATGCAAATGAAGCCTGCAGAAACGTGATCCTCAGCCTCCCCTTGGACCCTGAGCCCACGTTACAGAATATGCTAGAAGTCTGTGCCAGAAAAATCATCATTCCGACAAGAGATCACCGAGAGCCTCTCCGACCTCCACCCAGGACAGTCTCCATTGCAAAACCTACACCCTTGCACTCGACTCGCCACTTCCTGGGGCCGCCAAGAGGGCCTCAAAACGACCCTTCATGCTATCTCTGACAGCAGGAGGGTCATTGGGCTCAATAGTGCCCAATGAGGGATGATTTCTTGAAATTTAAAAATCAAAAACAAGGGTGAGGAATTTCCCACCAGGGAGGAAATTAAAAACACTAGAAGATCAGCGCAGTCCCTCCCTTCGTGCAGACACAAATGAGGTGCGACAAGAACCATCATTAGAGAGGAGGGGCAGGGGTATTCAGCACGCACCTGAGGACACAGACAACAATATACCGGACATGACTTTAGCAAATAAGACAAATAATACAGGAGACAAAGTTACATTCTTATCCAGGTTTTGGCTAGGTCAAGACCCCGATCATCCAAAATCCATTCTTAACACCTGTTCTAATTTTTCCTCCCTTTAGGCTAACCTTAGCTGAGCCTCTGTACCTTAAAGACACAGACTGGCGGCTCACCACAGCTGACACCCAGAACCCCAGAACCTGGCAGAATATCCACTGCTCCACCCAATGCACCACCCCTTGAGGCTACGTCACCTGGTCACACTCCTTTTCCCACAACACCAACATCTCCGCCCTCTTCCTACATCACTTCGGTGCAAGGCTCCACTCTCCAGGACACTGCCCATCACCTTCCTGTTTCACACACCCCACCTTCCAGTTCCCACGGTGACGTGGGGGGTGGGAGCGCCGGGCCTGGGAAACAGAAAGTGATCAATGATGCCAATCCTCTGTTCCTGGCTCCAGTAACCTACAATGCAAGAGGGCAACATCCAAGATGGGAACCCCTCTCATATGAATGCATAGGGGAGCTCTGTGAAACCAAACGCAAATTTGGCCCTACAAGTGAATTCTTTAGGAGCATTTTAAAGGCAACATTTAACTCTAACACCAGGGTCCCTGCCAATTTGAAGCATCTGTTTAGTTGCCTGTTCCCTCAATCCGAGTATAAAATGTGGGAAGGAACTTGGAAGAGGTTAGCAGGGGACCTCCTTCCAGGTATTTTACAGAGCGCTGATTATGCCACAGACATAGAAGAAGATGAAATCACCACAGACCAGCTTGTTGGTGAGGGTGACTGGAGCCAGGCTCAGAAGCAGGCAGCAGGGATTCCTAGGGCTGTGTTAGGTCTGACAAAAGACGCTGCAGAGTGGGCATTCCTTAGCATGCCCTCTATGGAACCTGTAATATCTTGTATTGCTCTTAAGCAGTCTGTTACACAGACATTCATTGACTTTGTTGACCGGCTGAGAGCCGCTGTAGAGAAGAGGGTGGAAGGGCAGGAGTTGCAAGATCAGTTCACTCTAGAGATCATCACCACGATTGCAAATGAATCTTGTCAGCGGGTCATCTTGGGAATTCTAGCATCCCCTCCACCAACGCTTGATCAGGTTATCGAGGAGTGCACAAGAAAGGCCACCCTGATATCTGACGACTTGATGACAAATCCATGGGAAAGGTGGCTTCAACATCGGCGGCCCCAAGAACTCCAGCATCGAGGCCTTTTCCACCTAAACGCCAATGTTTTCACTACATGCAGGAGGGCAACTTCATCAGACAGTGCCCCTTCCTGGGAATGGCACCTCCACAGGGGGCAAAGGCAGGGGAGGGGGAGACCTTTAACCAGTCAAAAAAGTAATTGTGGAGCACGGACCTACCCCGCGTGATGACACAACTCGGGTAGGTCAAGGCATTGCTGCAAAGGCTGCCATACATCACATCATACCAAGTATCAGCAGCAAAGCTTATACCACAGACAAGACTGAACCATACCGGCTAAGACTCACTGAAGCCATTCATTTCTCCAACCAGGACTGGCACTTAATCACAGCGACAGCAGAGCTTCTGCCCCGCATTCGAGATTGCGAGACTCACACATGGAACAATCTACTAAACTGCAAGTACCTTGTCACTGGGGACACCAAGCACACCCCACATGAGATAGAGGTCCCTCCTGCCATCCTTTCATTCAATCCTAGGACTTTCTATTTCATGGTGCGCTGCGTCCACCCCCCTCTCTTCCTGCCAGAGGGACAGATCATTGCACAGGCCATTCCAGTGGCATTTTCCTCCCATTGTTAATTTATTATGTGGTCTCATTTTCTTTCAGATTCACATTAAGTCAACTTCTGTGTCCCTGTTCTTCATTTGGCTCCAGTATGTGGCCCTCTACCAGTTCTCTCTGGATGCCTGGATGGTCCCCCAGCCCCAGAGAAATGTATGGCTAACCCTGGCCCATGCCCTCCAGCAAGATCATTTGTGCCTTTCCACAAAGAAAGAAAATCCTTTCTACAGCAGAAAATCCAATGTCCACCTGCCTAGTGGGGATTCCGTCTAAGTTGGAGGAGGTTAGGGTTGTTTCTAGGAGCTTCAGCAACTGCTTGATCAGTGTGAGAAATGAGGCTCATTCTTTAAAATTTTTAAAGGTGTAATAAGGGATAAAGCAAAAGTAACAGCACTGGGTGCAGAGCCACATGTGTCGCTGCTTAGGCAGGAATGGAAATTAGGAGACTCTATCTTCAGAAGGCAAAGAATAATCTTTATTAACAAGTAGCATTCCTTTTTTATAACCAGGATTGCTAAGGTGAAATATGATTGGTCTCAAAGTGAAAACCTTTCACTCCATTGGTGCACTATGAATGGCACACTGTGGTAGAACATATCTATAAACAACATGAACAGAAAGACAGATAATAATTGCTTTCATTCCTTCTCCTAACTTTCCCAGGCTAGGCCTAGGTGAATTCTTTCTCTTTTCTCTCTGACTGAACTGAGAATATCCACACACATGCACACGGTTAACTATAAAAACGCTTACATACTTTTTCATTGTATTAGTCAAATATATATTCATGAAAATTATGCAGATTCACACATTCCTTTGAGTGTACATGTTCCAGGAATTTTTTATCTTAGTTCAACCCCTTGAAATAGAGATTTTTAGAATTCACCTAAGTTAACAAAATTAATTAATCATTCATATTCTAGCTCGTAGACTTATGTGTTGAATTTTAACCTTTTACTTAAGAAACCTCTGCCATAGTAGAAAGAGCAAAAGAAAATGCAAATTTCTAAAGCTTCTTGCATAAAGAACAATGTCTAAGGATGCAAAGAACCCAGATAAAGAAGCTCCTCTGTCCCTAAGCCTATCAAGACTGATGGACTACTCAGATCAGCACCAAAAGACCAAAAGCACACAACCAAAAACGAAAAATTCAAAAGTTCAATCATGAAGAAGACCACAAATTTCAGCCTCAAGAGACCACCTGCAGGACCACCACAGCAAACCTCACATGCCTAGAAGGGTGTGGACCTATTTAGCATAAAAGGCAAGGACAGGTTGAATATGCATGAAGAGTTGTGGAATGTATTGCATATAGAACACCTTTGTGAATAAAGGTGTGGGCCAGACTGAGGCTCAGAGCACAAGTTTTTAGAGAGATAATATCTCACTTGCCTGTGTGCCCAGTGCTGGCAATACAAACCCAACTCATAACTACCCCAGGTTGTGGAGTCTATTTATTTATTCTGCATATCTCTTCATCTGACCTAATCTTCTTACAATACATGCCACAATGCAGATGTGATTTTGAGAGTCTTGAATTTTATTTCATGGAAATGCCCTGAATGGTCTGTGTTTAGAATTACTGATAGCCAAAGGGTCAGTGGTAGATTCCTCCTTGCTCTTTCTAGAAGTTCTAGCCATTTTTACAAGTACTTCCAATCAACATCAGCTATTTCACTACTTGTCAACTAGTTACAACAATGAAAGGCAGTAGTTCTTATTTCACAGTTACAATTACTTCTGCAAAAGTTAATGTTATAATACACATTACATAACCTCTCTTTTAATATTTTGTGAAAGCCTAAACTATAATATATATCACACCAAGATATACAATCTACACAAGGAATAGGGTATTAACCATAAAAAGCTGACAAATTATACTGTATCAAAAGCAGTTAAAAAGAGGTTACAAACTGTACTATATCAAAATAATTTACTAAAGCCAGTAACAGCAAAAGCCAATAGCTACATAAATTATGCATAACAATCAGTTAAAAAATGGTTTCTGCAGATGGGATTATGAAGGCAGTGGATTTTGATGGGGGAACTCTTTATACAGGGGGATCCTTCAAGGGATTATGGCTGCTTTGAGATTTCAGCAAGACCTCCATACCCCCTGGCACCCTGAGAATTCAGGTCAAGTAGAAAGGATGAATGGAGGAATAAACACCCTTTGAAGCTGGTGACAGAAACTAAGATGCCATAGGTACAGCTTTTGCCATTAGCTTTGGCAAGAATGAGAGCCAAAGCCATGGGAATATTCAATTATTCCCCTTTGAATTGTTTGAGATTCTTAACTTGTTCATTTTCAAGGTGGCAGAAAGGAGAAGATCTATATTTGAACTAGTACGTAGCCAAGATGCCATGTCTTGTGAAATCTCTTTGACAGGAAGCCCAGTTAGCACCGACGCTGCCTTTGGACTTTGCTGTTCATAACATCCAACCGGGATTTCAGAGAGAGCAACCAGGAGATCTGAACATGGATGGACCCATCATACTCAAGTCAAAGTCTTGAAAGCCCCAAAGATTTGGACATCTCATCTGGAAGAAAAGCACAGGAGACCTAGGCTATCAGTAGCCATGGACAAAGACTTCTAGTGATTAATGGGTTAATACATACAGTTAATATGAACTGTAATTATCTACTTTATTCTCTGTGTTTACTTGCCATATTTGGTGCAGGGACCAGACAAGGAAAAGTCGTCAGGGGGTTTCAAATGGTCCACGTTGTGAAGAAGGGTTAATAATAGCTAGGGTTTGTGAAGACAAATTGAGAAGTAAGAAGAGGAGGCATTGAGAGGAAAGATGTGTGCTAATGTCTTTACAAATAATTTAATGGTTGATACTGATTACAAGTAATTGAATGGCAGGGACATTAATGGGGTTTTAATGTCTCTGCTGACTTCAGCCAGCACGTTTGTTGCAGAACTCACACAGTTTGGCTCCTGAGATAAACAAGTGGGTCTGCACAAGCCTGAACTTCAGAACTTTGGGGTAGAACAGGAGGTTCAAGGGGGGATATGGTATAGGCGGTTCAGGAAGGCTGTACCTCAGGCAAAGGGGAAAGGCAGGGGGCAAACTGCAGCCTGGAGTTTAGGATAAAAGGAGGCTGTGCCCTCTGAAACACCAAGAGAAAACCTGATGGTCATGTGCCCCAGTTGCCTTTTCTCCCTTTATTAGAATAAAGGTGAAGGGACTAATTTGTCACCCTTCTGGACATAAACCCCAGCGTTTGTGAATTTTCCTGATACCAGGAAAGTGTGGACCCTTTGGAAACATCCCAAGCCCATGTGGATGTGTTCCTCTGCCACCTGCTCCAGGTGACTCTGCCTTGGCAGGGGGTTGCACAGGGTGATCTCAACCCTGCGATTCTGCGATTCAGCTTCCCCCACACACCAGCCGCTCCCAGAGCTCCTCCGCTCTCCCGCATCCCGCGGGGGTCCTGCCCCTGCCCCGGCACCTCCCCACAGCGCCAGCCGGACACGCCGCGGGCCCGTCCCTCCCTCCGCGGGTGTGCGCTGCCTGCAGCCCCCAGCGCCCCCTCCGTCCTCCGCACGGCACCTCCCGGCTCTCTGCGGCCCCGGCCCTCCCCACAGAGCCGCCGCCGCCCCGTCCGGCCGCCCTTTCACGCTCGCCCCTCGGCAGCGGCAAAGCCAGCACCGACCCCGCACCAAGGACGGCGGCGCAGGCAGAGCTGCCTCACCCACACGCGGCCCCGGCGGAGCGGCCGCCTCCCTGCCCGCCCCTGGATGGAGCCGTGTCCCGGCCGGACCGGGGGGCAAGGGCGTCACAGATGCTGAATGTGGGCAAAACATCAATGGTCTGTCCTGGCCATGGTGTGGCAGGAGGGCCAGGACACTGATCGTCCCCCTGCATTCGGCACTGGAGAGGCCACACCTCGAGTGCTGTGTCCAGTTCTCGCCCCTCAATTCAGGAAGGACACTGAGGGGCTGGAGTGTGTCCAAAGGAAAAGCACGTCTTCAAGTCTCTTCATCATTTCACCTTCTCCCATTTGACCTGTCTGCCTGGAAGCCAGGAACTCTGTTTGCAACCCCTAACAAATAAGGAAACTATTTAGACTAAGACCTTTTTCCTGACTTTGGCTATGCAGAAATGAGAATGATTTTGTTTTCACTGGAAAAGAGCTAGAGTTTCGCATGGGATTTCTCAGTTTGGACCTTTCTGGAAGCTCCTGCACTTGCCTTGGTGGTTTGGGGCTGTATTGCAAAGCAAAGACAGAAGAATGACTGCAGCCAGGGAACGAGAGGGTTTGCACCTGGCCCTGCCGTGCACAGCCCACCCAGCCCTGGGAGCCGCCCTGTCCGTGCTGTGTATGGCTACTTGAGCCATAATATCCTGCTGCTCAACTTCCTTGAGAAAAGCTGCCATCTTTTTGGGAAAGGGCTCTTCACTAACAGTTTGACTCACGAGTGGCTCACTGATGTCCCTCTCATTCCCAAGTCCTTTCAGATCTACAGTTGCCTTTTAGGGATGTACCCCTGTTGCTCCTTTCATTTCTGTGGCAACCTCTTTGCCTACCATTTTCAGGAATGAGCCAGAAGAGGCAAGGTTCACCGGAAGGACATCCTGGGTCATTTAATTTGAAAAATTTTACACTTGGATTTTCAACAGTGAATTGTCATTGGCCCAGACTTCAAAATCTCTCTGCACACTCGTGTTTCAATGTGAAAGTTTTTACTCCAAAATAGTACCTTTCCCTGAATTTTAGTAAAAAATTAAATGGGAGAAAAGTCTTCCACTTAAGTGTTTTTGCTTCATGAAAATTCCATGGAAATACCATATTGATCCAGAACACAGTGCTTTATTTGGATACTCCTGAAAACTCCATGCCTTCCTTCTCCCCATCCTTTGCTCAATGCAAGGAATAGCAACATGTCTTATGCCATATTTGTTGCCAATGTGTTTGTTTGAAGATCATGCATTTAGTAATGTTATGTTAAAATCATCTGATCTGGAATCCCTTCCCAACTTCAAAATTTACACACTTCATTTGTTTCTCCAGCTGCACCACACCTAGACGTCTCTTTCACCTACTTTCTCTGTTGTAATTGACCGGTCCTTACTCTCTTTGATCACTCATTTGGTCAGGTAAGACTAAAATGCAATGGTCCCTTTGAAACATGGTGATCTTTTCAGTATATTTCTTATTTTCCCATTTATTAGGTATCAAGACTTAATTCTGTCATGTAATAAATACAGACCTTCAGCTATAGAGGCAGAAGACATGAATTCCTTTCAAATTGGCTCAGTAATATTTATTTTATCTTCAGACTGACTCATGAACTGTTTCAAGTTTAGATAAGCAGTTAATGCATCCATGACTCTTAAGAGACTGCGAAAAGATGATTGTGAGCAAGCAAATAATGGCTTTCTTTGGCACGCAGCAGACTCTGTAGTTTTAAAAGAGAATTTTGCTACATTTTGTGAGTTTTAAAGGAGAAAATGGAGAACAAAAATCTTTAATGTTTGGAAGTATCATATATAAATATGCAAGTGTTAATGTGAGAATCTACAGATTATCCTGCTTAATGATACATGTAGTTGTGCTGGTTTTTTATTTGCTCATAGGTATGTTTGTGTAAATAACCCCATGTAAAGGATTTTTTATAACACTTTGCAGGAATATTTAAATCGGATTTATATTCATTCTCTAACCCCGTGTGCTGTGGAAAGAACACTAATGCCTATATAGCGAGGTTTCCTTTTACAAAAACTCTTTTTTCCTATTAGTTTCCAACTTGTTCCCTGTTCTGCTTGGGTCAACAGAGCAGTGCCACTCTGTCTCCATCTGGAATGTGTCCCTTTCTTCTTCCTGTTCCAAAGTCACCTTCAATCCCTGTCTCCCACAGTTCTGCTGGATGACAAGTGCAGCAGCAGTTCATTATCTCAATACCTGTGCATTATTTGCTGCCATTCTGCAGAACCCAGTAGAGATGTGTAGGCTGTGCAACAAGTGGTGGATTTCTCTATTTTCACACCTATATATTGTCGTGGACTTAATGCTGTTTCTGCTCCCAAAGTCTCTCTAGGTCCATTTATCTACTGCTATTGCTCAGGGCACAACATACCCAGTGCTTTTCAGCTGGAACAGAATTGTTTTAGCAAACATCTGTGTGAATGTTCATGCAGATACAGTGCAAGATAGGTTTAGGAGAGCTGCATCATACAAAACAAGAAGAGTGTGCATTTTTAGGAGAATCTGAAGGAGAGGTAGTTCTTGCACACTGGACAAGAGCTCAAAGTGCCATTTGTTACAGAGCACCCTGCAGATCATGCTGTGCTGCCTTTGCGCTCGGCCTGAGGTGCCATGTGCTGGTCTCTGGGCTCGTGCATAGCCAAGGAGATCCCCGTGGAAGGCACTCTACAGCCCCATGAACGCACAAGAACTTTATGACGCATTTAAGCCTCACACACATGCAAAAAACCCTAAACCAAAGTAAAACACCACAACAATTCTTGTAGGTACTTTTATATGGACTGCAAACATGCAAAACTTCAGAATGAGATTTTCAAAAGGAGTATGTCTTCACCGTGTTCTAACAGTTTTTCAAACAGAGGCAACAAAAATATTAAAATTCTGGAAGCTCTCAAATCCTTTCATCTCAGTCTAATCCTGAAAATAAATTTATGTTATGTGTCTTCTGAAAAATAGGCTTAATTATATTCTATTAAGGAGAATTTTTTTCTTCGTTTTTTTTTGGGTTTTTTTGTTTTTTGGTTTTTTTTTTTTTTATCTGCTCTCTAGTACTGGAAAGAAAGCAAGATCTTTCTTGTGGCATAGAATAGCAGCAGAAAGAAGAATTTAATAGACTGTATTTAGAGCTTCATTTTTCTTACCGGTTATTTTTGCTGGAATTGCTAGACAGCCAAGCTGATAGGATATGGGTGGAGCAATGGATGATGTCTACCCCAGCTTTACCCAAGCCTTTGAGTGTCTCCTAGAGAATGCTTAAACACAAATTGCCAAAATGCCCAGCAAGGAAGACTGAAGAAATGGATGAGGACTGGCACAAAGTAAAGCTGGAGGCAAGTCAGGAGTGCTCTGACCCCCAGAGCCTGATCCTGGGGCACATACTCTTTACTGTCTTCATTCATGGCCAAGCTGGAGGAGCAGTTTACCCTCAGCAAGTCTGCAGACAATATGAAACTGGCAAGAGCACCTGATAGCTCAAATGCTTTTGCCGTTCAGAGGGATCTCGGCAGACTAAAGAATTGGCCTGAGGGGAATCTGATGGCGTTCAACAAAGGGAAATTGAGAAGTCTTGGACTTGGGCAGGAATAACCCCGGGCCTCAGGAGCTGCAGGAGGCCAACTGCCTGGGAAGCAGCTTTTTTGTTTTCCTCCCTTGCCGGCTTGGGGTTGGGCTGCAAAGCACAGGCGGAGGGATGGCTGCAGCCAGGCACAGAGAGGGTTTGCACCTGCCCCTGCCGCGCCGAGCCCGGCCCGCGCCGGGGGCCCGAGCGCAGCGCCCCCCTCAGGCCGCGCGCCGCCGGCGCAGCCGCGGCCGTCGCGCTGCGGCCGTTGCGGCGGCACTCGGCGATCGGTGCCATGGCGGAGCTGCCGCTGCCCGCCGGGCTCTGCGCCAGCACCTTCCCCGCCAAGCTGTGGCGCCTGGCGAACAGCCCCCGCGTCCGCTCCGTGCGCTGGGACAGCCGGGCCCAGGGGCTGCTCATCGACCGCTCCCTCTTCGAGCGGGAGCTGCTCAGCCCGGGCGACGCCGCCGGGGCGGGCGGTGAGAGGGCGGGGCCGGCCCCGGACTCCTTCCAGGCGTCGCACTTCGGCAGCTTCGTGCGGCAGCTCAACCTCTACGGCTTCCACAAGGTGCCGGGCAGCGTTGGCTCAGCTGCGCCGGGCGAATCCGGACGCTGGCTCCACTACAGCAACCCCAACTTTCGCCGCGACCGCCCCGACCTCCTGCTCCGCATCAAGCGCCTGACCAGGGCCAACAGGCAGCGGCTGGCGGCGGGGCTGGAGGTGCGCAGCCGCCAGCCCAGCCGCTTCCAGCAGCTCCACGCGGAGCGCGCGGTCCCGTCCTTCCCCGCCGGGCAGCCGCCCGGAGCCGGTGAGACAGGGCGGGAGCTGCGGGCGCGGAGGGCGGCGGGGCTGAGGCCGCGGGCACTGCCCGGCGGGGCAGGAGCGGGCCCTGCCCGCTCTGGGGCTGCTCAGCGCAGCTGCCCCGGCCGGCACAGGGGCTGTCCTGGGGCAAGGCAGCTGTGCCGGCAGGGCCCGGGAGCTGTGCCGGCTGTGCCGGGCTGCCGGGGCTGCGGGACAGGCCCGCCGCGGCTGCGCTCACGCGGCTCGGCTGCAGCTGGCCCGGCCGTGCGCCCTGGCTGGCGCTGCTCCTTGCCAGCCCTGGGGTGCTTGGGGAGCTCTCCGTGAGTGCGTGTGAGCTGAGGGCTCGGTCCTGGTCAGGTCCGCTGGGAGGGACCCCCCTGTCCCTCTGGGGCAGCGGGCAAGAGAGCTGCAGTTGGGGTTCTGGCAGTTGGCCCCTGCCGGGGAAGGGCAGTGGGACAGTTTTCCCAGACAGTTGAGCCAATAGGGGAGAGCAAAGTAGACAAGGAACTGCTAGTTAAATAGCCCCACAGCATCTTGGATTCTTTTTTTTTCCTTTCTCACCCAGTTGGGAGGGTGGGAGCTTTTGTCTTCCCTGACATAAGTACAGTTGCTGCCAAGGGAAGCACACCCAAATCCCAATAATGATCCAGCCCTTCCTTTGCTTCCTTTCTTCTTTCCTCACTCCTACACAGTGCTCTCCTAGCAGGACCTCAATGCTGCCTCACCTGAGGGTTTAGAGCTGCCTCCAGGCCCTTCCAGGCAAAGTGCAGGTGCTGAGTAGTCTGTTTTTCCTAGCATCTCCCGAGAAAATCTTTACCTCATCTGGATTTCTTGGGGTTTCAGCTGGCATGGGCCCAGCTGTGAGCTCATCATCCCAGTGGGTCCCATGGAGCGTAAATGCCACCCTGAGCTCATCGTTCCTCTGTTTCCTATAGACCATCACAGCCCTTCCATGGCCTCTCCACAGAGAAGCTGCTGCACATCTTCCACATTTTCCCTCATTCTTTGAATGAAGATAAACTAGGACAGTGATAGGAGATTGCAGATATTTAAGACTGTCTGCCCTGCAAATCAAGCCATGCCATTGAAATGAGCTCTGTGTGCTCCAGAACAGCTGCACCAGCAGCATATGGCCTCAGCCTCAAGGTTGTTTTTAGAATAAACTCACTAATTTCAGTGTGTGTTTCTGAGGATCTGGGCTCTTCCTGGGCGAATCTACATTCTGTGGTCTTTTGTGATGAGAAACTCCAGCAGCCAAATCCCAAAGCTGCTGAGAAGATACAAAAGGCTGTGATTAGAAGGTGTCTTTGTGTGTGTGTGTGTCTATACCAGATTTACAATCCATGGTAAAATCTATGTACATGTCAATTAGGATAACTATTTAAGAGGAAGAACTCACTTTTCCAATTCCCTGGGAAGTCTGAATACATTTTTGGAACGGAGGTTGCTGTGTGCTTCTTGTGATGTTTGATCCAAGGCAGCACTAGAGCTCTGCATCGCAAAGCGACATTCAGGAGCCTGACCAATGTGTTTGGATTCTTGCAGCCACCAAAGACACTTCAGCCCCCTGTGCTGCAGCTGTCCGTGCTGGTTTCATAGCATGGACAGCTCCCAGCTGGCTGTGGAGTACTCCTGGGGAAGAGGAATTGCCCCCAGTGGATCTGGACATGGTGCTTGAGACACTGGAGGAGATGTTTTCTCCGTCTGCTCAGGTAACTGCATTGCACAAGATGAAAGGGGCTGGACTGAGAGCTTTTGAATGTTGTTGCAGGGCTGAGAAGCAAAGGCTTCTTGAGTTCAGCTGTGAACAGACAGCTGTGAACAGTGCTTGCTAAAGCAAGGTTTCCTGAAGAAGAGGGAATGAAAAATTCTGCCCCCTGAGTAAGGATGAAAAGGTGTGAGCCTTTTTGGGTTGGCCAAGTTTGGGTGCTCGTTTTCCTGGGAAGAATCCCTCCTGCAGGGGCATTTGTGGTGAGGAAGTGGAAGCTCCATAGGTTCTAAGAGGCTTTGTTTGATGGAAAGAAGAGAGGAGTGTTTGGAGAATTGCCACTGAAGGCAAAGTGTCCCGTGCAGGGAGGGCCATGCGAGAGGTGCCTCTGTTCCAGCAGCAGATGTGGAGATGTGGGCTCTGCCTCTTTTGGGTGGGAAGGCCAAGGCAAAGCAGGGCTGGGCTGCAGCCGCTGCTGCTGTGAGAGGCCTGCCGTGCCTGCAGGCGCTCCCAGAGCCATGGGTGGGGCTGGGCTGGAGCTGCAGCTTTCCTCTCAGTAACCTGGTGCCTGCAGTCCAGTTTCCATCTGGGAAATCCTCAGCTGGGCAAACTGGCCAGTCTTGCTGTCCATGTTGCAGAGCTCAGTCGCCTTGCTCTTGGGCGTCTCTGTGGCAAGAGATGTGTGTTCCCACACAGTCCCTGTCAAGCTGCAGCCTGGATGAAACTTCTGTGCTCAGGGCTGTGGAGGGAGGAGCACATCCCTGTGCTAGGAGCTGGCAGGACTCCTTCCTTAGCAGCCATTCCACGTGTTCAGTGTCACATCCATGTCCAACACTGTCAGCTTTGACAGTTTCTGGACCATGTTTGAAGAAGTCAAATCTTTTTGACAGTTGAAGGACTTTGGGGCCCAGACTTCTTGTTAGGAACAAGGGATTAAGAGTGTGAGCCACAGAGTTGTTGGACCAGGTGTTCTGTGTAACTGCTGAGAAGGGTTTCTTTCTTTCTGTTTCTCTTTGAAGGAGAATACTGTTGTTGTGCCTGAGTCTTCAGGAGGGGAGCCTGTGGACAAGGCTGCAGCAGAGGGAGCTTCCTCGGGCACGCAGAGCTGCACGAACAGTTCCCAGGAGCCCGAGGAGCCTGGTAAGGACAGAGCCCCCATTGGGTTAGAGAGGTGTGAGACGGCTGCTCTGAGCCTGCCTCTGGCAGGAAGATGAGATGAGAAGAGCTGAGTTCTTGTCTGCAGGGTTGGTGCTCCCCGGTGCCTTTAGTTCAGATCCTGCACTGGCACAACGTGCCTGAGCCCTGCCCTCCACCCTTCTGCAGGGGCTCTGACACCGTCTCCATTTATTAAATCAATGTAGTACCAGTCTGCTGGCAGCTAGAGTGATATACATTAAAAATACAAGCACCAGAAGCTCTGAGACTAAACAAATCATTAAGTCATAAATCCAGTAGCTCAAGGAAAAACTGAAATTACCCCAAATTAGCGAGAACTAAATGAGAGAGCCCTTTGGATTGGCATTCTTGTGCAAAGCTGGTGTAGCCTGAAGGCCTGGTAGGGAGCTCTTTCCCTCCCAGCTTTTAATCCCAGAGCTGGTGGTTGTTTGGAGGAGCTGTTGCTCACTGCAGAGGGCAGTTTGTAGGTGGCAGGGAACGGTGCTAGTTCATAACTCAGCCCCCAGCAGCCCTCAGCTTCAGCCATTTCAGTGAGGACTGAGGTCAGTCTGTCCTCAGAGGACAGAGGGAGCACAGAGAAAGAACAATCCTGGGCTTCTCTGTGGCAGCTGGGACTGTCTGTGTTTCAAGCTCTCATGGGTGCCATTTGCACTGCGAGTGCAACTTTACCGAGGTACGTCAATGCTTTACACAGTTTTGAACAGTTAGAAGGATCTCTGTTCTTTAATGAGCAGGTCTGAAATTGCCAACTAAGAATCTGCCTTTCAGGCCATCTTTGACAGTCGCTGGTATTAGGACAATTACTTCCAAAGGGAAGGATGCACAGAGGCCAATATTGACCCAGCATTCCTTTTGCTTCCCAGATATCCACCTGATCTACCTTGCCAGGAGGGCTGCCCTGCGTGGGAAGAAGGATCAGAAGGACAGCCTGTGACCATCGGGCAGGTGGAATCCCTCTGTTTATACATACTTCCATAGATTCCTGTAGTTCTATTTATCTATCTATATAGTTACAGCTATAGATTTATAGATGTTTGTTTATCTAGTTAAACATATATATATATTTATCTTCATAGATGTGATAAATTTATATTTTTATATATGGAGTAATGTTTATACATTTTTAGATTTTTCATTTATAGATGTATAGAGTAAGATGTATATATATGTATAAATATGCATAGTTATGTAGTTAAGAGTTATATGATTATTTAGATGCGTAGATAGAACTGTGTAGGCCTGGGCTGCATTTTTCCCTCTTTCTCCCCTGGGCTGCCTTTTTCACCTCTCGCTTTTCCCCTGTGCCCCCCGTGTCCCCTCTCCCTGTGCTGGTCCGAGCTGGGGCCGGGCCGGGCGGAGCAGCAGTTCCAGCCCGGGTGTCCCTGGAGCGCTGGGAGCTGCCGCTGGCCCCAGGCACTGTCCCCTGAGGAGCTGCTGAAGGACGGTGAGAGCGAGGGGCCGAGGGCCGGTGGCGCTGAAGGGACGGTGACCCTGAGGTGCTGCTGGGGCTGAGGGTGTGGGGCAGCCGGGGGCCATGGTGGCACTGAGGGGACAGGGAAGTGGCACAGGCCGAGGGCGTGGCGGGTCGAGGGGGACGGGAAGGGTCAGAAGGGCCTGAGGGGGCTAGAGGACTGTGAGGGCTGAAGAAACTGAAGGGGGCTGGGGCTTTGCCCGGAGCATGGCGGGGCTGAGGGGATGGAGGGGCCGGCAGGGAGCACAGAGGGCTCCGGGACTGCAGCTCTGCCGGGCCTTGGAAGCAATTCCAGAGCCTCCGCTTTTGCCACAGCCGCACTGAAGAGCTCGAGGACGGCCGGAGGCTGACGGGAGCCAGCAGGGAGAAGCTGCCGGCCAGCAGCAGGAGCAGGACCGGGGAGCTGCTGCTGCCAGCCTGGAGAGAGCCCGGGTGAGGCCACAGCCCGGGGAGGCAGGGTGGGGCTGAGGGCGGCGGGGCTGAGGCCGCGGGCACTGCCCGGCGGGGCAGGAGCGGGCCCTGCCCGCTCTGGGGCTGCTCAGCGCAGCTGCCCCGGCCGGCACAGGGGCTGTCCTGGGGCAAGGCAGCTGTGCCGGCAGGGCCCGGGAGCTGTGCCGGCTGTGCCGGGCTGCCGGGGCTGCGGGACAGGCCCGCCGCGGCTGCGCTCACCACGGCCTGGCCCGCTCGGCTGCTTTTTCCTTCTGGCCCTCCTGGGGAGGCTCTGAGATCTTCTCCTCCCCGATGGAAGTGCAGCTGCTGCCAAGGGAAAGGTCCCTGTACTGACTCAGTGTTCCCTTTGCTTGCCAGCTGTGCCTTCTGCCGTCCCTGTCCAGCAGAGCTGCTCTGCACAGGAGGAAGAGACCGAGGGAGAAGCTTTGGAGATGGGGCAGCTGGGATCCTTCTGCTTTGTAGTTCTGCTTAAAGATGTCTGGACTTGCACATGAACACAGATAATTACCTGGATATTTCCATATGTTTGTTGCTATTTGTATAGGTTTATTTCTATGTGTTTGTTTTTATATTTATATATGTATTTATATGCACATGTATGTAATAAATGTGTACATATATATCTAAAAATCCATATTTATTTCTGTATATTGTGGTGGTTTTATATATATATATTACTTTCATTATGTATGCAGTTGTTTAGCTATGTAATTCTATCTATTGAGTTCTTGGTAGAGGGTTATTTAAAGAGAGAGATTGATATTTTTGTGTATCTACGTGCTGCGGGTCACAGGGAAGATGTTCTCCAGCCAGCTCACTCCTCGAGACCTGTGTGCAGTCACGAGGGTAGCCACCCCCAGATCTCCACTGAGATCTCCTGGGTGGTGGTGCTTGCCGGGGACTTGCAGCTCCCTGCAGCAGACAGCTGTGGCATGGGTAACACAGCGGCAGCACAGTGCGAGAAACCGAGGCAAAGGAATAAAGAGGAGTCACTTGTTTGAATTCTAGGGAGTTTTATTCCCCAGAGGATTCAGGGACAAATGACAATAACTGAGGGCAAAAAGCTGCTTTTAATGAGAGCGGGATTTAAGGAAGGACACAACCTTTTACCAATAGGAAGGCATCAGGGGAGGGGTGCAGGGTAAGGACTATCCAATAGAAGCCACCAAGGGGAAGGAGCAAACCTTGCACCCCAATCTTGTTTCGAGGAAGGGATGAAGGACAGGGAACACTCCAGAAGAGAACAAAGGAGATACAAGGAGATTGACAGGTGGATTGACATCCATTTGTGGAAAAATTTTGGGGTAAACAACTCAGGACTGAACCATTACAAAGCCAAATGGGGTACATGGAATGCACCCTTACAAACTTGTAACAAGGAATATGTAAAACCTACTACAGAAGAACAAACTTCAAGACAGAAGACAAACACATTTTTGTATTCCTAGATGGGTTTTACACTCGTGGTAATATGTAATAAATTAAGTTGTGAAACAACTAATTGATCTTTGTGTACAGTGAATTGTTGTAGAGGTTGGCAATAAATTAAGGCTTGCTAACTGAAGTTGGTATTTGTATATTTTTACATAGCATTGTTTGACTAATGTAATAAGTTCCTTTTTTAACATAAATTAATACTTGTATAGTTCTGTATTCTCAGCGTGGGTGTAGCAATTTGTAATAAATGACATTTTCCAACTGAAATTGATTCTCATGCATTTGTCCATCAGCAGGCCATGAAAATCTCTGGCCGTGCCCAGGACTTGCACTCAGGCTGGGCAAGGGAAGCACAGATTTAGGATGGCAGCAGAGCCACACGTTGGCTCAGAACTCGCTGCAAAGGACTGCTGAGGAAACTCCAGGACTCCACTGAGAGTAGAACTCCAAGCAGGAGCCACCCTGGCAACAGAAATCATTCACAATGAAAAAAGAGAGCAAATGTGGCAAAGCAGACGTGGGGATACTCTGTGAGTCTGATAAAATGCTCTCAATCAACGCTGCCTAGCACATCTGCAAAAATACTTTGTTAAAAACTGAGCACCTCCCATGAAATACAGATTTCACTTTCCCCTTTACTTACCTTGCTCTGTGAGTGGAGACACTCTCTCCTTTTCACTGAGAATGTTTGCCCTTCAGCACCTGACATGAAATCAAAGGTTCTCTACTGCCACTTGGCACCATACCTGAAAACAGCCCTGCCCTCGTGACAGTGTTTGCAAAGTCTTCCCTCCTCCTGTCCCCACATCTCACAAACGGAACCATCCCCTTCCTGTGCAAACTGTGCCTGAGGTGAGTGAGGGCTCCAGGAGCTCAGGAGGGTGCAAGAGCCCTGCAGGTGGAAGGTTTTGCAAAGCTTCCTGAGCATCAGTAAACTCTGGCTTTGCCAATCTTCCCCTGGAATATTGTGCTACTCAAGGATGATCTTGGAGGACACTGCCTCCAGCTCACTCAAGTAAAGTTTGTTTTCTTCAAGACTTGAATAGAGGAAAATGAAAATTGTAATAGTAAGTGTGAAATTTGGGCTTTGGTGCAGCTGGGTTTGCTCCATTATTTGCAGTGGAAAGTAGGGTAAAAGCTTTAAATTCCCAGCAGAAGCTGACTACCAGCCCACACAGACCTGAACGAGGCCCAGGTGTGTTTGCTGCATGCTGGTCCCAGGGAAAAGTTGGAACCGAGTCCCCTTTTATTGCAGCTGGAGCCCGTCTGTACTGTTGTCTCCAGGGCTGTCTGTGGTAAGACACGGCAATCCAGCCAGAAACGGTGGATATGAGAATTCCAACAGCAACCTGCTTCTCCAGAGGGAGGGACGAGGCCAGCCCGAAAGCCTGAAAGGTGTTCTGGGTCCTGGAGAAGGCCAGGCTGTCCTTGTGCAGGGATGGCCTTCAAGGGGACCTCACACCTTGTGCTGCTGACAAAGGACAGCTGCTGGCCTTCCACAAAAAGCTTCTTTTGTTCAGCTCTTTGATATGTTCCAGCCAGCAACAATTCCTGCTGCTCACACCAGCCCCTTTCCAAGCAGGAGGAATTTGTGGAAGCAGCCTGACAGCTTAGTGGTAGGAGAATAAAATACTCAGCTGAGTGTTATCCACTCTCTGCCAGAAGCTGCATCCTCAGCCCCTTATCTCTTCCAGTTGTCTCTGACGTGCCAGAAGCAGCAGGAAATCACTGATCCTGGAAAAGCAGAAGGAGGAGAGGCAGTTAGTGGCTGGTCCCTGGAGGCCATGGGAGCAGTGAGAGCCATCCAAAATAGGATCTCTGCTGGGTTGTGGAGCTAAGTGACCAGCCACCAATGCTCTGTGTGAGACTGGGGCCATCTGTGTATGTGAGCATGGAAATCTGACCTTGCAAAACAGAGAAAAAGGGCTCCTTAGGTATTTGCCACAGCTTGGAGGGGCTCTGAGTCACCTGCTTCAGTGGAAGGTGTCCCTGCCCATGGCAGAGGGGTTGGATCTAGAGGGTCTTTAAGGTCCCTTCCAACTCAAGGCCCTCTGTGAGTCTAAATTCCAAACCCAGGATGACAAGGAGATCACAGCAAACCTGGGTCCTGCTACATTACTGGAGGGTGCCTTAGTCACTTGTGTCCCCTGGAGACTGGTTTGTATCTGGAGATATTTT
Source organism: Lonchura striata (assembly GCF_050655825.1). NCBI lineage: Eukaryota > Metazoa > Chordata > Aves > Passeriformes > Estrildidae > Lonchura > Lonchura striata. Next base: position 22,970,381 of record NC_140740.1, on the reverse strand, counting down.
CATGGTCTCACAGTATGTGGGTGTGACTTCCCTGGTTCAGGGCCCCAAAAGATGCCAGAAGAGATTATTTGCAAGCACAGAATTGTTTAAGCTGCCTGTAAACCTGATGGGAGAAGTGTACTCATGTTATTGCAGTATTTCCTCTGTACAGGTGATATTTTTTCCATTTTGAATATGCAATGTTCTTGCACAATGTTTGTATATGCATAAATACTGGCTTTAAATCCTAATTCCATCTTCACACAAGGATGTGTAATTCATCAGAAATATTTAACAAGGAGCCATATTAGCTTTGGGCTTGATGGTATGTGTTGTTTAAAGTGTGTGATGAGGAATGGTAGCTCTAACAAATATCCCTCTTGTTAATTTGGGTCTGTCCTTTATCAACCCTGTTGCATAGCAATCACTTCTTTACAGCAGAGACAAAGTGGAATTCCTTAGTACAGATGAGAATTGTACAATTCAAGCTGATTAAAGGGGAAGTTTTTTGGTATTGTGAAAAGACGATCTAGATAACGTGTTTGCTGTACATCCTGGAGGAGACTTTGCAGTTAAGAATGGAAAGGAAAAAGACATTTCTCTTCAGAAGTGTCTTCAAAGAGCTTTCTGTCTTACCAGAAGCAGCTACACTGATAGTGATTGACCTCCACAATTAGAAATGCACAACAACCGCTTCCATTACTTAATCTGGCCATGATTTTTAGCTGCAATTCCAAAATCTCATTAAATACATTGCTGTGCTTTAAACAAGGAAGGAGAGCAGAAACACCAACATTTCTCATCAGCCTTCTGGCCTGGAAAGACCATTTATGTTCCCTTAGCTGTCAGCCTAAACTCTGCTGTGCAAACCTTAGGTCTATGTTGGACCTTATAAACTTCTTTAGCGCTGACATAGGTGCAAACCTGCTATAAGACCCTTCAGGCATCACACTGATTTAGAGTGACAGGACTTCACTGTTCCAGCACAGAATTTACTTTACTTGCCCCTGCAAGTCATTTCCACAGTGGAAGTGAAATCAGTGCCTTGCTATCTGGATGTGGTAGGATTTTATTCCTGTCCTGATAGACAGCAGGGAAAAATATTTGTTTCTATTATACCATTACATCGAAACCTTGGTTTTGAGAGCAAAAGGAAAATGTTACTTTAAGAAGTAATTTCTGCCTGGACTTTCTGATATGAGGGCAAGCTGTGGTCTGCTGGCAAGAGCAGCATTGTCCCTGTGGGTACAAACCCTCCTGAAGGATGAACAGACTGCTGTGACAGGGGCCACATCTGCAGGATGAAAACCCACCGTGCCGTAAACTCGATGCAAACTAAACACAAGTGACACAGCTCTTCATCCTCAGCAAGGACTTGCCCCTGCAGAGATGTTACTGACAGTCTCAGCTCTTGTTTACAAGTGTTGTTAAATTGTCACACAAATCAACCACCCCTCCCTCTCTCGTCCTTCTTGGCGTCCGCTTGCTGAGCTGCTGCTGAGAAAGGAAGAGGTAGAGTCCTTCAGGGCAAACAGAGACTTTCCAATGGGCAGGAACTTCCTCCTTTCCTTTGTTTTCAGTGACAATAGAAGGGTTTGTCTGCAATCTCTGTGTCAGCGGGGAAATTGTGCTTACCCATGATGTCAAGGATCTGAACATCCTGGATTTTTATTGGTGTAAAACCCAGAGTGGCCTCACCTTCTGCAGGAATATGGTGAGAAGAGTCAAAAGGGATTCCTGGAATGTTGCAATAAGCAGATAGTGGTATTAAACATATATAGATAAAAAGGCATAACAGCTCATAAAAGCATATGGAACTGATGTAAACCTAATCAAAAAAGCAGCATTTTATTGTAATAAACAGTGAGGATTACAGAGCACAAGAAAATAAGTTTGTGGTGAGACGAACACTGGTTTTCAAGGTAGGACCAGCTCTTGAGGTTTGGTTTGTTCCTTCTTTCAGATCACAAGGAAGTTATGGTGTTAGAGTACGATCTGGTGCCAAAAGTTTGAGAAGAGGGTGTGGTAAGATCACCAGGGTATTTTATCTGTATCGAAGAAGAAGCCCTGCAGAGTTTCTCTGGCTTTGATTGAATGTAGAAGTCCCGTTTTTACCAAGAATTTGGATCTCTTGGTGTTTTGGAGGAAGAAAAAGAAAACAACAAACGCCTGAAGTCTGCACTGAGGTGAGGTGTATCACAGAGGGCTAAGAGCTCACCAAGGCAAGAGACCCTCCTGTAATTTAAACTGTACTTTCAATAACAATAAATTCTCAGTACATGATTCTTTCAGCAGGCAGCAGAGTAAGTCAGTGTCTCATTTCTTGTTCTGGCCTCTGACAGAAGCTAGGGACTTGTTATAATATGAGGGGAGCTGGACTGGCCAAAATGCAGATCAAGCTACTTTCTCCGTTTATTGTCTAAAAGCTGGCAGTTTATATACACTTCAATATAATTACAAGTTGTGAACATGCTATCATTGGTCAGTAAATATTGTTTACCTTTGCCTTAAGGTAGTCAGGCTTTTCACGCTGCAGCTCTACCCTAATTCACACTCAGAGAGTTCATTACTTGGTGGTTACCTTAGCATAATTTCTAACTGCACCACCACTAATTTCTTAGCACATCAATGCTTCCAGGCCCCACCAAGGCTGCTTATCTGAGGCCTAGTCTGAGGGGTAGCTCAATCCTTACTCTAAATATAAATCATGTCCTGTCTCTCTCAGAAATCTTACAACAGAAAAGTCAAGGAGAAGGAAGAGGAGGAGAAAGAAAGAGGAGAGGGAGAAGGAGAAGGAGAAGGAGAAGGAGAAGGAGAAGGAGAAGGAGAAGGAGAAGGAGAAGGAGAAGGAGAAGGAGAAGGAGAAGGAGAAGGAGAAGGAGATATTGGGATGAAATAATGTTTTCAAGACTTAAGGAAAATGGCAGGGAGAAACCCACTGCAGTTATGGGGAGGAGATTGGTGCACTCCCAGCATCCCCTGTGTGTACATGTAAATCACCTCCAGAAAGTTCTCGGTTATCTGTGAAATCGTTGGTTTAAAAGTGCTGCAATATTCTGCATATTCCTACTCCCTCTTTCCTATTGGTCCCCCACCCTCAAACTCCATCTCTATCCTACTTTATAGAAATTCTGTTTATGCTTGCCCTGGGCCTTTTTGGTGCACCCCTCTGTACAGTGCATCTTCATTCCTGTTTGTTAATTTCATATTAATAAATTGTGGAAGTTGCAATTTTTTCTTTTTCTCCCCCCATTCTCCCTCCCCCCTCTCCATCCTTTGTCCCAATCCTGTGTTCCCTTATCCCTCCCCCTCACCACATGGTCGGTCCATGCCCCCTCCCCACCTTTCCCATCGCCATCCCCGGGTCTCCAGGGTTTCCCCACCCCCTGCCCATTCCCCATTGGCCACGGTTCCTGTTTCCCCCCTCCCCTGGGGGTATCACCGACCCCCGGCCGGTGCCCCGGGGTCTCGGGAACACGCTCCCACAATAAACACGTGTTTGCACCCGAGCCCCGTGTCACCCTCTCCTCTGTTCCCGTGCTGAAGCTGAGCCACGCAGAGCCGAAGGGGAAAGCGGTGCCGCCTCTCCCCTCTCCCCCTGCGCTCCCACCGGCGCCAGCCCGGAGCCGGTCTCGCACAGCAACAATAAATCCTCTTAATTTTTGGGTCACCAGTCTGTGCCCATCTCTCATTTTGATGTCCAAGTTTGGAGATCTTTCACCAATCTCCCATGTGGTCTAGGGGTCTGTTCATTTCCGCAAGCCCCTTGTGCTTTTCACAAATAAAATTAAAGTACTCTATAAGAAATTAAACACAGCTATCCAATATATCCCCCGTTTCCAGAGGGAAAAATAAAAAGAAAAAAAAAACTCTTCCAGGATAAGAAAATAAGCAGTGCTTTAGTCAGTGTTTTTCTGCTGCCCAGCCATAAGCTAAAAAAAGTAGTGAAAGCATATAATACACGTGATGAGCCTTTTTCTTCTTTTCTCCTCTCCTTTTTCTCTTGTTCCATCCACTATTGAATTCTGAAGATGCAAAGCATGTCCAAGAAAAATATTCTTTCCCCTGTATCTTTTATTTCTGGGCAGCAACTTTCTTGCTGTGTCTGCAGTTCTCCACAATGACAGTCATTAAATATGGGACATAAACCTCCATAAAACACACAAACAGAAACAGCTGTTAGGTGTATTGATTCAGTGAAACAGTGTAATTGTATATATATAAAAAAAAAGGTTATTCACCATTCTCTGAGAGAATTAAATGCTTAAGATGCCACTTTCACAGGGGAGAGAGGTTTACTAATAAATATGACTGACTTTATAATGGAAAAATTTGTTCCATATTTGTTCCAAAATTGTTCTAGAAGTGAGAAATACCAGGGCAAGGGCAAGCTGGAATTATTCATAACCATGACGTTTAGCTGCTGATAATTTGCTGCAAGGATGTGGTGACACTGTTGAGGCAGGACAGGAATGAAGTAGTCTCCAAGTCAGAAGGCAAAGAAGAGAACTGAACTGATTTATTTCAAATACATTGCTCATTTTATAGAGCACATGGTGCAGACCAATTTCATTGGTCTTAAAGTAAAAACATCTCAACCCATTGGTGCGCTGTGAATGGCACACAGTGGCAGGACATATCTATAAACAATGTGAACAAGAAGGGAGATAATGAATTATTTACATTCCTTTTGAACTCTTTACCAACAGCATGAAGTTTAATAAGTCTAAGTGCCGAGTTCTATATTTTGGTCACAAAAATCCCCTACAAGGTTACAAGCTAGGGAAGGTGTGGCTGGATAGTGTTAAGGTGGAAAGGGGCCTGGGGTACAGCTGGTTGACAGCCGGCTGAACATGAGCCAGCAGTGTGCCCTGGTGGCCAAGAAGGCCAAGGGCATCCTGGCCTGTATCAGGAATTGTGTGATCAGCAGGAGCAGGGAGGTCATTCTTCCCCTGCACTCGGCACTGGTGAGACCACATCTCGAGTGCTGTGTCCAGTTCTGAGCCCTCCATTTGGGAAGGACGTTGAGATGCTTGAGCACATCCAGAGGAGGCAACAAGGCTGGTGAGGGGCCTGGAACACAAGCCCTGTGAGGAACGTTTGAAGGAGCTGGGGTTGTTCAGTCTGAAGAAGAGGAGGCTTAGGGTGACCATATTGCTCTCTACAGCTTCCTGAAGGGAGGTCGCAGACAGGTGGGGGTCGGTCTCTTGCACCGGGCAGCAACTGACAGAACAAGATGACACAGTCTCAAGCTACGTCGGGGAAGGTATGGGTTGGACATAAGGAAACAAATTTTTCACTGAAGGAATAATCAAGTCTTGGAACTGTCTTCCCAAGGAGGTGGTGGAACCACCATCTCTGGATGTGTTTAAAAATAGACTGGACATGGCACTCGGTGCTATAGTCTAGTTGAAGTGCTAGGGCATAGGTTGGACTTGATCTTGGAGGTCTCTTCCAACCTCATTATTCTGTGATTTGCATTGCAAAAAAGATACCTTTTGTTAAATTTAAAAAAAGTCAGACATTGCAGAAATACATGTGAAAAAGAGGAGAGGATGAGCTTCCCACCATTACAGGGAACTGCAACATGCCAAATTTTCTGGGAATTTTGGTTTTGTCAGTAACAGTGAAGTATGGCTACAATAAACCATGATACAAATGGTGAAGAAATACTCCCAAAGTTATAATTAAATGTAATTAATTCTATTAAGAGCAAAATTTGCTCTTTCTGTATGTATTTTTTTTGTCTAGAATTCAATGGAAGAAGAGCTGTAACATGGTTTGTCAGGGACATGATAGCAGGGGTAAGCGGCAAGCTCACAAGAGCCCTCATAAGAGAAACTCACTACCAATAGATGAGATGACTGGGAGAAGGCAGCACTGAGTGCTCACCTTGGGAAATCAGTGTCAGGTTTATTACAAACAGAGGAGTGCATTTAAAATTAAACGGCAGACATCATTGACACAAAAGCAGCAATTCCATTTTTTTTTCTGCTTGAATCTCAGTGGGCGATCACTAGCTGTTTCCATCAGAAGAGTTAACTATCCTTCTCCTTTAAAAATTATTTAGCAAAGACTCCTGCAAACTGAAGCCTCTGAACCAAAGGTCTCTCTAATATGAGGGATGGAGAACTGTGCCTCAAAGTGCTGCCCTTCCCAGATGGTGAGAGTCAAGCACAGAGCAAATCACCCTCTGCAGAGGTGGTGAGCCCTACTGTGGAGGGCTGGGCCTGTTGCTGTGCTCTGTAGCACAACATTGATTATATTCGTGGCTTCAGATGGTTTATTTTTCCAAATATTTCAGCTGAGATCTTGGAAGAGGCTGATTTACATCTCTGTGAGTCTGTGTATCAGGCTACCTTTCCTTACATCTGGTGGTTTGCCTGTTTCTGTGAGTTAGATCAGAGGCTCTGCAGCCATGATTTATCACAGACAAACCACTCCATCTGCTCCTTCATCTTCCTGCAGACAAAGCAGACACAGCAGGTTTGGCATTGTCCAGTGAAGTATTAAAATTCAACCAACCAATCAAACAAACAAACAACAAAAAAGGAATATGGAGTTAAGAATCACAATCAAAATTTACAGCCCCTTCTTTCACACACTGAAACCTGTTTATCTCCAGGATAACAAACTCATCAGACTATATGACTATTTGTTATTTTTTTTCTTTTTTTTACAATAGGCATCTGATGTTAAAAAATTTCTTTGTGATTAAACTTTTTAATATTTAGCAGTATCCCAGCTCTAGAATTCAGCATGTGTAGAACACACAAGATTTTTAAGAGCTGCAGACTGCCTGTGCTTCTCTTTTTTTTTTTCATTTTTTGTCAGGGAATAAGACGCAGTGAAAATATAGGAACTGTGCTTATGAACATTGAATGATGATTTAGGAATTTAAGATAACTTAGTGCAAAGTATTTTTAAGTTTTTATTCAAATATCTCAGCCTTTTACTTGAAGCATCAACATCCTGGATATTCTGTGAAATAATTTAGTATTCATGTCCTGTGAGTTGAGCCAAACCTCCAGAGTCAAAGATTGCTCAAGATCTAATTCTTTTGTGGGCAATATTCTCTTCTATTAAAGACATTAGAAATAAATGGCTTAATTTAAAAACTACAACAAATCCAATACTTAAATTAAAGCTTTTCAAGAAGACTTGATTAATGGTATACTGCATTAATTAATTTAAAATCTATCATCTTTGCATTTCTAAAAAAGACCCTTAAATATGCTTAGTCTTCTATAATTAAGAAGAACAGAAGAATATTTGCAGGAAACCTAAAAACCTGTAGGGTTTTTTTCGTGCAAATGGACACAAGAGACATGAGAGAAGTCTTTTCACGTCTTTTTTTCCCTTCAAAGTTCTTCTGCCTTGTCACCTTTGTGTCTCAGTTCCTCCACTACGACAAGAGGCAAAGAAGGAAATTATGTCTTTGTGATGCATTTGAGTTGCTTTATTTCTGTATCAGTTCAGGCAATAAAAAGCACTTAGATAAACATGAAGTCCCTAACAGAATGTTTAAGTGTGAGGAGTTATTAGCCCCATGCCATTTAGCTAGAAACATGAATACAACTTTAACAAAAGTCTCAGGGGGCTCGGTAGAGGTGATTCCTATAGGCTTCCTTTTTTATTTGAACACAGTTTTAAATTTCACAGGGTAAAGATTCTTCCTGGTCTGTGAAGGTCCATCCTCCACTCCTGGCATGGTCCCACAAGGGCTGTGAAAGCCTCCCAGTACCAAGACAAGGCTGGTTAGAGAGTTTCTTCTCTCTGACACAGGCTGAATCCCTGAACTAAGGGATTGAGGCAGTAGGGGTTAAAAAGTGCTGCTGTTCAATCAACTTGTGCCCAGGTCTCCTCCTCCTCTTCTGCCGGATCCTGCAGTCAGACTGCACTTGCTGGGCAGCCTCTGCTCAGCAAAGCTTTCAGCTGCCCCTCCACAAAGGAATTTAGGGCAGCTCCTTGCAGCGTGGGAGTCTCCCTGGACAGACAAAGACTGCCAGATCTGCCTCTACAGCCACTCACAACGAGACAACCAGCAAGGAAGCTGCAGAAATGTTCAATTTCATCCCAAAACAGGCACTTTCATCTGCTCCTCTGAGTCATCATCTCACGTTCTCCGCTGACTGACTTAATGGATGCCCACCAACCACAAGGGACTCCAAGGAGATGCTCACATGGACACCTCTGCAGGGACCGGTGATCCACTGAGTGAAAACTGCATGGAATGATTTTGACTCTGCTTCACAGAGACTGCCAGAAAGGAACACCCTGGCCTTGCCAGCTGGGTTTTAGTATTTCTTTTTATTCCATCTACCAGAAGGAAATATGCATTTTTCTTGACAAAGATTTCAGTACAGTCCCCAGTCACAGGAACTCTCCTGAATCAGCCTGGATTCATTATCCTGAAATATTCCCAAAGATTTCCCCAAGGAATGTTGGGGGGGGGGGGGGAAAGCAAGTAAGCAGAAGGACTGTGATCTTTGTTCTTTATTTATCATTCTTTTGCATAAACTTTTTTAGCTGAAAATGCCTTGACTAGTTTTGGCATTCCTCATTAAGGGGTTCTCAATTTGCTACCACCACCACAACACCTGGGCAGGTAATTCTGGTGGTCATTGTCATAAAGTTCCTCACAAGTTACATTCTCTTCCTCCTCCCCATTCTGCATGCACAACATGAGCACTGATAGCCATATGGCTTCAGGAAAGCACCCTCGTTGCTGGACTGTGGTTCTGCTGTAATTTCCTAAAACAAATCAAAAACACTTGCTGGCAGTGGGGAATTCTATAAAATGTGGAATAGAACAGAATTATTATTTCCAATTCATGGCATTACCTCATTTTTTTTTTGCAAAAAAAATAAAACCAACAAACCCCAAAACATTTCCAGTGTTGTTTTGTTTATTTGATTGTATTACTCCAATTCTCTTTAATTCTACATGATAAATTTGGTAGATAATGTTCTGACAGAAGTGAAACAGGAGGCCCTGGGTGGGCTGTGGCTGCCCGAGGTCGGAGCCACCACCTTCGCCTGGGAGCCACCAGGGTTGAGTTCCAGGTGGCCCAGGGAGCACTTGGCGGCTCCAAGAGAGCAGAATTTTGGCTGGGTCTCCCTGCTGGCTGCTGGCAGAGCCCTGATGGTGGGAGCTGGGATGCGGGGTCCCCCTGCAGCAGGGATTGGTGTGCCCAGGCCAGGCGCTGCATGGTCCGCCCAGAGACACATGGGGATCACTCGGTGCCAGCAGGGCTGGGGTTGGGAGAGCGGAGAGTGGCGGTACCTGAGCTGGGGGACACTCAGCAGCCTGCAGGGAGATCTCCGGATGCGGAGGACCCCCAGGACCCTGAAACGTGGCCCTGGAGAGGGGGAAGCTCTGGCAGTCTGGAGATATTGAGAGCATGGACAAGGGGGACCCATGGGTACCCCAGAGCCCTAAAATGGGGACCCTGACAGGTGAGACCCTGGAGCCGCTCCAACACCAAACTGGGGAGCCCAGGGAAGAAGAACCTCTGGGATTTGGGATTCCCAGGATCTCCAGCAGCCCAGAGAGATGGGATACCAATACAGGATCTGCAGCAGCAGAGACATGAGTGACCCCACAAGCCCTAAAGGTGAGAGACAGAGTGGGGGAAGTTCTGGGTAGGAGTTTTTTCTGAATCTTGGTGTTTCAGAGGTTTTTATGGACATGACGTGCCTGGTAACTTTTACAGATGAATTTGGGCAAAAGGAACCTCCAGCCTGTTGCCATTCATATTTTATTTTGTTAAGTTATTGTTGAATGGTTCGTTCTATTATTCGCCTATGTTCTCCACAAAGTTGCTTTACCCCGAGTTGTATAATCCCTTAGAGCTGTCCCTCAAGCCATTCCCCTCCCATTGTTCTAGTTTCTTCCCTGCCTATCAAGGCAAGTCAGACTCTTTTTCCTGAATCTTCCCTGCCACTCTCTCCCTGGACCAATCCCTGATTCAAACACCCACTTGGAAATCCTCTAATCTATGACGCCCCATTGGGCCCTGTGACCTTTCTCTCTCCTCCCCCTACCCTGACTGGTCCCACACTACTGATGTAATCCCCTTGTTCTACCCTTGAAGTTTCTCTATTGGTTTTTTTTTTTTTTTTTTTTTTGTATCTGCCCCCTGGTTTGTGATAGTATTTTAACCCATGCACTGAGGTGCTTAGGGCCCTTTTGACCTGTCCCCTTCATCTGGAATAAACTCGTCCCTGTGGAACCTCAGAACAGAGAGCCTTCTCCTTTCTCCTTCGCCCAGTCCCTGACATTGCTGATTCTGCTGGCTCTTCAGGTCCAGCTGTGGGCAGAACCCAGTTCCCAGCTGTTCCCCACTCCTGGCACAGTGCCGGAGTGCCAACAGAGGTAGCCGGGACTCCGGTGGGCTATGTCACCAACACAATGTACTCTCATCTTGCTTTACCCCAGTACAGGATTCCCTTTCCCAAATCTTGACTGGATGAACAAGCCGGCAGAAAGGAAGAGGAAGATGCCCCAGAACACCCAGGCAGGTGAGGACAAAGTCACTGCCCTTTTCCTCCTCTCTCCTCCATCTCCCAGCCCAGCACCACCCCCGGCTGCAGGACAGCCCCACTGCCAGCATTATCCTTCCGGGGACAGATTGAAGATATCTCTTTCCCCTTCTCCTGGCTTGGAGACAAATCCCATCCTCTCCTTGTCCCTCCTCCCCCAGAAAAGGAGCTGAGGATGTAGACCAAGAAGGACAAATCCCCATGGCAGAACCTCGTGCAAGAGGCTGTTTTGAGCAGCTCCACAGTGCAAGAATCCAATGGGGAAGAAGATTCCCAGAGATCTTGCTCAAGGAGGAGTTCCAAACCCAGCTCAGGGTGCTCCAAGGAGGAAAGACCCACCCTGTGCCAGGATGGCAGCCGGAGATCCAGCTGGAGCTCGGACCTGGTGGTGTATGAGCAGCTTCATGCCAGAGAGAAACCCTACAAATGCTTAGAATGTGAAAAGAGCTTCAGCTGGAGCTGCAGCCTGGTTCGCCATCGGAAAATCCATATGGGGGAACAGCCCTATGAGTGTGAGGCACATAGGAAGAGTTTAATCCAGAGCTCCAATCTGATCTTTCACCAGATGATCCACCCACGAGCACATCCACACTGGGAGACAACCTACAATTGTCTGGAGAGTGGGAAGAGCTTCTCCTGGCCATCATCCTTGACCAACACCAACAAACCCACCAATAAGGGAAGCCCTGTAACTGCCCCCACTGCACAATGAGCTTTGTCCTCTGCTCCAATTTCATCCCCCATCAGAGGACCCATTTTGGGAAGAGACCTGGTGGCTCACTTTCCCCAAGATCCACATTGGGAAGACACCTGTCCCTTTGCTTGCACCTGGCAATGATGCAAGGTGGGACCAAAGAACACGAGAGTCTGGCCATGTCCCCATCATTATCTTTGATCCCACCTTGCATCATTGCCAGAGACTAAGAAAGGAGCTCTCTCTCTTCCCATAGGAGAAGGGTGACCTTTCCAGGTAGGAGAAAATACATGGCCTGGAAGAGCTGGGTCAGTGTTGTCACAGTTTTCCCTGTAAGTCGTTTCTTTGTCTTATTCCTTCTGTTCTCAATATTGTTGTGGTTCCCAGTAACAACTTCCTATCCCAGCCTGGGATCTTTGCCTCTTGTGCCTTCACAAAACAAAACAGGGCCACTGTTTATGCTGCTGGAGCCCTGATCAGTTACCAGGAGGCATTTCTGCTCATCCACGCTGTAGCACTGTGGACTCAATTGAAATTTTGGTATTACTGCAGCTGAATGAGCCTTTGCCCCTGTTTATGCCTGGGCTGATTCCTATCCTTTCCTTTTCATAATTCACCAAACAACAACAGAAGTAATGTAACAATGGCAGCTGAAAATAATTGAAGAAGAGGGAAAAAACCCCCTAGAAATAATTTTGTCAAACCAGAAACAGAATCAACCTTAGTCAAGGATGTGCTGCCCAACCCGGCAGCACAAGCTCCACCAACAGACATGAATATAAAACATGTTTGACACCATAAATGTGTGTGCTGTCATAAACTGCTTTTCCAAAGTGATTTCAACTTCATTTGAGGATTGAAACACATTCATGCTTCAGCACCTGATGTATGAGCTGGGCGCACTAGGCAGCTGAGCTGCTTTGGGCAGCCAGAAATAAGACAAACTTTCTCAGCAGTATTTGGTTTGCTCTCTCTTTAATTTCTTCCCATGCGAGAGGAGACGAACTTCAGACTTACAGCTCCAAGAATATTTGAATTTTAACCACCTCGTAATTCACCTTATCTGGCTTTTTGTACAACCTGGTCTTATAAAACAGATGGATTTTTATTTATTTACTGTGGGACATAAGAACAGCTCAATAGCTGCCCCAGTGTTTCATTTTTTCAAACAAAATCATATATAAAACAAATTACATCAGAGAAAGCCAATCAGAGTCAAAACAAGTTGCTGCATTGTTCAGTGAACATAAGCTAATTTTCAGAACTAAACCACAAAGTTGGGAATGTGAGTAAAGGTGTGAAATTGCTATAAAATGAATTGGCAAATTCCGTAAGTTCATGATTAAGCATCACAGATAGATCAAAAGGAGAATATCTTTCTTAATCATCACCATATGATCAAAAGATATTTAAGTCCTGGGTTTCCAATGAATTTTTTTAAAAGAAGTTGCATTTATCATCATGCTTCAGGAGAAAATTAAAATTGTCATGTTTGCAATTCAGGTAAAGTATATTTTTGAAACGAAACATTTCGGTGCTATTTCTTTGGTTTTTAAACTAGTCCTGTAACTTGGAGATCCTGCTATTTCACAGCTCTTAGCTCACAATATTTTACTCTAATGGAAGTAAGTTTGACTTGAGACTGTAAGACCATTAGCTATTACAGTTTGTTGGTTTGGGTTTTTGTTGAACACATTTCTAGTAAGGCCACTTTTCTTTGCAACATCTTGCTTTTAATTCTGACACTTCTACCACACCCCCTCCTGTAGATGCACAAACACATGCACAGATAGATGTAAGGCAATCCAAAATTCAAACCCCAGTTAAGGAATTACAGATTTTGGGCCAGGATGTGGAAGCACTACAACATAGCCCTGTAGACATACACATGAACGATGTGTTGTAAACTCCATGTCAACAGACATGTGACTCTTAGGCAAAAATGATCTTTATATTGAATTTTCTGGAATTTATGGAGCAATGACTTTAACGTGGGAAGTAGCTAAGCAGGACGTTCTGATAGGCTTAAGGAGTCTCGACCCACAACTGCAGAAAGAAATTCACTTCTAAATATAACTGAAAGTGAGATTAAAACACAAAGGAGGTTACATGTTGAGAATTCAAAGCGATAATACAACTTTTTTTTTTTTTTCATGAAAGATGAAAGATGAAAGAAAAGGAAATAGAAAATTAGGGAAATGCCAAGAAAAAATATGAGAAGCACAGGAAAGGGGTTTCTACCACCATGGCTCCAGCCCTGGTTTCTCTGTCAGCTGTGGCCCCAGGCAGCCAGACCAGCAAGGTGGGGCAGGAAAAGCCGCATAGGAGCAGCCAGGACAGCAAAGGACAGCAATGACAGCAAAGACTCCTGACGCTTTGTAGACACTGTGCCATGTTGGGCACTTGTTTATTTAGGGATGTCTTGCCTTTTAAGGACAGATGGTAGCAATGGCACATGCACCACGAGCACCCTCAGGACAATGGCACATCCAGCATGTCCCTCATGAACTCCCTCATGATCTCTGCTCCCTTGAGGAGTCGCTGAGGTCCATCATGTGTCCAGCTCTGCAGGACAACTGAACAAACTACCCAGAGCTGGGGGAAAGCGCTGCAAACAGCACCAGCACCAGCTCCCTTGGAGCAGGAGAAACACGTGTAGCTGATCCTGAGTCAGTGCAAAGTGCTGTTGGGTGGTTTGAACCCAACAGCAGAACCTTGACTCGGCACCGTGCAGAAGATGTCCCCTTGTCTGGTTTTGTTTTGTTGGCTGTTTGCTCCCACTGTTGACACTGAGCTGCTGTGGCTGAGGCTGAGACATCCCTCCTCCCTTCTCAGCAGCAGGCCCTGTCCAGAACTGTACAAAATATGAGAAAAGCAGCTGGGAAGAACAATGCATGGAATCCTACAGCTCAGGAGCTCTTATGTCAGAGCCCTGCCTGTGCCTTCTGTTTGTCAGCACCTCCTTCTCTATGCACACAGTAGTGACTGGTGAAGGTCTTTTTTGCCTAAGAGCTCTTGAGAACCAAATGCTCTGCTGTGATTCTCACAATCTGTTAAGTTCATTGCAGGGAAACAGAAAAGCAAGGGCAGGGTAGCAGATCAGCTGGAAGCTGGTCACTCCCTGCAAAGGGCTTGTGTGTGATGTGGGAACATCACATGCACGGATGGGCAAGAAGGGTAAATGTGCTCAGGTTGCTGCAGGTGAGGTTTAGGCTCATCTCAAGGGAAGTCAAGGGTGGTGAGCACTGGAAGATCCAGCTCCAGTCCCCATCCATTTCAGTGATGTCTGCAGCCTGGATCCAGAACACCCTGGGGGGCTCCTGTGGCTGGCTTTGCACTCAGGTGAGGATAAGAGGCCGTCTGAAGACACTCACTCATTTCTCTGCCGATTGCCATGAGCAGGAACTCCCTTCTCCCACTGCAGTTCCGGCTTGGAGAAGGCAACAGTGCTGGTGCAGCCACTGCACTGTCATGTTGGCTGTTCCAAAGGAGCCTGGCAAGAACTTGGCAAGGAGTTGGCAAGGATTTGGCGAAGACCCAGCGTGGACCCAGCACAGAGTGGCCTACTGCAATTCCTGCTTCACTCTCCATCCTTAAGCCAAATGAGCTGTTGGGGTGACTCTGGTTGTCTCTCACTGCAGACCCCTCATCTCCCTCGTTACCACCATGACAGACGGAGATCAAGAACCCTCTCCCCAAGGACTGAGACTGAGACCCCTGCCATAGGGAGTGGAGGGATGGAGGGAATGGTGGTGTGACCACTATTGACATGACCTGTTCTTCTCCAGTAACTTCAATGGACTTATTCTTTATTGTGTTCATCCTGCTTGGGGGTTTCAGTGGACTCACCTGTTCTCCCACAGCAGTTTCAATAAACTCTTATTGTTCTGTATGTTCTCCCCTTTTTCCTCAGTGGACTATAAGTGGACCCCTGGGTTAGGTAGGACTTTGGAGACTTTCCCCACCACACTAAGATGGATCCCCATCATCTGGACCAGTGAGGATCTCACCTGTGTCAATAGCTATTCCCATCCTCCTCTTTTCTCTCTCTCTTCTTCTATTTCCTCTCTGATCCCAATATCACATGTATTCTTTTGGTCCCTAATAAAGGTGAGTTTGTTGTGATTAAACTGATGGTGCCCTGCTGTTTGCCTTTTTTGCACTTTTGGGATTGGCCAACGAACCATCACAACACCCCGCTATGGGCAGATCGTGACACCAGGAGCCGCTGAGGCCGGCAGTGGGCACCAAGGCTGGGGCTCGTGGGCCGGGAGGCGGCTCTGGGGGCTGTGACATGCCAGGGCATGGGTCACAGTGGGAGCTGTGAGCAGGGGCATTTGGCAGCTGAGTGACATGGTTCTGCTGGCTGTGACATCACAGAGGACAGGTGACACAGGCTCCTGTGTCCAGGGGCAGCACAGGGCAGTTGGATCCTGGCAGCCAGTGAGTGCACATGCAGGGGGAATGCTGGGCTGGATGGGAGCTGGGAAAGGTGCCCTGGGGGTTTAAAGCCAGAGTGGGAGCTGGGACCCTCAGGGTAGGGCACTGTCCTCTGAGCTGGGGGAAGAGGAGCTTGGAGATGTCAGCGTGGCAGGTGCCCAGAGAGGCTTTGGGGACATTGCAGGTGTCGCCAGCCCCCTGCTCCCTCCCAGCCAGACATGCTGAACTCTCTTTCTTCCACCAGGCCATGTCTCCAACACTGACCTTCCTTCTGGCCCTGTTAGCCACCCATGCTGGAATGAAGGTGAACCAAGAAATTGAAATTAATGAAGTCAGTTGTATGCTGGAGCGTGAAGAATATTTGCATCAAGAGATGATGCGGCTCCTGCAGGAGATTGAGAGGAGCAGTGGCACCATGGAAGCCCTGCTCTGGTCTGTGATGGAAAAGCAGTGGCTTCTTTTCATCAGTGCAGCAGTCCTGGCTCAGGTTCTTGCTACGGGCTGCTGGCTGGTCAGGAGAAGAAAGCGTGGCTCTGCCAGCAGGAGGAGGCAGGAGGGATCCAGCAGGAAGGAGAAGGTCAGTGAACATGAGAAGGTCAAGGGTATAGGCAGGGTGGCAGCACTGTGGCTGTGCCCAGCCCATCACCAGTGGGCACATCCAGGATAAGGCAGGAGTGGGCTGTCAGCAGCCTGATCTAGGTGAGAATGTCCCTGCTCGTTGCTGTGGGGTCACAGTGGACAGCCTGTAAAGGTCACTCCCAAGCTCAGCTGTTCTGTGATTCTGCAGCAGGGCCTGCCCAGCACAAGGGTGCTGTAGGAGCTGGTGGACGATCTTCTCAGCGTCTGCCGAGTGCTGTCCCGGAGAAACTTCATGCCGGAGCTGCACCCGGCCGCCGGGACAGACACCAGCCCCACCTGCAGCGCCCAGGAGAACAGCAGCACCTACCGCACGCTGGTCATCCTGCGGCCACCGCCCGGCCACTCCTTCAGCCCGGAGAGCAGGAAATGGCCGCCAGCCGAGCGCATCCGCGTGGGGCTGGAGTGCCTGTGCTCCGGGGAGCAGCTGCTGGGGCACACGTGCTTTCTCCACGCCTCTGGTGGCCAGCTGCCCAGCGACCAGGAGTGGTACCTGATGGACACCCTCTGCACGGGCTCCTACTTGGACCCAGAGAAAGTCACCCGCTGGGTGCAGATGTTGGTGGCGTCGGCCTGGCTGCTCCTGCCGCACTCGCGCCGTTTGCAGCTGCCGGCGCTGCCCTGCGGCAAGTTCTGCAGGTTCCGGCTGAGCGGCGCCTCTGGCCTGCACCGCAGCATCGAGATGGTTCTGGCCGTGCAGCAAGGCAGCTCCTGTGCCTGCCTGAGCCTTGAGTAGGCAGCAGCCGTCTCTGCCAGCAGCACTGTGTGGGCCACAGAGCTGCCACCTCTCCGTCTCACTGCCACGATGGCTGTGCTCTTGAGGTGACAGCACTGCAACCAAACAGGAATTGAGGAAGGTGAAGTCAATCATTCCTCATGGGACATATTTTGTGTTCTGTTAGGATTCTTTAGTTCCTTTATTATGAACTCTGAAGAAGATAGCCAAGTGAAAATACTTATAAAATCTCCCAAGGCAGAGCTGGGAAGGTTAACATGATTTCAAACATGTCAAAAGTTTTGTTAAGGAAAATTATACATCCATAGGAGGTTTTCCTACAGTTTTGTATTCTTAAAAAAATAAAATTCAATGATCCAACAAACATTTGGTCTACCATCAAGTCAGGAAGAGGAAGGAGGAGCTGGGTTGGAAGAGTGCCATGTGCATGAGTGTGGGCAAAGCTGCTTTACCACGAGGTTGGTGCGGCAATAGGATATATAAGGGTGACTGTCCCTTTTTCTTTATTCAGTCCCTTGTTGCAGTTCAATAAACCTTTTAAAATTTTAAGAAGTGAGGCGTTGTTTCTCACAATGCATAAAGCTGATGCAGTATCAGGTGTATAAAAGGTGGAGCCACCATTTTGTGCACGAGCCTTTAGCATTTTGCCACACACCCAGCGGTGTCCCTTTTGCTTTGCTGATCTTTTTATTGTTCTCAATAAAAGGTGTAAAATTCATTCCCACTTGAGGTCTGGGTCATTTATAACAAGCAGCAGGCAGAGGCCCTCAGCCGTGCCTGTGCCTCAAGGGCAGGAGCACAACGGAAATGAACAGGGCTAATGTCTTTATTAATGTTCAGCTCGTTATTAAAAAGATCAGCTGGGCAGGGGACCAACACAGAGCTCAGCCCCACTGTTGTAGCTTTCCCAGGTAGCCAAAGGGTGAGGAGGTGTGGAGAATCTGTCACTGAAGTCCAGGGCAGCAGCTGTCCCCTCTCCTTTCCTCATGGTAACACCAGGGAAATCTGCCTCTTTGTTCCTGGTTCGCACAGCTCATTCCAGTCTAATCTTCTGTAGGTGATGGTGACAGGTCAAACATTGATCAGGGGATGTGTTTCCCTCTTCCTCAGCTAGGGCACCTGTCTAGCCCCCTCTGCTGTGTTTAGTTCTCCATTTAGAGGTGTCTTTATCCCCCAAAACACGTCCCATAGTTCCACCGGTTGCCCTATTTGCATCTTATTGCTAGAATGGCAAGTGGGTGATGGGGGTGAGGTGGGGGGGAGGTGGGGGAAGTGATCTCCACGTAGTTTAGAGAAAACAAACATAGAAATTAGATAATTAACATGTAAATATCAGTACTCAGCTAGAGCCAGCAGTCATCCTAGTATTGCCATGGGAGCCAGGAAGGCTCTTTTGTTCATTACAACAGCCAGGAGCTGGCGAGAGGGGCAGCTCGCCCACCTGGCCCTAGCAGGAGCTGCTCACCTCCGAGGCTCCGGCGCTTCCCAAAGAGAAGGGCCCGGCTCCCAGGACACCCTGGAGCCCTGCAGTGAGTGGAGCCATCAGTGCTATAAAGACAGTACAGCCAGCACAGGTTGAGGAAAAAGAGATGAGGCTCTTTCTGTGCCACGCTGTGTGAGAGGGAATGCCGCAGGAGACAAGACTCATGATATCATGATCATCAAGTCTCAGTTTATTGTGACAGATTACACAGTTTATATATGTTCGTTAATTAGCTCATACATATTGCAAAAGCCAAGCTCATGATTGGTTGCTATGTGACTTGTACTGTTATCTTAAAAGTATCTTTATGATCGATACATGCCTGTCCAGCTGGCCTTGCAGTTAGAACAGCTTAGTACTCCTTTGTTCTTCTCTATCTACTTCTACATACCAAGCAGTTTCAATATCCTGCTTTCTGCACACCATCTACTCTTCAGGGCCATGTGAACTTTGCAGCAGTCACATAGCCCTCTCTATTTGGATTAATTTTACAGTATCATGTCCCTTGTCGTTCAACCATTCCTCTGTCAGGCTCTCTTCATCTCCCCCGTTTTCCTTTTGTACAAGAAGGTGTGCATTCAGCATTTTCTGCAAAAGCTGCTGCATCAAGCCTTGCAAGCAATTAAACACACAGGGCAAAACAAGCAAAAGTATCAGAATTATGCTTAGAACTATTATGCCGTATTTGATAATGTCTCTTAACTATGGTCCGATCCCCAATCCTTTTAGCTATCTTTTTAAACCTAATCTATCCTCTACCTTTAACTGTTGAGTTAGCTTGGTCAATTTTCGTATTTGCTTATGGATAGATGTAGCGTGATCAGATAAGTTCATACAGCACATTCCTTCAAATTCTTCACAACTATGACCTTGGGCTAGAAGAAGTTAATTAGTGGCAGCTGTTCTGTTTTGCAGAACTGCATGACAGATACTACCTATATTTGTGGCAAGCTCACTTAACATTTTAGATGAAATATTAATTTATTTTTCTGTCCAGTAGGCTAGGATTTTTAATTGTGTGAGAGCTTGCACTGAAGCAACTCGTGGGGTGAAAAATGAGGTTAGTATTACAGAAGTGCACCCCACTTCATATTTCTCATGGTTTTGATTGTTCTGTTTAACATGAAAGGAACAAACTTAATTCTAAATACAAACTATATTTATGATAAACTTAATGTTATGCTTTTGATTATCTAATTGATTGTCCCTCTTTTTCTTTTGCCATTGAAAAGCAATGGTAAAATGAACAGAAAAATCACAGGCATTACTAAAACTCATTAAAACTTAGTAAAAAAAGTCTATAACATAATTAAAAACACACTTATGAAAAAACCCAAAGTCTACAATCTTCTGTGGGTGAAACACAAATCTTTGTACAATTCACTTTTGCTGTGCATCCTCTGATTTACTTGTGGAGAGATTAGTGTTCTCTTGAAATTGATAAGTTTAACATTCTTCACTGAAATCTATCCAGATTCTGCACCTGCTAAAACACAAACAAATTCAACACTCCCCACAGGGACTGGAGGGTCCTCTCTCAATTCTGTTTCCTAAAATTTGCATGAAGAAATGGAAATATCAACATCTTTATAATAAACATGAAAAAACATCAAGAACAAAACAATGCATATAGTAAAGAAACTAACAACAAATAAAAATCAATCAGATAATACACAATTAATATTACATATAAAATCACAGTTACCAAGTGCTACACTATCAAATTGTCATCCCAGAGTCTGCAGCAGCTGATAAACCTTAAAACAACAGAGATTTGATTAAAACATGTCCGGATCATGTCTCTCCAAAACTCCCTTTGAGGCTCAGCTGCCCTACATGGTCAAATTGTCAAGCCAAAAGGACTTGAATACTTTTTGATGCAGAAAACACCTGGGTCAATCACACCATCCACGTAGAGCCAGAGCTTGGCCAGAGCTCAAACTCTAATTGGAGGATATGTTTTAACACATTATAATACAAAAGTCCTAGAAATAACAGTTATAAGTAAAAAACCTTATTATTAAAACTTTATCAAACTATCAAATAATTGAACCTGTCTAAAATCTCTTTCAAGACAAAAATTCTCTAAATACAACAAACCCTTTCTTCAGAAATCTGAAAATTTGAAGTCTGAAATCTTGAACTAAAATTTGGACAATGAATTTTTAAAGGAAGATGAATTGCAGCTGCATAAAAGATTGGATAAAGAAAACACATGAGTAGTTAAAAAATCAAAAACACAGGATCCTGAAAAAATATATTGTAATCAATCACCTAAAGAGACAATAAAACATATGAAAACTGACTGTAAATACTATAACAACACCTTAATACCTTAATACCTTAATAATAATTCTTATCACAAAAATCAGACAACTCACATTTTATGATCAACCTATTAACAAGAAGTGTTTAAAATAGTTTAAGAAAATCCTTTTAAAGCACTCATATAACATTAGTAACAATCACTACTTATCATTACTTACAAAAACTTAACAATCACTATTTATCGTATTATCTATAAAACTTAAAAATCACTATTACTTATATTATTATCTATAAAAACCCAAAGACAGAGATTACAAACTCAATACTAAAATTCCATCAGATGACATTTTCTTAACTCTTTGTTTTCAGAGACATTTTTGGTAATTAAATCATTACTAAAATTTCTATCTTTATACAGTGATTTTTATCTATATCATATTTGAAATAACATTGATTCACATAATGTTCATCCTTCTTGGTGTCTTGGAAAACACTCGGTACTGCTGTACTTTTTCATTACGTCTTCTGACTCTTGTAAGAAATTGGAAAGATGCTGTTGAAATTTTTGCTGTAGTGTCGCGATCCCGCCACCGGTGGCGCTGCTGCTCTCGGCGTTGTCGCTGCCATGGCAACCAGGACTGTGCCGCCATCTCCGCCGCCATTGCTGGGCGCTGCGGGGCGATGAGGGGCGGCGCCGCCTCGCTCCCGTCCTTGTTGTGTCACCTTGTGGATGGGAGAAGAGACACCCCCGCCACGGCCGCGCCCTGCCTGCTCCGGCTCCAGCGCGGCCGAGCCCCCAGGAACGCCCCTCTCCCCGCTTGCGCTGCTGCTCGGCAGCAAGGAGCCTTCCGTCTCTCGGCTGATGTCCGCTCCGCCCCGGGCTCGCCTCCGGCTCGGTGCTGGCCGGCCCCGCTGTGTCTGGCCCCGCGCCCGCTCCGTTCTACCTGATCCCCGTTCACACAAAGTGAATTTGGGATCCCAGTCCCGTTGCATAAAGCAATTTGGATCTCAATTTCCAGCACCTCAATGCTACTAGTGTCTATGGGAGGTACAGGCATTTCAGAAGCAGAGATGGGAATGGGAAAATTTGTGAGAACCGGAGGGTTTGGCTCACTGGAGAGAAGCGAGGGTTTACATTCCTTATTTTTCTCCAGAGCTGTCCGTATCACTTCCACCGCCCTCTTTTCTGCCTGACACATTAACAATTCGTTATCAACCACTCTCCAAAGTTTACTCATTTTCTTGCCCGGTTTATCCTCATCTAACACTAATTCCCACAACTTATCCCTATATCTTCTCCATTCTGAAAGTTTATGAACACTATGGGGGTTAACGAAAAAGCCGTAAGACTCAGCATGATGCAATAGCGAAGGGAGATCCTTATCTAAGTCAATCCCCCTAATCTGCCTTTTTCTAAGAGAAGCACTAAATAAATCATATGCTGCTTGCCTTTCCATGATTACGTCGGTACTGTTGCTGGCTCCTTCAGGCTTCGGCAGCACGTATCGGCTGAGCCCGCTTCTACGATCACTCAGGGTGCGGAGCAGAGCGTTTCGCCTCTTCTCTTTATTTTCGCCGTCCTTCCAGCTGCAGGACCCGCACTCCAACGCAGCACATCTCTCGCCTTAGGCTCGGATCAGGTCCCTGCTTTCGGGCGCCAGTTGTTAGAGGGAATGCCGCGGGAGACAAGACTCATGATATCATGATCATCAAGTCTCAGTTTATTGTGACAGATTACACAGTTTATATATGTTCGTTAATTAGCTCATACATATTGCAAAAGCTGAGCTCATGATTGGTTGCTATGTGACTTGTACTATTATCTTAAAAGTATCTTTATGATCGATACATGCCTGTCCAGCTGGCCTTGCAGTTAGAACAGCTTAGTACTCCTTTGTTCTTCTCTATCTACTTCTACATACCAAGCAGTTTCAATATCCTGCTTTCTGCACACCATCTACTCTTCAGGGCCATGCGAACTTTGCAGCAGTCACATAGCCCTCTCTATTTGGATTAATTTTACAGTGTCATGTCCCTTGTCATTCAACCATTCCTCTGTCAGGCTCTCTTCAGCCCATATGCCAAAGGCAGTGTAGTCTGGAGGGCATGAATGAAGAAGAGCCATCCCCACTTTCAAACCGTACCAAAGACACCAAAAAATGTCACTTTGTAGCTTTAAGAGACAGCTGACAACTCAGAAGGAAATGCTGAGTGTATTCACAGGGTGAAAAAAAAGGGAATCTTCCAGGCAAGTTAAAGTTTCAGAAGCTTTATTTTCAATCCTAAATTACAATCCTACTCTACAATCCTACTCTACAAAACTACTCTTCAGTCCTGTTCTTAGCTGGTTATGGAATAAATGGTCCTGATGTGATTATCGCAGTTGGTAGATAGTTCTTGTTAGTAAGTAATGGAGGGAGGGAACAGTTTTGTGTGTCCTTTTGGGGGATTGCCCCAATTTTCTGGTGTCCTCCGTTCATTTTGGGATACCACACCTCCTTTTTGGGCATCTCCACCCAGCGATTTTGGCTTCCACTCCTTCCACTTTGGGGTCCCCCTTTAACTTTGTGCACCCCATCCCCATGTCCCACACATGCCCAGCGTCCCCAGTGTGCACTGAATGGCCAGCAAGGGACTGGCGAATGCTGGGACCCACAGTGATGTCAGTCTTCCCTCCTGGTTACACATAGGACTCCTCGGCCCTTTCTGGGGTGCCCTGGAGTGCCAGAGCCATGGTGAGGAAGTGTCTTTGCTGCCATCCTGTGCAGGATCATGCCTGGCCCATTATGGCCTCATGTCCCCATCTCTCATTGTCCTCTGACATTCCCTGTGTCCCTGCACCCCTCTCAAGAGCAGGACTTTGGTGCCAAGCCCAGCGCTCCAAATCCATGCGTTTCCTCTGTCCTTGTGGTACTTTATGGACAAGAATAGCCCTTAGTTAATCTAAGAATTGATACCTGGGTAACAAGATAGTGACCAATCACTCTCACTGGTTTGCCCCCTCCTCCCTACCTTCTTTTAGGTGCCGAGGCAATGAGATAATGCTTGAGCTATGCTAAAAGCTGTGCAGAAAGAAGTAGTTACTTTGTACCCAGGGATGGGAATGAAGCACTTTCTAGAAATCAGCAAATTTAGCAGAACAAGCTAACTGCAAAAGACTCACCAGTGGCTATTTGAGCAGACAATCTTGTAGAGCATGTGCAGAAACAGAGGTAAAACAGCTGAAGCCCGAGGAAGCCTTCTGAGCCTTCAACCAAAACGACCACCAGAGGCTGATTACGACCTCTTGTAGAAATTGCACATGGTCTACAAGGGCTTACAGAATCATGTAATTAGAAAATATGTTGCAATATGAAGGTTAGGAATGTATCATGTTCACATTAAGTTAAAAACGTTTAAAAGATTGTTCTGTACAAAGAATGGACAAGTGGTGATTACACGGGCAGAGGGAAGACAAGCACAGTCAGTATGATTGATAAGCAAGCTTCTTTTATTCAAAAATCCTGTCCGTTTATATAGGGTTTGCTACAAGCAAAGTCAGCAACAGCTCTCATGGGTTAAGTTTACAAAGGTCTTTGTTTTACTTCTCCTACGGGTGGTTACAGCTGTAGCTAAGTTCTCCAAGCCAAGTACTCATTGCTAAGTCATGCCTTCCAAGGACAGAGCATATCTTTGAGGCTATGCCTGTCCTTATTATCTCATTCCGAACTTGCTCTATTTCCCAGGCCTAGAGAGACCTTGTACAGTTTCCCAGGCCTAGACACAGAGCCTGTTTCCCAAGCTTTGTTCCCAGGCCAGACACAGGCTGATTCTGATTCTAGGGTCTTAAGCACTGGTATCAATGAATAACTGTTCCATTGATCCATGACCCCTCTCCTGCAACCATTCTCCAACAAAAATTACTAAGTTTTTCTATCAGTCTATTTGCAAAGTAACTGGTAATCCTAATAAATTTAGATACATTTCCCCTTTGATTACAAATTAAGCATTGCACCTTCAAGGCATATCCAGGGATGCACAGGTGACACTGCGCTCATTGTCTCAAACAAGGTGAGCGCAAACATAGAAATCCCCCCCGACACTTCAACATGTAAGCTGTTATCCAACAGCACAAACACCTTCTCTCCTAAACCAAATCAGTGCTTCTGCGTTTGCTTTCATGAACTTAGAATGCACTTTTCAGGACTTTGAAAACAAGCAGTGTCTTTGGATTTTAAAATGTCACCAATATTAAGAAAGTCTGTGTTGCAGCAAAGTTGCCTTCTGGCTGATGTAGGAAGCTAGCAGGAGCTGTCACACAGGGATTGGCAACACTATGTATAGAAGCCTCTGCCCTGGGTTTTACTCTGCATGGTATATTTTTTCCTTGAAAGATTGATAATTTGACATTGAATCAGAGTTTGTCAGTGAAAATAAAAGGGAAAGATCTAATTTACATGGGCTAATCAACAGGTCCAATTAATTTAAACATGGTTTTGAGATGATGATGGGTCTTCAGTGAATAGGTTTTCATTTGGGAAGGGTAGGAGGATATGACCTCAAGGCTGCAGGACAATCCATTTGTTATTAGTTAGAAATTTCTGTTATTACCTTCCCATGCATAGTTTTTAACCTTTCTGTAATCTCAAATGACCTGAGTTCTGTGATTATTGCATCTGAACTCTTAGCTGCAAAAAACCCAACATTAAAAGCCATGGTCATATTTTGATTCCGAAATAAGAAAACATGCAAATTGGTATTTCAGTCATAGCAGTGGCAGACTTTTAGGTTTAATCCAATTCCTGCTCTATTCAGAAACCTGCTATTGGCTTCAAGAGGAGCCTTCTGCTAAGAAGAAGGTTCTCTTTTGCTTTAATGACTTTGTCTCCATTTAATTGTACCTAAGAGTTTATCTCTAACAGCTCCCTCCCAGCAGCTCCGAGCTGCGGTGTGGCACAGCGCTTGCTGTGTGCCAGAGAGCACAAAGCAGGCTGGCCTGCCGGCCCTGAATATTTCTGCAGAGCACTCTGCAGCTCCCAGCTTTGCTGTGGCTCAGTGCAGAGCTGCAGGATCGGAGGCGCTGCCTCCCAGAGCTGTGTGAGGCACTGGCTCCTGCAGCCGTGAGCTGACAAGCTGTCGCTGCCTCCCGCTGGCCTCGGGTCCCCTGGCACAAGTGCCGTGCCCGAAGGACGCTGCCCTGTGCTCCAGCCTGCCGAGCAGCCCGGCTCCCTGCCCCGGTGCCCAGGGTGCTGCACACACTGCTGACCTTTGCCAGGAGTCGCAGGGCAGCGGCACAAGAGTGGGAATGCTGAGCCAGGCCAGCGGGCCTCGGCTGCCCTTGGCCTTTCTCTCCTCGGGCAGACTCCAGAGGGCCAATGCCTCCAGGCTGGGCTGTGCCCAGCAGGGCTCTGCTTGCCCTCGGGAGCAGCCGGCTGCGCTTGAGCTCTGAGAGCGGAGGATGCGCCCGCTGCCAGCAAGAGGCACGCAGGGCCGGGCTGTGCCTCCTGCAGCTACCAGGGCCTCCTTGCAGCCTGGCCCTGCCGAGGCTCAGGCTGCTCCGGGCTCTGCCAGGGCTCTGCTGCGGCTCCACGCCGGGCAGGGTCGGGCCCGCTCTCAGCTCACACTCGCTGACAGCTCTGCACCGCAGGAGACCTTTCAGAGCACCTCTCTGATCTTTCTGCTTTCTCTGCTGAGCGAGGCTCTCCTCCAGCCAAAGACATTGCCCTTCACGATACAAATCCAAGTGGCAGGCACAAAAATGCTCTTGAGTCACAGATGAAGGCCTGCATCTGCACAGGATATTTTGGCTGCACCACTTGCCCTTTGCTTTTTCCTGCAAATGCCATTGCCCTTTCTGCCTCAACTAGAAATACTACAGCTGGCCAAAAGCTGCCTAGTTGGCCATATTCCCAAGACAGTGTGGTCTGGAAAGGATGAATGAAGAAGAGCCTTCCCCTACTTAAAAACCATACAAAAGAAGCCATAAGTGTGACTTAACACCCATAAAAAACAGCTGGTAATTCAGAAGGAAATGTTGACTTTTCTGAAGGGGTCAGAAAGAGGACAGACTTCCAAGTGAGTTTATTTTTCAGAAACTTTATTTAATGAAAATCCTTGTTTACAATCTTATTCTACAAAACTCTTCAACAATCCTACTCTACCAATCCTACGTCACAATCATATTCTACAATCCTATTCTACAAAACTCTTCAACAATCCTACTATACAATCCTACTCCACATTCCTATTCCACAAAACTCTTCAACAATCCTACTCTACAGTCCTATTCTACAAAACTCTTCAACAATCCTACTCCACAATGCTCCTCTACAATCCTATACCACAAAACTCTTCAACAATCTTACTCTACAATCCTATTCCACAAAACTCTTCAACAATCCTACTCTACAATCCTCCTCTACAATCCTATTCTATAAAACCTTATCAACAATCCTCCTCCTATAATCCTCCAATGCTCAAAATTCCTTGTGGTGATGACATCTTGACTTGGTTGTTACATTCTTCTCTGCTGCATCCTCTTGAGAACGGTGATGAGTGGTGCCAGGATGGACACTGGCTTGGCTGATGTTACAAATGGATGCTGTCCAAAGGGAAAAAAAAACAACAAAGAACAGTGAACCATGACCTTCCAAGCTCAGTGCCTCACATACTCCACCAGGATTCCTCTAGTTCCTAGAAAGACCCAGAAAGGAAAACAATGCGACCACCTGCTCCTCAATTGTCATGTGCAGGATCTTGGCATCACAGGCAAACCCGGCCCAGAATCCCACTCATCCATTTATTCTGGTTTCTCCATCTTGCTGGGATTTTTGCCCTGCCAGTGCTCTAGAAATGGTGCTTTCTGTCCCTGGAGTTTCTTCCTTTCAAGAAGCTCCAATGACTCCCATAGGTCCCTGTCTTGTGCTAATTTCCACAGGCACACAGAGCAGTGTCTGCCTTTCCATGCCCTGCCCCTCCTGTGCTGCATGGTACCTTCATTCCCAGCAGGGCCAGCCGAGTGGTGCTGGGTCCTGCAGTTCCCTCTCTGCCACACAACCTGGCAGTCAGCCTGGGCCAGTTCCCCTCTGCCTGAGCGTGCCAGGCAGCAGATGGGGCTGGGACAAGTTCCTCTCAGCTGTCCCTGTTTGTGTGCCAGAAACCTTTAAGGGTGGGGTGGGGGGCACAAACCAGGGCCCCTCAGAGGCTCAGAGTGAGTCCCTCACAGCCCCTCCTGCCCACAGCCAAATCTCTCCAGAGTGCTCTGCCAGGACTGGCAGCCCTGGCTTCCTCCACCACCATTTCATGTCTCTCTACAATGCTCTACGTCAATTCTTTTGCTGTTAGGTAAAACAGAATACACCACCAAATTAAAAAACAGGGCAACAAAAAGAGTCAGAAAATAGAACACCTGTCCTATCTTCTGCAGAGAGAGGTGGAAGTATTCAGTTTTGTGAGGAACGGGCCTCAGGGAGACTTTATTGCGACTTTGCAAGATTTCAGAGTGGCTTTGAAGAAAGTGGGGGACACCGTTTTTAACAGGGCCAGTTACAATAGAATGTGGGCAAATAGTTTCAAACACAAAGGGGATCTAATTAGAGTAGGTCTAAGGAAGACCTTGTTTACTCAGAGCAGGGTGCCACCTTGGCACAGGCTGTCCCAAGAGCTTGTAGGTGCCCCATCCCTGGAACCATTCCAGGTCAGGTGGGACAGGGCTCTGAGCAACCTGATGTCTCTAAAGATGTCCCTGCTCATTGCAGGACACTTGGACCAAAGGACATTACAGAGCCCTGCCAGCCCAGCCCAGTCTAGCACTCCTCAGCATTTTCATTTGAAGAGCACCTTTGGCATTTTACCTGCAGCAGCTCGTTGGCAGACCAGCGCCGCTCCTCGTCTCTCTGCAGGCAGCAGCTCAGGAAGTCACGCAGCCAAGCCGAGAGGAGCTTGGGCTGCCGCAGCTGTGGCGTCCCTGCTGTGGCTATCAGGAATTTAGTCTGGAGAAACAGGAAACACAAGGCTCCACCTGCTTCTTTCCCATCTGTAACTGCTGTCCCAGAACCCATTGTTTAACCGCTCTTCTTCAGTGGCAGTTTCTGCCCTGGCAGAGACCCAGAGATGACTTTCCTTTACCAACAAAAAAACAAACTTTGATGCAGCCACAGCTTTTCCACCATCCCGCAGATCTTGCCTTGGCAGCCAATTTCATTGACTGACCTAGTTAGTTGGGAACTACATCAGCAAAAGCACATTTGCTTCTCTGAGGATTCACACCAGCTTGGCAGCCTTTTTGGAAGGGGGACTTTGTTATGTTAACTCTTTCCAAGGATTAGGACATGAAAGGCATCTCTGCAGTGCTTGTGGGTCCCTTCAGCCCAGTTGCCATACAACAAGACTCATCAAGTTTTTTGCCCTGTTCTTGAAAGCAATGGTAATTGGAAGAAGAGGAAGGAAATCCATCAGTTAATCCCCAGGTAAGGAAACAAACATTTATAATCTCATATTCAACACAGACACATTAAGGTGCATGCACAAATGTATGGGGATGAAAATGCCTGCTTGGGCACACAGGAGCCACCTGCAGCTCTGTCTCTCAGCAGCCTGAAAATTTCAGCTTCCCTTACGCAGCAACAGAAAAACTTTTCCTGCTCCGAAGATGGAGAGGTGCCATCCCTGCGGACACCCTCTGCTCATTTAGCTACACAAGTCAATGCATGAATGGAAGGCCCATCCCAGAAAATGCCAGGAAACAAACAGGAGGTTTCGGCAGGCTCTCCCTCTCACCAGGCTCCGGCTTGGTGATGTGGAGAAGATGGCTTGGGCTATGAGAGAAACACAGTCACTAAGTGTTTCAGCAACACCGCACAAGAAGCAGAAGAGACTCTGTGGCCTTTGCAGCCTCATGTCCAGGTTCCAGGCATGTTTCTCAGTGGGCAGAAACTGCACAGGGGATGCAGTTCCTCACTAAAACCACTCTTTTAGAAACTCTGTTAGGTTTGGCTTTCTTTCCTTCATTTCTGGAAGTATAGCACCAATTCTAAGATGCTTGTTTCCTTTTATTGTGGCCATCTACACAGACCAAAGAACTGGAACCACTTACAACCCAAAGGAAAGTGTTGCCTGAGCATGGGGTTTGTTTGCATGTCGTATAGCTTGAGTTCCACACTGATGCAACCAAAACTACAGCAGATGCTGATGTGTTGCAGGGACATTTTAAGGAGGGGACCTTGGTGGCAGTAGTTCCAGCAGATGGCAATGGGATTTTGTCCAATGGCATGCAGAACACAGGGCAGGTGAGAAAGACAAGCGGGATCAGTGAGTATTTGCTCCTTACCGTGGCAGGACTTCGGCTCCTGTAGGGAACTTTCCGTTCTATCATTTCGATTCCCACAATTCCAAAAGACCATATGTCCACTTTGGGGCCATATGGTTGACGCATCACCACTTCAGGCGCCATCCACCAAGGAGTCCCGGCCACCGAGGACGGTCTATTCTTCCCAAGGCTGAGCTCAACAGAGATGCCAAAATCAGCTGAGGGGAAAGCAGAATACTGCTTTTATTTGAATTCTGTGCAATTAGGAAACCAAGCAAAAGAATTGCCCAGTAGAACTTTGAGAATGTGATGTTGAATCTCCTGGACAACTGTCCCTGCTCTGTTTCCTCAGGATTTTAGCCAAATCCCCACATTTTGTATACTGCCTTCAGCAGTGGCTTTTGTTCTATGGAAGCTTTAGACTTGTTGCTCCTTTCCTCTGCAATGGACACACACAGAGCAACACCACTCTTGACTGCTTGTTCCTTGTCATACCTCTGTGCACCTTGCAACCGTGTCATCAGCTCAGAGCGGGGGGTCCCTGCACTGCCACCAGCACCATTCCTGGGGAGCTGGCAGCCACTCAAAGCAGTCCCTCACCCCACATCCCTGAACGCTGCACCTGACCAGGAATATACTGACCCAGCTTGACAGAGCCGTCAGTTCTGAGAAGGATGTTGTCGCTCTTCACATCTCTGTGGATCACTTGGTTTGAGTGAAGAAAAGCCAATCCTTGCAGGCACTGAGAGAGTCAACAGAACCAGGAGGGCAAAACCCAGTGATTTCATCACACCAGAAAGGAAACAGAGACTCTAAAAGGTTCCCATTCCCCAGGGGAATGGCGAGTAATGGCAGAACACAGTGCCATTGAGAGGAAGAGTTGCTGCTCCAACACTTGCAGAGCAGGACCTTTCTAAGGAAAGGCATGTCAGCTTTTGAAAGAGCAACAGCACCTGCTGTTGTAGACTGTCCCCTGCAAACCAGCCAGGATGACTGCTGCTGCAGTGGATGTGCTCAGAAGCAAAGAGCATTTTGGCTGCACTAGTATCCTTTTTAGCTGAGGACTGAGAGAAATGAGTCTCTTTTTTTTCCTTTGCTGTTCATTTCAAATCCTGCTACCAGCACCTTGCTTCTACAAGTAAGGAATGCAGTGAAGACAGGCAAAAATTTAGGGAGGCAAGATGGAGAACAGCAAACACAAGAGGCAGAGTGAGAATACAACAGCAGGAGATAAGAGTACAAGAACTGAGTAGAGTGAGTGCAGGGGCACTCCAGGCATTTCACTGGAGATGCTTTTACGTGCCCATAGCATACCAGCAACGCAGAAGCAAAGTTTGGCACATGAAACCTCTCCTGTTCTGAGCCCCTGTTTCCCAGATAATCCTGCCCAAACCCTTGGAAGCACAGGTGGGCTTGCTGACCTCCCGACTGATGACTGCTATCTCGATTTCAGTCAGGAAGGTCTTCCTGATGACATCGCTCAGAGCGCCTCCATCCATGTACTCCATGACCAGCCAGAGTTCCTCACCCAGAAGGTGGCTGAAGGAAAGAAACAAGGGCGTGAAGATAAACATGTATGGCTAGGTTGATTTTTTGCTTCCGGGCTTCTTGTTTCCAAGGCCCTTTGTGACAAGGACAGAATAAAAGGAATAGACATTCCCTCCTGGCTGTGCTTTGTTTGCAATCTGTGCAGTCTCAGGGAGAAAGGCACAGCTGTGAAAAAGGAGATGTCTTAGATGGCCAGCAAGTGAAAAGTGTGGTTTAGTAAGAGCCTAGATAAAAAGCCTGTCACGTGTGGTGTTTCTGGAAATAAGCACCTAGTCTTCCTGGCATGCATAGCAAAGAAAAAGAGGGGCAACAATCCAAGGGAAATCCACTTTAGGATGGTTCATCATTCAGCATTGAAGAAACTTTAAAAAATCAATCCCAAAAGAATGTGGAGGCAGTGAACTTAGAAAGTATTAACTTCGTACGATACAGCTGATCCTGGTTTTGAATAATTTTGGAATAATTTTCAAACTACGTGTGCCAGGGAAGACTCATGCAGACAAGATGCACTCTCTTCTCTTCCATTGCAGATGAGTAGAGAAATATTAATACATTATAATTAACAGCTCTACTTTCTAGAAGTGACCAAAGTGGATTTTTAACCTCTCATGTTTGCAGTATGTACATGCATATTCACAGGATAAGACCATGACCACTCACCTGTCTAAATAATTCACAACACTGGGACTCCTATGCTTCTTCATGATTGTGATTTCATTAACGGTTAGTTGCTTCCTCTGCCGCCCCTTAAGGCTTATTTTCTTTATGGCCACCTAAAATGACACTGAAAATCAGTAACTTGAGAAGCTGGTGGCACAAGGCCACAAGGCACATGGAGCAAGTGATTTTGCAATGACACAGTCGAGCTGTGCCAAACTGCCTTGTGATTAGGCATTGCAGTAATTAGGAAGTGACATTGCAATAGCCCATTTCTCCACTCCCTTGGGGGCCAGTTACAGGGCACGTGGC
Organism: Lonchura striata; assembly: GCF_050655825.1. Lineage (NCBI taxonomy): Eukaryota > Metazoa > Chordata > Aves > Passeriformes > Estrildidae > Lonchura > Lonchura striata. The sequence goes on along the minus strand of NC_140740.1, from coordinate 22,937,797 downwards.
CACTGAGGTTTTGCCCTGAACACTTGGTGACACTGGTGTCTCAACTATCACCCACAAACCTCTGAGCCCACTCCCTGCTGCTTTGTATGGGATTCAGAAGAAGTAATCCATGCCTTAATACTCTGTGCCTACATCTTGGGCTATGGGCAGGGCTTCGAGTTTCTAGGGACGCCTCTTAGATCTCTCCCTATGTGCAGTTCCCAAGTGCAGCACAGCAGGTGGCTAAAGAATTACCAGGAACTTTCAGATGTATTTGCTGGCAACCAGAAGTGAGAATTCAGGACTCTGAAGCTGTAGCCCCAAAGAGCAGTGAGATGCTCTAAGGCACCACCTTTGTTTTAGCAATTGAGAGCGAGTGAGCACATCCTTCTCTGAAATGAACTGCTGCCCTGTGTGACTTCCTTCTGGCAGCTGAGAAGGACAAAGACTGTCTCCAATGTATTTTGCAGGCTGGTACCAGTCTGTGTTTCTTGTGCCTCTTCAGCACAGCTCGACCTAAAGCTCCGGCCACAGCTGCTCCCACCAGAGAGGAAAGGCCTTGAGTGCAGCAGAGTCTGCGGGGGATGTTGACATTTACCTCTCCTCCTGTGGCTTGGTTGAGTGCTCTAACCACAGATCCAAAATGCCTAGAAACAAAACAGAAGCAGAGAAAGGAGAAGCTGTTTATTTCTTAGAGTGAAAGCTGGCCCACACAGGAGATCTCTGCTGTAAATGCCTAAAACCTGCAGGATGCAGGAGGGCTCTGCCAGAAGGCAGATGATGCATTTTCCTCTCAAGTGCATGGGCAGTGCCTGGGCCGGTTGCAGAAGCGCTGGGGTTTACTGCCTCAGCTCCTAAAGGGAATTTATTCTTTCATCTTAGGTTTGAGTTTCTAAACTCTGTGGTTCCTATTCTGAGCATGGAGCATTTCCTTCCAAGAACCATGGATTGAATGAAACGCTCCTGGGAACTGTTATCTCACAGCTTTGAGAGGGGCTAGGTTGCCCTTTCAGGCAAGCAAGATTCTTCTTTATTCATTAGTGTGGCAGTGTGGTTTTGAGACATACAAAAATACTGAAGAAATTAACACAGAGCTGTCCCACACTTGAGAGACAAGGAGATCTTCCAGGTCCTGCTCCTTGATGTAGGCAGACTTTGGCAGCATGGACATGTCTCTGACAATGCCTTCTGAGCACCCTCACAAGTTCTGAGCAGCACTGAAGAGATAGGACAATCTATCTCCAGTGTCTGAACATGTCTGCAGCTGACCTGACTTCACACTGGATACATATTCCATTGGAACTCCTGATATACCAGTGATATAGCAGAAGAACCCCTGGCCCATGGTTGTGTAGAAGTAAGTTTGGCTGGACTCACCCCTTGCCAATATATTCCATTTCAGTGTATTTCATCTTGGGATTTTCCACGTTCACCATTTTCCCTGAGGGAAACAAAATGCAAGATGCTCACTTTAAAGCAGAGATCCCAGCTTCCAGGAGATACAAAAGGCAGCCCCAGTGTCTGGAGGCAGTCAGCTACTTGCAACAACAGCAACAACATCAACAGGACAGGCAGCCCTGCAGTGCAAATGGCTGGCACAGATACTGATTGTGTAGAGCCCTTGGAAGAGTTCTCTTGACAGGAAACAAAGCACAGGGAGATGCATTCCCAGGAGAGGAGCACATCTTCTCCAGATTTCAGCCAAAACATTGCCCAAACAATGCCTTTCCAACTGTAATCCAGAGCAGTTCATGCTATAACCAATGTCGACAGTGCTTTCAGCATCGGGACCCTCACCCTTCATGAGCAGGCTGAGCTCACAGACACCCATCTTGGGGCTAAGGAAGGCTCCAGCCCTGTCCCACCAGCCCTCAGGGACAGGGCAGCGACCACAACAAGGCTGGCAAAGCCCAAGCATGAGTACTGACAAGCAATGGGAAGAAGCCACAGGCAGCCTGGGCCCTGTACAAAGTGTTGCCCCCATTCATGCCACAACAGGATGGGCTTTGAGATCAGACACACCGAGGTGCAGATCAATGCCCTTTTTGTCCCAACAGGTGATGGTAGACACAGAATCCACTGGGCTCTGCTCTCAGCCCCACCAGGTCTTATCTGAGAGTTCAGCACTGGCAGCTGTTACGGGCAAGAAGCAGATTCCTTGGGCTGTGCTGCAGAATCCCAGAGGACTTGATGTGTTTTCCTAGAGACGGATCTGAGCAGGGATCGGGCCAATGGGTAGGATTCTAAGAGTCATGGGAAAGAGTGGGGAAGGTACGACAAAGTGCCATGGATCTGAGGAATATACCATGGATGGGCTGGAGGCTGTCTCCTGAGAAATGCCTGCAGTACAGACTTATCTGATCGCGCCACTTCGATGTGTTTCTCTTGGACACATCTTTAGAAGCATAAAACTAGGATATGAAATACAGATTGCTATAAAAGTATCTGTTTTTTACTTTGGGGGCACACGGGAAACACCTCCTGCTCTCTATTTCTCCTGTAACCTGATATTCTTTCACAGTAGTTTTTATTGACAAAAATATAGCATTCTCATGAAAAGAAACTGTATATGTAGTAGTGGCAACGTAAAAATGTCATAAAAATGACATCAATAAGACATGTGGGGCAGAAGGGCTCCTTCAGGATGGAGATAAACCAACTCCACCAACAAAAACCCCTACAAACAAACAAAGAAAACAAAAAAACCCAGCAAAAAGAAAACCAAAAACACAACCCCATAAAAAAATAAAGAGGGAAAAAGCAAATAACCCGAAACCACCAGCCCCCTAAAAAAAAAATCCCCAACCATAAAGACAAAATTCCAAAACCAGTAAATTTTTGTGAAGATTTTTTGCTCTGATGACTGGTTGGAAGTCAGGAGTCTAAGGGGAATTTAGGAAGCTAAAAATTCTCTTTGGTTTGGCTACTAGCATGCAGAACTTGCCTAGCCTTCTGCTGATGCAAGAAAAATCCCTGCTTCAGCCTTTAGCCGAGAGGGAAGCTCAGGCAAACCCAGGCCAGTCCAAGCTGTCTTCAGAGGCAGCAGGAGCACCCAGAGCTCTCTCTCGCTGCCTCGGAGCACAGCACTTCCTCTGGGGAGTCCTAAATGGCCCTGTGACACCAAACTCAGGAGGAACATTAGGTACAGCTCTGCTGACACCTGCACACAATCCACTGACCCTCAGACAAGAAATACACCAGACGTACAGAGCATACGCAGGTACTGCTCCTCAGTCTCCTGGTTCTCAGAAGCCACGTGGAGGTCGATGAAGGAGCTGAGAAGAAGGAGATCACCAAAGGCTGAGATTGAGTTCACAGGTTCCACATCATAGGTTCCTTTAAGTAATGCTGCTGCAGAGCGAGGATTGGGACCAGAGCCCGTGCAGATGTGCTGAAACTGCAGCACTTTTCGAGGAGGGGGAAGTTCCAGTGGTCCAGGACAAATTTGGTGATCTTCAAAGCCAGTGTGTCCTTGGAGGTCTTTGGAGGCTGCCTGGTGAGATATCAACACATGCACCTCAAGTCAAACAGAATATAGCAGTCAGAGACAACAGCTTATCCCTCTCAGACAAGAGTGACTGACTGTGAGGAAAGGGAAAGAACAGATTAACAAGGAATACAGACAGCTGTGAAAAGAATGGGGCCTCACAGATTCCTGGAAAACACAATCATCTTCTTCCAGCTTAGCAAAAGACAAAAGAGACTGTACAAGTGAAGAAGTGCTCCAGAAAACTGCAGAACACTTCCACAAACCAAACACACCTTTCCACAAAGGGAAAACAGACAAAAAAAGCCCTGCCATCTGCAGCACTGCCACGTGTGCCCTTGGCCATGACGCTGCAGAAGCCCAGAGATCGACCTTCCCTGAGCCGAGCAGCCAGAAGCTCAGCCAGAGTCCCCAGACCTTCAGTGCCTCAAAGTGACAGGTCAAAGGCCAATTTCTAGCTGGAGGCCACTGCCTGCAGGAAAGGGCTACATCCCACAGGATTGCAGCACTTGGCATCCTCAGCAAGCAACATGCAAGTGCTGGCTGGTCAGAAACTTGCAGCTCTGCCTTGCACTAAAGACAGCACCACCCACAACTGGCACTTACTGTCTTGGATCGATCGGGCACAGCTGCAGGCTTGTGGTCATCTTGCTCCTTTTGCTCCTTTTTGGCTCCTTCTCCAGGAGCAGAGGGAGCCGGGGCAGAGAGCGCTGTTCCTTCTGCCATCTGCGGCAAGAGAGAAGCAGGAGGGACAGGCCGTTACCTCTCATTTATGACCTCGTTTCTCCTCAGATCCACAACCACCTTTTCAAAGGAGAAATCCTCAACTTTGTTAGCAATGGGATTCTAAGTCACTCCAACCAGATGAAAATGGGCCAACTCAACAGAACTCTATTTGATGCACTCTGTGAATTTGATAGTCCTCCCTGGCTGCCATCAGCAAGCAATGGTGCCCCTGCACAACAATGGAGCTTTGAGCTCTTTTATTTAATGCCCTGAAATGGAAAAGGAGGAAATAGCCAGCAAGGCCATTGCTATTGCTGCAGCATATATGGAAAAGTCAAACTGGATCAGAATGCCATCCAGTGCGTGAAAAGGGCAGGAACGTTTGTGCAGAAGCATCTGTGCTTGTTGTAAAAGAGAGAAAATGGGCAGGGCTTCACCTCCTAGCAAACCAACAAGCCACAAGACAAAAGCGTCCCCTCCTCAGGTGGCTAAAGCACTTGGGGGCAGTGAGGGCATGTTTGGCAGGGAAACAGCCCTGGTGGTGAGCACTGTCACATATGGATCTATGGAAGTGTGCCTGAATGTGACTCAGGAGGCTCCCGTTGTCCAGGCTGAAACCCCTCCCTAGCTCTCGTGTCCTTCTCTGCACACGCTCCAGCCCCTCAAGGACTTTCTGCTTCAGAGGGGCCAACAAGTGGACACACACTCCCAGCTCTGGCCGCAGCGCTGCCCAGCCCAGGGGGACGGTCACTGCCCTGCTCCTGCTGCCCCACTGCTGCTGACACAGGCCAGGATGCCCTTGGCCTTCTTGGCTACCTAGCCAGGCACTGGCCCACATTCAGCTGCTCTTGACTGGCACCACTGGGTCCTTTTAGCCTACTCAGGTCCCTCACCACAAAATTGCCCCTTTGACTTCAAATACAGCATCCCCGGTTCCAAGATGTCCTGCCTCTTCTCAGCCAAACAAGACAGCAGTCAAGGACTTGCAGCTTGACCCCCACCCTAGGCCCTAATGCCATTTCCAAAGCTGCAGGCTTCATCGCAAAAGGCGTCCACAGAAACTTGCCGCTTCTACTTTCTGCCACACAAGAAGTCTTCCCAACGAGGCACTTGGTTTCTTTGGCCACACTCAACAAGAATGGCACCCACAGATTCCTAGACAACTCAATCATCTCCTTGCAGCTTAGCAAAAGCCAAAAGAGACTGTACAAGTGAAGAAGTGCTCCAGAAGACTGCAGAACACTTCCACAAACCAAACACACCTTTCCACAAAGGGAAAACAGACAAAAAAAAGCCCTGCCATCTGCAGCACTGCCACGTGTGCCCTTGGCCATGATGCTGCAGAAGCCCAGAGATCGACCTTCCCTGAGCCGAGCAGCCAGAAGCTCAGCCAGAGTCCCCAGACCTTCAGTGCCTCAAAGTGACAGGTCAAAGGCCAATTTCTAGCTGGAGGCCACTGCCTGCAGGAAAGGGCTACGTCCCACAGGATTGCAGCACTTGGCATCCTCAGCAAGCAACATGCAAGTGCTGGCTGGTCAGAAACTTGCAGCTCTGCCTTGCACTAAAGACAGCACCACCCACAACTGGCACTTACTGTCTTGGATCGATCGGGCACAGCTGCAGGCTTGTGGTCATCTTGCTCCTTTTGCTCCTTTTTGGCTCCTTCTCCAGGAGCAGAGGGAGCCGGGGCAGAGACCGCTGTTCCTTCTGCCATCTGCGGCAAGAGAGAAGCAGGAGGGACAGGCCGTTACCTCTCATTTATGACCTCGTTTCTCCTCAGATCCACAACCACCTTTTCAAAGGAGAAATCCTCAACTTTGTTAGCAATGGGATTCTAAGTCACTCCAACCAGATGAAAATGGGCCAACTCAACAGAACTCTATTTGATGCACTCTGTGAATTTGATAGTCCTCCCTGGCTGCCATCAGCAAGCAATGGTGCCCCTGCACAACAATGGAGCTTTGAGCTCTTTTATTTCATGCCCTGAAATGGAAAAGGAGGAAATAGCCAGCAAGGCCATTGCTATTGCTGCAGCATATATGGAAAAGTCAAACTGGATCAGAATGCCATCCAGAGCGTGAAAAGGGCAGGAACGTTTGTGCAGAAGCATCTGTGCTTGTTGTAAAAGAGAGAAAATGGGCAGGGCTTCACCTCCTAGCAAACCAACAAGCCACAAGACAAAAGCGTCCCCTCCTCAGGTGGCTAAAGCACTTGGGGGCAGTGAGGGCATGTTTGGCAGGGAAACAGCCCTGGTGGTGAGCACTGTCACATATGGATCTATGGAAGTGTGCCTGAATGTGACTCAGGAGGCTCCCGTTGTCCAGTCTGAAACCCCTCCCTAGCTCTCGTGTCCTTCTCTGCACACGCTCCAGCCCCTCAAGGACTTTCTGCTTCAGAGGGGCCAACAAGTGGACACACACTCCCAGCTCTGGCCGCAGCGCTGCCCAGCCCAGGGGGACGGTCACTGCCCCGCTCCTGCTGCCCCACTGCTGCTGACACAGGCCAGGATGCCCTTGGCCTTCTTGGCTACCTGGCCAGGCACTGGCCCACATTCAGCTGCTCTTGACTGGCACCACTGGGTCCTTTTAGCCTACTCAGGTCCCTCACCACAAAATTGCCTCTTTGACTTCAAATACAGCATCCCCGGTTCCAAGATGTCCTGCCTCTTCTCAGCCAAACAAGACAGCAGTCAAGGTCTTGCAGCTTGACCCCCACCCTAGGCCCTAATGCCATTTCCAAAGCTGCAGGCTTCATCGCAAAAGGCGTCCACAGAAACTTGCCGCTTCTACTTTCTGCCACACAAGAAGTCTTCCCAACGAGGCACTTGGTTTCTTTGGCCACACTCAACAAGAATGGCACCCACAGATTCCTAGACAACTCAATCATCTCCTTGCAGCTTAGCAAAAGCCAAAAGAGACTGTACAAGTGAAGAAGTGCTCCAGAAGACTGCAGAACACTTCCACAAACCAAACACACCTTTCCACAAAGGGAAAACAGACAAAAAAAGCCCTGCCATCTGCAGCACTGCCACGTGTGTCCTTGGCCATGACGCTGCAGAAGCCCAGAGATCGACCTTCCCTGAGCCGAGCAGCCAGAAGCTCAGCCAGAGTCCCCAGACCTTCAGTGCCTCAAAGTGACAGGTCAAAGGCCAATTTCTAGCTGGAGGCCACAGCCTGCAGGAAAGGGCTACGTCCCACAGGATTGCAGCACTTGGCATCCTCAGCAAGCAACATGCAAGTGCTGGCTGGTCAGAAACTTGCAGCTCTGCCTTGCACTAAAGACAGCACCACCCACAACTGGCACTTACTGTCTTGGATCGATCGGACACAGCTGCAGGCTTGTGGTCATCTTGCTCCTTTTGCTCCTTTTTGGCTCCTTCTCCAGGAGCAGAGGGAGCCGGGGCAGAGAGCGCTGTTCCTTCTGCCATCTGCGACAAGAGAGAAGCAGGAGGGACAGGCCGTTACCTCTCATTTATGACCTCGTTTCTCCTGAGATCCACAACCACCTTTTCAAAGGAGAAATCCTCAACTTTGTTAGCAATGGGATTCTAAGTCACTCCAACCAGATGAAAATGGGCCAACTCAACAGAACTCTATTTGATGCACTCTGTGAATTTGATAGTCCTCCCTGGCTGCCATCAGCAAGCAATGGTGCCCCTGCACAACAATGGAGCTTTGAGCTCTTTTATTTCATGCCCTGAAATGGAAAAGGAGGAAATAGCCAGCAAGGCCATTGCTATTGCTGCAGCATATATGGAAAAGTCAAACTGGATCAGAATGCCATCCAGTGCGTGAAAAGGGCAGGAACGTTTGTGCAGAAGCATCTGTGCTTGTTGTAAAAGAGAGAAAATGGGCAGGGCTTCACCTCCTAGCAAACCAACAAGCCACAAGACAAAAGCGTCCCCTCCTCAGGTGGCTAAAGCACTTGGGGGCAGTGAGGGCATGTTTGGCAGGGAAACAGCCCTGGTGGTGAGCACTGTCACATATGGATCTATGGAAGTGTGCCTGAATGTGACTCAGGAGGCTCCCGTTGTCCAGGCTGAAACCCCTCCCTAGCTCTCGTGTCCTTCTCTGCACACGCTCCAGCCCCTCAAGGACTTTCTGCTTCAGAGGGGCCAACAAGTGGACACACACTCCCAGCTCTGGCCGCAGCGCTGCCCAGCCCAGGGGGACGGTCACTGCCCTGCTCCTGCTGCCCCACTGCTGCTGACACAGGCCAGGATGCCCTTGGCCTTCTTGGCTACCTGGCCAGGCACTGGCCCACATTCAGCTGCTCTTGACTGGCACCACTGGGTCCTTTTAGCCTACTCAGGTCCCTCACCACAAAATTGCCCCTTTGACTTCAAATACAGCATCCCCGGTTCCAAGATGTCCTGCCTCTTCTCAGCCAAACAAGACAGCAGTCAAGGACTTGCAGCTTGACCCCCACCCTAGGCCCTAATGCCATTTCCAAAGCTGCAGGCTTCATCGCAAAAGGCGTCCACAGAAACTTGCCGCTTCTACTTTCTGCCACACAAGAAGTCTTCCCAACGAGGCACTTGGTTTCTTTGGCCACACTCAACAAGAATGGCACCCACAGATTCCTAGACAACTCAATCATCTCCTTGCAGTTTAGCAAAAGCCAAAAGAGACTGTACAAGTGAAGAAGTGCTCCAGAAGACTGCAGAACACTTCCACAAACCAAACACACCTTTCCACAAAGGGAAAACAGACAAAAAAAGCCCTGCCATCTGCAGCACTGCCACATGTGTCCTTGGCCATGACGCTGCAGAAGCCCAGAGATCGACCTTCCCTGAGCCGAGCAGCCAGAAGCTCAGCCAGAGTCCCCAGACCTTCAGTGCCTCAAAGTGACAGGTCAAAGGCCAATTTCTAGCTGGAGGCCACTGCCTGCAGGAAAGGGCTACGTCCCACAGGATTGCAGCACTTGGCATCCTCAGCAAGCAACATGCAAGTGCTGGCTGGTCAGAAACTTGCAGCTCTGCCTTGCACTAAAGACAGCACCACCCACAACTGGCACTTACTGTCTTGGATCGATCGGACACAGCTGCAGGCTTGTGGTCATCTTGCTCCTTTTGCTCCTTTTTGGCTCCTTCTCCAGGAGCAGAGGGAGCCGGGGCAGAGAGCGCTGTTCCTTCTGCCATCTGCGACAAGAGAGAAGCAGGAGGGACAGGCCGTTACCTCTCATTTATGACCTCGTTTCTCCTCAGATCCACAACCACCTTTTCAAAGGAGAAATCCTCAACTTTGTTAGCAATGGGATTCTAAGTCACTCCAACCAGATGAAAATGGGCCAACTCAACAGAACTCTATTTGATGCACTCTGTGAATTTGATAGTCCTCCCTGGCTGCCATCAGCAAGCAATGGTGCCCCTGCACAACAATGGAGCTTTGAGCTCTTTTATTTAATGCCCTGAAATGGAAAAGGAGGAAATAGCCAGCAAGGCCATTGCTATTGCTGCAGCATATATGGAAAAGTCAAACTGGATCAGAATGCCATCCAGTGCGTGAAAAGGGCAGGAACGTTTGTGCAGAAGCATCTGTGCTTGTTGTAAAAGAGAGAAAATGGGCAGGGCTTCACCTCCTAGCAAACCAACAAGCCACAAGACAAAAGCGTCCCCTCCTCAGGTGGCTAAAGCACTTGGGGGCAGTGAGGGCATGTTTGGCAGGGAAACAGCCCTGGTGGTGAGCACTGTCACATATGGATCTATGGAAGTGTGCCTGAATGTGACTCAGGAGGCTCCCGTTGTCCAGGCTGAAACCCCTCCCTAGCTCTCGTGTCCTTCTCTGCACACGCTCCAGCCCCTCAAGGACTTTCTGCTTCAGAGGGGCCAACAAGTGGACACACACTCCCAGCTCTGGCCGCAGCGCTGCCCAGCCCAGGGGGACGGTCACTGCCCTGCTCCTGCTGCCCCACTGCTGCTGACACAGGCCAGGATGCCCTTGGCCTTCTTGGCTACCTGGCCAGGCACTGGCCCACATTCAGCTGCTCTTGACTGGCACCACTGGGTCCTTTTAGCCTACTCAGGTCCCTCACCACAAAATTGCCCCTTTGACTTCAAATACAGCATCCCCTGTTCCAAGATGTCCTGCCTCTTCTCAGCCAAACAAGACAGCAGTCAAGGACTTGCAGCTTGACCCCCACCCTAGGCCCTAATGCCATTTCCAAAGCTGCAGGCTTCATCGCAAAAGGCGTCCACAGAAACTTGCCGCTTCTACTTTCTGCCACACAAGAAGTCTTCCCAATGAGGCACTTGGTTTCTTTGGCCACACTCAACAAGAATGGCACCCACAGATTCCTAGACAACTCAATCATCTCCTTGCAGTTTAGCAAAAGCCAAAAGAGACTGTACAAGTGAAGAAGTGCTCCAGAAGACTGCAGAACACTTCCACAAACCAAACACACCTTTCCACAAAGGGAAAACAGACAAAAAAAGCCCTGCCATCTGCAGCACTGCCACGTGTGCCCTTGGCCATGATGCTGCAGAAGCCCAGAGATCGACCTTCCCTGAGCCGAGCAGCCAGAAGCTCAGCCAGAGTCCCCAGACCTTCAGTGCCTCAAAGTGACAGGTCAAAGGCCAATTTCTAGCTGGAGGCCACTGCCTGCAGGAAAGGGCTACATCCCACAGGATTGCAGCACTTGGCATCCTCAGCAAGCAACATGCAAGTGCTGGCTGGTCAGAAACTTGCAGCTCTGCCTTGCACTAAAGACAGCACCACCCACAACTGGCACTTACTGTCTTGGATCGATCGGGCACAGCTGCAGGCTTGTGGTCATCTTGCTCCTTTTGCTCCTTTTTGGCTCCTTCTCCAGGAGCAGAGGGAGCCGGGGCAGAGAGCGCTGTTCCTTCTGCCATCTGCAACAAGAGAGAAGCAGGAGGGACAGGCCGTTACCTCTCATTTATGACCTCGTTTCTCCTCAGATCCACAACCACCTTTTCAAAGGAGAAATCCTCAACTTTGTTAGCAATGGGATTCTAAGTCACTCCAACCAGATGAAAATGGGCCAACTCAACAGAACTCTATTTGATGCACTCTGTGAATTTGATAGTCCTCCCTGGCTGCCATCAGCAAGCAATGGTGCCCCTGCACAACAATGGAGCTTTGAGCTCTTTTATTTCATGCCCTGAAATGGAAAAGGAGGAAATAGCCAGCAAGGCCATTGCTATTGCTGCAGCATATATGGAAAAGTCAAACTGGATCAGAATGCCATCCAGAGCGTGAAAAGGGCAGGAACGTTTGTGCAGAAGCATCTGTGCTTGTTGTAAAAGAGAGAAAATGGGCAGGGCTTCACCTCCTAGCAAACCAACAAGCCACAAGACAAAAGCGTCCCCTCCTCAGGTGGCTAAAGCACTTGGGGGCAGTGAGGGCATGTTTGGCAGGGAAACAGCCCTGGTGGTGAGCACTGTCACATATGGATCTATGGAAGTGTGCCTGAATGTGACTCAGGAGGCTCCCGTTGTCCAGGCTGAAACCCCTCCCTAGCTCTCGTGTCCTTCTCTGCACACGCTCCAGCCCCTCAAGGACTTTTTGCTTCAGAGGGGCCAACAAGTGGACACACACTCCCAGCTCTGGCCGCAGCGCTGCCCAGCCCAGGGGGACGGTCACTGCCCTGCTCCTGCTGCCCCACTGCTGCTGACACAGGCCAGGATGCCCTTGGCCTTCTTGGCTACCTGGCCAGGCACTGGCCCACATTCAGCTGCTCTTGACTGGCACCACTGGGTCCTTTTAGCCTACTCAGGTCCCTCACCACAAAATTGCCCCTTTGACTTCAAATACAGCATCCCCTGTTCCAAGATGTCCTGCCTCTTCTCAGCCAAACAAGACAGCAGTCAAGGACTTGCAGCTTGACCCCCACCCTAGGCCCTAATGCCATTTCCAAAGCTGCAGGCTTCATCGCAAAAGGCGTCCACAGAAACTTGCCGCTTCTACTTTCTGCCACACAAGAAGTCTTCCCAACGAGGCACTTGGTTTCTTTGGCCACACTCAACAAGAATGGCACCCACAGATTCCTAGACAACTCAATCATCTCCTTGCAGTTTAGCAAAAGCCAAAAGAGACTGTACAAGTGAAGAAGTGCTCCAGAAGACTGCAGAACACTTCCACAAACCAAACACACCTTTCCACAAAGGGAAAACAGACAAAAAAAGCCCTGCCATCTGCAGCACTGCCACGTGTGCCCTTGGCCATGACGCTGCAGAAGCCCAGAGATCGACCTTCCCTGAGCCGAGCAGCCAGAAGCTCAGCCAGAGTCCCCAGACCTTCAGTGCCTCAAAGTGACAGGTCAAAGGCCAATTTCTAGCTGGAGGCCACTGCCTGCAGGAAAGGGCTACGTCCCACAGGATTGCAGCACTTGGCATCCTCAGCAAGCAACATGCAAGTGCTGGCTGGTCAGAAACTTGCAGCTCTGCCTTGCACTAAAGACAGCACCACCCACAACTGGCACTTACTGTCTTGGATCGATCGGACACAGCTGCAGGCTTGTGGTCATCTTGCTCCTTTTGCTCCTTTTTGGCTCCTTCTCCAGGAGCAGAGGGAGCCGGGGCAGAGAGCGCTGTTCCTTCTGCCATCTGCGGCAAGAGAGAAGCAGGAGGGACAGGCCGTTACCTCTCATTTATGACCTCGTTTCTCCTCAGATCCACAACCACCTTTTCAAAGGAGAAATCCTCAACTTTGTTAGCAATGGGATTCTAAGTCACTCCAACCAGATGAAAATGGGCCAACTCAACAGAACTCTATTTGATGCACTCTGTGAATTTGATAGTCCTCCCTGGCTGCCATCAGCAAGCAATGGTGCCCCTGCACAACAATGGAGCTTTGAGCTCTTTTATTTCATGCCCTGAAATGGAAAAGGAGGAAATAGCCAGCAAGGCCATTGCTATTGCTGCAGCATATATGGAAAAGTCAAACTGGATCAGAATGCCATCCAGAGCGTGAAAAGGGCAGGAACGTTTGTGCAGAAGCATCTGTGCTTGTTGTAAAAGAGAGAAAATGGGCAGGGCTTCACCTCCTAGCAAACCAACAAGCCACAAGACAAAAGCGTCCCCTCCTCAGGTGGCTAAAGCACTTGGGGGCAGTGAGGGCATGTTTGGCAGGGAAACAGCCCTGGTGGTGAGCACTGTCACATATGGATCTATGGAAGTGTGCCTGAAGGTCCCTCAGGAGGCTCCCGTTGTCCAGGCTGAAACCCCTCCCTAGCTCTCGTGTCCTTCTCTGCACACGCTCCAGCCCCTCAAGGACTTTCTGCTTCAGAGGGGCCAACAAGTGGACACACACTCCCAGCTCTGGCCGCAGCGCTGCCCAGCCCAGGGGGACGGTCACTGCCCTGCTCCTGCTGCCCCACTGCTGCTGACACAGGCCAGGATGCCCTTGGCCTTCTTGGCTACCTGGCCAGGCACTGGCCCACATTCAGCTGCTCTTGACTGGCACCACTGGGTCCTTTTAGCCTACTCAGGTCCCTCACCACAAAATTGCCCCTTTGACTTCAAATACAGCATCCCCGGTTCCAAGATGTCCTGCCTCTTCTCAGCCAAACAAGACAGCAGTCAAGGACTTGCAGCTTGACCCCCACCCTAGGCCCTAATGCCATTTCCAAAGCTGCAGGCTTCATCGCAAAAGGCGTCCACAGAAACTTGCCGCTTCTACTTTCTGCCACACAAGAAGTCTTCCCAACGAGGCACTTGGTTTCTTTGGTCACACTCAACAAGAATGGCACCCACAGATTCCTAGACAACTCAATCATCTCCTTGCAGCTTAGCAAAAGCCAAAAGAGACTGTACAAGTGAAGAAGTGCTCCAGAAGACTGCAGAACACTTCCACAAACCAAACACACCTTTCCACAAAGGGAAAACAGACAAAAAAAGCCCTGCCATCTGCAGCACTGCCACGTGTGCCCTTGGCCATGACGCTGCAGAAGCCCAGAGATCGACCTTCCCTGAGCCGAGCAGCCAGAAGCTCAGCCAGAGTCCCCAGACCTTCAGTGCCTCAAAGTGACAGGTCAAAGGCCAATTTCTAGCTGGAGGCCACTGCCTGCAGGAAATGCCTACGTCCCACAGGATTGCAGCACTTGGCATCCTCAGCAAGCAACATGCAAGTGCTGGCTGGTCAGAAACTTGCAGCTCTGCCTTGCACTAAAGGCAGCACCACCCACAACTGGCACTTACTGTCTTGGATCGATCGGGCACAGCTGCAGGCTTGTGGTCATCTTGCTCCTTTTGCTCCTTTTTGGCTCCTTCTCCAGGAGCAGAGGGAGCCGGGGCAGAGACCGCTGTTCCTTCTGCCATCTGCGACAAGAGAGAAGCAGGAGGGACAGGCCGTTACCTCTCATTTATGACCTCGTTTCTCCTCAGATCCACAACCACCTTTTCAAAGGAGAAATCCTCAACTTTGTTAGCAATGGGATTCTAAGTCACTCCAACCAGATGAAAATGGGCCAACTCAACAGAACTCTATTTGATGCACTCTGTGAATTTGATAGTCCTCCCTGGCTGCCATCAGCAAGCAATGGTGCCCCTGCACAACAATGGAGCTTTGAGCTCTTTTATTTCATGCCCTGAAATGGAAAAGGAGGAAATAGCCAGCAAGGCCATTGCTATTGCTGCAACATATATGGAAAAGTCAAACTGGATCAGAATGCCATCCAGAGCGTGAAAAGGGCAGGAACGTTTGTGCAGAAGCATCTGTGCTTGTTGTAAAAGAGAGAAAATGGGCAGGGCTTCACCTCCTAGCAAACCAACAAGCCACAAGACAAAAGCGTCCCCTCCTCAGGTGGCTAAAGCACTTGGGGGCAGTGAGGGCATGTTTGGCAGGGAAACAGCCCTGGTGGTGAGCACTGTCACATATGGATCTATGGAAGTGTGCCTGAATGTGACTCAGGAGGCTCCCGTTGTCCAGGCTGAAACCCCTCCCTAGCTCTCGTGTCCTTCTCTGCACACGCTCCAGCCCCTCAAGGACTTTCTGCTTCAGAGGGGCCAACAAGTGGACACACACTCCCAGCTCTGGCCGCAGCGCTGCCCAGCCCAGGGGGACGGTCACTGCCCTGCTCCTGCTGCCCCACTGCTGCTGACACAGGCCAGGATGCCATCAGTCTTCTTGGCCATATGGCCACACCCTGGCTCTTGTTCCACTGCTCTTGACTGGCACGCCTTCATCCTTTGGGCCCACTCAGGTCCCTCACCACAAAGTTGCCTGTTTGACTTCAAATACAGCATCCCCTGTTCCAAGATGTCCTGCCTCTTCTCAGCAACAAGACAGCAGTCAAGGACTTGCAGCTTCACCCCCGCCTCCAGGCTCCAATGCACTTTCCAAAGCTGCACACTACCCCTAAAAATGCATCTACAGAACCTTGCTACTTGAGCTCTTTGCCTCACAACAGGGCTTCACAACTACACACTTTGTTTCTGTGGCCACAGGTCTTGTTCCCCACAGATTCATGGACAATACACTCGTCTCCTTCCATCTTATCAAAAGTCACAAGACAGCTGGGCCACACACTTTGTAGAACTGAAGAAATTCTCAAGAAAGCTGAAGAGCAATTTCACCAGCCAAACACATGTTTCTACAAGAGAAAGCAAACAAAGCAAACAAATGAAGCTCCAGCACTACCTCATGTGTCCTTGGCAACAGCACTTCAAAAACCAAGAGACAGAGCTTCACTGAGCCGAGCAGACAGACGCTCACCCTGAGGCAAACAGGCTTTGGTGCCTCAACATGACAGGTCCAAGGCCAATTTCTGGATGGTGGTCACTGCCTGCAGGAAATCGCTGGGTCCTGGCAGGACTCCAGCACTCAGCATCCTCAGCCAAGCAGCAGCAAGAGCTGGCTGGTCAGAAACTTGCAACTCTGCCTTGCACTAAAGACAGCACCACCCACAACTGGCACTTACTGGCTCAGAAAATTCAGGCTCTGCTCTGACCACTGATGGAGCCTTGCAGTCATACTCCTCAATTTGCTCCTCTTTGGCTTCTTCTCCAGGAGCAGCGGGAGCCGGGGCAGACTCTGCTGTTGCTTCTGTCATCTGTGGCAATAGAGAAGCATGAGGGACAGGCCATTACCTATCATTTATAACTTTGTTTCCATATCATCCAAGGAAAATTGGGAAACTTTGATTACAATGAGATTCTAAGGCGCTCTCATGGTATTGAAATGGTTTAATCCAACTGTACATCAAATTACTTGGATTTAAATATTCTACCCTGCCTACTATCAGGTAGGAATGAATCTATTTGTGTAACTGACTTTTTAAATCTTGCAACCTCAGAAATGCAAAAGCAAAATTTGCATCTCTTCCTTGCACTAATTTCAGCATCACCCATAAGTGGCACTTACTGGCTCTGAAGAGTCAGGCTCTGCTGTGACCACCGATGGAGAGCAGCGGTCGTACTCCTCAATTTGCTCCTCTTTGGCTTCTTCTCCAGGAGGAGAGGGAGCTGGGGCAGACACTGCTCTTTCCTCTGTCATCTGTGACAAGAAAGAATTATTAGGGACGGGCCGTTACCTATAATTTATAACCTTCTATATTCTCACATCTACCACCATTTCTTCCAAGGAAAATTGGGAAACTTTAATTGCAATGGGATTCCAATGTGCTCTTATGGCATTAAAATTGGCTAATCCACCTGTAATGCAAATTCCTCTGAAATAAATATTCCACCCTCCCTACTATCATGGAGCAATGATCTCTTTGTAACTGACATTTTAATTCTTGAAAGCTCTGAAATGCAAAAGGAAAACTTGCTGCTCTGTGTTGCACGATAGACAGCACCACCACAACTGGCACTTACAGAAGTGTCAGGCTCTGCTGTGACCACTGATGGAGCCTCGCGGTCATGCTGCTCAATTTGCTCCTCTTTGGCTTCTTCTGCAGGAGCAGAGGGAGCCGGGGCAGACACTGCTGTTGCCTCTCTCAGCTGTAGCAAGAGAGAACCATGAGGGACGAGCCGTTACCTCTCATTTATAAGAATCTTTCTTCTCCCATATAACACTAAATCTTCCGAGGAATATTAAGAAACTTTGATTGCAATGGGATTCTATGGTGGTCTCATGGTATTAAAATTGGCAGATCCATCTGTAATGCAAATTGCTCTGACGTAAATATTCCACCCTGCCTACTATGAGGTAGCAATGATCTACTTGTTTTTCTGATCTTTGGAATCTTGAAAGCTCTGAAATGCAAAAGCGAAACTTGCAGCTCTGCCTTGCACTAAAGACAGAACCACCCACAACTGGCACTTACTGGCTCAGAAGATTCAGGCTCTGCTCTGACCACTGATGGAGACTCACGGTCATACTGCTCAATTTGCTCCCCTTCATCTTCTCCAGGAGCAGAGGGAGCTGGGGCAGACACCGATGCTGGTTTTGTGCTCTGGGACAAGAGAGAAGCGTGTGGGACAAGCTATTACCTATCACGTATAACCTCCTTCCTTCTCACATCTACGACCGTATCTTCCAAGGGGAAATCATAAAATTCCAGAGTAAAAGGATAGTAAAAGCATTCTAAGCCACACAGATCAAATTAAACCAGGCCAATTCAAGAGAACTGCATATGGATATGAAGCTGATATTCCTCCCTGGCTGCCATCAGCAAGCAACATTGTCTCTGCAATGCAGAGTTTTAGCTTTTGAAAGCTCTGAAATGGAAAAGAAAGAAAGAGACAGCTACACCTTTGCTATTGCTGCTGCAGACATGGAAGCCTACAACTGGATCTGAATCCCATCCAGTGCTGGAAAAGGGCAGGAAACGTGGTCCAGAAGCATCTTTGCTTGTTGGAAAATGAGAAAATCAACAGGACTTTTCCTCTACTAAACCAGCAAAACAAAAATGTAACCAAACAACAAGCAGGGAGTGTCTCTGACACCAGCGTCTAAAGCACTTGGAGGCAGTGAGGGCATGTTTGGCAGGGGAACAGCCCTGGTGGTGAGCACTGTCACGTATGGAACCAGGGAAGTTTGCCTGATTGTCCCTCAAGAGGCTCCCGTTGTCCACCCTAAAGCTTCCTCCGCACCTCCTCCCTTGCCTTGCACTCCACAGCATTCCCCAGCTCTCGTGTCCTTCTCTGCACACGCTCCAGCCCCTCCAGGGCTTTCTGCTTCAGATGGGCTCACAAGTGTTTACGTTAATAAAAAGATTAAAATCTTTCTAAAGTGTAAGGTGACTTTAGAATGTAGACATAATTTTGAGAAATGTTGGGAAATTTGAAATTAATAAGCACAATCAGGATCATAAAATCAGGATATAAATCATTAAGGAAAATTAAAAAATTTATAAAGCTGAGAGTGCGAGTTGCTATAGTAAGAATTTAGTAAGGAACCAAGCTGAGACTTCTTTGAGCAGAAAGCCCAAAACTGTGTCTAGAAACCAAGACAGATTTCTCTCAGAGCTCAGTTGCTACAACAATAATCTGCCTAGTTCAGAACATGATGTAGCAACATCTGATTAGAAAAAAATAGGGTTATATCTTTTGGAAAAAAAAAGAGGTTTTAAGTTTTTAAACGAACAAATTTTATCCATGCCAGTCTCTTATGGGAGGGATAATAGTAGGCCTATGTATTAATCACTCTCACATTATAACTCTTGTTGTTTGACATGGAAAAAGCATTTTCTCGGAAGGCAGAGGTCAATTTGGATATTGACCAACTGAAGGTGGACACGCCTCTGAGGACACAGAGGGGTTAAAAGCAGAATTCCCAGGAGAACTGGCTCTCTTTGGTTCCGGTCAGCGTGCAGTGCAGGACTCTCCCCTGCCCGGCCATGTCTGGGTGGGGAGGGGGAGGCCCATGGCCTGACTGAGGTGGGCCCAGGGGTGGAGGGACTGGAACTGGGCTGGCCCCTGCAGGTAGAAGGGTGGAGAAATCTGGGATGTCTCCATTTCCCCCCAGAGTCGAGAGAGAGAGAGAGAGAGAGAGAGAGAGAGAGAGAGAGAGAGAGAGAGAGAGAGTGAAGAGACAGTGGTGGTTTTATCAGCATCAGCAGTACGCCGCAGGAAAGGAGAAGAGCGAGGGGGCCACAAGGTGCCCGGCTGCCTGTGGGAGCCAGAGCCTGGGCATCGAGCCAGCCCTGGGGGTCGGGACTTTTAACCCTTCCTTGAGAAATGAAAGCTTGGTGAAATTTCACTCCTCCTCGGTTTGAAAGAGAGGAAGAGAGACAGCTTGGACCCTGGGATGTTAGAAGGAGAAATTCTAGGTGGGAGGAGATGAGGAGTGTTTTTTTTGGCTGGACTTTTCCTTGTTGGCCATAGACTGAACCGATTTTTCTCTTCCAAGAGAGACTGTATTTTAGGAGGATGCCAGTGAGCCAAGAGACCTGCTTCAGCTGGGAAAAGACAGAAGTGGAGCAAACAGAGAAGAGTTAGGGGGTTTGTGGTGGTGTCCCCTGACCTCAAAGAAGGAGAAGAGAAGAAGATCTCTGTTCTTGTACCCTCGGCCCCAGGGGAAAATGGGAGGAACTGTCGTCCCAAAAAATGAAAAAACTGAGCTGTTGTTTTCCCCCTCTTGGAAAGCATCCTTGAAAGAAAAAAATCCTAAAAGCAGTCGGTCTATCCAGGCATTGGTGGTGAGAGCACTGTGCATGGAAAGGAGAAGGGTCACCATGGCAAACTTTTTCTCCGGGCGGTGCCATGTGTGACATGGAAACACAGGATGTGGCAGTGTGTTTCTTGGGGGGGTCTGTGGCACAGAGGAGACTCCTGTTCTCCCTTGATGGACTGAGTATCGATTGTCTGCAGGGTGGAAACCTGGTTGGGGTCCAGATTGTGTCTCACTGTGGTTTGTTGGAGTTGGGTGGTGGGAGGAAGAATACTTTGCAAGGTTTTCATTTTGATCTTTGTGTGGTTTTTTTTCTCTCTTTTTTTTCCTTTTTATAGTAGTAGCTTGATAAAGTTTTTTCCTTGTTATTAAGCTTTGGCTTGCTTAGCTCTGTCCTCGATTGCATTACAGCATTCAATTGAGAGATTGAATTTTCATGGGGGCACTGGCATTGTGCCAGTGTCAAACCATGACAAGAACATCAAAGAGTGAAATCAAACTTTGAAAGAAAGCAGAATTAACTCTCTTTATTTTTAATTATGTGTTAAAAAGTATTTTTTTACTCTTATGAACTCATGCCAACTGATTATCGCATTGTGGCAAGACTGATTTTAACTAATTCACAATTTATGTTATTTATGAAAACTCCAGCAGAAAATACTTACTAAGGTTTTAAGGGAAAAATATGTTAGTAGTACATATGAAACATTTTCAGAAGCTAAATTGTCTAGCAAACTGCCATATGATAAACCAGACACAGAAACTTTTTTCCTAGGTCAGTCCTGAAATATTAAACAAGCTGCAAGAAAAACTTTCATTTCTGTCAAATCAACAGGTACTCCTCTTAAAGCATATTTGACCATGACACAAAGAACAAATGAATCATATTGTACATTTTTAATTAAGTTAACACAAGCTGTTGAATAACAACGCCCTGATAAAGCAGCTCATTCTTATATTCTCCAAAACCTAGCATTTGTAAATGCAAATGATGATTGCAAAAAAATTATTTCTACATTACCCAAACAGCCTCCAACTGTTACTCAAATGCTTTCAACTTACAGTAAAATTAGCACTCCAAAGTATCTTGCTACAGCACAAGCTAGTGCCTTTAGAGAGCAAATTACTAAATCTCATGATTCAGTAAAAAACAAAGTTTAAAAAGCAATTGAAGAACAAATCAAACTTTTTGAAAAAACTCTTGCTGCTGTTCAATGAAATTCTACTAAAAAGTCGTGCTTCAGATGTGAGAAGACTAGTCATGTGATAAAGACTTACCCTGATCCAATAGTAAAATCTGAAGAATACCTTCTCTTAGTCCTCAATATCAAAAAGGGAAACATTATGCAAAAAAATGTCATTCTAAATTTGATATAGATTGTAATCCCCTACCGTTAAACTCCAAGCAAAGCGCGACCCACCACGCAGTGAAACAAGCAATAGCGACCCAGAATCCAGGGAATTTTGCCCCCTTAGCCTTAACTAGGAGACCTCAAAGCCAAACACAATATCCACCTTTACAACCAGTACCACAAGATGTTCCTTCCTATTACCTCCAAGGACAAAACTGGACTTGGCCAACTCAAAATTAATACGGTTTTTAAAAAATTTCTGTTACGAATGTATACCTACAGGTGTGATTAAGAAATCACAACAAAGACAAGAATTTTTAATTATTATAGGTTAAGACAACAATACACGTCTTGGACTATTAATTTTGCCAGTTATCATTTCAGTAAACTACAATGAAGAGCTAATAGTTTTAGCTCTTCTCCTCAAAGACCCAACAGTAATTCAACCTAAGATGCCTCTTGCTTTTACAATTGCTTTACCTATAGACATACTCAAACAAAATGTATCTCAACAAGATGCTTTGTCAACCAATCAAACGGTGTACCAAGGTGTTCCAGATGTGATTTCTACTCCAATGCTAGATGTCTTCTAAGTAGAACATACTTAGAAGTATGTTCTAAACCAACCAGAACTGACTTGAGCCCTAACTCATCGTGGTAGAACAATTTATGTTACAGGCATACCAGATACGGTGCAGATGTCTCTGTAATTTCTCTCCTGTTTTAGCCCAGTAGCTAACACTTAGTATCACCTATGAGAACACTCACAAGGATCAGAAGAACTACTGTTTGTTTACAAAGTGAATCCATAATTACTATTACAAGTCCTGAAAAGAAGACAGCTGCTGCCTGTCCCTCTCTATCAATAATTTCTAGAAACTGGCCTCTCGTCATTATCGCTATAAAAGACTGTTTCTTCAACATACCACCACTTCATCCTGAAGATGCCCCAAGATTTGCCTTCTCAGTTCCAGTCATCAATCAAAGAAAGCCAATTCAAAGATATCACTAGAAATCTTTACCACAAGGGATGAAGACTTCTCTAACAATTTAACAATATTTTGTCACACAAGTACTGTGCCCAACTTGACAGAAGCATCCACAATCCACGATTCTACACTACATAGATGATCTACTCATTGCAGCACTGACACAGACAAAGATGAAACAAACTCGTGACAGTGCTGTCACTGAAATCCAAAAGACTGAACTAGAATTTCTACATCTAAGATACAAGAAATCCCACTCTAAAAATATCTAAGATAGAAGATAGCAAAACAAACAATTTCACTACAAAAGATACAACTTCAAGTCAACATCAACACTTTGCAAGATTTACAGCAACTTTTAAGAGAAATGAACTAGATGAAACCTATTTTGAAAATTACCAATGATGAACTTGCTCCACTTTTTGATCTACTGAGAGAAAACTGTGACATTAAATCTCCCAAGATTTTAACACCTGAAGCTCAACTCACCATAAAAAGTCACAAAAACTTTCCAAAGAAGACAAGCCCATCATTATGCTCCCAAGAAACCTTTCTTCCTGACTGCTTTGAGACAGAAGCTACAACTTTATAGCCTCATTTTTCCTTGAGATCCATCTGAGAGAGATCCATTATTAATAGTAGAATAATAAGTTTTTCTTCCCTACAAGTCTCCAAAAACAATTTCTACAACCCTAGAGATAATAGCACAAATTGTAATTAAGGCCAAAGCAAGAATATTAACCTTAATAGGTAAAGATTTTACAGTTCTCTAATTACCTTTAAATAAAGATTATTTAGATTAAGCATTACAAAATTCAGATGATTTACAAAATGCATTCTTAAATTTTGCAAGTGTTTGTGCTATTCATTATCCAAGTCACAAATTATTACAAACAAAATTGAGTTTCAAAAAATAGCCCTTGCTAAGTGAAGGGCCTTTAAGTAATACAACGCTCTTCACTAATAAGTCAAGAAAAACACATAAATCAGTAATTGTATAGTTAAATCAAACTACAAAATATTAGAAATCAAATATCCAAATAGTTTAAAGTTCTCCTCAAGTAGTTAAACTAGCTGCTGTTGTTAAAGCTCTTCAGCTATTTTCAAAGCCTTTCAGTTTAATTACAGATTCTACCTCTGTTACTAATGTAGGTAAAAATATCGTTTTAAAAAATATTAGTAATAATAATTTATATTGCTAGCTCTCATGTCTTCATAAAAATTTACAACACAGAACTAACCTATATTTTATTTCTCATATTAAAACTCATTCATCTTTACCAAGATGTTTAGCAAAAAGAAATACAAGAACAAAAAAACTGGCCATAGTTATCTCAAACACATTAGCAAATATTTTTCAGCATGCAAAATTGAGTCATACCTTTTTCATCAATATACACAAGTACTTGTACAGACGTTTTGTATCTCTAAATCCCAAGCTAAAGCTATCGTTAACAGTTACCCTGATTGTCACCTTGTGCAAACCCCTGTTTCTACAGGAACTGTTAATCCACAAAGTTTATAAAGTCTACAATTATAACAAACATCACTAAATACCCTTCTTTGGGGAGATTTAAAAATATTCATGTTTCAGTAGATTCACTATCAAGTAGAGTTTTTACCTCTATCCACACAAGAGAACAAGTAATCGTACCTATCAACATTTTTTACAAACATTTACTTCATTAAGTGTACTCCAGGAAATGAAAACAAACAATAGCCCCACATATCAATCAGTAACAACATTCCTAAGAAATTAAAATGTTCATCACACCTGTAGTATTCCCCACTCCCCCACAAATCAAACAACTGTTAAAAAGACATATCACACATTAAAACACATTTAGATCAACAGAAGAGGGGAGCAGAAGTAATACTACAGATAAAATTGAGTCAAGCTTTATATGTTTATAATTTTTTAAACAGTTCTTTTTCAGAACCAGATCCACCAATTCTTAAGCATTTTACAAATAACACACAAACAAAACTAAAAAAAAAATCCTCTTGTTTTAATTAAGAGACCTGAAACAAGACAAATTAAAAATCCTCTCCAATTAATAACTTAAAGCAAAGAGTATACTTGTATTTCTCCAAGTACTAGGAAAGCAAAGTGAATTCCAATAAAGAGCGTCAAACCATACAACACACCAAAACACACTAACAAACCCAAAAGTAAAAAAGCAATCACACAAACGTAAGCTAAACAGAGACTACAAGTCACGCCCAGTGTTCCTATGTCACCTGTAGAATCTGCAAACTTCAATCCAATGATAATGATACATGTGTAGAGCTTGTTTCGTAGAGCTCTTTTAACAAAAACATTAAAAGAAAGATTTCTTATCATTAGATTCTAAAAAATTAGTATTCTAAACTCTCCAAAAAATGCAGTTTAAAAGTTAAAATATATAGAAAATTCTTTTAACAAAGAGTAACTCAACAAAAAAGATATGAAAGAAAATCAGTTCACTTTGTATTTTCTAACTTTGCTTACTTTTTATTATGCAAATTTTCCTATACAACACCAAAACTAAATGTCTAAGTCACATTAACCAAAGCTACAAGATCAGATACCATATGTATGTCTCACTCAAATCCAAAAAAGCCTTTTTCAACCAGTGTAGTTAGTGTACCACTAAAAATTAGCCAATACCTATATAACATGATCTTTTAACAAAAAAGTGATTTAACAACAAGCTAAGTGAAATTACTAATAGAAACAATCGCACAAGGGATTAAAGCCTCTAGACCAAACAACTCCTCAAAACAAGTTCAGAACCCCAAGAATTAAAGATCCGTAGTTCCTTAGCAATAAAGTTCCGTGTCACATTTTCAAGAAACAATTAGAAAAAAAATAATTCTCCAAAATACAATGTTATTCACTCTTACTATGAATACAAAAATTTAAGGTTTTAGTGCAATTACTCATACACTGTAGATAAAAATCTAAAGTTAACAAATATCCACAGAAATTACCAAAATGTTATTAGTTCATTTGTAGAAATAAAACAGCAAACATTCCATCATACCCTAAAGACAAACCATGTAACATTAGCACACTCACTGTAATAACACCTAGTACTAAAACAGTTTCAAAAAAGACAAGAAAAGACAAAAGATCTATTCATATATACCCAAAAAATTACAACAGTAATTTCAGTCTTTCAAAAAAAACCACAAAATATTTCAACAAGCTTCTTCTTACCTACAATTGCTTCAGAAAAAACATTAAGACAAATAGACAAGACCAAATATTAACTAAACAATCAAATACCACATCCAGTACGCTCAGTAACACGCAGACTGACGTCAGCAGTGTCCAACAAATTCCAAAATCAAACAACAATTAATTTTCTTTTCTAACACATAAACAGAGTTAAAAAGAATTCAAAAGAATGTGCTACATAAATTTGTCTAATCATTCTAAATCCATTCACAAAAACATACACAAACTTAAAAACTTTACAATCTACAATTAAAAATAAAGAAACATAGTTAAACAATTTATTCAGGAAGTAGAGCTTAACTCCTTAATCAAAACAACTTTACAAGTTAAGTAAAATCTTGTTATTAGAATATTAATATTAATACCACATACACTTCATTATTCACAACAAATTACAAACTCATCAAAAAAGTTTTTATTTTCCAAAAGAAAAAAATTAAAAAAAATTACAGACAATTCAGAAAACCTCAGCAAAAACAATTAAAGTCACTCACAAATTTAACCTTTACATTGAGACCTTAAAAAAGTCAAAATTTATCAGAACCTAATATAGATACTAAACCTAACTTTACCCAACATTAAGAATGGTTTAACTTAGAATTATAGAGCTTAAAACAAACAAAAACAAAAGTACCTTCATGTAAAGAGTTTATAACTTTTTTCCTACATGAATAAATATATGCAGTAGTAAAGCTATGGAACACAAAGTAATAAATAAGTGACAAGTCAAAAATAGTTTATTTAAAAAGAGAGGGGGAATTGTAGGAATATATAAAAGGTAAAAAACTTTAGAAAGTGCAAAAAGGCCCCAGAAAGTAGACATAAAGCTGAAAAAGGCTGGGAAATTTCAAAACCTTCTCATGGGAAGCTAGAAAAATAAGAACCAAGTGAATTCATTTATATTTATCATAAGGAGCAAGAAAGAACAAGAACTTAGTGATAGTTTGAGATGTCAAAAGTCCTAGATATATGCTTTGCAAAAATAGAAGAAGTTTCAACCTTATATAATGAATTACTCTATATCATTTGAGGTTCATAGAAGTCCTTCTGTTAATGTTAAACCCACATGGGTCCTTTTCTTATTGGTTAGGTTATAATGACTCTGCACCTTTTCTTTTATGTTATAGGTTCAAAGAATATGTAGAAAAAGGCTTTGCATCAACTGCCATCTTGCCTTTGATCTAGATTTGCATGGATGTTCATTTCTCTGTGTGTCTGGCTTTTTGCTTGGATGATACAGACATAATAAATGCTAAGTCTGCAACCAGTCCGGGTCCCATCCTGTTTGGTGAGACGCAGACCGACCGGGCAGAAAGTGGACACACACTCCCAGCTCTGGCCGCAGAGCTGCCCAGCCCAGGGGGACGGTCACTGCCCTGCTCCTGCTGCCCCACTGCTGCTGACACAGGCCAGGATGCCCTTGGCCTTCTTGGCTACCTGGCCAGGCGCTGGCCACCTTCAGCTGCTCTTGACCAGCACCCTGGGCTCCTTTGGCCCACGCAGCTGCCCAGCCACAAAATTGCCCGTTTGACTGCAAATACCACATTAAATTGTCCTTCTAATTCTACAACCACATCTTCTAAGGAAGTATCATGAAGTTTTATAGGGGTAGGAATCTAAGTTGCTGTGACTTCATTAAAATGGGCTTATTCAACTCTCTGCAAAACTGAGTTTGTAGGTCTTCAAGGCTCTGAGTTGGAAATTAGGAAATATCCAGCTATGCTTTTGTATTTGTTGTGGAATGCCTGAAAATGGATTTTCTTTCAGCCTGCATGCCTGGCCCTCTACAGCCTACTGGTTCTGGCTAAGCACACAGCTTACTCTGCAATTGCCAAACAGCACAAACATGAAATGTTCCTTTCTTACTCACCTTAGGACCAGCACCGCTGAATACATGCTTCAGGTGACCTGTAGTAGGCAAGGGAAAATGAACCAGATGCTGTGAGAAAATTGCCTGGGCTGGTGAAACCCACAGAACAAGCACCACGAACAGAGAGTTTTCCCTTTCACAACATCCCTTCAGCAGACACATTTCATTCACACAACCAGCAAGAGATCCAGATAATATTCTTGGGCATGCCTACCCTTTGGCCTGTTTAGCCATTAAATAAATACAAACATGAAAATGCAAATTGTTCTCTAACACTCAATGCTCCTGTTCTACCAAACACATAACACCTCTTTTAAAAATCCTCTCCTTCTGGTACCTGGTGTTTTTTTTTTTTTTTTTTTTTTAATCAGATGCATGCACAACTTCTCATTAACTTGCTGGAAACAGTTGCCCAGAAAAGCTTTTCCAAAATTCCACTATGATGGGGCAGGCTCTATTGTGACACAACACAGCAGCAGCTCCAAGTTCCAGGAGCAGACACTCACTGCTTTGGAGTTTGCTCTTCCTTGCAAAGGGAATCACTATTTAACACTCAGTCAAGGCTCAAGTTAGACAGTCAAATCCTTTCATGACAAAATGTAGAAAGAAAGAAGCTTTCCCTGAATTCTGGGAAATACTGCAGAGCTGTTAGAAGGCCTTCCAAGAAGGTCTCCAGTTTACATTTTCAAAGCTGTCTTGCATGTCCCAGCAAACTGAGGAAAAGACAGACTCTGCTGCCTCAACTCTCCCGTGGAGGGAAAAGAACCCCTGCAGGTTCCCTTGCAAATGCTGCCCCTGTGGCTGCAGAAATCCCCTTGTACCTGAATGCCTTGACAGGAGCTTTACCAAACCAGTGGCACCCTAGTGCTCTTTCTGTTTCAAAACAACTCAGGCACTAACAAAGAGCAGGAAGACATACAGAAGCCAGGTTTGGGTACCCCCAGGGAAAACCTCTACTTACGTGCCAGGTTAGTGAGGTAATAGCCAGAATAAACAACGCCGTAAGCTGTGAAAGCTGCAGCAGCAAGTTGCTCAATCATTGTAGCACTGCTGTGCAGATTTGTCCAATACTAGAAAAAACAAGGCTCTTGTCAGTGGGCAGCTCTCACTGACAAGCACCTCAACCAGGAGGATGCTCCTGCACTGAGCAAGCCCTAGGGTTGCTCTGACACTGAGGCCTTCCGTGCACCAAGACAACCTTCTGCTGTCACCATGACCACATGGCAACCATGCCCTGACATCACAGTGCAAGCACTCTATATTGGCCTGTGAATTTATGCAGAGCAATAACCACCCTTCCGTACAGCAAACGCAAAATAACCGGGGAAGTTCTTCTCTGTCACAAAGCAGCACAAATTCACTTTGTGGCCAAACCCTGTTGTTCAAGGGATCCAAGAGTAACTCCAGGAGTGCACCAAACACCTATAGCCTGTACCCCAACTGAGCACTCAGATGGGACCCAAGCAAAGGAAACCAGACCAAGAAAATGGCCCAAAGCATTGCACTTCTGAGAAACAACGCTTACTTTAAAAAATTTAAATGTTTATTAAATCTTAACAAAGGACTGAATAAGGAAAATTTGCAGCACTGGGAGTCTCTGACCATTACAAGCAGCACATCTATAGAATGGATGCTCTGCCTTTTATACCCTTAACCCCTCCAAAGTTTTGTCAAATTTTGCCATCCACTGGTGGAGATTCCTTTCGTACATTCTTATTGGAGGTCAGGTGTTGCTACGCCACCCACACCTCCTGGTCACAAGCCAGCCCTCCCCAAAAGCCCTGACTACCAAGGCTATTGCAAGGGGCAGGGGAAATAGGACTCTGGGAGGATGTATTACAATAACATCACTATACATTTTTACATCCCCATAATATCTACCTCTTAACAGTGAGAGCAAACTGTTACATGACTCATCTATAACACACAGAAGCAGGAGAGAAGGCACTGTTGGCATAAGAGCTGAAACAATTCCTGACAAATCTCCCACATGTTTGCACGTTTATTGGATATGCCCAGGGCTCCTGAGCATGTACATCTCTGCCTTTATTCCCCTTTGGAAGCAGTCAAACTGGCAGCATCTGCCTGCCAGCAGGAGCTGCTCCGAGCTGGGAAGAAGACTGGTGGTGCTGATTTCCAGGGGCTTCTGTGTCCCGGGAGAAGATAAGGAAGGGGTGGATTGAAAGGTGCTGGCGCTGCTGCTGCTCTGTGCCAGAGAGCCCTGTCTGAGCAGGGCACGGCGCTGCAGACTCTTGCTCCTGTCAGAGCTGGGCACACCTGGGAACAAGGCATGGCAACTTGTGGGGAAACCAAGGACTTTAAGGGGGCTGCATTGCTCAGCACACACCCAGGCCATCTGTGACCCAGAGTTCTGGCACCTAAAAAGATAAAGCAGACAGAAATAGCTGGGAAAGGTTTCATTTTGACCATTCTTACCTGTTCACAGAAGTGGCCAAAATGAAAGTTACAGAGCAGGGCCTGATTCCTGCTGCCAGCTCAGGCTTGCAAAGGAGGCATTCATTGATTTCAGTATTCGGTGCCTAGGGAATCACTCCTCTGACACCTGTACACCCACCAATCTCACTTACTACTTTGTATCCATGGAATGAAGACATATTCGATACTTTGCTGAAATTCACAGGCTAAACATTACTCCAAATTATTTGACATATTTAAATAATTTCTCAGAATTTATTGGCATAGGGGTAGGAGTATCCTGTAGGTCCCTGGTGGTCATTGCCACAGGTTCAGGAGGAGACTCATGCACAAAAGAATCTAAGACACAACTGGGCTTGCCAAGCAAATCTAATCCATTAGTTGCAGTAGCAAGTAATACATACCAAGCCCTGAATTCCCAAAAATCCACTGAGCAGGAGAAGGAGATGGAGTTATTATGGAGTCAAAATTATGTCTACATTCTAAAGACATCTTACAATTTAGAAAGATTTTTACCTTTCTATATACATTAACACTTGTGGGCCCCTCTGAAGCAGAAAGTCCTTGAGGGGCTGGAGCGTGTGCAGAGAAGGACACGAGAGCTAGGAAGGGCTGTGGAGGGCAAGGCCAAGGAGGAGGTGCGGAGGCAGTTTCAGCCTGGACAACGGGAGCCTCCTGAGGCACATTCAGGCAAACTTCCATGGTTCCATAGGTGACAGTGCTCACCACCAGGGCTGTTCCCCTGCCAAACATGCCCTCACTGCATCCCAGTGCTTTAGACGCTGGTGTCAGAGACACTCCCTGCTTGTTGTTTGGTTGCATTTTTGTTTTGCTGGTTTAGTAGAGGAAAAGTCCTGTTGATTTTCTCATTTTCCAACAAGCAAAGATGCTTCTGGACCACGTTTCCTGCCCTTTTCCAGCACTGGATGGGATTCAGATCCAGTTGTAGGCTTCCATGTCTGCAGCAGCAATAGCAAAGGTGTAGCTGTCTCTTTCTTTCTTTTCCATTTCAGAGCTTTCAAAAGCTAAAACTCTGCATTGCAGAGACAATGTTGCTTGATGATGGCAGTCAGGGAGCAATATCAGCTTCATATCCATATGCAGTTCTGTTAAATTGGCCTGGTTTAATTTGATCTGTGTGGCTTAGAATGCTTTTACTATCCTTTTACTCTGGAATTTTATGATTTCTCCTTGGAAGATACGGTCGTAGATGTGAGAAGGAAGGACGTTATACGTGATAGGTAATAGCTTGTCGCACATGCTTCTCTCTTGTCCCAGAGCACAAAACCAGCATCGGTGTCTGCCCCAGCTCCCTCTGCTCCTGGAGAAGATGAAGGGGAGCAAATTGAGCAGTATGACTGTGAGTCTCCATCAGTGGTCAGAGCAGAGCCTGAATCTTCTGAGCCAGTAAGTGCCAGTTGTGGGTGGTGCTGTCTTTAGTGCAAGGCAGAGCTGCAAGTTTCTGACCAGCCAGCACTTGCATGTTGCTTGCTGAGGATGCCGAGTGCTGCAATCCTGTGGGATGTAGCCATTTCCTGCAGGCAGTGGCCTCCAGCTAGAAATTGGCCTTTGACCTGTCACTTTGAGGCACTGAAGGTCTGGGGGCTCTGGCTGAGCTTCTGGCTGCTCGGCTCAGGGAAGGTTGATCTCTGGGCTTCTGCAGCATCGTGGCCAAGGGCACACGTGGCAGTGCTGCAGGTGGAAGGGCTTTTTATGTCTGTTTTCCTATTGTGGACAGGTGTGTTTGGCTTGTGGAAGTGTTCTGCAGTTTTCTGGAGCACTTCTTCACTTGTACAGTCTCTTTTGGCTTTTGCTAAGCTGGAAGAAAGTGATTGTGTTTTCCTGGAGTCTGTGAGGCCCCATTCTTTTCCAAGCTGTCTGTATTCCTTGTTAATCTGTTCTTTCCCTTTCCTCACAGTCAGTCGCTCTTGTCTGAGAGTGATAAGCTGTTGTCTCTGACTGCTATATTCTGTTTGACTTGAGGTGCATGTTTTGATATCTCACCAGGCAGCCTCCAAAGACCTCCAAGAACACACTGGCCGTGAAGATCACCAAATTTGTCCTGGACCACTGGAACTTCCCCCTCCTCGAAAAGTGCTGCAGTTTCAGCACATCTGCACGGGCTCTGGTCCCAATCCTCGCTCTGCAGCAGCATTACTTAAAGGAACCTATGATGTGGAACCTGTGAACTCGATCTCAGCCTTTGGTGATCTCCTTCTTCTCAGCTCCTTCATCTCCCTCCACGTGGCTTCTGAGAACCAGGAGACTGAGGAGCAGTACCTGCGTATGCTCTGTACGTCTGGTGTATTTCTTGTCTGAGGGTCAGTGGATTGTGTGCAGGTGTCAGCAGAGCTGTACCTAATGTTCCTCCTGAGTTTGGTGTCACAGGGCCATTTAGGACTCCCCAGAGGAAGTGCTGTGCTCCGAGGCAGCGAGAGAGAGAGCTCTGGGTGCTCCTGCTGCCTCTGAAGACAGCTTGGACTGGCCTGGGTTTGCCTGAGCTTCCCTCTCGGCTAAAGGCTGAAGCAGGGATTTTTCTTGCATCAGCAGAAGGCTAGGCAAGTTCTGCATGCTAGTGGCAAAACCAAAGAGAATTTTTAGCTTCCTAAATTCCCCTTAGACTCCTGACTTCCAACCAGTCATCAGAGCAAGAAATCTTCACAGAAATTTACTGGTTTTGGACTTTTGTCTTTTTGGTTGGGGATTTTTTTTTTTTAGTGGGCTGGTGGTTTGGAGCTTTTTGCTTTTTCCCTCTTTATTTTTTTATGGGGTTGTTTTTTTGGTTTTCTTTTTGCTGGGTTTTTTGGTTTTCTTTGTTTCTTTATAGGTTTTTTTTTTTTTGGTGGAGTTGGTTTATCTCCATCCTGAAGGAGCCCTTCTGCCCCACATGTCTTATTGATGTCATTTTTATGACATTTTTTCGTTGCCACTACTACATATACAGTTTCTTTTCATGAGAATGCTATATTTTTGTCAATAAAAACTACTGTGAAAGAATATCAGGTTACAGGAGAAATAGAGAGCAGGAGGTGTTTCCCGTGTGCCCCCAAAGAAAAAAACAGATACTTTTATAGCAATCTGTATTTCATATCCTAGTTTTATGCTTCTAAAGATGTGTCCAAGAGAAACACATCGAAGTGGCGCGATCAGATAAATCTGTACTGCAGGCATTTCTCAGGAGACAGCCTCCAGCCCATCCATGGTATATTCCTCAGATCCATGGCACTTTGTCGTACCTTCCCCACTCTTTCCCATGACTCTGAGAATCCCACCCATTGGCCCGAGCCCTGCTCATATCCGTCTCTAGGAAAACACATCAAGTCCTCTGGGATTCTGCAGCACAGCCCAATGAATCTGCTTCTTGCCCGTAACAGCTGCCAGTGCTGAACTCTCAGATAAGACCTGGTGGGGCTGAGAGCAGAGCCCAGTGGATTCTGTGTCTACCATCACCTGTTGGGACAAAAAAGGGCATTGATCTGCACCTCGGTGTGTCTGATCTCAAAGCCCATCCCCCATGAATGGGGGCAACAGTTTGTGCGGGGCCCAGGCTGCCTGTGGCTTCTTCCCATTGCTTGTCAGTACTCATGCTTGGGCTTTGCCAGCCTTGTTGTGGTCGCTGCCCTGTCCCTGAGGGCTGGTGGGACAGGGCTGGAGCCTTCCTTAGCCCCAAGATGGGTGTCTGTGAGCTCAGCCTGCTCATGAAGGGTGAGGGTCCCGATGCTGAAAGCACTGTCGACATTGGTTATAGCATGAGCTGCTCTGGATTACAGTTGGAAAGGCATTGTTTGGGCAATGTTTTGGCTGAAAGCTGGAGAAGATGTGCTCCTCTCCTGGGAATGCATCTCCCTGTGCTTTGTTTCCTGTCAAGAGAACTCTTCCAAGGGCTCTACACAATCAGTCTCTGTGCCAGCCATTTGCACTGCAGGGCTGCCTGTCCTGTTGATGTTGTTGCTGTTGTTGCAACTAGCTGACTGCCTCCAGACACTGGGGCTGCCTTTTGTATCTCCTGGAAGCTGGGATCTCTGCTTTAAAGTGAGCATCTTGCATTTTGTTTCCCTCAGGGAAAATGGTGAACGTGGAAAATCCCAAGATGAAATACACTGAAATGGAATATATTGGCAAGGGGTGAGTCCAGCCACACTTACTTCTACACAACCATGGGCCAGGGGTTCTTCTGGTATATCACTGGCATATCAGGAGTTCCAATGGAATATCTATCCAGTGTGAAGTCAGGTCAGCTGCAAACATGTTCAGACACTGGAGATAGATTGTCCTATCTCTTCAGTGCTGCTCAGAACTTGTGAGTGTGCTCAGAAGGCATTGTCAGAGACATCTCCATGCTGCCAAAGTCTGCCTACATCAAGGAGCAGGACCTGGAAGATCTCCTTGTCTCTCAAGTGTGGGACAGCTCTGTGTTAATTTCTTCAGTATTTTTGTATGTCTCAAAACCACACTGCCACACTAATGAATAAAGAAGAATCTTGCTTGCCTGAAAGGGCAACCTAGCCCCTCTCAAAGCTGTGAGATAACAGTTCCCAGGAGCGTTTCATTCAATCCATGGTTCTTGGAAGGAAATGCTCCATGCTCAGAATAGGAACCACAGAGTTTAGAAACTCAAACCTAAGATGAAAGAATAAATTCCCTTTAGGAGCTGAGGCAGTAAACCCCAGCGCTTCTGCAGCCGGCCCAGGCACTGCCCATGCACTTGAGAGGAAAATGCATCATTTGCCTTCTGGCAGAGCCCTCCTGCATCCTGCAGGTTTTAGGCATTTACAGCAGAGATCTCCTGTGTGGGCCAGCTTTCACTCTAAGAAATAAACAGCTTCTCCTTTCTCTGCTTCTGTTTTGTTTCTAGGCATTTTGGATCTGTGGTTAGAGCACTCAACCAAGCCACAGGAGGAGAGGTAAATGCCAACATCCCCTGCAGACTCTGCTGCACTCAAGAGCTTTCCCCTCTGGTGGGAGCAGCTGTGGCTGGAGCTTTGGGCTGAGTTGTGATGAAGAGGCAAACGAAACACAGACTGGTACCAGCCTGCAAAATACATTGGGGACAGTCTTTGTCCTTCTCAGCTGCCAGAAGGAAGTCACACAGGGCAGCACTTCATTTCAGAGAAGGATGTGCTCACTCGCTCTCAATTGCTAAAACAAAGGTGGTGCCTTAGAGCATCTCACTGCTCTTTGGGGCTACAGCTTCAGAGTCCTGAATTCTCACTTCTGGTTGCCAGCAAATACATCTGAAAGTTCCTGGTAGTTCTTTAGCCACCTGCTGTGCTGCACTTGGGAACTGCACATAGGGAGAGATCTGAGGCGTCCCTAGAAACTCGAAGCCCTGCCCATAGCCCAAGATGTAGGCACAGAGTATTAAGGCATGGATTACTTCTTCTGAATCCCATACAAAGCAGCAGGGAGTGGGCTCAGAGGTTTGTGGGTGATAGTTGAGACACCAGTGTCACCAAGTGTTCACGGCAAAACCTCAGTGGCCACGTGCCCTGTAACTGGCCCCCAAGGGAGTGGAGAAATGGGCTATTGCAATGTCACTTCCTAATTACTGCAATGCCTAATCACAAGGCAGTTTGGCACAGCTCAACTGTGTCATTGCAAAATCACTTGCTCCATGTGCCTTGTGGCCTTGTGCCACCAGCTTCTCAAGTTACTGATTTTCAGTGTCATTTTAGGTGGCCATAAATAAAATAAGCCTTAAGGGGCGGCAGAGGAAGCAACTAACCGTTAATGAAATCACAGTCATGAAGAAGCATAGGAGTCCCAGTGTTGTGAATTATTTAGACAGGTGAGTGGTCATGGTCTTATCCTGTGAATATGCATGTACATACTGCAAACATGAGAGGTTAAAAATCCACTTTGGTCACTTCTAGAAAGTAGAGCTGTTAATTATAATGTATTAATATTTCTCTACTCATCTGCAATGGATGAGAAGAGAGTGCATCTTGTCTGCATGAGTCTTCCCTGGCACACGTAGTTTGAAAATTATTCCAAAATTATTCAAAACCTGGGTCAGCTGTTGCTGCGTAAGGGAAGCTGAAATTTTCAGGCTGCTGAGAGACAGAGCTGCAGGTGGCTCCTGTGTGCCCAAGCAGGCATTTTCATCCCCATACATTTGTGCATGCACCTTAATGTGTCTGTGTTGAATATGAGATTATAAATGTTTGTTTCCTCACCTGGGGATTAACTGATGGATTTCCTTCCTCTTCTTCCAATTACCATTGTTTTCAAGAACAGGGCAAAAAACTTGATGAGTCTTGTTGTATGGCAACTGGGCTGAAGGGACCCACAAGCACTGCAGAGATGCCTTTCATGTCCTAATCCTTGGAAAGAGTTAACATAACAAAGTCCCCCTTCCAAAAAGGCTGCCAAGCTGGTGTGAATCCTCAGAGAAGCAAATGTGCTTTTGCTGATGTAGTTCCCAACTAACTAGGTCAGTCAATGAAATTGGCTGCCAAGGCAAGATCTGCGGGATGGTGGAAAAGCTGTGGCTGCATCAGAGTTTGTTTTTTTGTTGGTAAAGGAAAGTCATCTCTGGGTCTCTGCCAGGGCAGAAACTGCCACTGAAGAAGAGCGGTTAAACAATGGGTTCTGGGACAGCAGTTACAGATGGGAAAGAAGCAGGTGGAGCCTTGTGTTTCCTGTTTCTCCAGACTAAATTCCTGATAGCCACAGCAGGGATGCCACAGCTGCGGCAGCCCAAGCTCCTCTCGGCTTGGCTGCGTGACTTCCTGAGCTGCTGCCTGCAGAGAGACGAGGAGCGGCGCTGGTCTGCCAACGAGCTGCTGCAGGTAAAATGCCAAAGGGCTGAGGTGAAACAGTGTGCGAGGGATGGGCTCCTCCTCCACCAAGGTCCGAGGCATCAGATGAGCCCCCTTCCTCCTCACCTCCACTCTTGGTGCTCTTCAAATGAAAATGCTGAGGAGTGCTAGACTGGGCTGGGCTGGCAGGGCTCTGTAATGTCCTTTGGTCCAAGTGTCCTGCAATGAGCAGGGACATCTTTAGAGACATCAGGTTGCTCAGAGCCCTGTCCCACCTGACCTGGAATGGTTCCAGGGATGGGGCACCTACAAGCTCTTGGGACAGCCTGTGCCAGGGTGGCACCCTGCTCTGAGTAAACAAGGTCTTCCTTAGACCTACTCTGATTAGATCCCCTTTGTGTTTGAAACTATTTGCCCACATTCTATTGTAACTGGCCCTGTTAAAAACGGTGTCCCCCACTTTCTTCAAAGCCACTCTGAAGTCTCGCAAAGTGGCGATAAAGTTTCCCTGAGGCCCGTTCTTCACAAAACTGAATACTTCCACCTCTCTCTGCAGAAGATAGGACAGGTGTTCTATTTTCTTATTCTTTTTGTTGCCCTGTTTTTTAATTTGGTGGTGTATTCTGTTTTACCTAACAGCAAAAGAATTGACGTAGAGCATTGTAGAGAGACATGAAATGGTGGTGGAGGAAGCCAGGGCTGCCAGTCCTGGCAGAGCACTCTGGAGAGATTTGGCTGTGGGCAGGAGGGGCTGTGAGGGACTCACTGTGAGCCTCTGAGGGGCCCTGGTTTGTGCCCCCCACCCCACCCTTAGAGGTTTCTGGCACACAAACAGGGACAGCTGAGAGGAACTTGTCCCAGCCCCATCTGCTGCCTGGCACGCTCAGGCAGAGGAGAACTGGCCCAGGCTGACTGCCAGGTTGTGTGGCAGAGAGGGAACTGCAGGACCCAGCGCCACTCGGCTGGCCCTGCGGGGAAGGAAGGTGCCATGCAGCACAGGAGGGGCAGGGCATGGAAAGGCAGACACTGCTCTGTGTGCCTGTGGAAATTAGCACAAGACAGGGACCTATGGGAGTCATTGGAACTTCTTGAAAGGAAGAAACCCCAGGGACAGAAAGCACCATTTCTAGAGCACTGGCAGGGCAAAAATCCCGGCAAGGTGGAGAAACCAGAATAAATGGATGAGTGGGATTCTGGGCCGGGTTTGCCTGTGATGCCAAGATCCTGCACATGATAATTGAGGAGCAGATGGTCGTATTGTTTTCCTTTCTGGGTCTTTCTAGGAACTAGAGGAATCCTGGTGGAGTATGTGAGGCACTGAGCTTGGAAGGTCATGGTTCACTGTTCTTTATTGGTTTTTTTTTCCTTTGGACAGCATCCATTTGTAACATCAGCCAAGCCAGTGTCCATCCTGGCACCATTCATCACCGTCCTGAAGAGGATGCAGCAGAGAAGAGTGTAACAACCAAGTCAAGATGTCATCACCACAAGCAATTTTGAGGATTGGAGGATTATAGGAGGAGGATTGTTGATAAGGTTTTATAGAATAGGATTGTAGAGGAGGATTGTAGAGTAGGATTGTTGAAGAGTTTTGTGGAATAGGACTGTAGAGTAGGATTGTTGAAGTGTTTTGTGGAATAGGATTGTAGATGAGCATTGTGGAGTAGGATTGTTGAAGAGTTTTGTAGAATAGGATTGTAGAATATGATTGTGACATAGGATTGTAGAGTAGGATTGTTGAAGAGTTTTGTAGAATAAGATTGTAAACAAGGATTTTCATTAAATAAAGTTTCTGAAAAATAAACTCACTTGGAAGACTGTCCTCTTTCTGACCCCTTCAGAAAAGTCAACATTTTCTTCTGAATTACCAGCTGGTTTTTATGGGTATTAAGTCACACTTATGGCTTCTTTTGTATGGTTTTTAAGTAGGGGAAGGCTCTTCTTCATTCATCCTTTCCAGACCACACTGTCTTGGGAATATGGCCAACTAGGCAGCTTTTGGCCAGCTGTAGTATTTCTAGTTGAGGCAGAAAGGGCAATGGCATTTGCAGGAAAAAGCAAAGGGCAAGTGGTGCAGCCAAAATATCCTGTGCAGATGCAGGCCTTCAGCTGTGACTCCAGAGCATTTTTGTGCCTGCCACTTGGATTTGTATCGTGAAGGGCAATG
This sequence comes from Lonchura striata, assembly GCF_050655825.1. Classification (NCBI taxonomy): domain Eukaryota; kingdom Metazoa; phylum Chordata; class Aves; order Passeriformes; family Estrildidae; genus Lonchura; species Lonchura striata. The sequence continues at coordinate 22,899,289 of NC_140740.1, read as the reverse complement.
TCTTTGGCTGGAGGAGAGCCTCGCTCAGCGGAGAAAGCAGAAAGATCAGAGAGGTGCTCTGAAAGGTCTCCTGCGGTGCAGAGCTGTCAGCGAGTGTGAGCTGAGAGCGGGCCCGGCCCTGCCCGGCGTGGAGCCGCAGCAGAGCCCTGGCAGAGCCCGGAGCAGCCTGAGCCTCGGCAGGGCCAGGCTGCAAGGAGGCCCTGGTAGCTGCAGGAGGCACAGCCCGGCCCTGCGTGCCTCTTGCTGGCAGCGGGCGCATCCTCCGCTCTCAGAGCCCAAGCGCAGCCGGCTGCTCCCGAGGGCAAGCGGAGCCCTGCTGGGCACAGCCCAGCCTGGAGGCATTGGCCCTCTGGAGTCTGCCCGAGGAGAGAAAGGCCAAGGGCAGCCGAGGCCCGCTGGCCTGGCTCAGCATTCCCACTCTTGTGCCGCTGCCCTGCGACTCCTGGCAAAGGTCAGCAGTGTGTGCAGCACCCTGGGCACCGGGGCAGGGAGCCGGGCTGCTCGGCAGGCTGGAGCACAGGCCAGCGTCCTTCGGGCACGGCACTTGTGCCAGGGGACCCGAGGCCAGCGGGAGGCAGCGACAGCTTGTCAGCTCACGGCTGCAGGAGCCAGTGCCTCACACAGCTCTGGGAGGCAGCGCCTGCGATCCTGCAGCTCTGCACTGAGCCACAGCAAAGCTGGGAGCTGCAGAGTGCTCTGCAGAAATATTCAGGGCCGGCAGGCCAGCCTGCTTTGTGCTCTCTGGCACACAGCAAGCGCTGTGCCACACCGCAGCTCGGAGCTGCTGGGAGAGAGGTGTTAGAGATAAACTCTTAGGTACATTTAAATGGAGACAAAGTCATTAAAGCAAAAGAGAACCTTCTTCTTAGCAGAAGGCTCCTCTTGAAGCCAATAGCAGGTTTCTGAATAGAGCAGGAATTGGATTAAACCCAAAAGTCTGCCACTGCTATGACTGAAATACCAATTTGCATGTTTTCTTATTTCGGAATCAAAATATGACCATGGCTTTTAATGTTGGGTTTTTTGCAGCTAAGAGTTCAGATGCAATAATCACAGAACTCAGGTCATTTGAGATTACAGAAAGGTTAAAAACTATGCATGGGAAGGTAATAACAGGAATTTCTAACTAATAACAAATGGATTGTCCTGCAGCCTTGAGGTCATATCCTTCTACCCTTCCCAAATGAAAACCTATTCACCGAAGACCCATCATCATCCCAAAACCATGTTTAAATTAATTGGACCTGTTGAGTAGCCCATGTAAATTAGATCTTTCCCTTTTATTTTCACTGACAAACTCTGATTCAATGTCAAATTATCAATCTTTCAAGGAAAAAATATACCATGCAGAGTAAAACCCAGGGCAGAGGCTTCTATACATAGTATAGAAAGATGGGGAGACCCGGTGTGTACCACAGGGAAACTTGGTCTTAAGTGAGAACTGGGTGTAAGATTTCATGGTGTGCAGATGGAAATAGAATAAGGGGTGGATAATGTCCTGGGTTGTAAGATAAGCTTAATTTTTCATAAAAACTTCCCATTCAGTATCACTCCTTTACCAGCTTTTAATGACTGTTTCTGTTTAATGCGTCACTGTGTAGATTCTTGCAGATCTGTAAATACTGAACAGAGGCTCAAAATCTTGGTTTATCCTTTTGAATCAACTTCCTTTCCTTCTCCAAACCTCCCATTTGAACTATTTGTTTCTGGTTTTCCCTCACTTTAGGAGAAAAAGCAGAGGTCAGAGGAGCCCAACAAAGCAATTCAGCTCCTGTGCCTGAGAAGAGGAGGATGATGACTGTGAGACTTGCAGACATTGACTGGAGCGGTTGCACTGCTGTTTACAGCCGGCCCTACAGGGACAGGGTGATTCATTTACTTCTTTGAGGGATTACAAGGAGCCAGAGTTACTTGCTCGGCTGCAGAGAGATGGAGTCCGGCAAAAGGACAAGGATTCCCTTGGAAAAATCCTTCAGGAGGTGAGATGGTGGAACTTGTGCCAGTGCTTCTTCCATCATGCTATTCTACTATTCATAATTTACTACTTCCTCACCAGTTGAAATTAGAGACTTTGCCAATAGTCCTTTGAGTAAAGTTCCACTGGGATTTCTTTCTCATAGGCTTTCATAAAATGCACACCCATTGAAAGATGCAGGAGATCCTTCCTTCCTTTTTAAATATTCCCCATCTGCATAGCATTTTCCTCAATAATGCAAGCATTATTATATCAGATAGGAATATTTCCACTTTAGCTAGGAAAAAGCATTTTGGAACCTAGTCAAAGGACTCAAATTCAACATGGACACACTTTTAGTTGATCCTACAGTGACTTTAAGGAACTGATTCCTTGAAGCTGTGACGTTTGTTGCTGTGTTTGCCCAGGGCAGTGGCAGGGATTTTTCACCCTGAGGACATTCACAATACCATGAGAGCCATGTTTTGCCATCCCAACTGAAGTAGCCCTTTTAGATTTCTGTAGTTTGCACATGGATGTAATGAACATTTCTTTTCTGAAATGTGTGCTTGTAGGTTGCTGACCTGAATGCAAAGGATAATTCCTTCAGTCTGAAGGAACATCTGTTTCAAACCCTTCAGACTGATTGGGCTGGCTACATTAAAAATGATAGAGCGAAGTTGAAGTTAATACTTTCTAGGTAAGTTCAGTCTATTGGGGAAGGAAAAGAGCCTTTTTAGAAGAAAGCCCTGGGAAATGAAGCCTAGGTTCTTAGAATATGCTGAGGTAGCAGGGACCTGCCAGGATCCTAGCCCTGCACAGAATCACACCAGGTGCCCAAGAGTGCTGTCCAAACACTTCCTGAAGCCTTGCTGCAGTGACCACTGGCCTGGGGAGCCTGCTGCAGTGCTCAAGCACCCTCTTCTGGGGCACGCATGTTTTCCTGATATCCTGCCTAAAGCTCCTTCAACTCAGCTTCATGCTGTTTCCTTGAGTCCTGGCACTGAAGCTCTGCAAGGAAAGGACTATGACAGTTGATATTTAGGCCTTGTAACTTGAAATATTGGACCATCCTTACAGGAAAACAGCTCCATCTCAGAGCCCCACCAGCAGCAGCCAAGCAACATCTCCAGGGCCTTTGGAGAGAAACGCTCCAGCAAGACCTGCTCAGGTATTTTGTGCATTTTTAATATTCTGTACTCTGTGTAAAGTTTCAGCAGACTTGCTGGTGGTATAAAAGCTGTGATGTGAATGTGCAGGAGCAGGCCTAAGCATGTTTTGCCTCAGACATTCCAAGTGCTGTGACAGAAATGCTGTGGTGAGAAGAGAGGATCCTGCAGGGGTGGAGCAGCACTGTCCTGAGCCAAATTTCTCCTCTGCCTGAAGACTTGAGCTCAGTCCCCACCTCAACTCATTCCCTGGAGGAGGCCTCAAAAGGCTGGCTCTGCAGGAAAAATCTCCTGTACATAAGAGGCTGCCCCAGGGCAGGGCAGATGGGGTCCTCTCGCCCTCTTGTCCCTCTGTCTCTCTGTCACCCTCATTGCTGACTCCAGCCCTGCACTATCCACGTGGCTGCACCAACACAGGATCTACAGAATGGTGATATTCCCTCAGTCCCTCCTCTGTCTCTGTTTCGCTCCTCCCTCACTCTGCCTGGGCACACACGGCTGTCCTGTTCTACTCCATGCTCAGTTCAGAAGTTTGCAGTGGGTGTGGGGAGCTTGTGGCCATGTGCTGTGGCTTGTGAGTCAGAAGCTTTGAGAAGGTCCTTGGGAGGAGCTGAGAGATGATTGAAGGGCACTGAGCAGCAGTGAGGGCTTATTGGTAAGCACTTGTGAAACTCTCTTGTGCAAATTTAAGGGTTTGTTCGCCAACAGCTTTTGAGTCTGCGCAGCAGGTAGCCTGCTGGACTTTAGACTACTATACCTAAAAGCACAAGAGTTTCCTGACATGTGGCTGCTGTCTTTGTTCATCCTGATGAGAATTCACAACCAGTCATCACACCCTGCACTCCTGTATTCTAATAGCGAAGCACTAATCTCATTTTTAACACATAAAACTCTATAACAGCCAGGTGCCTCTTCATTAACTCATGTGGGAGTTTGACAGCAAAAGCTGAGTATTTTCCTGGTGTGTGCAAGGAGAAATTGGGACCTAGATAAAACTTACAGGACATCCTCTTTGGGGGAGGCTTTGCTGGAGATGCTGAAGGGAGTGGGAGCTACCTCCCAAAGCCTTTTAACAGTAGACCTGGAGAAGGACTTGCTAAGTCCTAAGATGAGAAACTAGGAATGCAATAGAGCAGATATTTACCTGGAGGTCTTCCAATATTCGACAGCTATTTTTATTTTAAAGAAAAATATGTGTTTTCAACCATTGCTAGTTCACAAATCCTGCTTTTTTAGAATGGAGCAAAACCTGATCTGGGTCAGAGAGTAATGAATTGTTTTGTTCTTGTTGTAGAAACGGGGTTCTGTCTTGACCAGACCTGTGATGAGCAAGAAGCAGAGGATTGAGCAGTAGCTCAGTTACCTCCAGCCAGCACCTGGTGGCCGCTCTTCTTCCTGGCTGCTGGCTTTGACATCCCATTCTACTTCTTACCTGTCTCCTAATGTCGTCTCCATTTCCCCTGCAGCTTTTGGGTTTAAGAAGTTCTACAATGACAGCAATCATGTGCTGAAGACTACCATGTGAAAAAAGATGTGAAGAGAATTTGGGAGGCTGAAGCAGTAGTGTCCCTTGGATCTCAGTGAAGGTATCAGTGTGCAGCTTTTCCTAATTCCAGTGTGGATAATGATGGAGTAAAGATTTGATGATTAAGGGAAGCCTCTGCATGAATTAAGGTGCAAGAAAGACTCTATTCCAGAGTCACTACTACAGACATTATTTAATAGTAAATGTGAACTAGAGGGATAGAAAGCTAAAGGAGGAGATGGGCCAGGTGGGAAGAAGTGCTGAGATGAACACCGAGGTGGGTTAGGCCCACATAGGCCCTCCCTTCCTGCAGTGCAGTTGCACAGGCTCAGCTGCAGCAGTGGTGCTGCATCCCCTCATTGCATTTGCAGTGCAGGAGGGGAGGGAGAACTGTGTGTGTCTGTGTGTGTGTGTGTGTGTGGTATAAAACACTGGAAATTGCGCCCAGCTTGTCTCAGAGCAGTGATGTTGGCAAGGGCAGTCAGGCCCCTGCAGCTCTGGGGCTGTGGGGCAGCTGTGGCCTTTGGAGCAGGCAGGGCTCTGGCTCGCACTGGATGCAGCCAGGGATGCTCTGTGGAAGGCTGAGGGCAAGCCTGGCCCTGCAGGGGAGCAGTGCAGTGAGGCCTGTGCTAGGGCTCTTGCTAGCTAATGTCACTGGGCAGAGGCCAGTAGTCCAAGCTACTGCTTCTCAGGAACCTCTCAAAATGTTGAAAGGCATCTGTAGTTTTCTCTTCTAACATGTCCTGCACACCAGTCAGGTGCATCTGGCCTGGGATGCATCCCTGGCATTTGTTGTTGTCTCTTCTTATACTGAATTTTAACCTGGTAAAGATTTATTGCTTGTAAATATTTATCTCAGGATGGTTTGAAGTGTTTATTCCCATGTGGAATGAGTTTTTGTCATTCCAAAGAGAACCAGATCTTCAGGCCCAGAAGAGCAGAAGCTTTGGTGTGACAGTATTATTCTCATTGCCACTTCATCTTGGATTTGTATCATGAGCTTGATAAACCTCACACCTGTTGATTTGAGGGAGAAGGTTTGAGTCCCTTCAGTGTCTTTAAGCATGAATGAGTTTTGCCCTCTTTAGCAGCTGCTGGGCTTTGGGTTGTTATTGTGGTTTCAGACTTGTCTAGAGTTTGTTGTAAAAGAACAGCCTCAGTTTGCAAACTTCCCAGAAGGCTCCAAAGTCAGTCTGAGAGTGTTTTTACTGCTTTACATGAATAAAATCAGACTGGCCTGGCTTGGTAACCTCTGAGTCTGCCTTAAGGCTATTTAAAAGAAAAGGTCAGGAAATTCTAAACTCTGCAGAAATGTTGACATGACTGAATCTTTTTTTTTTTTTTTTATTTCTTCTTCCTAGGGTAGCCCCAGCTACTCTGAGATGAAGAGCAGATGCCAGTACCTCCACAAAAAGCTGTCCCACATTTAGCAATGAGTATCTGAATTTGGCAAGCAGCAAGTGGAGTCCTGGCACCAGTCGTCTGCTTCAGCAAGGAATCATCTATGAACTCAGGCTGTTTTATTTTAAAAGAAGATTAAGTTTTTAGGATTCTTCAAATTAGGATTGAGTAGATGGTTATTTGTTACAAACATAGGATTAGTTAGTCTAAGATTACAGAATTTAGTATTGAACTTTAGCAATAAAGAAGTTGCACTATTGTTAACAAGAGTACTGAAGTCTGTCCAAGATGTATTTGGTTTATAGTTTCTTCATCCTACCCTAGGTCCCAGTTCCAGTAGCATGTTTTGGGGGTTTATTAGAAATGACACCCAGTTGATTAGAGGAAAAACAGGGGATGAAGCTTTCCAGCCTTTCCTTTCCTTCTTCTCTGAATCTGTTATATCCCTTTTTGAAAATGGTCAGTTTTCCCTGAATGTCAAAGAAACCACTTTCCTCATATTTAATCTAGTAAGCTTCCTCTATACAGTCTACAGCTTCTCTAAACTGAGGGCTAAAATGTCCAGAGGAGCTGATGAGACTCCTAATCCAGAAGTAGACCCAAATGGGGAGAATTCTGAGTAATGTAGAAAATAAGAGAGAATGAGCCAAACCCCGAAAGAATTTTCTGATCCCCTGTGAGAAGCCCGGGTTTGGTTTGGGGTCTCGTGTCGTGGTAAAGTCTCTCCTCCAACCCGTGCTTCCAAAGAAAAATTCCGCAGGCTCTTGTTGTTCAGCCTCAAGGCAGTTTATTGCGAGTTATCTAACAGATTGTGCTCGCGGGCTGCGGCTGTTTGATCAGCGGCCCCGGCAGAGACACACACACACACTGACACCCTCACTGTCCAGTGTCTTCTTCTTCTCTCTCCCCCACCCAGGGCTGCTTCTATCTTTTATATTATGTATAACATGTTTACAATTATTCCCCAATACCTACTACCGCTATTACCAAGTGCTTTTCTACTCTAAACCAATCTGTGAATGCCAACATCACCATGAACATGGAGGCAAGGAAGAAGAAGGAGGAAGGACAGGATGAGCCCACTTTCCTCCATCTTAGAACTTCTGACTCCCATGTACAAAGTAAAAACCCCCCTGGACAGGTGCTAAAACCCCCCTGTACAATACTAAAACATTTTCCCCTCTGTTTTGTAACTACTTTTACTATACTATCTAACCCTTTGTGACTGCTTGTTCCACCTTCAAAGCTGGTAATTCATTCCATGGCTCAAACTCGAAATCACAGCTGTTTCCAGCTGCCTGCTGGGGTCTGGAATGCTTCTGACCAAGGCCTGGAACCTCTAAAAATGGCTGAGAGACATTTTAAGTTCCCACAACAGAGATGTGAGCGTGAAACCACAAAAAGTTGTGTGACCTCATAGGGTCAAAGTTACATCACAGAGATGTCTGTGTGATATCACAGAGATGTCAGTGTGACCTCAAAGAGATGTCTGTGTGACATCACAGACAGCTGTGTGACATCACAGTGATGTCATTGTGACATCCCAGAGATGTCCGTGGGACATCACAGAGAGCTGTGTGATGTCACAGAGATGTAAGGATGACATCACACACAGCTGTGTGACATCACAGAGATGTCATTGTGACATCACAGAGAGCTGTGTGATGTCAGAGAGATGTAAGCGTGACATCACAGAGATGTCAGTGTGACATCAGAGAGAGATGTGTGGCATCACACAGACGTCTGTGTGACATAACAGGAGGTTGTGTGATGTCACATAGATATCCAGGTGACATCATGGAGAGTTCTGTGTCATTGCAGAGATATCAGTGTGAAATCACAGACAGCTGTATGCCATCACAGAGATGTTATAGGGACATCACAGAGAGCTGTGTGAAATCACAGAGTAGTCAGTATGACATCAGAGGGATGTCCATGCAACATCGCAGGCAGCTCTGTGGCATCACAGTGATGTCATTGTGACATCACAAAAAGCTGTGTGAGCTCATAGGATTGAAGTGACATCACAGAGATGTCTGTGGCTGCACCATTTCTGCTTTGGTTCTGCCTGCATCTAGAATGCCACAGATGTGCCAAGTGGGGCCAGTGGCCCATATGCCAAGGGCAGTGTAGTCTGGAGGGCATGAATGAAGAAGAGCCATCCCCACTTTCAAACCATACCAAAGACACCAAGAAATGTCACTTTGTAGCTTTAAGAGACAGCTGACAACTCAGAAGGAAATGCTGAGTGTATTCAAAGGGTGAAAAAAAGGGAATCTTCCAGGCAAGTTAAAGTTTCAGAAGCTTTATTTTCAATCCTAAACTATAATCCTACTCTACAGTCCTACTTTACAAAACTACTCTTCAGTCCTGTTCTTAGCTGGTTATGGAATAAATGGTCCTGATGTGATTATCGCAGTTGGTAGATAGTTCTTGTTGGTAAGTAATGGAGGGAGGGAACAGTTTTGTGTGTCCTTTTGGGGGATTGCCCCAATTTTCTGGTGTCCTCCGTTCATTTTGGGATACCACACCTCCTTTTTGGGCATCTCCACCCAGCGATTTTGGCTTCCACTCCTTCCACTTTGGGGTCCCCCTTTAACTTTGTGCACCCCATCCCCATGTCCCACACATGCCCAGCGTCCCCAGTGTGCACTGAATGGCCAGCAAGGGACTGGCGAATGCTGGGACCCACAGTGATGTCAGTCTTCCCTCCTGGTTACACATAGGAGTCCTCGGCCCTTTCTGGGGTGCCCTGGAGTGCCAGAGCCATGGTGAGGAAGTGTCTTTGCTGCCATCCTGTGCAGGATCATGCCTGGCCCATTATGGCCTCATGTCCCCATCTCTCATTGTCCTCTGACATTCCCTGTGTCCCTGCACCCCTCTCAAGAGCAGGACTTTGGTGCCAACCCCAGCGCTCCAAATCCATGCGTTTCCTCTGTCCTTGTGGTACTTTATGGACAAGAATAGCCCTTAGTTAATCTAAGAATTGATACCTGGGTAACAAGATAGTGACCAATCACTCTCACTGGTTTGCCCCCTCCTCCCTACCTTCTTTTAGGTGCCGAGGCAATGAGATAATGCTTGAGCTATGCTAAAAGCTGTGCAGAAAGAAGTAGTTACTTTGTACCCAGGGATGGGAATGAAGCACTTTCTAGAAATCAGCAAATTTAGCAGAACAAGCTAACTGCAAAAGACTCACCAGTGCCTATTTGAGCAGACAATCTTGTAGAGCATGTGCAGAAACAGAGGTAAAACAGCTGAAGCCCGAAGAAGCCTTCTGAGCCTTCAACCAAAACGACCACCAGAGGCTGATTACGACCTCTTGTAGAAATTGCACATGGTCTACAAGGGCTTACAGAATCATGTAATTAGAAAATATGTTGCAATATGAAGGTTAGGAATGTATCATGTTCACATTAAGTTAAAAACGTTTAAAAGATTGTTCTGTACAAAGAATGGACAAGTGGTGATTACGCGGGCAGAGGGAAGACAAGCACAGTCAGTATGATTGATAAGCAAGCTTCTTTTATTCAAAAATCCTGTCAGTTTATATAGGGTTTGCTACAAGCAAAGTCAGCAACAGCTCTCATTGGTCAAGTTTACAAAGGTCTTTGTTTTACTTCTCCTACGGGTGGTTACAGCTGTAGCTAAGTTCTCCAAGCCAAGTACTCATTGCTAAGTCATGCCTTCCAAGGACAGAGCATATCTTTGAGGCTATGCCTGTCCTTATTATCTCATTCCGAACTTGCTCTATTTCCCAGGCCTAGAGAGACCTTGTACAGTTTCCCAGGCTTAGACACAGAGCCTGTTTCCCAAGCTTTGTTCCCAGGCCAGACACAGGCTGATTCTGATTCTAGGGTCTTAAAAACTGGTATCAATGAATAACTGTTCCATTGATCCATGACCGCTCTCCTGCAACCATACTCCAACAAAAATTACTAAGTTTCTCTATCAGTCTATTTGCAAAGTAACTGGTAATCCTAATAAATTTAGATACATTTCCCCTTTGATTACAAATTAAGCATTGCACCTTCAAGGCATATCCAGGGATGCACAGGTGACACTGCGCTCATTGTCTCAAACAAGGTGAGTGCAAACATAGAAAACCCCCCCGACACTTCAACATGTAAGCTGTTATCCAACTGCACAAACACCTTCTCTCCTAAACCAAATCAGTGCTTCTGCGTTTGCTTTCATGAACTTAGAATGCACTTTTCAGGACTTTGAAAACAAGCAGTGTCTTTGGATTTGAAAATGTCACCAATATTAAGAAAGTCTGTGTTGCAGCGAAGTTGCCTTCTGGCTGATGTAGGAAGCTAGCAGGAGCTGTCACACAGGGATTGGCAACACTATGTATAGAAGCCTCTGCCCTGGGTTTTACTCTGCATGGTATATTTTTTCCTTGAAAGATTGATAATTTGACATTGAATCAGAGTTTGTCAGTGAAAATAAAAGGGAAAGATCTAATTTACATGGGCTACTCAACAGGTCCAATTAATTTAAACATGATTTTGGGATGATGATGGGTCTTCAGTGAATAGGTTTTCATTTGGGAAGGGTAGAAGGATATGACCTCAAGGCTGCAGGACAATCCATTTGTTATTAGTTAGAAATTCCTGTTATTACCTTCCCATGCATAGTTTTTAACCTTTCTGTAATCTCAAATGACCTGAGTTCTGTGATTATTGCATCTGAACTCTTAGCTGCAAAAAACCCAACATTAAAAGCCATGGTCATATTTTGATTCCGAAATAAGAAAACATGCAAATTGGTATTTCAGTCATAGCAGTGGCAGACTTTTGGGTTTAATCCAATTCCTGCTCTATTCAGAAACCTGCTATTGGCTTCAAGAGGAGCCTTCTGCTAAGAAGAAGGTTCTCTTTTGCTTTAATGACTTTGTCTCCATTTAAATGTACCTAAGAGTTTATCTCTAACACCTCTCTCCCAGCAGCTCCAAGCTGCGGTGTGGCACAACGCTTGCTGTGTGCCAGAGAGCACAAAGCAGGCTGGCCTGCCGGCCCTGAATATTTCTGCAGAGCACTCTGCAGCTCCCAGCTTTGCTGTGGCTCAGTGCAGAGCTGCAGGATCGCAGGCGCTGCCTCCCAGAGCTGTGTGAGGCACTGGCTCCTGCAGCCGTGAGCTGACAAGCTGTCGCTGCCTCCCGCTGGCCTCGGGTCCCCTGGCACAAGTGCCGTGCCCGAAGGACGCTGCCCTGTGCTCCAGCCTGCCGAGCAGCCCGGCTCCCTGCCCCGGTGCCCAGGGTGCTGCACACACTGCTGACCTTTGCCAGGAGTCGCAGGGCAGCGGCACAAGAGTGGGAATGCTGAGCCAGGCCAGCGGGCCTCGGCTGCCCTTGGCCTTTCTCTCCTCGGGCAGACTCCAGAGGGCCAATGCCTCCAGGCTGGGCTGTGCCCAGCAGGGCTCCGCTTGCCCTCGGGAGCAGCCGGCTGCGCTTGGGCTCTGAGAGCGGAGGATGCGCCCGCTGCCAGCAAGAGGCACGCAGGGCCGGGCTGTGCCTCCTGCAGCTACCAGGGCCTCCTTGCAGCCTGGCCCTGCCGAGGCTCAGGCTGCTCCGGGCTCTGCCAGGGCTCTGCTGCGGCTCCACGCCGGGCAGGGCCGGGCCCGCTCTCAGCTCACACTCGCTGACAGCTCTGCACCGCAGGAGACCTTTCAGAGCACCTCTCTGATCTTTCTGCTTTCTCCGCTGAGCGAGGCTCTCCTCCAGCCAAAGACATTGCCCTTCACGTTACAAATCCAAGTGGCAGGCACAAAAATGCTCTTGAGTCACAGCTGAAGGCCTGCATCTGCACAGGATATTTTGGCTGCACCACTTGCCCTTTGCTTTTTCCTGCAAATGCCATTGCCCTTTCTGCCTCAACTAGAAATACTACAGCTGGCCAAAAGCTGCCTAGTTGGCCATATTCCCAAGACAGTGTGGTCTGGAAAGGATGAATGAAGAAGAGCCTTCCCCTACTTAAAAACCATACAAAAGAAGCCATAAGTGTGACTTAATACCCATAAAAACCAGCTGGTAATTCAGAAGAAAATGTTGACTTTTCTGAAGGGGTCAGAAAGAGGACAGTCTTCCAAGTGAGTTTATTTTTCAGAAACTTTATTTAATGAAAATCCTTGTTTACAATCTTATTCTACAAAACTCTTCAACAATCCTACTCTACAATCCTATGTCACAATCATATTCTACAATCCTATTCTACAAAACTCTTCAACAATCCTACTCCACAATGCTCATCTACAATCCTATTCCACAAAACACTTCTACAATCCTACTCTCCAGTCCTATTCCACAAAACTCTTCAACAATCCTACTCTACAATCCTACTCTACAATCCTATTCTATAAAACCTTATCAACAATCCTCCTCCTATAATCCTCCAATCCTCAAAATTGCTTGTGGTGATGACATCTTGACTTGGTTGTTACACTCTTCTCTGCTGCATCCTCTTCAGGACGGTGATGAGTGGTGCCAGGATGGACACTGGCTTGGCTGATGTTACAAATGGATGCTGTCCAAAGGGAAAAAAAACCAACAAAGAACAGTGAACCATGACCTTCCAAGCTCAGTGCCTCACATACTCCACCAGGATTCCTCTAGTTCCTAGAAAGACCCAGAAAGGAAAACAATGCGACCATCTGCTCCTCAATTATCATGTGCAGGATCTTGGCATCACAGGCAAACCCGGCCCAGAATCCCACTCATCCATTTATTCTGGTTTCTCCACCTTGCTGGGATTTTTGCCCTGCCAGTGCTCTAGAAATGGTGCTTTCTGTCCCTGGAGTTTCTTCCTTTCAAGAAGCTCCAATGACTCCCATAGGTCCCTGTCTTGTGCTAATTTCCACAGGCACACAGAGCAGTGTCTGCCTTTCCATGCCCTGCCCCTCCTGTGCTGCATGGCACCTTCCTTCCCCACAGGGCCAGCCGAGTGGCGCTGGGTCCTGCAGTTCCCTCTCTGCCACACAACCTGGCAGTCAGCCTGGGCCAGTTCTCCTCTGCCTGAGCGTGCCAGGCAGCAGATGGGGCTGGGACAAGTCCCTCTCAGCTGTCCCTGTTTGTGTGCCAGAAACCTCTAAGGGTGGGGTGGGGGGCACAAACCAGGGCCCCTCAGAGGCTCAGAGTGAGTCCCTCACAGCCCCTCCTGCCCACAGCCAAATCTCTCCAGAGTGCTCTGCCAGGACTGGCAGCCCTGGCTTCCTCCACCACCATTTCATGTCTCTCTACAATGCTCTACGTCAATTCTTTTGCTGTTAGGTAAAACAGAATACACCACCAAATTAAAAAACAGGGCAACAGAAAGAGTCAGAAAATAGAACACCTGTTCTATCTTCTGCAGAGAGAGGTGGAAGTATTCAGTTTTGTGAAGAACGGGCCTCAGGGAAACTTTATCGCCACTTTGCGAGACTTCAGAGTGGCTTTGAAGAAAGTGGGGGACACCGTTTTTAACAGGGCCAGTTACAATAGAATGTGGGCAAATAGTTTCAAACACAAAGGGGATCTAATCAGAGTAGGTCTAAGGAAGACCTTGTTTACTCAGAGCAGGGTGCCACCCTGGCACAGGCTGTCCCAAGAGCTTGTAGGTGCCCCATCCCTGGAACCATTCCAGGTCAGGTGGGACAGGGCTCTGAGCAACCTGATCTCTCTAAAGATGTCCCTGCTCATTGCAGGACACTTGGACCAAAGGACATTACAGAGCCCTGCCAGCCCAGCCCAGTCTAGCACTCCTCAGCATTTTCATTTGAAGAGCACCAAGAGTGGAGGTGAGGAGGAAGGGGGCTCATCTGATGCCTCGGACCTTGGTGGAGGAGGAGCCCATCCCTCGCACACTGTTTCACCTCAGCCCTTTGGCATTTTACCTGCAGCAGCTCGTTGGCAGACCAGCGCCGCTCCTCGTCTCTCTGCAGGCAGCAGCTCAGGAAGTCACGCAGCCAAGCCGAGAGGAGCTTGGGCTGCCGCAGCTGTGGCGTCCCTGCTGTGGCTATCAGGAATTTAGTCTGGAGAAACAGGAAACACAAGGCTCCACCTGCTTCTTTCCCATCTGTAACTGCTGTCCCAGAACCCATTGTTTAACCGCTCTTCTTCAGTGGCAGTTTCTGCCCTGGCAGAGACCCAGAGATGACTTTCCTTTACCAACAAAAAAACAAACTCTGATGCAGCCACAGCTTTTCCACCATCCCGCAGATCTTGCCTTGGCAGCCAATTTCATTGACTGACCTAGTTAGTTGGGAACTACATCAGCAAAAGCACATTTGCTTCTCTGAGGATTCACACCAGCTTGGCAGCCTTTTTGGAAGGGGGACTTTGTTATGTTAACTCTTTCCAAGGATTAGGACATGAAAGGCATCTCTGCAGTGCTTGTGGGTCCCTTCAGCCCAGTTGCCATACAACAAGACTCATCAAGTTTTTTGCCCTGTTCTTGAAAACAATGGTAATTGGAAGAAGAGGAAGGAAATCCATCAGTTAATCCCCAGGTGAGGAAACAAACATTTATAATCTCATATTCAACACAGACACATTAAGGTGCATGCACAAATGTATGGGGATGAAAATGCCTGCTTGGGCACACAGGAGCCACCTGCAGCTCTGTCTCTCAGCAGCCTGAAAATTTCAGCTTCCCTTACGCAGCAACAGCTGACCCAGGTTTTGAATAATTTTGGAATAATTTTCAAACTACGTGTGCCAGGGAAGACTCATGCAGACAAGATGCACTCTCTTCTCATCCATTGCAGATGAGTAGAGAAATATTAATACATTATAATTAACAGCTCTACTTTCTAGATGTGACCAAAGTGGATTTTTAACCTCTCATGTTTGCAGTATGTGCATGCATATTCACAGGATAAGACCATGACCACTCACCTGTCTAAATAATTCACAACACTGGGACTCCTATGCTTCTTCATGATTGTGATTTCATTAACGGTTAGTTGCTTCCTCTGCCGCCCCTTAAGGCTTATTTTATTTATGGCTACCTAAAATGACACTGAAAATCAGTAACTTGAGAAGCTGGTGGCACAAGGCCACAAGGCACATGGAGCAAGTGATTTTGCAATGACACAGTTGAGCTGTGCCAAACTGCCTTGTGATTAGGCATTGCAGTAATTAGGAAGTGACATTGTAATAGCCCATTTCTCCACTCCCTTGGGGGCCAGTTACAGGGCACATGGCCACTGAGGTTTTGCCGTGAACACTTGGTGACACTGGTGTCTCAACTATCACCCACAAACCTCTGAGCCCACTCCCTGCTGCTTTGTATGGGATTCAGAAGAAGTAATCCATGCCTTAATACTCTGTGCCTACATCTTGGGCTATGGGCAGGGCTTCGAGTTTCTAGGGACACCTCAGATCTCTCCCTATGTGCAGTTCCCAAGTGCAGCACAGCAGGCGGCTAAAGAACTACCAGGAACTTTCAGATGTATTTGCTGGCAACCAGAAGTGAGAATTCAGGACTCTGAAGCTGTAGCCCCAAAGAGCAGTGAGATGCTCTAAGGCACCACCTTTGTTTTAGCAATTGAGAGCGAGTGAGCACATCCTTCTCTGAAATGAAGTGCTGCCCTGTGTGACTTCCTTCTGGCAGCTGAGAAGGACAAAGACTGTCTCCAATGTATTTTGCAGGCTGGTACCAGTCTGTGTTTCTTGTGCCTCTTCAGCATAACTCAGCCCAAAGCTCCAGCCACAGCTGCTCCCACCAGAGGGGAAAGCTCTTGAGTGCAGCAGAGTCTGCAGGGGATGTTGGCATTTACCTCTCCTCCTGTGGCTTGGTTGAGTGCTCTAACCACAGATCCAAAATGCCTAGAAACAAAACAGAAGCAGAGAAAGGAGAAGCTGTTTATTTCTTAGAGTGAAAGCTGGCCCACACAGGAGATCTCTGCTGTAAATGCCTAAAACCTGCAGGATGCAGGAGGGCTCTGCCAGAAGGCAGATGATGCATTTTCCTCTCAAGTGCATGGGCAGTGCCTGGGCTGGCTGCAGAAGCGCTGGGGTTTACTGCCTCAGCTCCTAAAGGGAATTTATTCTTTCATCTTAGGTTTGAGTTTCTAAACTCTGTGGTTCCTATTCTGAGCATGGAGCATTTCCTTCCAAGAACCATGGATTGAATGAAACGCTCCTGGGAACTGTTATCTCACAGCTTTGAGAGGGGCTAGGTTGCCCTTTCAGGCAAGCAAGATTCTTCTTTATTCATTAGTGTGGCAGTGTGGTTTTGAGACATACAAAAATACTGAAGAAATTAACACAGAGCTGTCCCACACTTGAGAGACAAGGAGATCTTCCAGGTCCTGCTCCTTGATGTAGGCAGACTTTGGCAGCATGGACATGTCTCTGACAATGCCTTCTGAGCACCCTCACAAGTTCTGAGCAGCACTGAAGAGATAGGACAATCTATCTCCAGTGTCTGAACATGTTTGCAGCTGACCTGACTTCACACTGGATAGATATTCCATTGGAACTCCTGATATACCAGTGATATAGCAGAAGAACCCCTGGCCCATGGTTGTGTAGAAGTAAGTGTGGCTGGACTCACCCCTTGCCAATATATTCCATTTCAGTGTATTTCATCTTGGGATTTTCCACGTTCACCATTTTCCCTGAGGGAAACAAAATGCAAGATGCTCACTTTAAAGCAGAGATCCCAGCTTCCAGGAGATACAAAAGGCAGCCCCAGTGTCTGGAGGCAGTCAGCTAGTTGCAACAACAGCAACAACATCAACAGGACAGGCAGCCCTGCTGTGCAGATGGCTGGCACAGAGACTGATTGTGTAGAGCCCTTGGAAGAGTTCTCTTGACAGGAAACAAAGCACAGGGAGATGCATTCCCAGGAGAGGAGCACATCTTCTCCAGCTTTCAGCCAAAACATTGCCCAAACAATGCCTTTCCAACTGTAATCCAGAGCAGTTCATGCTATAACCAATGTCGACAGTGCTTTCAGCATCGGGACCCTCACCCTTCATGAGCAGGCTGAGCTCACAGACACCCATCTTGGGGCTAAGGAAGGCTCCAGCCCTGTCCCACCAGCCCTCAGGGACAGGGCAGCGACCACAACAAGGCTGGCAAAGCCCAAGCATGAGTACTGACAAGCAATGGGAAGAAGCCACAGGCAGCCTGGGCCCCGCACAAACTGTTGCCCCCATTCATGCCACAACAGGATGGGCTTTGAGATCAGACACACCGAGGTGCAGATCAATGCCCTTTTTGTCCCAACAGGTGATGGTAGACACAGAATCCACTGGGCTCTGCTCTCAGCCCCACCAGGTCTTATCTGAGAGTTCAGCACTGGCAGCTGTTACGGGCAAGAAGCAGATTCATTGGGCTGTGCTGCAGAATCCCAGAGGACTTGATGTGTTTTCCTAGAGACGGATATGAGCAGGGCTCGGGCCAATGGGTAGGATTCTAAGAGTCATGGGAAAGAGTGGGGAAGGTACGACAAAGTGCCATGGATCTGAGGAATATACCATGGATGGGCTGGAGGCTGTCTCCTGAGAAATGCCTGCAGTACAGATTTATCTGATCGCGCCACTTTGATGTGTTTCTCTTGGACACATCTTTAGAAGCATAAAACTAGGATATGAAATACAGATTGTTATAAAAGTATCTGTTTTTTTCTTTGGGGGCACACGGGAAACACCTCCTGCTCTCTATTTCTCCTGTAACTTGATATTCTTCCACAGTAGTTTTTATTGACAAAAATATAGCATTCTCATGAAAAGAAACTGTATATGTAGTAGTGGCAACGTAAAAATGTCATAAAAATGGCATCAATAAGACATGTGGGGCAGAAGGGCTCCTTCAGGATGGAGATAAACCAACTCCACCAAAAAAAAAAAACCCATAAAGAAACAAAGAAAACCAAAAAACCCAGCAAAAAGAAAACCAAAAAAACAACCGCATAAAAAAATAAAGAGGGAAAAAGCAAAAAGCTCCAAACCACCAGCCCCCTAAAAAAAAAATCCCCAACCATAAAGACAAAACTTTAAACCCAGTAAATTTTTGTGAAGATTTTTTGTTCTGATGACTGGTTGGAAGTCAGGAGTCTAAGGGGAAATTAGGAAGCTAAAAATTCTCTTTGGTTTGGCCACTAGCATGCAGAACTTGCCTAGCCTTCTGCTGATGCAAGAAAAATCCCTGCTTCAGCCTTTAGCCGAGAGGGAAGCTCAGGCAAACCCAGGCCAGTCCAAGCTGTCTTCAGAGGCAGCAGGAGCACCCAGAGCTCTCTCTCGCTGCCTCGGAGCACAGCACTTCCTCTGGGGAGTCCTAAATGGCCCTGTGACACCAAACTCAGGAGGAACATTAGGTACAGCTCTGCTGACACCTGCACACAATCCACTGACCCTCAGACAAGAAATACACCAGACGCACAGAG
This sequence comes from Lonchura striata, assembly GCF_050655825.1. Classification (NCBI taxonomy): domain Eukaryota; kingdom Metazoa; phylum Chordata; class Aves; order Passeriformes; family Estrildidae; genus Lonchura; species Lonchura striata. The sequence continues at coordinate 22,880,869 of NC_140740.1, read as the reverse complement.
CATACGCAGGTACTGCTCCTCAGTCTCCTGGTTCTCAGAAGCCACGTGGAGGTCGATGAAGGAGCTGAGAAGAAGGAGATCACCAAAGGCTGAGATCGAGTTCACAGGTTCCACATCATAGGTTCCTTTAAGTAATGCTGCTGCAGAGCGAGGATTGGGACCAGAGCCCGTGCGGATGTGCTGAAATTGCAGCACTTTTCGAGGAGGGGGAAGTTCCAGTGGTCCAGGACAAATTTGGTGATCTTCATGGCCAGTGTGTTCTTGGAGGTCTTTGGAGGCTGCCTGGTGAGATATCAAAACATGCACCTCAAGTCAAACAGAATATAGCAGTCAGAGACAACAGCTTATCACTCTCAGACAAGAGCGACTGACTGTGAGGAAAGGGAAAGAACAGATTAACAAGGAATACAGACAGCTTGGAAAAGAATGGGGCCTCACAGACTCCTGGAAAACACAATCACCTTCTTCCAGCTTAGCAAAAGCCAAAAGAGACTGTACAAGTGAAGAAGTGCTCCAGAAAACTGCAGAACACTTCCACAAGCCAAACACACCTGTCCACAATAGGAAAACAGACATAAAAAGCCCTTCCACCTGCAGCACTGCCACGTGTGCCCTTGTCCACGACGCTGCAGAAGCCCAGAGATCGACCTTCCCTGAGCCGAGCAGCCAGAAGCTCAGCCAGAGCCCCCAGACCTTCAGTGCCTCAAAGTGACAGGTCAAAGGCCAATTTCTAGCTGGAGGCCACTGCCTGCAGGAAATGGCTACATCCCACAGGATTGCAGCACTTGGCATCCTCAGCAAGCAACATGCAAGTGCTGGCTGGTCAGAAACTTGCAGCTCTGCCTTGCACTAAAGACAGCACCACCCACAACTGGCACTTACTGGCTCAGAAGATTCAGGCTCTGCTCTGACCACTGATGGAGACTCACAGTCATACTGCTCAATTTGCTCCCCTTCATCTTCTCCAGGAGCAGAGGGAGCTGGGGCAGACACCGATGCTGGTTTTGTGCTCTGGGACAAGAGAGAAGCATGTGCGACAAGCTATTACCTATCACGTATAACGTCCTTCCTTCTCACATCTACGACCGTATCTTCCAAGGAGAAATCATAAAATTCCAGAGTAAAAGGATAGTAAAAGCATTCTAAAGGTGCATTTAATCCCACTGTCCATATAACTCTTGGCATAGCTCAGTGCTTGAGCTTACAAAATGGAGAAATCATATGAAAACCACTGTGCATATAAAGAGTTTTTCATAAATACCTCCCTTCCAGTATCACTCCTTTACATGGTCTTTTTAATGACTGTTTCTTCCCAATGCTTTACTATCTTGATTTGTAATGATCTATAAATTCTGAAGAAAGAGCGTTTCAACAGTGTTGGTACATCCTTTTGAATCAACTGCCTTGCTTCCTCCCGCTCCCCATTTGACAATTTGTTTTCTGTTTTTTCTTTACTGAAGTGAAAATACCAGAGCTCAGGAGAGCACCACACAGCTCTCCAGATCTTGTGCCTGAGAGGAAGAGAACGATGCCCATGAACCCTGCAAAATACATCCGGAGACTTTTGAGTACTGTTTCTCAGCGACCCATCAGAGACAGGGTGGTTCATTTACTGGCTCTGAAGAATTACAAGAAGTCAGAGCTACTTGCCTGCTTAGAGAGAGAGGGAGTTGTGGAAAAGGACAAGGAATCCCTTGGAAAGATCCTTCATGAGGTGAGATCCTGGAGCTGCTGCCAGCAATGCTAACTCTTAGCAGCCTTACTTTAGGGTTTCAATTAGAAACCAATGACAGGCTTAGGAAATGCTCCTTGTTTATATTTTCCCATCAACTTTACCCAGTTTCCACTCAACTGCAAGTCCATGTGACAAAAAGAAAGAAATCTTCAAAACTTTGGAGGCCTTGTTGTTGTTTTTCTAGAATAGCTGGCAATGATAAATTCTTTGTAATGTTGTTGCTTCTCATGCCTTATTTTAATCCTCCCTCTTTTCCTTGCACTGTTACATTGCTTCATAAAGTAACTTCACAGGGTGAAACTCTCAGCTAGGCAAAACACTTAGCTGAGGTCCTTAAAATACCTGGGGCAAGTTTCAGAGGAGAGAATTTTGGTAGCTGTATAGGGCGGTATATCATTTGAACGGATTTGGTGGTCTCTCAATGGTATTTCCTTCTACTTGGATCTGTGGGGATTGCCTTCAAGGGAATGGTGTTCCAGGCAAATCCTACATGATAAAGGTGGTGGCCTAACTTTGAGCACAGAGTTTCTTTGCTGTTGTGTGCATTGAGTCTTCAGCTTCCTTGGCACCTGTTATTTCTCATAATATTCCATTTGTCATTTTACTGCCTCTGGTATTTCTTTATTACAGCCATTCATATGATTGACTTGGACTGAAGGATGCACGGGCTGTTTCCTTCCTTTTTCAATATTCCCCTTTTTCAATATTCTCAATGTAGGCTGTTGCTGAATTATGCAAGCATTAATATATCAAGTAGCAATATTTCATTTTTAGCTATGAAAAAAGTGATGATAACATTTCAAAGCTCAGCTCCTTAGAGGGTAAGAGATGAAAAAAAATTCTCCTTTCTGTTTATTCTTGTTCATGTTTAAGGAGATTTTGAAGGAGTAGTTTCTTGTTTGCAGTGTGAACTGCCTGAAGATACTGGTTTGCATTCCGAAAGGGCTGTGTGAACAGCACTACATCCTGAAGAACTGTTATTGACGTTTTTCTTAGCTTCACAGGGAGGTGGTGTTGTTTTTTTCTATACATGAAAAACCAGTAGGGAGAACTTGCTGAGCTCTTATACTCACAGCCTTCCTTCTCTTCCAACACAGCCTTAGTTCTGCTTTTAAAAAGTGAATTCCTGATTCTGGGTATCTTTGTTACTGTTAAGCTGTTGAAGTGTAGCTCTAGGGTAGGTTATCTCCTATAAGCGTTCCATAGGAAGCTGTAGTTTCCTCTGAGCAGACACTTGAGGAAGAAAAGCAGTTCTGTTTGCAGAGACAAATGCCAACATCCTGTGGTGCTTCACAGGATGATGAAATCATGCCCCTTACAGGTCCAGGCTGTGTTCTGCCATGGCAATGTAGCTGGGTGAAAGAAGAGGGCAGCAGGTGTCCTCCTGAGGGTGGAAAAATATGGACTTGCTCATGGAGATGACGTTCCTCAGGTCCTACTCAAAAAAAGAAAATGAAAACAGAAAGGAAAAACCTGGTCTCTCCATGTATTTCAAATGGTGAAGACTGAGAGTTCTGGCATAGTGTACCTTGGTTCCCAAAGCTGTGTAAAAACCAAAAAACCTGGATCCCTGGTGCAGGGAGAGGTTTTCATAGCGTCCATTTCCTCCGTGCTTGCAGCAGTTTGGCATTTACTTACATCCAAATTTCTACAGCCCAAATGGACCACGTGTGTTTAATATTGTTGCTTCTTACATGACAGCTGCTTTGTTCTTAACATCAAACAAAAATCCTGGAAAACCGGTGCATGATTTTCTTTTCAGCTTTGCTTTAGCTTTGTACTACCAGTTTTACATCTGTAGTCTGCCTTCAGGTGTAATGAATATTGATGTTTTAAATGTCTGCCTGTAGGTAGCCAACCTGGATGCAAATGAGAATTCTTTCAGTCTGAAGGAACGTTTCTTCAAAGACATTCAGGTTGATTGGCCTGGCTACAGTGAAGGAGATAGAAAGACATTGGAGGTGACTCTTTTTCAGTAAGTTCAGTCAGGACAACAACCATTTCAAAAAAGCCCTCTGGGAAATGAAGGTCTGTTTTCGCTGTGAGGTAAAAATGATGACTGTTAGTTTTGCCTTGTAACCTGAAATGTTGGACCATCCTTACAGAAAAACAGCTCCAGCTCCAAATGTCACCAGCACCAGCCAGTCACTGTCTCTGGGACCTTCTGAAAGAAATACTCCACCTAGAACTGCTCAGGTATTTTGTGAAGTTTTAAGCATTCTCTACCATAGATGATGTTTTCTCCCGCTTGCTCTTGGTGTCCAAGCAGTAGTGCTCTCTCTATAGTATATAAACTTTAAAGTGTATACTTCTACTGGGATTCCTGTATACTTTTCCTGATGGTTACAATGTCAAAGCCTGCAACAAGCTGCACACATGACTTGTTTGTCACAGTGGGTAGGAAACTCTGCTAAGGACAAGATGTGGACATATTTTTTGGTACCTAGCTGTGTCTGTGCAGGGTTGTTGATGATATGGCAGCTCTAGTACCTAAATCATGCACGGTAATGCCAGTGCTACTGTTTGAAGAGAAATCTTATTGAAGTCTAGCATAAAGACAAATTCCAGTACTGAGGCATTTGTAGGAAACTTGTTTTTCTGTCCTAAGCAGCATTTAGGCTCCCATTTTGGTTCAGGCTATCCCATGTGTGAGGAGGGGACTCTGAATCATCAGGGAATACCTTGGACTTGTCAGGCTTAAAATCAATACAAGAGGGCAAGGAAAAAGTTCAGAAAGAATCTTGGAAAATACTGCATGAAAGGTATATTTTCTATACCTTAAAGAATTGTCTTTAAACAGCTCTGGTTTTCCCTAGCTCTTTTCCCAGCCAGAGCAGGAAATGCTGCAGGGCCCAGCATCCTCTTATGTCCTACCTCCATGCCTACAGAATTTCTGTCAGCAGGCGGGCACAGAGCTCTGTCTGGCAATGCTGCTCTGAGCTGCTGCTGTGCACAGGTGGGAGCAGCGTGTGCTCAGTAGGGAAGAGGCTGTGATCCAGGGTTTCCTCTGGAGAACAGCAGGAATGGGACCTGCAGTCAGACTGGGGCTTCTCTCTGTTGTTATCATCTCTGCACTGAACACGCTGTGATCAGCACGGTACCGGCGGCTTCTTGGGGTTGCTTTGTGAATTGTGTGGGTGTGTGACAGCAGGAGTTGAGTGTGTTCCTGGGGTGTCTAAGCAGAAACAGGGAATGAGACTGATAGAGGTGCTGAAGGGAATGTCTCTCTCCCAAAGCCATTTAGCTACAGAGTTGGGGGATGACTTGCTGAATACCCAGGTGAGAAAGTAGGAATGAAATAGAGAACATATTTAGCTGCAGCACCTCCTTGTATGACAGGCCATTTTAGGTAAGAAAAGTGTGTGTTCAACCATTGCCAGGTCAGAAATGCTGCTTTTTCAGAGCAAAACTAATTGGGATCATCTTTGCAGAAACGGCCTCTGGCTTCTGCCTTTATCAATCCTGTGAGGACCAAGAAGCAGAGGATTGACCAAGAGCCCTGTGATATCGAGCCAGCAGCTGGTGGCCGCTGTCCTTCTTCCTTGGACCTGCCTTCCACATCCTGCTCAACTTTGAACCTCCCCCCAAGTGTCAGCTCCATTTCCACCTCCACGCATGAGCTACAAGAGAAAGATAAATTTCGGACACCATCTGGAATCCCAGTGCCTGTCAGGGTGCAGGGGAAGATTTCTAGCTCCAAAGGTGAGAAAACAGAGTTAGACAGGGTGAAAAAATCCCATCCTTTGATTTTGATAAAATGCTTGCCATGAGCAAAGCCAAAGAGATGAGCAGAGAGTGCAGGAGCCAAGAACAGAAGGAGCCACACGATCCCAGCATGAAGGGTATTAAACTGATGGACCACTTTTAGATATGCTTCCATTACATTTTTTACTGGATATCTGTATGGTTTTTTAGTCATATCTAGCCTCCCATCTACCAGCACCTCCAAGTCCTCCCCACCTTCATCTCTAAGCCTCTCTTGGTGTTAGGGAATGTCCCAAACCCAAAGATGCAGCACTTTGCACTTGGTTTTGTTGAATCTGATGAGGTTCCAAAGGCCCCACTTCCTGGTCCTTCCAGATGGCATCCCATGCCTTTGGTTTTTGCAAACTTGCTGAGAGTGCACTTAATCCCACTGTCCATGTCATTCTAGACATAGCTCAATGCTTGAGCTTACGAACAGGGGAAATCACATAAAAGCTTCATGCATGAAATATTTTTCATAAAAACTTCCCATTCAGTATCACTCCTTTACCAGCTTTTAATGACTGTTTCTGTTTAATGCTTCACTGTGTAGATTCTTGGAGATCTGTAAATACTGAACAGAGGCTCAAAAGTCTTGGTACATCCTTTTGAATCAACTTTCTTTCCTTCTCCAAACCTCCCATTTGAACTATTTGTTTCTGGTTTTCCCTCACTTTAGGAGAAAAAGCAGAGGTCAGAGGAGCCCAACAAAGCAATTCAGCTCCTGTGCCTGAGAAGAGGAGGATGATGACTGTGAGACTTGCAGACATTGACTGGAGCGGTTGTGCTGCTGTTTACGGCCGGCCCTACAGGGACAGGGTGATTCATTTACTTGCTCTGAGGGATTACAAGGAGCCAGAGTTACTTGCTCGGCTGCAGAGAGATGGAGTCCAGCAAAAGGACAAGGATTCCCTTGGAAAAATCCTTCAGGAGGTGAGATGGTGGAACTTGTGCCAGTGCTTCTTCCATCATGCTATTCTACTATTCATAATTTACTACTTCCTCACCGGTTGAAATTAGAGACTTTGCCAATAGTCCTTCGAGTAAAGTTCCACTGGGATTTCTTTCTCATAGGCTTTCATAAAATGCACACCCATTGAAAGATGCAGGAGATCCTTCCTTCCTTCCTTCCTTTTCAAATATTCCCCATCTGCATAGCATTTTCCTGAATAATGCAAGCATTATTATATCAGATAGGAATATTTCCACTTTAGCTAGGAAAAAGCATTTTGGAACCTAGTCAAAGGACTCAAATTCAACATGGACACACTTTTAGTTGATCCTACAGTGACTTTAAGGAACTGATTCCCTGAAGCTGTGACGTTTGTTGCTGTGTTTGCCCAGGGCAGTGGCAGGGATTTTTCACCCTGAGGACATTCACAATACCAAGAGAGCCATGTTTTGCCATCCCAACTGAAGTAGCCCTTTTAGATTTCTGTAGTTTGCACATAGATGTAATGAACATTTCTTTTCTGAAATGTGTGCCTGTAGGTTGCTGACCTGAATGCAAAGGATAATTCCTTCAGTCTGAAGGAACATCTGTTTCAAACCCTTCAGACTGATTGGCCTGGCTACAGTAAAAACGATAGAGCGAAGTTGAAGTTAATACTTTCTAGGTAAGTTCACTCTATTGGGGAAGGAAAAGAGCCTTTTTAGAAGAAAGCCCTGGGAAATGAAGCCTAGGTTCTTAGAATATGCTGAGGTAGCAGGGACCTGCCAGGATCCTGGCCCTGCACAGAATCACACCAGTTGCCCAAGAGTGCTGTCCAAACCCTTCCTGAAGCCTTGCTGCAGTGACCACTGGCCTGGGGAGCCTGCTGCAGTGCTCAAGCACCCTCTGGGGCACGCATGTTTTCCTGATATCCTGTCTAAAGCTCCTTCAACTCAGCTTCATGCTGTTTCCTTGAGTCCTGGCACTGAAGCTCTGCAAGGAAAGGACTATGACAGTTGATATTTAGGCCTTGTAACTTGAAATATTGGACCATCCTTACAGAAAAACAGCTCCATCTCAGAGCCCCACCAGCAGCAGCCAAGCAACATCTCCAGGGCCTTTGGAGAGAAACGCTCCAGCAAGACCTGCTCAGGTATTTTGTGCATTTTTAATATTCTGTACTCTGTGTAAAGTTTCAGCAGACTTGCTGGTGGTATAAAAGCTGTGATGTGAATGTGCAGGAGCAGGCCTAAGCATGTTTTGCCTCAGACATTCCAAGTGCTGTGACAGAAAGGCTGTGGTGAGAAGAGAGGATCCTGCAGGGGTGGAGCTGCACTGTCCTGAGCCAAATTTCTCCTCTGCCTGAAGACTTGAGCTCAGTCCCCACCTCAACTCATTCCCTGGAGGAGGCCTCAAAAGGCTGGCTCTGCAGGAAAGATCTCCTGTACATAAGAGGCTGCCCCAGGGCCGGGCAGATGGGGCCCTCTCGCCCTCTTGTCCCTCTGTCTCTCTGTCACCCTCATTGCTGACTCCAGCCCTGCACTATCCACGTGGCTGCACCAACACAGGATCTACAGAATGGTGATATTCCCTCAGTCCCTCCTCTGTCTCTGTTTCGCTCCTCCCTCACTCTGCCTGGGCACACACGGCTGTCCTGTTCTACTCCATGCTCAGTTCAGAAGTTTGCAGTGGGTGTGGGGAGCTTGTGGCCATGTGCTGTGGCTTGTGGGTCAGCAGCTTTGAGAAGGTCCTTGGGAGGAGCTGAGAGATGATTGAAGGGCACTGAGCAGCAGTGAGGGCTTATTGGTAAGCACTTGTGAAACTCTCTTGTGCAAATTTAAGGGTTTGTTCGCCAACAGCTTTTGAGTCTGCGCAGCAGGTAGCCTGCTGGACTTTAGACTACTGTACCTAAAAGCACAAGAGTTTCCTGACATGTGGCTGCTGTCTTTGTTCATCCTGATGAGAATTCACAACCAGCCATAACACCCTGCACTCCTGTATTCTAATAGCGAAGCACTAATCTCATTTTTAACACATAAAACTCTATAACAGCCAGGTGCCTCTTCAATAAATCATGTGGGAGTTTGACAGCAAAAGCTGAGTATTTTCCTGGTGTGTGCAAGCAGAAATTGGGACCTAGATAAAACTTACAGGACATCCTCTTTGAGGGAGGCTTTGCTGGAGATGCTGAAGGGAGTGGAAGCTACCTCCCAAAGCCTTTTAAAAGTAGACCTGGAGAAGGACTTGCTAAGTCCTAAGATGAGAAACTAGGAATGCAATAGAGCAGATATTTACCTGGAGGTCTTCCAATATTTGACAGCTATTTTTATTTAAAAAAAAAACAAACATGTGTTTTCAACCATTGCTAGTTCACAAATCCTGCTTTTTTAGAATGGAGCAAAACCTGATCTGGGTCAGAGAGTAATGAATTGTTTTGTTCTTGTTGTAGAAACGGGGTTCTGTCTTGACCAGACCTGTGATGAGCAAGAAGCAGAGGATTGAGCAGTAGCTCAGTTACCTCCAGCCAGCACCTGGTGGCCGCTCTTCTTCCTGGCTGCTGGCTTTGACATCCCATTCTACTTCTTACCTGTCTCCTAATGTCGTCTCCATTTCCCCTGCAGCTTTTGGGTTTAAGAAGTTCTACAATGACAGCAATCATGTGCTGAAGACTACCATGTGAAAAAAGATGTGAAGAGAATTTGGGAGGCTGAAGCAGTACTGTCCCTTGGATCTCAGTGAAGGTATCAGTGTGCAGCTTTTCCTAACTCCAGTGTGGATAATGATGGAATAAAGATTTGATGATTAAGAGAAGCCTCTGCATGAATTAAGGTGCAAGAAAGACCCTATTCCAGAGTCACTAGTACAGACATTATTTAATAGTAAATGTGAACTAGAGGGATAGAAAGCTAAAGGAGGAGATGGGCCAGGCGGGGAGAAGTGCTGAGATGAACACCGAGGTGGGTTAGGCCCGCATAGGCCCTCCCTTCCTGCAGTGCAGTTGCACAGGCTCAGCTGCAGCAGTGGTGCTGCATCCCCTCATTGCATTTGCAGTGCAGGAGGGGAGGGAGAACTGTGTGTGTCTGTGTGTGTGTGTGTGGTATAAAACACTGGAAATTGCGCCCAGCTTGTCTCAGAGCAGTGATGTTGGCAAGGGCAGTCAGGCCCCTGCAGCTCTGGGGCTGTGGGGCAGCTGTGGCCTTTGGAGCAGGCAGGGCTCTGGCTCGCACTGGATGCAGCCAGGGATGCTCTGTGGAAGGCTGATGGCAAGCCTGGCCCTGCAGGGGAGCAGTGCAGTGAGGCCTGTGCTAGGGCTCTTGCTAGCTAATGTCACTGGGCAGAGGCCAGTAGTCCAAGCTACTGCTTCTCAGGAACCTCTCAAAATGTTGAAAGGCATCTGTAGTTTTCTCTTCTAACATGTCCTGCACACCAGTCAGGTGCATCTGGCCTGGGATGCATCCCTGGCATTTGTTGTTGTCTCTTCTTATACTGAATTTTAACCTGGTAAAGATTTATTGCTTGTAAATATTTATCTCAGGATGGTTTGAAGTGTTTATTCCCATGTGGAATGAGTTTTTGTCATTCCAAAGAGAACCAGATCTTCAGGCCCAGAAGAGCAGAAGCTTTGGTGTGACAGTATTATTCTCATTGCCACTTCATCTTGGATTTCTATCATGAGCTTGACCTCACACCTATTGATTTGAGGGAGAAGGTTTGGATCCCTTCAGTGGCTTTAAGCATGAATGAGTTTTGCCCTCTTTATCAGCTGCTGGGCTTTGGGTTGTTGTTGTGGTTTCAGACTTGTCTAGAGTTTGTTGTAAAAGAACAGCCTCAGTTTGCAAACTTCCCAGAAGGCTCCAAAGTCAGTCTGAGAGTGTTTTTACTGCTTTACATGAATAAAATCAGACTGGCCTGGCTTGGTAACCTCTGAGTCTGCCTCAAGGCTATTTTAAAGAAAAGGTCAGGAAATTCTAAACTCTGCAGAAATGTTGACATGCCTGAATCTTTTTTTTTTTTTTATTTCTTCTTCCTAGGGTAGCCCCAGCTACTCTGAGATGAAGAGAAGATGCCAGTACCTCCACAAAAAGCTGTCCCACATTTAGCAATGAGTATCTGAATTTGGCAGGCAGCAAGTGGAGTCCTGGCACCAGTCGTCTGCTTCAGCAAGGAAACATCTATGAACTCAACCTGTTTTATTTTAAAAGAAGATTACGTTTTTAGGATTCTTCAAGTTAGGATTGAGTAGATGATTATTTGTTAAAAACATAGGATTAGTTAGTCTAAGATTACAGAATTTAGTATTGAACTTTAACAATAAAGAAGTTGCACTATTGTTAACAAGAGTACTGAAGTCTGTCCAAGATGTATTTGGTTTATAGTTTCTTCATCCTACCCTAGGTCCCAGTTCCAGTAGCATGTTTTGGGGGTTTATTAGAAATGACACCCAGTTGATTAGAGGAAAAACAGGGGATGAAGCTTTCCAGCTTTTCCTTTCCTTCTCCTCTGAATCTGTTATGTCTCTTTTTGAAATTGGTCAGTTTTCCCTGAATGTTAAAGAAACCACTTTCCTCATATTTAATCTAGTAAGCTTCCTCTATACAGTCTACAGCTTCTCTAAACTGAGGGCTAAGATGTCCAGAGGAGCTGATGAGACTCCTAGTTCAGAAGTAGACCCAAATGGGGAGAATTCCGAGTAATGTAGAAAATAAGAGAGAATGAGCCAAAGCCCGAAAGAATTTTCTGATCCCCTGTGAGAAGCCTGGGTTTGGTTTGGGGTCTCGTGTCGTGGTAAAGTCTCTCCTCCAACCCGTGCTTCCAAAGAAAAATTCCGCAGGCTCTTGTTGTTCAGTCTCAAGGCAGTTTATTGCGAGTTATCTAACAGATTGTGCTCGCGGGCTGCGGCTGTTTGATCAGCGGCCCCGGCAGAGACACACACACACACTGACACCCTCACTGTCCAGTGTCTTCTTCTTCTCTCTCCCCCACCCAGGGCTGCTGCTATCTTTTATAAGATATATTACATATAACATGTTTACAATTATTTCCCAATACCTACTACCAATATTACCAAGTGCTTTTCTACTCTAAACCAATCTGAATGCCAACATCACCATGAACATGGAGGCAAGGAAGAAGAAGGAGGAAGGACAGGATGAGCCCACTTTCCTCCATCTTAGAACTTCTGACTCCCATGTACAAAGTAAAAACCCCCCTGGACAGGTGCTAAAACCACCTTGTACAATACTAAACAATTTTCCCCTCTGTTTTGTAACTACTTTTACTATACTATCTAACCCTTTGTGACTGCTTGTTCCACCTTCAAAGCTGGTAATTCATTCCATGGCTCAAACATGAAATCATAGTTGTTTCCAGCTGCCTGCTGGGGTCTGGAATGCTTCTGACCAAGGCCAGGAACCTCTAAAAATGTCTGAGAGACATTTTAAGTTCCCACAACAGAGATGTGAGTGTGAAACCACAAAAAGTTGTGTGACCTCATAGGGTCAAAGTTACATCACAGAGATGTCTGTGTGATATCACAGAGATGTCAGTGTGACCTCAAAGAGATGTCTGTGTGACATCACAGACAGCTGTGTGACATCACAGTGATGTCATTGTGTCATCCCAGAGATGTCTGTATGACATCACAGAGAGCTGTGTGATGTCACAGAGATGTAAGGGTGACATCCCAGACAGCTGTGTGACATCACAGAGATGTCATTGTGACATCACAGAGAGCTGTGTGATGTTAGAGAGATGTCTGTGTGATGTCAGAGAGATGTAAGCGTGACATCACAGAGATGTCCATGTGACACCACAAAAAGCTGTGTGACCTCATGGGGTCAAAGTGAGATAAAAGAGATGTCTCTGAGACATCAGAGAGACGGCTGTGTGACATCACAGATATGTCAGTGTGACATCAGAGAGAGATGTGTGGCATCACACAGACGTCTGTGTGACATCGCAGGAGGTTGTGTGATGTCACATAGATATCCAGGTGACATCATGGAGAGTTCTGTGTCATTGCAGAGATATCAGTGTGAAATCACAGACAGCTGTATGCTATCACAGAGATGTAAGGGTGACATCAGGGAGATGTCTGTGTGACCTCACAGACAGCAGTGTGGCATCACACCGATGTCATTGTGACATCACAAAAATCTGTGTGACATCAGACAGATGTCAGTGTGACATCACAGACAGCTGTGTGACATCACAGAGATGTTATTGTGACATCACAGAGAGCTGTGTGATGTCAGAGAGATGTAAGCGTGACATCACAGAGATGTCCGTGTGACACCACAAAAAGCTGTGTGACCTCATGCGGTCGAAGTGACATCAGAGAGATGTCTATGAGACATCACAGAGATGTCTGTGTGACATCACAGAGATGTAAGGGTGACATCAGGGAGATGTCTGTGTGACCTCACAGACAGCAGTGTGATGCCACAGTGATGTCATTGTGACATCACAAAAATCTGTGTGACATCAGACAGATGTCAGTGTGACATCACAGACAGCTGTGTGACATCACAGGGATGTCATTGTGACATCACAAAAAGCTGGGTGGCCTCATGGGGTGGAAATGACATCACAGTGATGTCTGTGCCACATCACATGCAGCTGTGTGCCATCACAGTGATGTCATTGTGATGTCACAAAAATCGGTGTGACATCAGACATATGTCATTGTGACATCAAAGAGAGCTGTGTGACATCACAGAGATGTCAGTGTCACATCACAGAGAGCTGTGTGATGTCCCAGAAATGTCAGTACGTCATCACAGACAGTTGTGTGACATCAAAGTGTTGTCATTGTGACAAAGAGAGCTGCGTGGCATCACAGACAGCTGTGTGACATCACAGAGATGTCAGGGTGACTTCACAGAGAGCTGTGTGATGTTACAGAGATGTCAGGGTTACATCACAGACTGCTGTGTGACATCACAATTATGTCATTGTGACAACAAAAATGTCAGTGTGACATCACAGACAGCTGTGTGAAATCACAGAGAAGTCAGTATGACATCATAGGGATGTCCATGCAACATCGCAGGCAGCTCTGTGGCATCACAGTGATGTCATTGTGACATCACAAAAAGCTGTATGAGCTCATAGGACTGAAGTGACATCACAGAGATGTCTGCGGCTGCACCACTTCTGCTTTGGTTCTGCCTGCATCTAGAAGTGCCACAGATGTGCCAAGTGGGGCCAGTGGCCCATATGCCAAGGGCAGTGTAGTCTGGAGGGCATGAATGAAGAAGAGCCATCCCCACTTTCAAACCGTACCAAAGACACCAAGAAATGTCACTTTGTAGCTTTAAGAGACAGCTGACAACTCAGAAGGAAATGCTGAGTGTATTCCCAGGGTGAAAAAAAGGGAATCTTCCAGGCAAGTTAAAGTTTCAGAAGCTTTATTTTCAATCCTAAACTATAATCCTACTCTACAATCCTACTCTACAAAACTACTCTTCAGTCCTGTTCTTAGCTGGTTATGGAGTAAATGGTCCTGATGTGATTATCGCAGTTGGTAGATAGTTCTTGTTGGTAAGTAATGGAGGGAGGGAACAGTTTTGTGTGTCCTTTTGGGGGATTGCCCCAATTTTCTGGTGTCCTCGATCCATTTTGGGATACCACACCTCCTTTTTGGGCATCTCCACCCAGCGATTTTGGCTTCCACTCCTTCCACTTTGGGGTCCCCCTTTAACTTTGTGCACCCCATCCCCATGTCCCACACATGCCCAGCGTCCCCAGTGTGCACTGAATGGCCAGCAAGGGACTGGCGAATGCTGGGACCCACAGTGATGTCAGTCTTCCCTCCTGGTTACACATAGGAGTCCTCGGCCCTTTCTGGGGTGCCCTGGAGTGCCAGAGCCATGGTGAGGAAGTTTCTTTGCTGCCATCCTGTGCAGGATCATGCCTGGCCCATTATGGCCTCATGTCCCCATCTCTCATTGTCCTCTGACATTCCCTGTGTCCCTGCACCCCTCTCAAGAGCAGGACTTTGGTGCCAACCCCAGCGCTCCAAATCCACGCGTTGCCTCTGTCCTTGTGGTATTCCCGCACGTACTTTATGGACAAGAATAGCCCTTAGTTAATCTAAGAATTGATACCTGGGTAACAAGATAGTGACCAATCACTCTCACTGGTTTGCCCCCTCCTCCCTACCTTCTTTTAGGTGCCGAGGCAATGAGATAATGCTTGAGCTATGCTAAAAGCTGTGCAGAAAGAAGTAGTTACTTTGTACCCAGGGATGGGAATGAAGCACTTTCTAGAAATCAGCAAATTTAGCAGAACAAGCTAACTGCAAAAGACTCACCAGTGCCTATTTGAGCAGACAATCTTGTAGAGCATGTGCAGAAACAGAGGTAAAACAGCTGAAGCCCGAGGAAGCCTTCTGAGCCTTCAACCAAAACGACCACCAGAGGCTGACGATGACCTCCTGTAGAAATTGCACATGGTCTACAAGGGCTTACAGAATTATGTAATTAGAAAATATGTTGCAATATGAAGGTTAGGAATGTATCATGTTCACATTAAGTTAAAAACGTTTAAAAGATTGTTCTGTACAAAGAATGGACAAGTGGTGATTACGCGGGCAGAGGGAAGACAAGCACAGTCAGTATGATTGATAAGCAAGCTTCTTTTATTCAAAAATCCTGTCCGTTTATATAGGGTTTGCTACAAGCAAAGTCAGCAACAGCTCTCATTGGTCAAGTTTACAAAGGTCTTTGTTTTACTTCTCCTACGGGTGGTTACAGCTGTAGCTAAGTTCTCCAAGCCAAGTACTCATTGCTAAGTCATGCCTTCCAAGGACAGAGCATATCTTTGAGGCTATGCCTGTCCTTATTATCTCATTCCGAACTTGCTCTATTTCCCAGGCCTAGAGAGACCTTGTACAGTTTCCCAGGCTTAGACACAGAGCCTGTTTCCCAAGTTTTGTTCCCAGGCCAGACACAGGCTGATTCTGATTCTGGGGTCTTAAACAGTGGTATCAATGAATAACTGTTCCATTAATCCATGACCCCTCTCCTGCAACCATTCTCCAGCAAAAATTGCTAAGTTTCTCTATCAGTCTATTTGCAAAGTAACTGGTTATCCTAATAAATTTAGATACATTTTCCCTTTTGTGAGAACCCCGGGTTTGGCTGGGGTTCTCGTGTGGTGGTAGAGCTTCTCCTCCAACCCGTGTTCCCAAAGGAAAACTCCGCAGTCTCTTCTTGTTCTGTCTCAAGATGTTTTATTGCTAGTTATCTAACAGATTAAGTTCTCGGGCTGCAGCCCTTTGGTCAGCGGCCCAGGCAGAGAGGCACACACTCCTGACACCCTGACTGTCTGGTGTCTTCTTCTCCTCTCCCCCCGCCCAGGGCTGCTGCTATCTTTTATAAGATATATTACGTATAGCATGTTTACAATTATTCCCCAATACCTATTACCTACGTTGCCAAGTGTTTCTCTATTCTAAACCAATCTGTGATTGCCAACATCACCAAGAACATGGAGGTAAGGAAGAAGAAAGAAGAAGGATGTGTTCAGCCCACTTTCCTCCATCTTAGAACTTCTGACCCCCATGTACAAAGTAAAAACCCCCCTGTACATGCACTAAAACCCCCCTGTACACTACCAAAAAATATTTCCCTCTACTTTGTGACTACATTTACTATACTATCTAGCACTTTGTGACTGCTTGTTCCACCTTCAAAGTTTGTAATTCATTCCATGGTTCAAACTCGAAATCACAGCTAAATCCAGCTGCCTGCTGGGGTCCAGACTGTGTCTGACCACGGCCTGGAACCTCTAAAAATGTTTGAGAGACATTTTGAGTTCCCACATCTCCCCTCCCTGTTTGAACCAAAAACACCTGCTTTGCCACTTTGTTCAAGGCCCTTCAAATACACATGAAAATGCATGGCATGACAAGCAGAAGAACTACAAGCCCTATAAGAATATAAGATATTACTTTCAAAATTTCTTTCCACACTGGTGAGAGATCAAAAGGGTTAAAGAAATCATCCCACCAGGACCCTGTTACTTTTTTCAGCTTGGTGATACTACTTTCTATTTGTTTTATATTTTCATGAATGGATTTTGAATGATCTGACAAGTTCATGCAGCACATCCCCTCAAATTCTTCACATCCGTGCCCATGTGACAGCAGCAAATAATCAATTGCCGCCCTGTTTTGAAGCACTGCCTGTCTTGCACTGCTGATGTCTGTTAACATGTCACTCAGTGCAGACGAAATGGCACGACTGTGTTTGCTCAACCAGCAAGCTATGTGGTCCAATTGTGTCAAGGCCACCCCCGATGCTGTTTGGGGCGAGAAAATTGCAACTGCAATTCTCCGAGCCTTGTCCCAGGTATAGACATCATCATCACAATTCGGACTATATTGATCAAGGGATCTTTTTTCCCTGCGTGTCTGTTCCTTTAAAGTTTTCAAATCAGGTGCTATCAATGAGAGCTCCCCAATGCTGCATGGACCACCCTTGATTTTTGCAGGGATAGCAGGCCAAACTCTGTCCCCGCAAATCAAAAACACTCCCTTCGGTAAAGTGACTGGGTGTTGAAGGGATGCTTTGCTTGTCACCTTGGTGTAATTGCACCAAGATGATGCATTTTTATAAAAAGATTGATTTGGAGTGACATCTGTTGTATGATTATCTGTCTTTGCCACTCCCACTGGATCAAATTTGATGCAATATTTCATTTTTGTTGACCCAAAAATATCTAGCTCTGGAGGTTCCAGGTGAGCCACAGGAAGGTATGGTGTCCAAACATGCCACCCTTCCATAGGATCTGAAAAGGTTTTTAAAACCTTTGGAGGGATATTTTTTGGAATTGGCCACTCCTTCACTGGCACACCTACCAAACATGTTGAAACTGGTTTCCCTGGCTTTGAATGAGTCAGACAAATACTGTCTAGACCCGCTGCCTTTGCCAAAGTTTCCCACACATTTTCCCTTGGTTGTTTCATGGGAAAGTCTGTCTCATTGTCCAAAGCAACGGACAAGAGAATGAGACACATGAACACTACCTGTCTGAACTCCATGTCCATGTCCCCAACCTTTGTGAAAAACCCTGCAATGCAGCAATGTTCAAATGACACTTAATTCCCCGAAAAACCCCAAGTCTCTGAATAATCAATTGTTGTCTGACGAGACGTCTGCAGCGTCCTTGTCTGCCTCCGTCTGCGTGCTCTCTTCTTTGCTCCTCGGGTCTGCATCCACCTGCGTCTGCACCCGGAAAGGTTTCACATGCCTCGCCGACACCCACTTTGGTCCTCGCTCGGTGGAAACACAAGCAAAACCCTTGCCCCAAGTTATTAATGTAAATGGACCTTCAATTTGTCCTGATTCCGGATTTCTGATCAAAACCAAAGGATTTTCCCTTAACTTTGCTTGTGTACTGTTTGTAAAATGCCTAACAATTGGTGGTGTGGGCTCTGAGAAAGAACCATTTAAAAAATTCAATACATACAGAGCTTTGTTCAGCCGCATATAAGGTGTTGAGCCTGCCTCTCCCCTTTTCTGTTTATCCAAAAGGGATTTCAGGGTGTGATGTGTTCTTTCAATGATTGCTTGACCTGAGGGAGAATAAGGAATACCAAAAATGTGTTTCACTCCCCATTTTTTCAAAAATTTGTCAAGCATTTTGCCTGTATAAGTTGGACCATTATCTGTTTTTATTTCTTGTGGCACCCCGAGTAATGCAAAAGCTTGCAAAATGTGTCTGCAGGCATGTTCTGTGGTTTCCCCTGTATGTAATGATGCAAAAATCGCCCCTGAAAATGTGTCTACTGAAACATGGATATTTTTGAGCCTCCCAAAAGATGGGTATTTTGTGACATCAGCCTGACAGAGCTGAAGACTCTGCAATCCCCTTGGATTGACAGCTCCTGTAGATGCAGGAGGCTGCACAAGCTGACAGTCTGGACAAGCATTGATGATCTCCCTCGCCTGACTTTTGGAGAGGCTAAAGGATTCCATCAATGCCTGTGCATTCTGATGGAAAAATGCATGGCTCAATTTTGCCTGCTCAAAAATATCCGGCAATGTCTGAGATATGGTCATTGTCAGTCTGTCTGCTTGAGCATTTCCCTCTGCTAAGAACCCTGGGAGTGATGAGTGTGCCCTGATATGTGTAACAAAATATTTGTGTTCTCTATTTTCCAAAATTGTCCTCATGCATGACAGATATGAATATAAAATTTCATTGTCAGTGTGTTTCAAAAGTGACCCCTCCAACCGTTTGACCACATTTGCAACATATGCTGAATCTGTGACCAGATTGAGAGGTTCCTGAAACAATTGAAAAACCCTGACAACTGCTGCCAATTCCACAATTTGTGGTGAACCCTGTACCATTTTTATGTCTGATTCCCACTCCCCTGTTTTTGAATTTTGCCATGTAACTACTGATTTGTGAGTTTTTCCTGAACCATCGGTGAACACTGTCACCCCATCCACTGGTTCCTGGCTTATTTTTGGCTTTTCTCTGAGACTTACTTTCGCATTCAGCATCCTGTGAGCTGGAAAATGAACAGTACAAATTCCTGGATAACCTAACAAAGCTATTGCAAAATCCTGTGATTTCTGCATCGCCCATTCAAAATATACTTTTTTCAAAGGAACATGAATAACTGAGAAATCTCTGCCTGACATTGTCAGCAACCTGGTTCTCGCCTTAATAATAATCTGTGCTACCATTTCTAAATCCGTGAGAATTGTTTTTGAGGGCCTGTAAGCTAAGAAAACCCACTCTATCAACAAAAGAGGGTCCACTTGAGACAAATCCCATTGAAAAATCAACCCATATAACTGTGCTGTTTCCCCCAACACTGCTAAATGAAAAGGCAATGATTCTACAAAGCGATGTGCTTGTTTCTGCTGAATCATGTCTGTGATCTTTTCAAGATCCCTTTTTGCTTCAGGCGTCAGAGTTCTGGGAGATTTGATGTTATTGTCCCCTCTCAAAAGATCGAGCAACGACGAGATGTCATCATTGGTAATTCCCAGGATCGGTGTCATCCAGTTGATCTCTCCCAAAAGCTGTTGCAAATCCTGGAGATTGGTGACCTTTGTGTTGATTTCCAGTTTCTGTGGCCTTATTGTTTGTTTCGTGATCTTCCACCCTAGGTATTTCCAAGGTGCAATTTCCTGTATTTTTGGTGTACTAATTTCCAGTCCTGCTTTTTGCACCTGCGCAATCACACAGTCACGAACTTCTTGCACCTCCTGTTTTGTTGGTGCTGCAATGAGCAAATCATCCATATAATGGATAATTTTTGGTTTTGGATGTTTCTCTCATGCTGGATGCAAAGCTTGGGCCACGTACCATTGGCAAATGCTTGGAGAGTTTTTGAGTCCCTGAGGAAGAACCGTCCAGTGGTATCTCTGCAAAGGTTCTTCTCTGTTGATGCTTGGGACAGAAAATGCAAAGCGTGGAGCATCATCTGGATGAAGTGGAATGCTGAAAAAACAGTCTTTGAGATCAATGATCACAAGCGACCAGTCCCTCGGGATCATCGAGAGAGATGGAAGCCCAAGCTGCAGTGGCCCCATGTCCTCGATGACCTCGTTGATTTTCCTGAGATCATGAAGCAGTCTCCAAGACCCTGAAGTTTTCTTGTGAATGACAAACACTGGGGAATTCCATGGGCTGTTTGTTGGTTTGATGTGTCCCTTCTGCAGCTGTTCTTGGACCAACTTTTTCAATACACTCAATTTTTTCTGCTCCAGGGGCCACTGATCCACCCAAACAGGATCATTTGTTTTCCAGGTCAGTTTCAAAGTGGCGAGTGCCACAGTGACCCCTGTCAAAAATCCAATTCTAATTTCAGTCCCCATTGTGCCAAAAGGTCCCTTCCCCATACTGTGATGGGCTTTTGCACGATGAAAGGACGGACAACTGCTGTCTTTTTTCCCGGACCTGTGACAACAATTGCGTTCTCACTTTGCATGCACAGGGAACTCCCCCCTATGCCTGTGAGAGAACCCAAAGGTGCAACCAAGTCCCATTCCCGAGGCCAAAAAATGTATGAAATAACTGTAACATCCGCTCCTGTGTCAAGCATCCCTGTAATAGCAATTGTCTTCTCGTTACAAGTCAACTGACAAATAACAATGGGACGATCCTGGCTCAAATGTTTCACCCAAGATGCATGCACTTCTGCTTGATCACCAGGAAAAGAGTCCCGTTTGTTGAACACCGGCATGGCTTGCCTTTCTGGATGAGATGGCAAAGCCATAGCTCGAGCAATCGGTGTGTTTTGTGGAATTGTCAGAGGTGGTCGCAAGGCTTTTGCCGTGACCATCAACTCCTCATTATGGTTTGCTGAAATCAAAGATGGATAAACAACAAGTCCAAGGATACTGCTCCTGTCCCTGGCCATTATTAAAAAATCCTGCCTTTTCCAAGAAGTCCCTGTGACACCTGTAGGTATCACTGCATGGCTATTGTCCAAAAGACACGTCAATTTGGAGGTTGCCAGGACGCATTGGAATCCGGGTGGTACCAAGTCTGGGTCGCTGGGGATTTTGGAGATTGCTCTGCTGAGGGGTTGTGTTTGTTGCTCCCTGAGGATTGTCCCTGCTGGTTTTGTGTCACTTCCAGGATTTGTGTCTGAGCGCGCTGGCGTTGATTCACGCTCTTTTTCCCGTTTCCCGGAATAGGAAGAAGTTTCCCATCCACATCTGTCTGTGAGTGACACTCACTTGCGAGATGTTTCCCTCTCCTGCACCGAGGGCAAAGGTCTGGTGGCTTGTTGGGCTTTGAAAGTTGTGGGCAGTTCCTTTTAATATGTCCTTGTGCCCCACCCCCAAAGCACCGTCTCTCTGCATTAGGGTTGCTCTTTGTATAATTTGCAAGAACTTCCCTAACACGTTTTTCAATTTGATCCCCCAAGTGTTCCTCCATGATGGAAGCAACATGTTGTGGTGTCCCCACCTTGCTGCACGACTCGATCATGTCTGCCAAGGTGGCCTGGTGCGGCATCATGCTGATGATCCGTCTGCACTCCGGATTGGCATTGGAGAATGCGAGGCTTTTGATCAGGTGTGGTTTTGCTCCCTCCTCGCTCACCTGCCGCTCCACCGCCTGAGAAAGACGATCCACGAATGAAGAAAATGGCTCTGCAGGACCTTGTTTGATCTCGGTGTAGATTGTGTCCTGGACCCCCGCTGGAGCAATTTGAAGAATCGCCCTCCATGCTGCCTCTTTGATGTCACTGAGCACGTGACGCGGGAGCCTCACCACCTGTGGAGTTGGATCGTCCTCAGGAGGATCACCAGCAAGCTGCACCACGGTGAGTTTCGCATTCAGCCTGCCCTGGTATCTGGCTCTCAGCTCCTCCAGGGATCTCCTCCACGCCTTCTGCCACATGAGAGCTTGGGTGTCTGTAAGAACTGATGTCGCAAGATATTTAAGATCATACGGTGTTAAGTCATACATTCCAAAAATACTTTTTAACATTTGCTTGAAATATGGTGATGACAACCCATTGTCCCGAATGGCCTTAGCTAAATCTTTGATTGCTCCATGGTCCAGGCGTTCCCATCTCGGGTTTTGGCCCTGAGAGTCATAGTTCACTGGCATCATTATATTTCCCGAGCCCTGCAATAAACCTTTCTCTTTCTCCAACTCTGCTCGAATGTCCTGCCAGTCCACTTTTGCGCTCTGCAAAGCTGTAAATTCAGTGGGTACTTGCCTGTAGAGTGGAGTCATCTGCTGTGGCTGCAGTTCTGGTGCAGCAGCACTCACCGATACCAATGGCGTCTGCAGCATCTGCGAAGATGAAGGGTGGAAGCCTCTGGAGAAAAGTGAAGCATCTGCTGTGGAGGAGAACACACGACTGCCTTGCATTATTTGGAAAATTTTTGGAAGATGAACCAACAGTTCTGGCTGTGACTCCAAGGCTGTGCTTAAATATCGTAAAAGAAATTCAACAACCCCCTTTGATATTAGAATTGACTCTCCCTGCCCCGAAAGTTTGGCAGACCTTGATTTTGGAATTGTCCAAGCTGGGACACCCTCCGAAGCGGTGATGCGTGTCGTTTCCTCCCGTTGCTGCGCCTCAGCAGAAGTGTCCTGAGTCCCGCACTGTTCCGGTGTCAGTGGAGGTTCCTGCTGCTGTGCAGATGTGACTTTTTTCACCCTGGATTTTTTCTTCTAAGAGACTGGAAAAAAGTCCTGCAATGTCACAGTCCCACCACTGGGTGGCGCAGTGCCTCGACCCGACAAGTTCTGCGAAGCCTGTTGCAATGTTGTGGTTCCGCCGCTAGATGGCGCTGCCGCCTGACCAGCTGAGGTCGGAACCGCACTTTGCTCTTCAATCTGCACTTCTGACAAACATTTTAACACCTCTTCTGTCAACTGATTTACATTTGCAAATCCCGCACTAATTCCCGATAAACCTTTGAGCATTTCTCCTAATAACTGATTCACGTTTGCAATCCCTGCAGTTGATGAAACTGACTCTTGTTGTAACAACTGTTCTAATTTGGTCATGTCAGAAGCAGACAGGGATTGGCCGTGAGCTTGGGCCGTCTGTTGCCATGGGAACTGTGATGGAACGGTGCCCTGAGGAATGTTTACCTCCTGGCCACGCCCCATCCCTGCCTGCCTCATCTCAGGGGAGTGAACACTCCTTCTCCAACCCAGGCTATGCTTTGGCCGCGCTCCGCCCCACACCGCCTCCGAATCAGAGCCACTGCCATCTCCCCCAAGGCTGACGTATCCACCCTCCTGTTCCCATTCCAGCCCCGATATCTCCGTCTCACTTTGCCCATCTCCTGGCTCCATGCCAGCACCCACAGCCCGCGCGCGTCGGCTCCGCCCCCTGTGTGCCTGTTCCACGCGTTTGAAATGTGAGAAATCCCCTTCACCCGTGGCTGTCGGGTTCTGCTCGACCTTCACGCGCATGCCCGCCGCCTGAGCTGCAGCAAGGAACGCCTCCCGCTGTCCCTCTGCCGCTTCCTCGGCAGCCCTGGCTGCCGCGGTCAGGGAGCGAAGTTCCCGCGCCCTTTGGGCGGCCGCTTCTGTGGCCTCATGGATTCTCGACATTGAACGCGTCACCGGGCGCTCCGAGCGTACCACCGTCGCACTCGCACCCCCCGCTTTCGCCCCGATCCGTCCCGCCCCCGCCGCTCTCCCTGGCCTCACTTTCTGCGCGGGCTGTTTTGAACTCCCAGCCTGCGCAGATGTGGAGGCACTTTCCTCTCCCTCCTCCCCCTGCTCTGCACTCACGTTCGCACCCTCCTCCACTGGGGCTGCTGCCGCCGCCGCTGCCCCCACCATGGGTTTGGACTCGGGCAATGCCTTCCCCCCACTGAGGGTCGCGGCTGTGCCTGGCTCGCCCGCCTCCGTCTCGGGAATTTCTGCGTCGGAGGAGCTTAGGGACTCTTGGGAAACTGAGGAACAGTGAGAACCCTGGGACACGGGATGCAATGGGGTATCATCTCCCTGATTTTCCACAGGAAGCAATCCTGCCTGCCCTCTGTCTGTGTTGAGAGGGGCTGTCCCAAGCTGCTGGCCGGACTGTCCCCCCCCCGTTTTTCACCAGGAGCCGTAGCTGCCTGGCTTGAGCTGCCGCGTTGTGAGAGTGTCTCTAAAACTGTTTTTGCTGAAGATAAAAGTTTTGCGGCAAGCTAATTATTTTTATAGCCTGATAATATAATTTCTTATTAATTTCCTGCCAAAAATTTGGCTCATACAATAAATCTGGATCTGAGTGTGGGAAGTTACACCTCACCCATAATAATAAATCTTTCAGCTCCTTTTGAGCAATCTCCACCGGATGGGCAGAGATGATGCCCTGGAAGGCAGATACTATTTCTTTTTCCTCTTGGGAGAATTCCCCCCCCCATGTTCTTAATTTTGACCGTTCTCACCAAAAGCTGTGTTGGCCCGAGGTCAGTCCGGAGATGGCACTGATTACCGTCCAGCAGGTCACAGGTGAGAGATCCCAGGCACGCTTCTGGGTCGTCTCCTCCCTGGAAAGTCCCCGAGGCGAGTTGTTTCGGTGAAGGTCAGGTTCTTATCTCGAGCTGTCCGCTCCCTCTCTTCTTGGAATTTACGGCGAGTGTGTGCTCTGCCCTTCTTTTTATTTTTCTTCTCCGCTGATGCAGGCTGGATGTTGTTTGATGTTTCTTTTCGGTCTTCTTGCTGGTGCCCACCCAGGGAAGCCAGATGTGAGAACCCCAGATTTGGTCTGGGGTCTCGTGTGGTGGTAAAGCTTCTCCTCCAACCCGTGTTCCCAAAGAAAAACTCTGCAGCCTCTTTTTGTTCGTTCTCAAGATGATTTATTGCTAGTTATCTAACAGATGAGGTCCTCGAGCTGCGGCCCTTTGGTCAGCGGCCCAGGCAGAGAGGCACACACTCCTGACACCCTGACTGTCTGGGGTCTTCTTCTCCTCTCCCCCCGCCCAGGGCTGCTGCTATCTTTTATAAGACATATTACGTATAACATGTTTACAATTATTCCCCAATACCTACTACCTACGTTGCCAAGTGTTTCTCTATTCTAAACCAATCTGTGATTGCCAACATCACCAAGAACATGGAGGTAAGGAAGAAGAAAGAAGAAGGATGGGTTCAGCCCACTTTCCTCCATCTTAGAACTTCTGACTCCCATGTACAAAGAAAAAAACCCCCTGTACATGCACTACAACCCCCCTGTACACTACCAAAAAATTTTTCTCTCTACTTTGTGACTGCATTTACTATACTATCTAGCATTTTGTGACTGCTTGTTCCACCTTCAAAGTTCGTAATTCATTCCATGGTTCAAACTCGAAATCACAGCTAAATCCAGCTGCCTGCCGGGGTCCAGACTGCATCTGACCATGGCCTAGAATCTCTAAAAATGTCTGAGAGATATTATGAGTTCCCACACTCTGCCAGTCAGGTGGGGCGGTGTGGGACAGCTGTCGGGGAAGGTGTGTGGGGCAGGCCAGGGCCACTCTGGCAAGGGGGAGAGCCTTGGGCCGCTCGGAAGCAGCGCAAAGCCGTGAACGGGAGAGCCCGTCCGCAGCGCACAGCTTGGAAGGCACTGACCAGCTTAGACACAGCGTGACACGCAAGGGAACACTCCAGGGCTCTGGGGGGTTTAGAGGTTTTATTGCCAGTCATGCTGAAAGCAAGAGCTGGAACAAGCATCTCCTGGTTACTTCACCATCTTCATCTTCCTCAATCTGTCCTCCAGGTGGCCTCCTCCAGGTGGCCAGTTCAGGCAGACAACTCGTGGGACATGCCTGCTCCAGATCTGCTGAATCCCACATTCTTCTTGGATAGCTCAATTCTTCTGATGACAATTCATTCATTTCTCCTTAAGGGATAATTCTGAGCTTCCCTACATCAACACTACTCTACTCTTTTCTAAACAATGCTTCATGAATGAAGCCTTCTATGGTCTCTAGTCCTAACTAAAGACAGCTAAGCTCAGAAAACCTCAAAACATTACATTTCCTATCTACAGCAGAGCTCCTCGTAAAACTCAGGGGATGGCTGAAGCTCTGCCTATGCACGATCCATCCCCGTTTCCCTCCCCTGAGCTGGAAGGGCACGAGGGCCTCCTCAGGCGCAGGCGTCTGCACGCCAGTTTTCCTGCACTTGCTTTCCCCACTTGCGGTAAGCAAAGCTGCTTACCTCAGCGTGATCTCTGGGCCTCTGCAAGGGACTGTCCAGCTTAGCTAGAGCATGGCAAGGAAGGGAGTCTTCCAACGCTCGGCCTATGTCAGAGTTTTATTGCCACTCTGGCTGAAACAAAGTGTCCCCTCACTACTTCTGCATCTTTATCATTCTGCCCGGCAGCTGGCCTGATCAGGCTGACAGCTTGTAGCGCCTGCACAGTGCACTTCTGCTGCATCACAGCTTTTCCTCTCACAGCTTAATTCTGATTATGACAATTCATTCTTTTCTACTTAAAAGAGAGCTCAGAACTTACCTAAATTAAAAAGACTATATTCTAAGCTAAACTATCCTCTACTATCTAAGCTATCTAGATTCTACAGTCCTTTGAATTCTCTGCCTGAATTTCCTTAAGTTTTAAAAGTTAATCTTTTCATGAAAAAAAAACCACAACAACGGTTTAAGTTGAACCTAGCTAAACTAAGAAAATTCCGGAACCATTACATTTCCTATCTACAGCACAGCCCCTTATTAAAAAGTCAGGGGATGGCTGAATCTCTGCCCAAACACAACACATCCCCTTGCCCCTGCTCGGAGCTGGCACGGCGCAAGGGCCTCCTCAGGCGCAAGCGTCTCCTCTCCAGTCTTCCAGCACTTGCTTGGCTGAGGTGACCAGAGCAGCCAGGCTGGAGGCTGGCTCGCCTGAGGTCACAAACGGATGCTGCCCGGAAGAAAAACCAAAAAGAAGGGAACCCCCGTTACTTTCCATGAGCACATCCTCACGGGCCCAAGCAGGACTCCTTGGCTGCCCAAAAGACACACCAAGAGGACCGAGGGCAGCACATTCCCCGTGGGCCTTCCTCTCCTGGAAGCTGCCTCACCCACGCAGCCCACACTCCTCTTGATCCCTGGATGCAGGTGTCCTCAGCTGGCAGGGCTTTTTGCCCCTTTGCTTTTTCTCACCTGCAGGAGTTCCTGGGCAGACCAGCGCCTGTCCTCGTCTGCCTGCAGGCAGCAGCGCAGAAAGTCGCGCAGGAGAGCCGAGTGGTGCCTGGGGTTCTGCAGTTTCGGGGGCCCGTTCATTTCTATCAGTTCAAAAACCTACAACACATGGATGGAAGAGGACACTCTAGCTGCTCCTTTCCTAGCCACAACAGCTCTCTCCACACAGAGCCCCTTTTCTAAGCTGCACCTTACCCTGACACGGGCCATCCTCTCGTAAGGAGCTTCCCCTTCCACCATTTCCAGCCCCATGATCCCCAGGGACCAGATGTCCACTTTGGGGCCGTAGGCTTCTCCTCTCACCACTTCCGGGGCCATCCAGCTGGGAGTGCCCACTCTGGAGCTGCGCTTGCTGCGCTCAGGGCTGAGCTGAGCGCAGAGGCCAAAGTCAGCTGAGGAGAAAAACAAAGCCTGTCAAAGCCAGCCACCGCTGGCAAACCGGCCTAAAGGATGGCCCACTCCAAGCCTGCCAAGGCCATGCCCAGTCTAGCTGAAAAGGCAGCTGAGCTCGCCTTCCCCGTGGCTGGAGCCAGGGAAATAGGGCATTGGCCATTTCAGAAACACCCTCACGATTCACGCGCTGGCTGAGCAGCGCTTCTGGGGAAGTGGCAGTCACCAAAAAGCAGCCCCACGGCACACGCGGGGAAGGCTGCCCCTGAGCAGGGACGATACCCACCCAGCTTGACAGATCCGTCCATGCCCACGAGAACGTTGCCGCTTTTGATGTCCCTGTGGATGACTTGGCGGGAATGAAGGAAATGCAGTCCTTGCAGGCACTGAGAGAGAAAGGAGGGAAGGAAAGTTAACATTCAGCATCTGATTTAATCCCAGAAGAAAGGAAAGGGCTCCAAGAGGTTGACTGCTTTCTCAGGGAATTGTGAAGGAGGGAGCACTAGCACGGCGCTGTCAAGAGCAAGAGCTTGCTGCTTCAACACTCTTAGAAGTGCTTTGTATATTTCAAAGCGAAGGCATCTGAGCTTGCACGAGTCCATCCTGCCATTGGTACCAAGCACGTGACCTTTGGCTGGCAAGCAGCATGGCAACGATTTCATTGGAAGCCCTGTGGCAGCAGAGGAGGAAGCAGCACATTAGACCTGTTTCAGAATCCCTCGCCATCTGGGCTGCAATGCCGTGCTTTGAAGCTGAGGACATCTCCTTCGCCCTCGGCTTGAAATTCTGCCACCCGCATGCGGGCTTAGAATGTCAAGGAATGTCAGACAGACGGACAGGCTCCAGAGAAACATTCAGAGGCAAAGCTGAGAGGAGCAAGCCAGGAAATGAAACAAGTGAGTGTGCACGAGCGCCAGAGGACGGACAGCATGGAAGAGTGCAAGAACAGAGCCTAAGGCGTGCGGGGACTCCAGCAGGCAGTTCCCTTCAGATTAATGCTCTTTCTTCTGCTCTGTGTCGTGAGAGCAGCGCCAAAAGAAAGCCGGGGCCAAGAAATCTCTGCTCTCCTTAACCACCAGCTGACAAGAACCATCCTGGGCAGGCCAGGGGAAGCACAAGCGGGACGCCTCACCTCCCGACAGACGGCGCCTATCTGTCCTTCCTCCAGGTACACTGCCCGGAGCACATCGAACAACGTGCCGCTGTCCATGAACTCCATCACCAGCCAGAGCTCCGCATCCACCAGGTAGCTGAAAGAAGGAAACCACGGCATGGAGAGAGAGGAATGGGCACGGCTCAGGCACCCGAGGGCCTGACCCAGGCTTTTGCAACTGCTCTCCAAGCTACACATGCCAGAAGAGATTACTGAAAGCCAGCTGCAAACTCCTCCCGTGCACATGCAGATGTCTAAAGCTACATAGACGTGAGAATACCCCAACCTGTCTAAGTAGCTGACAATATTGGGATTCCTGCTGTCCCTCATCACCAAGATTTCATTGACAGCCAGCTCCTCAGACATCTTCTCCTGAAGAGACATTATCTTGATGGCCACCTACAAAGACATTGGCCACCATTAACTTGAGAAGTCGCTCCCTGCACGAGACCTCAAGGAACACGGAGCGAGCGCTCGTGCCATGACACAGCGAGCTGTGCCAAACTGCCCTGTTGCCAGACAGCAGAGCTTAGGGAGAAACTGCCGCGGGTATTGACACTTTACCTGTTGTCCTGTGCTGGTGTCGAGGGCTTTATAAACAGCTCCAAAGCCCCTAGAAAGAAAAGGGCAGCAGAAAAAGCCCTTTATAGCCCTGGCAGTGAAAGCAAGCCTAGGCAGGAGATCTCCCTAGGCTGCCTGGACTCCTTAGAAAACGCCTGCCTGCAGCGTCTCTTCAGCCGGCAGCACGGCAGCCCACCAGCCCTCTGCCATGCCGGACAGGGATCACGGAGCTCCCTCATGGAGACCAAGGACCCGTGCAAATCTCCAAGGCACACGCCCACTTGGTTCCATTCCAGTGGAAGGGGGGCTCGATCTCTGTGTGGCTTTGCGCACAGGTGTGCAAGTGGGCTTACATCTGGAGAAGACTAACTTGGAAAACACTGCCTTCAAGAACTGTCCTCAGACAGCTCTTGAGTGGCAAGGTGCCCTTGGAGGCCATACAGACACAGGGCCAGGAGATCTTCCAGGTCCTGCTCCTCACTGCTGCAAGCAAGGCGTCGCTTGCATCAAGTTGTCTTTGCTGATGCTTCCTGACTGCTCTGACTGAGCCGTCCTGAGAGGTGGCAGGAGGCAAAGCCCGAGGCTGACCGTGTTTGGAACTGGCCTCACTTCACGCTGGATATTGCACAAGCTGAAGACCCGGCCCACGGTTTGTTCTATGGAGCAGACGTCACACTTACCCTCGTCCAAGTTCTTCAAATGCCCTGTATTTCTTCATTGGCTCGCCCAGACTCACAATGCTCCCTGAGAGAGACAAAAGCAGTGCCAGGAGCTCACTTTCAGCCAGAGGCCTTGCTGCCCACACAATCCAAAATGCATGCCCACTGTCAGGAGCTTGAGAGCTCCCTGGGGCCAGTCACTCGCGACGTGCCACAAAAGGCAGCCCAGGCAGAGCCAAGCCAGGCCCAGGTGCCCCCAGAGGCAGCAGGAACACCCCGAGCGCTCCCTCGCTGCCTCAAAGCACAACAACAGCTTCTGCAGAGAGGCCTCAGCGCCTCTGAGACCAAGGAGGAACTTCTGGCGCAGCCTGCACCGAGACAGGCAGACAACGCACTGCTCTGGCAGACAAGAAACACGGCAGACGTACTCAGTGTCTTCAGGCCCTGCTCCTCTCTCATCTCGGGCTGCTGGGCTGGGCTGCTGGATGAAGTGCCGGCAGCTGGGGGACAGCTGGCCGCTGCAGGCGATGCCGGTCCAGCGGCACGTTGAATGGCAGAGCCTGTCTTGAGCTGGGACCAGAAAGGATTGCCCGTCAGAAGGGCGGCTGGCACAGACGCCCCGGAGAGCACACGGCAAAAGCAAGGCCTTCGGAAGATGCTGTCGGCCACCGCCAGGCCTCCTCAGCTGGGGGCTTTTGGACGTCCCCTTCCCAAAGGCAATGGGAAAACCACTAAGGCTACTTCGATACAGCCCCTCATGGCCACTTCCATGCTCCATCGTGCTGGCCTTTCTGCACGACGAGTGGAACTAGCCATTGATGGGCTTGCAAAGATCCGCACAGAGATCAGAGCAGGGCTCCAGAGCCTTGTTGCGGTTCTTCCTCCTCCTGTGTTTTCCTGGGCAATGAAATCACCCTGGAACTGGCATGCAACTGTCTGAGCAGAAGCCCAGAGCATGTCCCTTCTCTGATCCCTTTCACCGATTTCCCCTCTGTATTACAGGCATTAGGGGGCGGCCCTTCGGGGCTGCATTCCAGCCCTGCTGAGCCCCACCCGCCCTTTACAATGCAGAGCCCTCTAGGATTCTCCTCACCAAACCCTGCTCTGACCATGTGCAAGTGAAGCGCAGTCTACATCATGCCTGAACCTAAGTAGTCCATGGAGTGTGGCTTGTCCCTTCCAGGGGCCAGTGTTTCCCAAATATCCTGCAAGGCTGTCAGCTGAGTCTTTGGACCTCTCTGTCCGCTGGCCACAGGCGGCCCGCATCGCCAGGGGGCACAAGGGGCTCATTTCTACGCTGGGAATCATTGAATGCTGCCTCTTGTCTGATGGCAAGAGGCATTCTCGAGCCCTCTCAGCATCCCAGCAAAGTGATGCTCAAGTGTCAAAGTTCAGGACCCACTGGCCAGGGCTCCCTGGCTTGGCTGAAGCAGCACTAGGTCATGGCAGGCACACAGCCCCCAGCATCTTCAGCCGCAAGCAACAAGGGCTGGGCTTGAAGGCCTGGCTTGAAGCTTGGCCTTGCACCCAAGGCAGTGCCAGCCTCAGATGCCACTTACTGGCTCTGCAAGTTCAGCCTGTGGAGGGACGGCAGCTGGAGGCTTGCTGCTGTTTTGCTCCTCTTCAGCCTCTCCCTCTGTAACAGTGCCAGCCAGACGAGGCGCTGACCCTGCGGCTGAGCCCTGCAGACAGACAGAAGTGAGAGAGACTGGGAACAGCCAACCCTTGCAGCAGCTGCTTTCTACTGCGCTGGGAAAGCACCCAGAATAAGGGCAAATCATAGACTTGGATACAAGTGGCATTCTGAGTCATGAAAGCCCTAGGAAGATGGCTGAATGAGGTGCTACTGCCTCTTGCTGTGCATTTGATCTTCCATGCTGGCTAGAAGCAGCAAGACACCTTGGAGCTGTCACATTTGCTTTTCACCTCTTGAAAGGCTCTTGATGGGAAAATAAGGAAGGAGCCAGCGCTCCCTTTGCTACTGCTGCTGCCACCAGGCAGCTGGCCTTTCCTTCAGCCTCCCACGCTGGCACTCTACACTCTACTGCAACAGGCCAAGCTCACAGCTTGCTGCACAGTTCTAACACGCCAGCAACGTCAGGGGTTCCTTTGCCACTCACCAAAGCACAGTCTTTTCTCCATCCACGTGTGAGGTGACCTGCAGGGAGCAAGGGAAAAGGAACCAGAGGCCCTTAGAAAAGTGCCTTTTGCTGGGGGCTCCCACAGCACAAGTCATTCCCAACGGAGAGCATTTCCCTTTCCCAACATGCCTCCAGGAGCAAGAGCCCTTTCCCACAGCAAGCGAGAGAACAAACAAGGACACTAGAGTAGGCGCTGTCTACGTTTGAGCCTCTTTTGCCAGGAAAGAAACAGAAACACGGCCAAGGAAATGCAACAGCTCAAGCAGTTTTTCCTCTTCTCTTCCCAGTATTTTATAGATCCTTTTTTTAATTGCATGCACAAGCCATTCCCATCAATTGCTGGAAGACAATACAACAGCAAAGCTTCCACAAAGGGCCCCTTTGCTGTGGCAGCTCTCCGCTGCAGCGGCCCCAGAACAGCTCCTGCCTTCAGCAGCAAACCCTAACTGGACTGGAGTTTGTGCTGCATCGCCAGGGGAATGGCTACCTTGGCGCACCCTAGAAAGGGTCAAGGAACACAGCCAAGGCCTCTAAATGGCAGCATTTGGAGCAAAAGGGGCTTTCCTTCACTCCTGGAGAGAGCCACAGGGTTTTGAGAAGTACTTCTGAGCATCTCCCCTCAGAGTCTACAATTTCCAGGTTGTCTTGGTTGAAGCAGCAAGCTGAGGAAATGACACACTCCACTGCCACGCGCTGTCCCGGGGAGGGAAGGCAAGCGCTGCAGGCTGCAAATTACATTGCAAACGCTCTGCACCTACCACCCAGTACAGATACCCCCTTCTTAGCTGATGCTGCTGGCAGGAGATTTACCAAACTGGTGGCATCCTAACGGCAGTTTTGTTCCCTGATCAACTCGGTCACTACCGCGGCATATAGAGCAGAGCGAAGCAAAAGCCAGGGGACGCCAGCCCCAGGATAAACCTTTACTTACGAGTCAGGTGGGTCAGGTAATATCCAGAATAAGCAACGGTAAAGATGGTGCAAACCGCGGCACAGACCTGCCCGAACATTTTGGCC
Organism: Lonchura striata; assembly: GCF_050655825.1. Taxonomy (NCBI): domain Eukaryota; kingdom Metazoa; phylum Chordata; class Aves; order Passeriformes; family Estrildidae; genus Lonchura; species Lonchura striata. Next base: position 22,847,913 of record NC_140740.1, on the reverse strand, counting down.
GTGCTCTGCTGCTTCGCACACTGAATGCCACCCAAGGGGTAAAGCAAGACTCCTCTCGGGGTGCAGGCCGTCTGCTGAGAACTCCTTGGTCGCAAGGATCCTCCTGCAGGGAGCGAGCGGAAAAGCTGCTCTGGACAACCAGGCCTCGGGCTCACCGGGACATCGCTGTGCTGTGACGCGGCACTGTGACGTGGCACCGCTCCCTTGACCTCACAATAGCAGCTGCTCTGGGTTTGTTGTGCCCAGCAACCAAACCTTCTGTACAGATGACGCAAAAGAAAAGCCTGGGAAGTTCTGCTCAGTCGTGAAGCAGCAGAACATGTCCTTCCAGTCCATAAGCCAGAGCTCAAGGCGTCCCAGGGCAACTCAGAAGACACGGCGGCCCAGCCTGCACGCGAGAACAGAAAGCAAGTGTGCTTCTTCTCCCTGGCATCTTAGTTGGTTCTGAAAAGCCAGCTTCTTCCATGACATGTAGGGGGAAAAAGAAGCAAAGAAAATAAATTTCCAGGAGTATTGCAGCGTGCAGATGCTTCTTGAGCACACCGGTGCATGCTGATTTTTTCTCCCACTCTGTTTGCTGCACGGCCTCCCTTTTGTGGCAGGGAGATGCTGGCTTAGCTCTTGACACAAAGCTCCTCTTGTCCTGCTTGCTCTTTCTCTGGCCACTGAAAGCCTCAGAACAAACACAGGAGCTCTGCAGTGGTTCCTGGGCTGCCACAGTTGTGTTGTGTTGGAGCTCTGGCAGCAGCCTGCAGCCCACTGCTCTGCAACACCCTGCAGATGTCAAGCCCAAGGAAGGGCCCTTTGGAACAGGCCAAAGCCACAGTCTCACAGATGTTTGCCCAGGCTCCATGCTCCCTGTAAGATTCCTGGCGGACACTTGCACAGCCACATCCCAAAGAAAATGAGTTGTAGTCATTCCCCTCTCTGTTAAAATCTTCAGCTAGACCCAGGAGCCAGCTTGAAAGCAGAAAGGAATTACTGCGTGAGAGGGCGGAAAAGTGCACGCAACTCCTCTGGAAATCAACTCGGTTCACCTGTAGAACAAGGATGCCAGACTTGCTTTCCTGGTGACTCCGCACCCGCAAGTCCTCTGCTGGTGGACAGCACAGTCCAGTCTTTCAAGGAGCTTTACCCTGGGCTCCTCACACTTCAGAAGCTGAGGGTGGCATTTCAAAATCAATGCAATTGATGCAAGGCCCAGCACTATCTTCAAATTCTCTTGCTGAAACACTGCAGTAGTTACCCAGAAGGATTGCCTCCATTGGAAAGCATCTCATTTTCCCCATTTCCAAGTCCGCTCACATCAACCAGCAAATTGTAGGGCTTTGGAGAAGGAGGAATGACACGGTAGCATGGAAAGCCCAGTGTAGGCCCTCAGGCCCCCTTGAGCAGGGCGCTTTGGTGCCCCAGAGGTTCAAGAGAGGGAAGCGTAAGGAAGACGTGCCTTTTCGACCCTCCTTTACTCCTCAGCACCAAGTGACCGCCAGGAAACGGGGGACAGCCAGGCCACGTCCCTCATCCTGACCCAGCGTGAGGGGCAGCTGGCACGGAGGGACACAAGGGCACGGTGGGGAACATCTCAGCCAGGCAGGTGGGGCGGTGTGGGGCAGCTGTCGGGGAAGGTGTGTGGGGCAGGCCAGGGCCACTCTGGCAAGGGGGAGAGCCTTGGGCCGCTCGGAAGCAGCGCAAAGCCGTGAACGGGAGAGCCCGTCCGCAGCGCACAGCTTGGAAGGCACTGACCAGCTTAGGCACAGCGTGACACGCAAGGGAACACTCCAGGGCTCTGGGGGGTTTAGAGGTTTTATTGCCAGTCATGCTGAAAGCAAGAGCTGGAACAGAGCATCTCCTGGTTACTTCACCATCTTCATCTTCCTCAATCTGTCCTCCAGGTGGCCTCCTCCAGGTGGCCAGTTCAGGCAGACAACTCGTGGGACATGCCTGCTCCAGATCTGCTGAATCCCACATTCTTCTTGGATAGCTCAATTCTTCTGATGACAATTCATTCATTTCTCCTTAAGGGATAATTCTGAGCTTCCCTACATCAACACTACTCTACTCTTTTCTAAACAATGCTTCATGAATGAAGCCTTCTATGGTCTCTAGTCCTAACTAAAGACAGCTAAGCTCAGAAAACCTCAAAACATTACATTTCCTATCTACAGCAGAGCTCCTCGTAAAACTCAGGGGATGGCTGAAGCTCTGCCTATGCACGATCCATCCCCGTTTCCCTCCCCTGAGCTGGAAGGGCACGAGGGCCTCCTCAGGCGCAGGCGTCTGCACGCCAGTTTTCCTGCACTTGCTTTCCCCACTTGCGGTAAGCAAAGCTGCTTACCTCAGCGTGATCTCTGGGCCTCTGCAAGGGACTGTCCAGCTTAGCTAGAGTATGGCAAGGAAGGGAGTCTTCCAACGCTCGGCCTATGTCAGAGTTTTATTGCCACTCTGGCTGAAACAAAGTGTCCCCTCACTACTTCTGCATCTTTATCATTCTGCCCGGCAGCTGGCCTGATCAGGCTGACAGCTTGTAGCGCCTGCACAGTGCACTTCTGCTGCATCACAGCTTTTCCTCTCACAGCTTAATTCTGATTATGACAATTCATTCTTTTCTACTTAAAAGAGAGCTCAGAACTTACCTAAATTAAAAAGACTATATTCTAAGCTAAACTATCCTCTACTATCTAAGCTATCTAGATTCTACAGTCCTTTGAATTCTCTGCCTGAATTTCCTTAAGTTTTAAAAGTTAATCTTTTCATGAAAAAAAAACCCCAACAACGGTTTAAGTTGAACCTAGCTAAACTAAGAAAATTCCGGAACCATTACATTTCCTATCTACAGCACAGCCCCTTATTAAAAAGTCAGGGGATGGCTGAATCTCTGCCCAAACACAACACATCCCCTTGCCCCTGCTCGGAGCTGGCACGGCACAAGGGCCTCCTCAGGCACAAGCGTCTCCTCTCCAGTCTTCCAGCACTTGCTTGGCTGAGGTGACCAGAGCAGCCAGGCTGGAGGCTGGCTCGCCTGAGGTCACAAACGGATGCTGCCCGGAAGAAAAACCAAAAAGAAGGGAACCCCCGTTACTTTCCACGAGCACATCCTCACGGGCCCAAGCAGGACTCCTTGGCTGCCCAAAAGACACACCAAGAGGACCGAGGGCAGCACATTCCCCGTGGGCCTTCCTCTCCTGGAAGCTGCCTCACCCACGCAGCCCACACTCCTCTTGATCCCTGGATGCAGGTGTCCTCAGCTGGCAGGGCTTTTTGCCCCTTTGCTTTTTCTCACCTGCAGGAGTTCCTGGGCAGACCAGCGCCTGTCCTCGTCTGCCTGCAGGCAGCAGCGCAGAAAGTCGCGCAGGAGAGCCGAGTGGTGCCTGGGGTTCTGCAGTTTCGGGGGCCCGTTCGTTTCTATCAGTTCAAAAACCTACAACACATGGATGGAAGAGGAAACTCTAGCTGCTCCTTTCCTAGCCACAACAGCTCTCTCCACACAGAGCCCCTTTTCTAAGCTGCACCTTACCCTGACACGGGCCATCCTCTCGTAAGGAGCTTCCCCTTCCACCATTTCCAGCCCCATGATCCCCAGGGACCAGATGTCCACTTTGGCCGTAGGCTTCTCCTCTCACCACTTCCGGGGCCATCCAGCTGGGAGTGCCCACTCTGGAGCTGCGCTTGCTGCGCTCAGGGCTGAGCTGAGCGCAGAGGCCAAAGTCAGCTGAGGAGAAAAACAAAGCCTGTCAAAGCCAGCCACCGCTGGCAAACCGGCCTAAAGGATGGCCCACTCCAAGCCTGCCAAGGCCATGCCCAGTCTAGCTGAAAAGGCAGCTGAGCTCGCCTTCCCCGTGGCTGGAGCCAGGGAAATAGGGCATTGGCTATTTCAGAAACACCCTCACGATTCACGCGCTGGCTGAGCAGCGCTTCTGGGGAAGTGGCAGTCACCAAAAAGCAGCCCCACAGCACACGCGGGGAAGGCTGCCCCTGAGCAGGGGCGATACCCACCCAGCTTGACAGATCCGTCCATGCCCACGAGAACGTTGCCGCTTTTGATGTCCCTGTGGATGACTTGGCGGGAATGAAGGAAATGCAGTCCTTGCAGGCACTGAGAGAGAAAGGAGGGAAGGAAAGTTAACATTCAGCATCTGATTTAATCCCAGAAGAAAGAAAAGGGCTCCAAGAGGTTGACAGCTTTCTCAGGGAATTGTGAAGGAGGGAGCACTAGCACGGCGCTGTCAAGAGCAAGAGCTTGCTGCTTCAACACTCTTAGAAGTGCTTTGGATATTTCAAAGCGAAGGCATCTGAGCTTGCACGAGTCCATCCTGCCATTGGTACCAAGCACGTGACCTTTGGCTGGCAAGCAGCATGGCAACGATTTCATTGGAAGCCCTGTGGCAGCAGAGGAGGAAGCAGCACATTAGACCTGTTTCAGAATCCCTCGCCATCTGGGCTGCAATGCCGTGCTTTGAAGCTGAGGACATCTCCTTCGCCCTCGGCTTGAAATTCTGCCACCCGCATGCGGGCTTAGAATGTCAAGGAATGTCGGACAGACGGACAGGCTCCAGACAAACATTCAGAGGCAAAGCTGAGAGGAGCAAGCCAGGAAATGAAACAAGTGAGTGTGCACGAGCGCCAGAGGACGGACAGCATGGAAGAGTGCAAGAACAGAGCCTAAGGCGTGCGGGGACTCCAGCAGGCAGTTCCCTTCAGATTAATGCTCTTTCTTCTGCTCTGTGTCGTGAGAGCAGCGCCAAAAGAAAGCCGGGGCCAAGAAATCTCTGCTCTCCTTAACCACCAGCTGACAAGAACCATCCTGGGCAGGCCAGGGGAAGCACAAGCGGGACGCCTCACCTCCCGACAGACGGCGCCTATCTGTCCTTCCTCCAGGTACACTGCCCGGAGCACATCGAACAACGTGCCGCCGTCCATGAACTCCATCACCAGCCAGAGCTCCGCATCCACCAGGTAGCTGAAAGAAGGAAACCACGGCATGGAGAGAGAGGAATGGGCACGGCTCAGGCACCCGAGGGCCTGACCCAGGCTTTTGCAACTGCTCTCCAAGCTACACATGCCAGAAGAGATTACTGAAAGCCAGCTGCAAACTCCTCCCGTGCACATGCAGATGTCTAAAGCTACATAGACGTGAGAATACCCCAACCTGTCTAAGTAGCTGACAATATTGGGATTCCTGCTGTCCCTCATCACCAGGATTTCATTGACAGCCAGCTCCTCAGACATCTTCTCCTGAAGAGACATTATCTTGATGGCCACCTACAAAGACATTGGCCACCATTAACTTGAGAAGTCGCTCCCTGCACGAGACCTCATGGAACACGGAGCGAGCGCTCGTGCCATGACACAGCGAGCTGTGCCAAACTGCCCTGTTGCCAGACAGCAGAGCTTAGGGAGAAACTGCCGCGGGTATTGACACTTTACCTGTTGTCCTGTGCTGGTGTCGAGGGCTTTATAAACAGCTCCAAAGCCCCTAGAAAGAAAAGGGCAGCAGAAAAAGCCCTTTATAGCCCTGGCAGTGAAAGCAAGCCTAGGCAGGAGATCTCCCTAGGCTGCCTGGACTCCTTAGAAAACGCCTGCCTGCAGCGTCTCTTCAGCCGGCAGCACGGCAGCCCACCAGCCCTCTGCCATGCCGGACAGGGAACACGGAGCTCCCTCATGGAGACCAAGGACCCGTGCAAATCTCCAAGGCACACGCCCACTTGGTTCCATTCCAGTGCAAGGGGGGCTCGATCTCTGTGTGGCTTTGCGCACAGGTGTGCAAGTGGGCTTACATCTGGAGAAGACTAACTTGGAAAACACTGCCTTCAAGAACTGTCCTCAGACAGCTCTTGAGTGGCAAGGTGCCCTTGGAGGCCATACAGACACAGGGCCAGGAGATCTTCCAGGTCCTGCTCCTCACTGCTGCAAGCAAGGCATCACTTGCATCAAGTTGTCTTTGCTGATGCTTCCTGACTGCTCTGACTGAGCCGTCCTGAGAGGTGACAGGAGGCAAAGCCCGAGGCTGACCGTGTTTGGAACTGGCCTGACTTCACGCTGGATATTGCACAAGCTGAAGACCCGGCCCACGGTTTGTTCTATGGAGCAGACATCACACTTACCCTCGTCCAAGTTCTTCAAATGCCCTGTATTTCTTCATTGGCTTGCCCAGACTCACAATGCTCCCTGAGAGAGACAAAAGCAGTGCCAGGAGCTCACTTTCAGCCAGAGGCCTTGCTGCCCACACAATCCAAAATGCGTGCCCACTGTCAGGAGCATGAGAGCTCCCAGGGGCCAGTCACTCGCGACGTGCCACAAAAGGCAGCCCAGGCAGAGCCAAGCCAGGCCCAGGTGCCCCCAGAGGCAGCAGGAACACCCCGAGCGCTCCCTCGCTGCCTCAAAGCACAACAACAGCTTCTGCAGAGAGGCCTCAGCGCCTCTGAGACCGAGGAGGAACTTCTGGCGCAGCCTGCACCGAGACAGGCAGACAACGCACTGCTCTGGCAGACAAGAAACACGGCAGACGTACTCAGTGTCTTCAGGCCCTGCTCCTCTCTCATCTCGGGCTGCTGGGCTGGGCTGCTGGATGAAGTGCCGGCAGCTGGGGGACAGCTGGCCGCTGCAGGCGATGCCGGTCCAGCGGCACGTTGAATGGCAGAGCCTGTCTTGAGCTGGGACCAGAAAGGATTGCCCGTCAGAAGGGCGGCTGGCACAGACGCCCCGGAGAGCACACGGCAAAAGCAAGGCCTTCGGAAGATGCTGTCGGCCACCGCCAGGCCTCCTCAGCTGGGGGCTTTTGGACGTCCCCTTCCCAAAGGCAATGGGAAAACCACTAAGGCTACTTCGATACAGCCCCTCATGGCCACTTCCATGCTCCATCGTGCTGGCCTTTCTGCACGACGAGTGGAACTAGCCATTGATGGGCTTGCAAAGATCCGCACAGAGATCAGAGCAGGGCTCCAGAGCCTTGTTGCGGTTCTTCCTCCTCCTGTGTTTTCCTGGGCAATGAAATCATCCTGGAACTGGCATGCAACTGTCTGAGCAGAAGCCCAGAGCGTGTCCCTTCTCTGATCCCTTTCACCGATTTCCCCTCTGTATTACAGGCATTAGGGGGCGGCCCTTCGGGGCTGCATTCCAGCCCTGCTGAGCCCCACCCGCCCTTTACAATGCAAAGCCCTCTAGGATTCTCCTCACCAAACCCTGCTCTGACCATGTGCAAGTGAAGCGCAGTCTACATCATGCCTGAACCTAAGTAGTCCATGGAGTGTGGCTTGTCCCTTCCAGGGGCCAGTGTTTCCCAAATATCCTGCAAGGCTGTCAGCTGAGTCTTTGGACCTCTCTGTCCGCTGGCCACAGGCGGCCCGCATCGCCAGGGGGCACAAGGGGCTCATTTCTATGCTGGGAATCATTGAATGCTGCCTCTTGTCTGATGCCAAGAGGCATTCTCGAGCCCTCTCAGCATCCCAGCAAAGTGATGCTCAAGTGTCAAAGTTCAGGACCCACTGGCCAGGGCTCCCTGGCTTGGCTGAAGCAGCACTAGGTCATGGCAGGCACACAGCCCCCAGCATCTTCAGCCGCAAGCAACAAGGGCTGGGCTTGAAGGCCTGGCTTGAAGCTTGGCCCTGCACCCAAGGCAGTGCCAGCCTCAGATGCCACTTACTGGCTCTGCAAGTTCAGCCTGTGGAGGGACAGCAGCTGGAAGCTTGCTGCTGTTTTGCTCCTCTTCAGCCTCTCCCTCTGTAACAGTGCCAGCCAGACGAGGCGCTGACCCTGCGGCTGAGCCCTGCAGACAGACAGAAGTGAGAGAGACTGGGAACAGCCAACCCTTGCAGCAGCTGCTTTCTACTGCGCTGGGAAAGCACCCAGAATAAGGGCAAATCATAGACTTGGATACAAGTGGCATTCTGAGTCATGAAAGCCCTCGGAAGATGGCTGAATGAGGTGCTACTGCCTCTTGCTGTGCATTTGATCTTCCATGCTGGCTAGAAGCAGCAAGACACCTTGGAGCTGTCACATTTGCTTTTCACCTCTTGAAAGGCTCTTGATGGGAAAATAAGGAAGGAGCCAGTGCTCCCTTTGCTACTGCTGCTGCCACCAGGCAGCTGGCCTTTCCTTCAGCCTCCCACACTGGCACTCTACACTCTACTGCAACAGGCCAAGCTCACAGCTTGCTGCACAATTCTAACACGCCAGCAACGTCAGGGGTTCCTTTGCCACTCACCAAAGCACAGGCTTTTCTCCATCCACGTGTGAGGTGACCTGCAGGGAGCAAGGGAAAAGGAACCAGAGGCCCTTAGAAAAGTGCCTTTTGCTGGGGGCTCCCACAGCACAAGTCATTCCCAACGGAGAGCATTTCCCTTTCCCAACATGCCTCCAGGAGCAAGAGCCCTTTCCCACAGCAAGCGAGAGAACAAACAAGGACACTAGAGTAGGCGCTGTCTACGTTTGGGCCTCTTTTGCCAGGAAAGAAACAGAAACACAGCCAAGGAAATGCAACAGCTCAAGCAGTTTTTCCTCTTCTCTTCCCAGTATTTTATAGATCCTTTTTTTAATTGCATGCACAAGCCATTCCCATCAATTGCTGGAAGACAATACAACAGCAAAGCTTCCACAAAGGGCCCCTTTGCTGTGGCAGCTCTCCGCTGCAGCGGCCCCAGAACAGCTCCTGCCTTCAGCAGCAAACCCTAACTGGACTGGAGTTTGTGCTGCATCGCCAGGAGAATGGCTACCTTGGCGCAGCCTAGAAAGAGTCAAGGCACACAGCCAAGGCCTCTAAATGGCAGCATTTGGAGCAAAAGGGGCTTTCCTTCACTCCTGGAGAGAGCCACAGGGTTTTGAGAAGTACTTCTGAGCATCTCCCCTCAGAGTCTACAATTTCCAGGTTGTCTTGGTTGAAGCAGCAAGCTGAGGAAATGACACACTCCACTGCCACGCGCTGTCCCGGGGAGGGAAGGCAAGCGCTGCAGGCTGCAAATTACATTGCAAACGCTCTGCACCTACCACCCAGTACAGATACCCCCTTCTTAGCTGATGCTGCTGGCAGGAGATTTACCAAACTGGTGGCATCCTAACGGCAGTTTTGTTCCCTGATCAACTCGGTCACTACCGCGGCGAATGGAGCAGAGCGAAGCAAAAGCCAGGGGACGCCAGCCCCAGGATAAACCTTTACTTACGAGTCAGGTGGGTCAGGTAATATCCAGAATAAGCAACGGTAAAGATGGTGCAAACCGCGGCACAGACCTGCCCGAACATTTTGGCCGTGCTCTGCTGCTTCGCACACTGAATGCCACCCAAGGGGTAAAGCAAGACTCCTCTCGGGGTGCAGGCCGTCTGCTGAGAACTCCTTGGTCGCAAGGATCCTCCTGCAGGGAGCGAGCGGAAAAGCTGCTCTGGACAACCAGGCCTCGGGCTCACGGGGACATCGCTGTGCTGTGACGCAGCACTGTGACGTGGCACCGCTGCCTTGACCTCACAATAGCAGCTGCTCTGGGTTTGTTGTGCCCAGCAACCAAACCTTCTGTACAGATGACGCAAAAGAAAAGCCTGGGAAGTTCTGCTCAGTCGTGAAGCAGCAGAACATGTCCTTCCAGTCCATAAGCCAGAGCTCAAGGCGTCCCAGGGCAACTCAGAAGACACGGCGGCCCAGCCTGCACGCGAGAACAGAAAGCAAGTGTGCTTCTTCTCCCTGGCATCTTAGTTGGTTCTGAAAAGCCAGCTTCTTCCATGACATGTAGGGGGATAAAGAAGCAAAGAAAATAAATTTCCAGGAGTATTGCAGCGTGCAGATGCTTCTTGAGCACACCGGTGCATGCTGATTTTTTCTCCCACTCTGTTTGCGGCACGGCCTCCCTTTTGTGGCAGGGAGATGCTGGCTTAGCTCTTGACACAAAGCTCCTCTTGTCCTGCTTGCTCTTTCTCTGGCCACTGAAAGCCTCAGAACAACCACAGGAGCTCTGCAGTGGTTCCTGGGCTGCCACAGTTGTGTTGTGTTGGAGCTCTGGCAGCACCTGCAGCCCACTGCTCTGCAACGCCCTGCAGATGTCGAGCCCAAGGAAGGGCCCTTTGGAACAGGCCAAAGCCGCAGTCTCACAGATGTTTGCCCAGGCTCCATGCTCCCTGTAAGATTCCTGGCGGACACTTGCACAGCCACATGCCAATGAAAATGAGTTGTAGTCATTCCCCTCTCTGTTAAAATCTTCAGCTAGACCCAGGAGCCAGCTTGAAAGCAGAAAGGAATTACTGCGTGAGAGGGCGGAAAAGTGCACGCAACTCCTCTGGAAATCAACTCGGTTCACCTGTAGAACAAGGATGCCAGACTTGCTTTCCTGGTGACTCCGCACCCGCAAGTCCTCTGCTGGTGGACAGCACAGTCCAGTCTTTCAAGGAGCTTTACCCTGGGCTCCTCACACTTCAGAAGCTGAGGGTGGCATTTCAAAATCAATGCAATTGATGCAAGGCCCAGCACTATCTTCAAATTCTCTTGCTGAAACACTGCAGTAGTTACCCAGAAGGATTGCCTCCATTGGAAAGCATCTCATTTTCCCCATTTCCAAGTCCGCTCACATCAACCAGCAAATTGTAGGGCTTTGGAGAAGGAGGAATGACACAGTAGCATGGAAAGCCCAGTGTAGGCCCTCAGGCCCCCTTGAGCAGGGCGCTTTGGTGCCCCAGAGGTTCAAGAGAGGGAAGCGTAAGGAAGACGTGCCCTTTCGACCCTCCTTTACTCCTCAGCACCAAGTGACCGCCAGGAAACGGGGGACAGCCAGGCCAGGTCCCTCATCCTGACCCAGCGTGAGGGGCAGCTGGCACGGAGGGACACAAGGGCACGGTGGGGAACATCTCAGCCAGGCAGGTGGGGCGGTGTGGGGCAGCTGTCGGGGAAGGTGTGTGGGGCAGGCCAGGGCCACTCTGGCAAGGGGGAGAGCCTTGGGCCGCTCGGAAGCAGCGCAAAGCCGTGAACGGGAGAGCCCGTCCGCAGCGCACAGCTTGGAAGGCACTGACCAGCTTAGGCACAGCGTGACACGCAAGGGAACACTCCAGGGCTCTGGGGGGTTTAGAGGTTTTATTGCCAGTCATGCTGAAAGCAAGAGCTGGAACAGAGCATCTCCTGGTTACTTCACCATCTTCATCTTCCTCAATCTGTCCTCCAGGTGGCCTCCTCCAGGTGGCCAGTTCAGGCAGACAACTCGTGGGATATGCCTGCTCCAGATCTGCTGAATCCCACATTCTTCTTGGATAGCTCAATTCTTCTGATGACAATTCATTCATTTCTCCTTAAGGGATAATTCTGAGCTTCCCTACATCAACACTACTCTACTCTTTTCTAAACAATGCTTCATGAATGAAGCCTTCTATGGTCTCTAGTCCTAACTAAAGACAGCTAAGCTCAGAAAACCTCAAAACATTACATTTCCTATCTACAGCAGAGCTCCTCGTAAAACTCAGGGGATGGCTGAAGCTCTGCCTATGCACGATCCATCCCCGTTTCCCTCCCCTGAGCTGGAAGGGCACGAGGGCCTCCTCAGGCGCAGGCGTCTGCACGCCAGTTTTCCTGCACTTGCTTTCCCCACTTGCGGTAAGCAAAGCTGCTTACCTCAGCGTGATCTCTGGGCCTCTGCAAGGGACTGTCCAGCTTAGCTAGAGTATGGCAAGGAAGGGAGTCTTCCAACGCTCGGCCTATGTCAGAGTTTTATTGCCACTCTGGCTGAAACAAAGTGTCCCCTCACTACTTCTGCATCTTTATCATTCTGCCCGGCAGCTGGCCTGATCAGGCTGACAGCTTGTAGCGCCTGCACAGTGCACTTCTGCTGCATCACAGCTTTTCCTCTCACAGCTTAATTCTGATTATGACAATTCATTCTTTTCTACTTAAAAGAGAGCTCAGAACTTACCTAAATTAAAAAGACTATATTCTAAGCTAAACTATCCTCTACTATCTAAGCTATCTAGATTCTACAGTCCTTTGAATTCTCTGCCTGAATTTCCTTAAGTTTTAAAAGTTAATCTTTTCATGAAAAAAAAACCACAACAACGGTTTAAGTTGAACCTAGCTAAACTAAGAAAATTCCGGAACCATTACATTTCCTATCTACAGCACAGCCCCTTATTAAAAAGTCAGGGGATGGCTGAATCTCTGCCCAAACACAACACATCCCCTTGCCCCTGCTCGGAGCTGGCACGGCACAAGGGCCTCCTCAGGCGCAAGCGTCTCCTCTCCAGTCTTCCAGCACTTGCTTGGCTGAGGTGACCAGAGCAGCCAGGCTGGAGGCTGGCTCGCCTGAGGTCACAAACGGATGCTGCCCGGAAGAAAAACCAAAAAGAAGGGAACCCCCGTTACTTTCCATGAGCACATCCTCACGGGCCCAAGCAGGACTCCTTGGCTGCCCAAAAGACACACCAAGAGGACCGAGGGCAGCACATTCCCCGTGGGCCTTCCTCTCCTGGAAGCTGCCTCACCCACGCAGCCCACACTCCTCTTGATCCCTGGATGCAGGTGTCCTCAGCTGGCAGGGCTTTTTGCCCCTTTGCTTTTTCTCACCTGCAGGAGTTCCTGGGCAGACCAGCGCCTGTCCTCGTCTGCCTGCAGGCAGCAGCGCAGAAAGTCGCGCAGGAGAGCCGAGTGGTGCCTGGGGTTCTGCAGTTTCGGGGGCCCGTTCGTTTCTATCAGTTCAAAAACCTACAACACATGGATGGAAGAGGACACTCTAGCTGCTCCTTTCCTAGCCACAACAGCTCTCTCCACACAGAGCCCCTTTTCTAAGCTGCACCTTACCCTGACACGGGCCATCCTCTCGTAAGGAGCTTCCCCTTCCTCCATTTCCAGCCCCATGATCCCCAGGGACCAGATGTCCACTTTGGGGCCGTAGGCTTCTCCTCTCACCACTTCCGGGGCCATCCAGCTGGGAGTGCCCACTCTGGAGCTGCGCTTGCTGCGCTCAGGGCTGAGCTGAGCGCAGAGGCCAAAGTCAGCTGAGGAGAAAAACAAAGCCTGTCAAAGCCAGCCACCGCTGGCAAACCGGCCTAAAGGATGGCCCACTCCAAGCCTGCCAAGGCCATGCCCAGTCTAGCTGAAAAGGCAGCTGAGCTCGCCTTCCCCGTGGCTGGAGCCAGGGAAATAGGGCATTGGCCATTTCAGAAACACCCTCACGATTCACGCGCTGGCTGAGCAGCGCTTCTGGGGAAGTGGCAGTCACCAAAAAGCAGCCCCACGGCACACGCGGGGAAGGCTGCCCCTGAGCAGGGACGATACCCACCCAGCTTGACAGATCCGTCCATGCCCACGAGAACGTTGCCGCTTTTGATGTCCCTGTGGATGACTTGGCGGGAATGAAGGAAATGCAGTCCTTGCAGGCACTGAGAGAGAAAGGAGGGAAGGAAAGTTAACATTCGACATCTGATTTAATCCCAGAAGAAAGAAAAGGGCTCCAAGAGGTTGACAGCTTTCTCAGGGAATTGTGAAGGAGGGAGCACTAGCACGGCGCTGTCAAGAGCAAGAGCTTGCTGCTTCAACACTCTTAGAAGTGCTTTGGATATTTCAAAGCGAAGGCATCTGAGCTTGCACGAGTCCATCCTGCCATTGGTACCAAGCACGTGACCTTTGGCTGGCAAGCAGCATGGCAACGATTTCTTTGGAAGCCCTGTGGCAGCAGAGGAGGAAGCAGCACATTAGACCTGTTTCAGAATCCCTCGCCATCTGGGCTGCAATGCCATGCTTTGAAGCTGAGGACATCTCCTTCGCCCTCGGCTTGAAATTCTGCCACCCGCATGCGGGCTTAGAATGTCAAGGAATGTCGGTCAGACGGACAGGCTCCAGACAAACATTCAGAGGCAAAGCTGAGAGGAGCAAGCCAGGAAATGAAACAAGTGAGTGTGCACGAGCGCCAGAGGACGGACAGCATGGAAGAGTGCAAGAACAGAGCCTAAGGCGTGCGGGGACTCCAGCAGGCAGTTCCCTTCAGATTAATGCTCTTTCTTCTGCTCTGTGTCGTGAGAGCAGCGCCAAAAGAAAGCCGGGGCCAAGAAATCTCTGCTCTCCTTAACCACCAGCTGACAAGAACCATCCTGGGCAGGCCAGGGGAAGCACAAGCGGGACGCCTCACCTCCCGACAGACGGCGCCTATCTGTCCTTCCTCCAGGTACACTGCCCGGAGCACATCGAACAACGTGCCGCCGTCCATGAACTCCATCACCAGCCAGAGCTCTGCATCCACCAGGTAGCTGAAAGAAGGAAACCACGGCATGGAGAGAGAGGAATGGGCACGGCTCAGGCACCCGAGGGCCTGACCCAGGCTTTTGCAACTGCTCTCCAAGCTACACATGCCAGAAGAGATTACTGAAAGCCAGCTGCAAACTCCTCCCGTGCACATGCAGATGTCTAAAGCTACATAGACGTGAGAATACCCCAACCTGTCTAAGTAGCTGACAATATTGGGATTCCTGCTGTCCCTCATCACCAGGATTTCATTGACAGCCAGCTCCTCAGACATCTTCTCCTGAAGAGACATTATCTTGATGGCCACCTACAAAGACATTGGCCACCATTAACTTGAGAAGTCGCTCCCTGCACGAGACCTCATGGAACACGGAGCGAGCGCTCGTGCCATGACACAGCGAGCTGTGCCAAACTGCCCTGTTGCCAGACAGCAGAGCTTAGGGAGAAACTGCCGCGGGTATTGACACTTTACCTGTTGTCCTGTGCTGGTGTCGAGGGCTTTATAAACAGCTCCAAAGCCCCTAGAAAGAAAAGGGCAGCAGAAAAAGCCCTTTATAGCCCTGGCAGTGAAAGCAAGCCTAGGCAGGAGATCTCCCTAGGCTGCCTGGACTCCTTAGAAAACGCCTGCCTGCAGCGTCTCTTCAGCCGGCAGCACGGCAGCCCACCAGCCCTCTGCCATGCCGGACAGGGAACACGGAGCTCCCTCATGGAGACCAAGGACCCGTGCAAATCTCCAAGGCACACGCCCACTTGGTTCCATTCCAGTGCAAGGGGGGCTCGATCTCTGTGTGGCTTTGCGCACAGGTGTGCAAGTGGGCTTACATCTGGAGAAGACTAACTTGGAAAACACTGCCTTCAAGAACTGTCCTCAGACAGCTCTTGAGTGGCAAGGTGCCCTTGGAGGCCATACAGACACAGGGCCAGGAGATCTTCCAGGTCCTGCTCCTCACTGCTGCAAGCAAGGCGTCGCTTGCATCAAGTTGTCTTTGCTGATGCTTCCTGACTGCTCTGACTGAGCCGTCCTGAGAGGTGACAGGAGGCAAAGCCCGAGGCTGACCGTGTTTGGAACTGGCCTGACTTCACGCTGGATATTGCACAAGCTGAAGACCCGGCCCACGGTTTGTTCTATGGAGCAGACGTCACACTTACCCTCGTCCAAGTTCTTCAAATGCCCTGTATTTCTTCATTGGCTCGCCCAGACTCACAATGCTCCCTGAGAGAGACAAAAGCAGTGCCAGGAGCTCACTTTCAACCGGAGGCCTTGCTGCCCACACAATCCAAAATGCATGCCCACTGTCAGGAGCTTGAGAGCTCCCAGGGGCCAGTCACTCGCGACGTGCCACAAAAGGCAGCCCAGGCAGAGCCAAGCCAGGCCCAGGTGCCCCCAGAGGCAGCAGGAACACCCCGAGCGCTCCCTCGCTGCCTCAAAGCACAACAACAGCTTCTGCAGAGAGGCCTCAGCGCCTCTGAGACCAAGGAGGAACTTCTGGCGCAGCCTGCACCGAGACAGGCAGACAACGCACTGCTCTGGCAGACAAGAAACACGGCAGACGTACTCAGTGTCTTCAGGCCCTGCTCCTCTCTCATCTCGGGCTGCTGGGCTGGGCTGCTGGATGAAGTGCCGGCAGCTGGGGGACAGCTGGCCGCTGCAGGCGATGCCGGTCCAGCGGCACGTTGAATGGCAGAGCCTGTCTTGAGCTGGGACCAGAAAGGATTGCCCGTCAGAAGGGCGGCTGGCACAGACGCCCCGGAGAGCACACGGCAAAAGCAAGGCCTTCGGAAGATGCTGTCGGCCACCGCCAGGCCTCCTCAGCTGGGGGCTTTTGGACGTCCCCTTCCCAAAGGCAATGGGAAAACCACTAAGGCTACTTCGATCAGCCCCTCATGGCCACTTCCATGCTCCATCGTGCTGGCCTTTCTGCACGACGAGTGGAACTAGCCATTGATGGGCTTGCAAAGATCCGCACAGAGATCAGAGCAGGGCTCCAGGGCCTTGTTGCGGTTCTTCCTCCTCCTGTGTTTTCCTGGGCAATGAAATCACCCTGGAGCTGGCATGCAACTGTCTGAGCAGAAGCCCAGAGCGTGTCCCTTCTCTGATCCCTTTCACCGATTTCCCCTCTGTATTTCAGGCATTAGGGGGGCGGCCCTTCGGGGCTGCATTCCAGCCCTGCTGAGCCCCACCCGCCCTTTACAATGCAGAGCCCTCTAGGATTCTCCTCACCAAACCCTGCTCTGACCATGTGCAAGTGAAGCGCAGTCTACATCATGCCTGAACCTAAGTAGTCCATGGAGTGTGGCTTGTCCCTTCCAGGGGCCAGTGTTTCCCAAATATCCTGCAAGGCTGTCAGCTGAGTCTTTGGACTGCTCTGTCCGCTGGCCACAGGCGGCCCGCATCGCCAGGGGGCACAAGGGGCTCATTTCTACGCTGGGAATCATTGAATGCTGCCTCTTGTCTGATGGCAAGAGGCATTCTCGAGCCCTCTCAGCATCCCAGCAAAGTGATGCTCAAGTGTCAAAGTTCAGGACCCATTGGCCAGGGCTCCCTGGCTTGGCTGAAGCAGCACTAGGTCATGGCAGGCGCACAGCCCCCAGCATCTTCAGCCGCAAGCAACAAGGGCTGGGCTTGAAGGCCTGGCTTGAAGCTTGGCCCTGCACCCAAGGCAGTGCCAGCCTCAGATGCCACTTACTGGCTCTGCAAGTTCAGCCTGTGGAGGGACAGCAGCTGGAAGCTTGCTGCTGTTTTGCTCCTCTTCAGCCTCTCCCTCTGTAACAGTGCCAGCCAGACGAGGCGCTGACCCTGCGGCTGAGCCCTGCAGACAGACAGAAGTGAGAGAGACTGGGAACAGCCAACCCTTGCAGCAGCTGCTTTCTACTGCGCTGGGAAAGCACCCAGAATAAGGGCAAATCATAGACTTGGATACAAGTGGCATTCTGAGTCATGAAAGCCCTCGGAAGATGGCTGAATGAGGTGCTACTGCCTCTTGCTGTGCATTTGATCTTCCATGCTGGCTAGAAGCAGCAAGACACCTTGGAGCTGTCACATTTGCTTTTCACCTCTTGAAAGGCTCTTGATGGGAAAATAAGGAAGGAGCCAGTGCTCCCTTTGCTACTGCTGCTGCCACCAGGCAGCTGGCCTTTCCTTCAGCCTCCCACGCTGGCACTCTACACTCTACTGCAACAGGCCAAGCTCACAGCTTGCTGCACAGTTCTAACACGCCAGCAACGTCAGGGGTTCCTTTGCCACTCACCAAAGCACAGGCTTTTCTCCATCCACGTGTGAGGTGACCTGCAGGGAGCAAGGGAAAAGGAACCAGAGGCCCTTAGAAAAGTGCCTTTTGCTGGGGGCTCCCACAGCACAAGTCATTCCCAACGGAGAGCATTTCCCTTTCCCAACATGCCTCCAGGAGCAAGAGCCCTTTCCCACAGCAAGCGAGAGAACAAACAAGGACACTAGAGTAGGCGCTGTCTACGTTTGGGCCTCTTTTGCCAGGAAAGAAACAGAAACACAGCCAAGGAAATGCAACAGCTCAAGCAGTTTTTCCTCTTCTCTTCCCAGTATTTTATAGATCCTTTTTTTAATTGCATGCACAAGCCATTCCCATCAATTGCTGGAAGACAATACAACAGCAAAGCTTCCACAAAGGGCCCCTTTGCTGTGGCAGCTCTCCGCTGCAGCGGCCCCAGAACAGCTCCTGCCTTCAGCAGCAAACCCTAACTGGACTGGAGTTTGTGCTGCATCGCCAGGAGAATGGCTACCTTGGCGCAGCCTAGAAAGAGTCAAGGCACACAGCCAAGGCCTCTAAATGGCAGCATTTGGAGCAAAAGGGGCTTTCCTTCACTCCTGGAGAGAGCCACAGGGTTTTGAGAAGTACTTCTGAGCATCTCCCCTCAGAGTCTACAATTTCCAGGTTGTCTTGGTTGAAGCAGCAAGCTGAGGAAATGACACACTCCACTGCCACGCGCTGTCCCGGGGAGGGAAGGCAAGCGCTGCAGGCTGCAAATTACATTGCAAACGCTCTGCACCTACCACCCAGTACAGATACCCCCTTCTTAGCTGATGCTGCTGGCAGGAGATTTACCAAACTGGTGGCATCCTAACGGCAGTTTTGTTCCCTGATCAACTCGGTCACTACCGCGGCGAATGGAGCAGAGCGAAGCAAAAGCCAGGGGACGCCAGCCCCAGGATAAACCTTTACTTACGAGTCAGGTGGGTCAGGTAATATCCAGAATAAGCAACGGTAAAGATGGTGCAAACCGCGGCACAGACCTGCCCGAACATTTTGGCCGTGCTCTGCTGCTTCGCACACTGAATGCCACCCAAGGGGTAAAGCAAGACTCCTCTCGGGGTGCAGGCCGTCTGCTGAGAACTCCTTGGTCGCAAGGATCCTCCTGCAGGGAGCGAGCGGAAAAGCTGCTCTGGACAACCAGGCCTCGGGCTCACGGGGACATCGCTGTGCTGTGACGCAGCACTGTGACGTGGCACCGCTGCCTTGACCTCACAATAGCAGCTGCTCTGGGTTTGTTGTGCCCAGCAACCAAACCTTCTGTACAGATGACGCAAAAGAAAAGCCTGGGAAGTTCTGCTCAGTCGTGAAGCAGCAGAACATGTCCTTCCAGTCCATAAGCCAGAGCTCAAGGCGTCCCAGGGCAACTCAGAAGACACGGCGGCCCAGCCTGCACGCGAGAACAGAAAGCAAGTGTGCTTCTTCTCCCTGGCATCTTAGTTGGTTCTGAAAAGCCAGCTTCTTCCATGACATGTAGGGGGATAAAGAAGCAAAGAAAATAAATTTCCAGGAGTATTGCAGCGTGCAGATGCTTCTTGAGCACACCGGTGCATGCTGATTTTTTCTCCCACTCTGTTTGCGGCACGGCCTCCCTTTTGTGGCAGGGAGATGCTGGCTTAGCTCTTGACACAAAGCTCCTCTTGTCCTGCTTGCTCTTTCTCTGGCCACTGAAAGCCTCAGAACAACCACAGGAGCTCTGCAGTGGTTCCTGGGCTGCCACAGTTGTGTTGTGTTGGAGCTCTGGCAGCACCTGCAGCCCACTGCTCTGCAACGCCCTGCAGATGTCGAGCCCAAGGAAGGGCCCTTTGGAACAGGCCAAAGCCGCAGTCTCACAGATGTTTGCCCAGGCTCCATGCTCCCTGTAAGATTCCTGGCGGACACTTGCACAGCCACATGCCAATGAAAATGAGTTGTAGTCATTCCCCTCTCTGTTAAAATCTTCAGCTAGACCCAGGAGCCAGCTTGAAAGCAGAAAGGAATTACTGCGTGAGAGGGCGGAAAAGTGCACGCAACTCCTCTGGAAATCAACTCGGTTCACCTGTAGAACAAGGATGCCAGACTTGCTTTCCTGGTGACTCCGCACCCGCAAGTCCTCTGCTGGTGGACAGCACAGTCCAGTCTTTCAAGGAGCTTTACCCTGGGCTCCTCACACTTCAGAAGCTGAGGGTGGCATTTCAAAATCAATGCAATTGATGCAAGGCCCAGCACTATCTTCAAATTCTCTTGCTGAAACACTGCAGTAGTTACCCAGAAGGATTGCCTCCATTGGAAAGCATCTCATTTTCCCCATTTCCAAGTCCGCTCACATCAACCAGCAAATTGTAGGGCTTTGGAGAAGGAGGAATGACACAGTAGCATGGAAAGCCCAGTGTAGGCCCTCAGGCCCCCTTGAGCAGGGCGCTTTGGTGCCCCAGAGGTTCAAGAGAGGGAAGCGTAAGGAAGACGTGCCCTTTCGACCCTCCTTTACTCCTCAGCACCAAGTGACCGCCAGGAAACGGGGGACAGCCAGGCCAGGTCCCTCATCCTGACCCAGCGTGAGGGGCAGCTGGCACGGAGGGACACAAGGGCACGGTGGGGAACATCTCAGCCAGGCAGGTGGGGCGGTGTGGGGCAGCTGTCGGGGAAGGTGTGTGGGGCAGGCCAGGGCCACTCTGGCAAGGGGGAGAGCCTTGGGCCGCTCGGAAGCAGCGCAAAGCCGTGAACGGGAGAGCCCGTCCGCAGCGCACAGCTTGGAAGGCACTGACCAGCTTAGGCACAGCGTGACACGCAAGGGAACACTCCAGGGCTCTGGGGGGTTTAGAGGTTTTATTGCCAGTCATGCTGAAAGCAAGAGCTGGAACAGAGCATCTCCTGGTTACTTCACCATCTTCATCTTCCTCAATCTGTCCTCCAGGTGGCCTCCTCCAGGTGGCCAGTTCAGGCAGACAACTCGTGGGATATGCCTGCTCCAGATCTGCTGAATCCCACATTCTTCTTGGATAGCTCAATTCTTCTGATGACAATTCATTCATTTCTCCTTAAGGGATAATTCTGAGCTTCCCTACATCAACACTACTCTACTCTTTTCTAAACAATGCTTCATGAATGAAGCCTTCTATGGTCTCTAGTCCTAACTAAAGACAGCTAAGCTCAGAAAACCTCAAAACATTACATTTCCTATCTACAGCAGAGCTCCTCGTAAAACTCAGGGGATGGCTGAAGCTCTGCCTATGCACGATCCATCCCCGTTTCCCTCCCCTGAGCTGGAAGGGCACGAGGGCCTCCTCAGGCGCAGGCGTCTGCACGCCAGTTTTCCTGCACTTGCTTTCCCCACTTGCGGTAAGCAAAGCTGCTTACCTCAGCGTGATCTCTGGGCCTCTGCAAGGGACTGTCCAGCTTAGCTAGAGTATGGCAAGGAAGGGAGTCTTCCAACGCTCGGCCTATGTCAGAGTTTTATTGCCACTCTGGCTGAAACAAAGTGTCCCCTCACTACTTCTGCATCTTTATCATTCTGCCCGGCAGCTGGCCTGATCAGGCTGACAGCTTGTAGCGCCTGCACAGTGCACTTCTGCTGCATCACAGCTTTTCCTCTCACAGCTTAATTCTGATTATGACAATTCATTCTTTTCTACTTAAAAGAGAGCTCAGAACTTACCTAAATTAAAAAGACTATATTCTAAGCTAAACTATCCTCTACTATCTAAGCTATCTAGATTCTACAGTCCTTTGAATTCTCTGCCTGAATTTCCTTAAGTTTTAAAAGTTAATCTTTTCATGAAAAAAAAACCACAACAACGGTTTAAGTTGAACCTAGCTAAACTAAGAAAATTCCGGAACCATTACATTTCCTATCTACAGCACAGCCCCTTATTAAAAAGTCAGGGGATGGCTGAATCTCTGCCCAAACACAACACATCCCCTTGCCCCTGCTCGGAGCTGGCACGGCACAAGGGCCTCCTCAGGCGCAAGCGTCTCCTCTCCAGTCTTCCAGCACTTGCTTGGCTGAGGTGACCAGAGCAGCCAGGCTGGAGGCTGGCTCGCCTGAGGTCACAAACGGATGCTGCCCGGAAGAAAAACCAAAAAGAAGGGAACCCCCGTTACTTTCCATGAGCACATCCTCACGGGCCCAAGCAGGACTCCTTGGCTGCCCAAAAGACACACCAAGAGGACCGAGGGCAGCACATTCCCCGTGGGCCTTCCTCTCCTGGAAGCTGCCTCACCCACGCAGCCCACACTCCTCTTGATCCCTGGATGCAGGTGTCCTCAGCTGGCAGGGCTTTTTGCCCCTTTGCTTTTTCTCACCTGCAGGAGTTCCTGGGCAGACCAGCGCCTGTCCTCGTCTGCCTGCAGGCAGCAGCGCAGAAAGTCGCGCAGGAGAGCCGAGTGGTGCCTGGGGTTCTGCAGTTTCGGGGGCCCGTTCGTTTCTATCAGTTCAAAAACCTACAACACATGGATGGAAGAGGACACTCTAGCTGCTCCTTTCCTAGCCACAACAGCTCTCTCCACACAGAGCCCCTTTTCTAAGCTGCACCTTACCCTGACACGGGCCATCCTCTCGTAAGGAGCTTCCCCTTCCACCATTTCCAGCCCCATGATCCCCAGGGACCAGATGTCCACTTTGGGGCCGTAGGCTTCTCCTCTCACCACTTCCGGGGCCATCCAGCTGGGAGTGCCCACTCTGGAGCTGCGCTTGCTGCGCTCAGGGCTGAGCTGAGCGCAGAGGCCAAAGTCAGCTGAGGAGAAAAACAAAGCCTGTCAAAGCCAGCCACCGCTGGCAAACCGGCCTAAAGGATGGCCCACTCCAAGCCTGCCAAGGCCATGCCCAGTCTAGCTGAAAAGGCAGCTGAGCTCGCCTTCCCCGTGGCTGGAGCCAGGGAAATAGGGCATTGGCCATTTCAGAAACACCCTCACGATTCACGCGCTGGCTGAGCAGCGCTTCTGGGGAAGTGGCAGTCACCAAAAAGCAGCCCCACGGCACACGCGGGGAAGGCTGCCCCTGAGCAGGGACGATACCCACCCAGCTTGACAGATCCGTCCATGCCCATGAGAACGTTGCCGCTTTTGATGTCCCTGTGGATGACTTGGCGGGAATGAAGGAAATGCAGTCCTTGCAGGCACTGAGAGAGAAAGGAGGGAAGGAAAGTTAACATTCGACATCTGATTTAATCCCAGAAGAAAGAAAAGGGCTCCAAGAGGTTGACAGCTTTCTCAGGGAATTGTGAAGGAGGGAGCACTAGCACGGCGCTGTCAAGAGCAAGAGCTTGCTGCTTCAACACTCTTAGAAGTGCTTTGGATATTTCAAAGCGAAGGCATCTGAGCTTGCACGAGTCCATCCTGCCATTGGTACCAAGCACGTGACCTTTGGCTGGCAAGCAGCATGGCAACGATTTCTTTGGAAGCCCTGTGGCAGCAGAGGAGGAAGCAGCACATTAGACCTGTTTCAGAATCCCTCGCCATCTGGGCTGCAATGCCATGCTTTGAAGCTGAGGACATCTCCTTCGCCCTCGGCTTGAAATTCTGCCACCCGCATGCGGGCTTAGAATGTCAAGGAATGTCGGTCAGACGGACAGGCTCCAGACAAACATTCAGAGGCAAAGCTGAGAGGAGCAAGCCAGGAAATGAAACAAGTGAGTGTGCACGAGCGCCAGAGGACGGACAGCATGGAAGAGTGCAAGAACAGAGCCTAAGGCGTGCGGGGACTCCAGCAGGCAGTTCCCTTCAGATTAATGCTCTTTCTTCTGCTCTGTGTCGTGAGAGCAGCGCCAAAAGAAAGCCGGGGCCAAGAAATCTCTGCTCTCCTTAACCACCAGCTGACAAGAACCATCCTGGGCAGGCCAGGGGAAGCACAAGCGGGACGCCTCACCTCCCGACAGACGGCGCCTATCTGTCCTTCCTCCAGGTACACTGCCCGGAGCACATCGAACAACGTGCCGCCGTCCATGAACTCCATCACCAGCCAGAGCTCCGCATCCACCAGGTAGCTGAAAGAAGGAAACCACGGCATGGAGAGAGAGGAATGGGCACGGCTCAGGCACCCGAGGGCCTGACCCAGGCTTTTGCAACTGCTCTCCAAGCTACACATGCCAGAAGAGATTACTGAAAGCCAGCTGCAAACTCCTCCCGTGCACATGCAGATGTCTAAAGCTACATAGACGTGAGAATACCCCAACCTGTCTAAGTAGCTGACAATATTGGGATTCCTGCTGTCCCTCATCACCAGGATTTCATTGACAGCCAGCTCCTCAGACATCTTCTCCTGAAGAGACATTATCTTGATGGCCACCTACAAAGACATTGGCCACCATTAACTTGAGAAGTCGCTCCCTGCACGAGACCTCATGGAACACGGAGCGAGCGCTCGTGCCATGACACAGCGAGCTGTGCCAAACTGCCCTGTTGCCAGACAGCAGAGCTTAGGGAGAAACTGCCGCGGGTATTGACACTTTACCTGTTGTCCTGTGCTGGTGTCGAGGGCTTTATAAACAGCTCCAAAGCCCCTAGAAAGAAAAGGGCAGCAGAAAAAGCCCTTTATAGCCCTGGCAGTGAAAGCAAGCCTAGGCAGGAGATCTCCCTAGGCTGCCTGGACTCCTTAGAAAACGCCTGCCTGCAGCGTCTCTTCAGCCGGCAGCACGGCAGCCCACCAGCCCTCTGCCATGCCGGACAGGGAACACGGAGCTCCCTCATGGAGACCAAGGACCCGTGCAAATCTCCAAGGCACACGCCCACTTGGTTCCATTCCAGTGCAAGGGGGGCTCGATCTCTGTGTGGCTTTGCGCACAGGTGTGCAAGTGGGCTTACATCTGGAGAAGACTAACTTGGAAAACACTGCCTTCAAGAACTGTCCTCAGACAGCTCTTGAGTGGCAAGGTGCCCTTGGAGGCCATACAGACACAGGGCCAGGAGATCTTCCAGGTCCTGCTCCTCACTGCTGCAAGCAAGGCGTCGCTTGCATCAAGTTGTCTTTGCTGATGCTTCCTGACTGCTCTGACTGAGCCGTCCTGAGAGGTGACAGGAGGCAAAGCCCGAGGCTGACCGTGTTTGGAACTGGCCTGACTTCACGCTGGATATTGCACAAGCTGAAGACCCGGCCCACGGTTTGTTCTATGGAGCAGACGTCACACTTACCCTCGTCCAAGTTCTTCAAATGCCCTGTATTTCTTCATTGGCTCGCCCAGACTCACAATGCTCCCTGAGAGAGACAAAAGCAGTGCCAGGAGCTCACTTTCAACCGGAGGCCTTGCTGCCCACACAATCCAAAATGCATGCCCACTGTCAGGAGCTTGAGAGCTCCCAGGGGCCAGTCACTCGCGACGTGCCACAAAAGGCAGCCCAGGCAGAGCCAAGCCAGGCCCAGGTGCCCCCAGAGGCAGCAGGAACACCCCGAGCGCTCCCTCGCTGCCTCAAAGCACAACAACAGCTTCTGCAGAGAGGCCTCAGCGCCTCTGAGACCGAGGAGGAACTTCTGGCGCAGCCTGCACCGAGACAGGCAGACAACGCACTGCTCTGGCAGACAAGAAACACGGCAGACGTACTCAGTGTCTTCAGGCCCTGCTCCTCTCTCATCTCGGGCTGCTGGGCTGGGCTGCTGGATGAAGTGCCGGCAGCTGGGGGACAGCTGGCCGCTGCAGGCGATGCCGGTCCAGCGGCACGTTGAATGGCAGAGCCTGTCTTGAGCTGGGACCAGAAAGGATTGCCCGTCAGAAGGGCGGCTGGCACAGACGCCCCGGAGAGCACACGGCAAAAGCAAGGCCTTCGGAAGATGCTGTCGGCCACCGCCAGGCCTCCTCAGCTGGGGGCTTTTGGACGTCCCCTTCCCAAAGGCAATGGGAAAACCACTAAGGCTACTTCGATCAGCCCCTCATGGCCACTTCCATGCTCCATCGTGCTGGCCTTTCTGCACGACGAGTGGAACTAGCCATTGATGGGCTTGCAAAGATCCGCACAGAGATCAGAGCAGGGCTCCAGGGCCTTGTTGCGGTTCTTCCTCCTCCTGTGTTTTCCTGGGCAATGAAATCACCCTGGAGCTGGCATGCAACTGTCTGAGCAGAAGCCCAGAGCGTGTCCCTTCTCTGATCCCTTTCACCGATTTCCCCTCTGTATTTCAGGCATTAGGGGGGCGGCCCTTCGGGGCTGCATTCCAGCCCTGCTGAGCCCCACCCGCCCTTTACAATGCAGAGCCCTCTAGGATTCTCCTCACCAAACCCTGCTCTGACCATGTGCAAGTGAAGCGCAGTCTACATCATGCCTGAACCTAAGTAGTCCATGGAGTGTGGCTTGTCCCTTCCAGGGGCCAGTGTTTCCCAAATATCCTGCAAGGCTGTCAGCTGAGTCTTTGGACTGCTCTGTCCGCTGGCCACAGGCGGCCCGCATCGCCAGGGGGCACAAGGGGCTCATTTCTACGCTGGGAATCATTGAATGCTGCCTCTTGTCTGATGGCAAGAGGCATTCTCGAGCCCTCTCAGCATCCCAGCAAAGTGATGCTCAAGTGTCAAAGTTCAGGACCCATTGGCCAGGGCTCCCTGGCTTGGCTGAAGCAGCACTAGGTCATGGCAGGCGCACAGCCCCCAGCATCTTCAGCCGCAAGCAACAAGGGCTGGGCTTGAAGGCCTGGCTTGAAGCTTGGCCCTGCACCCAAGGCAGTGCCAGCCTCAGATGCCACTTACTGGCTCTGCAAGTTCAGCCTGTGGAGGGACAGCAGCTGGAAGCTTGCTGCTGTTTTGCTCCTCTTCAGCCTCTCCCTCTGTAACAGTGCCAGCCAGACGAGGCGCTGACCCTGCGGCTGAGCCCTGCAGACAGACAGAAGTGAGAGAGACTGGGAACAGCCAACCCTTGCAGCAGCTGCTTTCTACTGCGCTGGGAAAGCACCCAGAATAAGGGCAAATCATAGACTTGGATACAAGTGGCATTCTGAGTCATGAAAGCCCTCGGAAGATGGCTGAATGAGGTGCTACTGCCTCTTGCTGTGCATTTGATCTTCCATGCTGGCTAGAAGCAGCAAGACACCTTGGAGCTGTCACATTTGCTTTTCACCTCTTGAAAGGCTCTTGATGGGAAAATAAGGAAGGAGCCAGTGCTCCCTTTGCTACTGCTGCTGCCACCAGGCAGCTGGCCTTTCCTTCAGCCTCCCACGCTGGCACTCTACACTCTACTGCAACAGGCCAAGCTCACAGCTTGCTGCACAGTTCTAACACGCCAGCAACGTCAGGGGTTCCTTTGCCACTCACCAAAGCACAGGCTTTTCTCCATCCACGTGTGAGGTGACCTGCAGGGAGCAAGGGAAAAGGAACCAGAGGCCCTTAGAAAAGTGCCTTTTGCTGGGGGCTCCCACAGCACAAGTCATTCCCAACGGAGAGCATTTCCCTTTCCCAACATGCCTCCAGGAGCAAGAGCCCTTTCCCACAGCAAGCGAGAGAACAAACAAGGACACTAGAGTAGGCGCTGTCTACGTTTGGGCCTCTTTTGCCAGGAAAGAAACAGAAACACAGCCAAGGAAATGCAACAGCTCAAGCAGTTTTTCCTCTTCTCTTCCCAGTATTTTATAGATCCTTTTTTTAATTGCATGCACAAGCCATTCCCATCAATTGCTGGAAGACAATACAACAGCAAAGCTTCCACAAAGGGCCCCTTTGCTGTGGCAGCTCTCCGCTGCAGCGGCCCCAGAACAGCTCCTGCCTTCAGCAGCAAACCCTAACTGGACTGGAGTTTGTGCTGCATCGCCAGGAGAATGGCTACCTTGGCGCAGCCTAGAAAGAGTCAAGGCACACAGCCAAGGCCTCTAAATGGCAGCATTTGGAGCAAAAGGGGCTTTCCTTCACTCCTGGAGAGAGCCACAGGGTTTTGAGAAGTACTTCTGAGCATCTCCCCTCAGAGTCTACAATTTCCAGGTTGTCTTGGTTGAAGCAGCAAGCTGAGGAAATGACACACTCCACTGCCACGCGCTGTCCCGGGGAGGGAAGGCAAGCGCTGCAGGCTGCAAATTACATTGCAAACGCTCTGCACCTACCACCCAGTACAGATACCCCCTTCTTAGCTGATGCTGCTGGCAGGAGATTTACCAAACTGGTGGCATCCTAACGGCAGTTTTGTTCCCTGATCAACTCGGTCACTACCGCGGCGAATGGAGCAGAGCGAAGCAAAAGCCAGGGGACGCCAGCCCCAGGATAAACCTTTACTTACGAGTCAGGTGGGTCAGGTAATATCCAGAATAAGCAACGGTAAAGATGGTGCAAACCGCGGCACAGACCTGCCCGAACATTTTGGCCGTGCTCTGCTGCTTCGCACACTGAATGCCACCCAAGGGGTAAAGCAAGACTCCTCTCGGGGTGCAGGCCGTCTGCTGAGAACTCCTTGGTCGCAAGGATCCTCCTGCAGGGAGCGAGCGGAAAAGCTGCTCTGGACAACCAGGCCTCGGGCTCACGGGGACATCGCTGTGCTGTGACGCAGCACTGTGACGTGGCACCGCTGCCTTGACCTCACAATAGCAGCTGCTCTGGGTTTGTTGTGCCCAGCAACCAAACCTTCTGTACAGATGACGCAAAAGAAAAGCCTGGGAAGTTCTGCTCAGTCGTGAAGCAGCAGAACATGTCCTTCCAGTCCATAAGCCAGAGCTCAAGGCGTCCCAGGGCAACTCAGAAGACACGGCGGCCCAGCCTGCACGCGAGAACAGAAAGCAAGTGTGCTTCTTCTCCCTGGCATCTTAGTTGGTTCTGAAAAGCCAGCTTCTTCCATGACATGTAGGGGGATAAAGAAGCAAAGAAAATAAATTTCCAGGAGTATTGCAGCGTGCAGATGCTTCTTGAGCACACCGGTGCATGCTGATTTTTTCTCCCACTCTGTTTGCGGCACGGCCTCCCTTTTGTGGCAGGGAGATGCTGGCTTAGCTCTTGACACAAAGCTCCTCTTGTCCTGCTTGCTCTTTCTCTGGCCACTGAAAGCCTCAGAACAACCACAGGAGCTCTGCAGTGGTTCCTGGGCTGCCACAGTTGTGTTGTGTTGGAGCTCTGGCAGCAGCCTGCAGCCCACTGCTCTGCAACGCCCTGCAGATGTCGAGCCCAAGGAAGGGCCCTTTGGAACAGGCCAAAGCCGCAGTCTCACAGATGTTTGCCCAGGCTCCATGCTCCCTGTAAGATTCCTGGCGGACACTTGCACAGCCACATGCCAATGAAAATGAGTTGTAGTCATTCCCCTCTCTGTTAAAATCTTCAGCTAGACCCAGGAGCCAGCTTGAAAGCAGAAAGGAATTACTGCGTGAGAGGGCGGAAAAGTGCACGCAACTCCTCTGGAAATCAACTCGGTTCACCTGTAGAACAAGGATGCCAGACTTGCTTTCCTGGTGACTCCGCACCCGCAAGTCCTCTGCTGGTGGACAGCACAGTCCAGTCTTTCAAGGAGCTTTACCCTGGGCTCCTCACACTTCAGAAGCTGAGGGTGGCATTTCAAAATCAATGCAATTGATGCAAGGCCCAGCACTATCTTCAAATTCTCTTGCTGAAACACTGCAGTAGTTACCCAGAAGGATTGCCTCCATTGGAAAGCATCTCATTTTCCCCATTTCCAAGTCCGCTCACATCAACCAGCAAATTGTAGGGCTTTGGAGAAGGAGGAATGACACGGTAGCATGGAAAGCCCAGTGTAGGCCCTCAGGCCCCCTTGAGCAGGGCGCTTTGGTGCCCCAGAGGTTCAAGAGAGGGAAGCGTAAGGAAGACGTGCCTTTTCGACCCTCCTTTACTCCTCAGCACCAAGTGACCGCCAGGAAACGGGGGACAGCCAGGCCACGTCCCTCATCCTGACCCAGCGTGAGGGGCAGCTGGCACGGAGGGACACAAGGGCACGGTGGGGAACATCTCAGCCAGGCAGGTGGGGCAGTGTGGGGCAGCTGTCGGGGAAGGTGTGTGGGGCAGGCCAGGGCCACTCTGGCAAGGGGGAGAGCCATGGGCCGCTCGGAAGCAGCGCAAAGCCGTGAACGGGAGAGCCCGTCCGCAGCGCACAGCTTGGAAGGCACTGACCAGCTTAGGCACAGCGTGACACGCAAGGGAACACTCCAGGGCTCTGGGGGGTTTAGAGGTTTTATTGCCAGTCATGCTGAAAGCAAGAGCTGGAACAGAGCATCTCCTGGTTACTTCACCATCTTCATCTTCCTCAATCTGTCCTCCAGGTGGCCTCCTCCAGGTGGCCAGTTCAGGCAGACAACTCGTGGGACATGCCTGCTCCAGATCTGCTGAATCCCACATTCTTCTTGGATAGCTCAATTCTTCTGATGACAATTCATTCATTTCTCCTTAAGGGATAATTCTGAGCTTCCCTACATCAACACTACTCTACTCTTTTCTAAACAATGCTTCATGAATGAAGCCTTCTATGGTCTCTAGTCCTAACTAAAGACAGCTAAGCTCAGAAAACCTCAAAACATTACATTTCCTATCTACAGCAGAGCTCCTCGTAAAACTCAGGGGATGGCTGAAGCTCTGCCTATGCACGATCCATCCCCGTTTCCCTCCCCTGAGCTGGCAGGGCACGAGGGCCTCCTCAGGCGCAGGCGTCTGCACGCCAGTTTTCCTGCACTTGCTTTCCCCACTTGCGGTAAGCAAAGCTGCTTACCTCAGCGTGATCTCTGGGCCTCTGCAAGGGACTGTCCAGCTTAGCTAGAGCATGGCAAGGAAGGGAGTCTTCCAACGCTCGGCCTATGTCAGAGTTTTATTGCCACTCTGGCTGAAACAAAGTGTCCCCTCACTACTTCTGCATCTTTATCATTCTGCCCGGCAGCTGGCCTGATCAGGCTGACAGCTTGTAGCGCCTGCACAGTGCACTTCTGCTGCATCACAGCTTTTCCTCTCACAGCTTAATTCTGATTATGACAATTCCTTCTTTTCTACTTAAAAGAGAGCTCAGAACTTACCTAAATTAACAAGACTATATTCTAAGCTAAACTATCCTCTACTATCTAAGCTATCTAGATTCTACAGTCCTTTGAATTCTCTGCCTGAATTTCCTTAAGTTTTAAAAGTTAATCTTTTCATGAAAAAAAAACCACAACAACGGTTTAAGTTGAACCTAGCTAAACTAAGAAAATTCCGGAACCATTACATTTCCTATCTACAGCACAGCCCCTTATTAAAAAGTCAGGGGATGGCTGAATCTCTGCCCAAACACAACACATCCCCTTGCCCCTGCTCGGAGCTGGCACGGCACAAGGGCCTCCTCAGGCACAAGCGTCTCCTCTCCAGTCTTCCAGCACTTGCTTGGCTGAGGTGACCAGAGCAGCCAGGCTGGAGGCTGGCTCGCCTGAGGTCACAAACGGATGCTGCCCGGAAGAAAAACCAAAAAGAAGGGAACCCCCGTTACTTTCCATGAGCACATCCTCACGGGCCCAAGCAGGACTCCTTGGCTGCCCAAAAGACACACCAAGAGGACCGAGGGCAGCACATTCCCCGTGGGCCTTCCTCTCCTGGAAGTTGCCTCACCCACGCAGCCCACACTCCTCTTGATCCCTGGATGCAGGTGTTCTCAGCTGGCAGGGCTTTTTGCCCCTTTGCTTTTTCTCACCTGCAGGAGTTCCTGGGCAGACCAGCGCCTGTCCTCGTCTGCCTGCAGGCAGCAGCGCAGAAAGTCGCGCAGGAGAGCCGAGTGGTGCCTGGGGTTCTGCAGTTTCGGGGGCCCGTTCGTTTCTATCAGTTCAAAAACCTACAACACATGGATGGAAGAGGGCACTCTAGCTGCTCCTTTCCTAGCCACAACAGCTCTCTCCACACAGAGCCCCTTTTCTAAGCTGCACCTTACCCTGACACGGGCCATCCTCTCGTAAGGAGCTTCCCCTTCCACCATTTCCAGCCCCATGATCCCCAGGGACCAGATGTCCACTTTGGGGCCGTAGGCTTCTCCTCTCACCACTTCCGGGGCCATCCAGCTGGGAGTGCCCACTCTGGAGCTGCGCTTGCTGCGCTCAGGGCTGAGCTGAGCGCAGAGGCCAAAGTCAGCTGAGGAGAAAAACAAAGCCTGTCAAAGCCAGCCACTGCTGGCAAACCGGCCTAAAGGATGGCCCACTCCAAGCCTGCCAAGGCCATGCCCAGTCTAGCTGAAAAGGCAGCTGAGCTCGCCTTCCCCGTGGCTGGAGCCAGGGAAATAGGGCATTGGCCATTTCAGAAACACCCTCACGATTCACGCGCTGGCTGAGCAGCGCTTCTGGGGAAGTGGCAGTCACCAAAAAGCGGCCCCACAGCACACGCGGGGAAGGCTGCCCCTGAGCAGGGGCGATACCCACCCAGCTTGACAGATCCGTCCATGCCCACGAGAACGTTGCCGCTTTTGATGTCCCTGTGGATGACTTGGCGGGAATGAAGGAAATGCAGTCCTTGCAGGCACTGAGAGAGAAAGGAGGGAAGGAAAGTTAACATTCAGCATCTGATTTGATCCCAGAAGAAAGAAAAGAGGTTGACAGCTTTCTCAGGGAATTGTGAAGGAGGGAGCAATAGCACGGCGCTGTCAAGAGCAAGAGCTTGCTGCTTCAACACTCTTAGAAGTGCTTTGGATATTTCAAAGCGAAGGCATCTGAGCTTGCACGAGTCCATCCTGCCATTGGTACCAAGCACGTGACCTTTGGCTGGCAAGCAGCATGGCAACGATTTCATTGGAAGCCCTGTGGCAGCAGAGGAGGAAGCAGCACATTAGACCTGTTTCAGAATCCCTCGCCATCTGGGCTGCAATGCCGTGCTTTGAAGCTGAGGACATCTCCTTCGCCCTCGGCTTGAAATTCAGCCACCCGCATGCGGGCTTAGAATGTCAAGGAATGTCGGACAGACGGACAGGCTCCAGACAAACATTCAGAGGCAAAGCTGAGAGGAGCAAGCCAGGAAATGAAACAAGTGAGTGTGCACGAGCGCCAGAGGACGGAAAGCATGGAAGAGTGCAAGAACAGAGCCTAAGGCGTGCGGGGACTCCAGCAGGCAGTTCCCTTCAGATTAATGCTCTTTCTTCTGCTCTGTGTCGTGAGAGCAGCGCCAAAAGAAAGCCGGGGCCAAGAAATCTCTGCTCTCCTTAACCACCAGCTGACAAGAACCATCCTGGGCAGGCCAGGGGAAGCACAAGCGGGACGCCTCACCTCCCGACATACGGCGCCTATCTGTCCTTCCTCCAGGTACACTGCCCGGAGCACATCGAACAACGTGCCGCCGTCCATGAACTCCATCACCAGGCAGAGCTCCGCATCCACCAGGTAGCTGAAAGAAGGAAACCACGGCATGGAGAGAGAGGAATGGGCACGGCTCAGGCACCTGAGGGCCTGACCCAGGCTTTTGCAACTGCTCTCCAAGCTACACATGCCAGAAGAGATTACTGAAAGCCAGCTGCAAACTCCTCCCATGCACATGCAGATGTCTAAAGCTACATAGACGTGAGAATACCCCAACCTGTCTAAATAGCTGACAATATTGGGATTCC
Organism: Lonchura striata; assembly: GCF_050655825.1. NCBI lineage: Eukaryota > Metazoa > Chordata > Aves > Passeriformes > Estrildidae > Lonchura > Lonchura striata. The sequence continues at coordinate 22,815,027 of NC_140740.1, read as the reverse complement.
TGCTGTCCCTCATCACCAAGATTTCATTGACAGCCAGCTCCTCAGACATCTTCTCCTGAAGAGACATTATCTTGATGGCCACCTACAAAGACATTGGCCACCATTAACTTGAGAAGTCGCTCCCTGCACGAGACAAGGAACACGGAGCGAGCGCTCGTGCCATGACACAGCGAGCTGTGCCAAACTGCCCTGTTGCCAGACAGCAGAGCTTAGGGAGAAACTGCCACGGGTATTGACACTTTACCTGTTGTCCTGTGCTGGTGTTGAGGGCTTTATAAACAGCTCCAAAGCCCCTAGAAAGAAAAGGGCAGCAGAAAAAGCCCTTTATAGCCCTGGCAGTGAAAGCAAGCCTAGGCAGGAGATCTCCCTAGGCTGCCTGGACTCCTTAGAAAACGCCTGCCTGCAGCGTCTCTTCAGCCGGCAGCACGGCAGCCCACCAGCCCTCTGCCATGCCGGACAGGGAACACGGAGCTCCCTCATGGAGACCAAGGACCCGTGCAAATCTCCAAGGCACATGCCCACTTGGTTCCATTCCAGTGCAAGGGGGGCTCGATCTCTGTGTGGCTTTGCGCACAGGTGTGCAAGTGGGCTTACATCTGGAGAAGACTAACTTGGAAAACACTGCCTTCAAGAACTGTCCTCAGACAGCTCTTGAGTGGCAAGGTGCCCTTGGAGGCCATACAGACACAGGGCCAGGAGATCTTCCAGGTCCTGCTCCTCACTGCTGCAAGCAAGGCGTCGCTTGCATCAAGTTGTCTTTGCTGATGCTTCCTGACTGCTCTGACTGAGCCGTCCTGAGAGGTGACAGGAGGCAAAGCCCGAGGCTGACCGTGTTTGGAACTGGCCTGACTTCACGCTGGATATTGCACAAGCTGAAGACCCGGCCCACGGTTTGTTCTATGGAGCAGACGTCACACTTACCCTCGTCCAAGTTCTTCAAATGCCCTGTATTTCTTCATTGGCTCGCCCAGACTCACAATGCTCCCTGAGAGAGACAAAAGCAGTGCCAGGAGCTCACTTTCAACCGGAGGCCTTGCTGCCCACACAATCCAAAATGCATGCCCACTGTCAGGAGCTTGAGAGCTCCCTGGGGCCAGTCACTCGCGACGTGCCACAAAAGGCAGCCCAGGCAGAGCCAAGCCAGGCCCAGGTGCCCCCAGAGGCAGCAGGAACACCCCGAGCGCTCCCTCGCTGCCTCAAAGCACAACAACAGCTTCTGCAGAGAGGCCTCAGCGCCTCTGAGACCGAGGAGGAACTTCTGGCGCAGCCTGCACCGAGACAGGCAGACAACGCACTGCTCTGGCAGACAAGAAACACGGCAGACATACTCAGTGTCTTCAGGCCCTGCTCCTCTCTCATCTCGGGCTGCTGGGCTGGGCTGCTGGATGAAGTGCCGGCAGCTGGGGGACAGCTGGCCGCTGCAGGCGATGCCGGTCCAGCGGCACGTTGAATGGCAGAGCCTGTCTTGAGCTGGGACCAGAAAGGATTGCCCGTCAGAAGGGCGGCTGGCACAGACGCCCCGGAGAGCACACGGCAAAAGCAAGGCCTTCGGAAGATGCTGTCGGCCACCGCCAGGCCTCCTCAGCTGGGGGCTTTTGGACGTCCCCTTCCCAAAGGCAATGGGAAAACCACTAAGGCTACTTCGATCAGCCCCTCATGGCCACTTCCATGCTCCATCGTGCTGGCCTTTCTGCACGACGAGTGGAACTAGCCATTGATGGGCTTGCAAAGATCCGCACAGAGATCAGAGCAGGGCTCCAGAGCCTTGTTGCGGTTCTTCCTCCTCCTGTGTTTTCCTGGGCAATGAAATCACCCTGGAGCTGGCATGCAACTGTCTGAGCAGAAGCCCAGAGCGTGTCCCTTCTCTGATCCCTTTCAGCGATTTCCCCTCTGTATTTCAGGCATTAGGGGGGCGGCCCTTCGGGGCTGCATTCCAGCCCTGCTGAGCCCCACCCGCCCTTTACAATGCAGAGCCCTCTAGGATTCTCCTCACCAAACCCTGCTCTGACCATGTGCAAGTGAAGCAGTCTACATCATGCCTGAACCTAAGTAGTCCATGGAGTGTGGCTTGTCCCTTCCAGGGGCCAGTGTTTCCCAAATATCCTGCAAGGCTGTCAGCTGAGTCTTTGGACTGCTCTGCCGCTGGCCACAGGCGGCCCGCATCGCCAGGGGGCACAAGGGGCTCATTTCTACGCTGGGAATCATTGAATGCTGCCTCTTGTCTGATGGCAAGAGGCATTCTCGAGCCCTCTCAGCATCCCAGCAAAGTGATGCTCAAGTGTCAAAGTTCAGGACCCATTGGCCAGGGCTCCCTGGCTTGGCTGAAGCAGCACTAGGTCATGGCAGGCACACAGCCCCCAGCATCTTCAGCCGCAAGCAACAAGGGCTGGGCTTGAAGGCCTGGCTTGAAGCTTGGCCTTGCACCCAAGGCAGTGCCAGCCTCAGATGCCACTTACTGGCTCTGCAAGTTCAGCCTGTGGAGGGACAGCAGCTAGAAGCTTGCTGCTGTTTTGCTCCTCTTCAGCCTCTCCCTCTGTAACAGTGCCAGCCAGACGAGGCGCTGACCCTGCGGCTGAGCCCTGCAGACAGACAGAAGTGAGAGAGACTGGGAACAGCCAACCCTTGCAGCAGCTGCTTTCTACTGCACTGGGAAAGCACCCAGAATAAGGGCAAATCATAGACTTGGATACAAGTGGCATTCTGAGTCATGAAAGCCCTCGGAAGATGTCTGAATGAGGTGCTACTGCCTCTTGCTGTGCATTTGATCTTCCATGCTGGCTAGAAGCAGCAAGACACCTTGGAGCTGTCACATTTGCTTTTCACCTCTTGAAAGGCTCTTGATGGGAAAATAAGGAAGGAGCCAGTGCTCCCTTTGCTACTGCTGCTGCCACCAGGCAGCTGGCCTTTCCTTCAGCCTCCCACGCTGGCACTCTACACTCTACTGCAACAGGCCAAGCTCACAGCTTGCTGCACAGTTCTAACACGCCAGCAACGTCAGGGGTTCCTTTGCCACTCACCAAAGCACAGGCTTTTCTCCATCCACGTGTGAGGTGACCTGCAGGGAGCAAGGGAAAAGGAACCAGAGGCCCTTAGAAAAGTGCCTTTTGCTGGGGGCTCCCACAGCACAAGTCATTCCCAACGGAGAGCATTTCCCTTTCCCAACATGCCTCCAGGAGCAAGAGCCCTTTCCCACAGCAAGCGAGAGAACAAACAAGGACACTAGAGTAGGCGCTGTCTACGTTTGGGCCTCTTTTGCCAGGAAAGAAACAGAAACACAGCCAAGGAAATGCAACAGCTCAAGCAGTTTTTCCTCTTCTCTTCCCAGTATTTTATAGATCCTTTTTTTAATTGCATGCACAAGCCATTCCCATCAATTGCTGGAAGACAATACAACAGCAAAGCTTCCACAAAGGGCCCCTTTGCTGTGGCAGCTCTCCGCTGCAGCGGCCCCAGAACAGCTCCTGCCTTCAGCAGCAAACCCTAACTGGACTGGAGTTTGTGCTGCATCGCCAGGAGAATGGCTACCTTGGCGCAGCCTAGAAAGAGTCAAGGCACACAGCCAAGGCCTCTAAATGGCAGCATTTGGAGCAAAAGGGGCTTTCCTTCACTCCTGGAGAGAGCCACAGGGTTTTGAGAAGTACTTCTGAGCATCTCCCCTCAGAGTCTACAATTTCCAGGTTGTCTTGGTTGAAGCAGCAAGCTGAGGAAATGACACACTCCACTGCCACGCGCTGTCCCGGGGAGGGAAGGCAAGCGCTGCAGGCTGCAAATTACATTGCAAACGCTCTGCACCTACCACCCAGTACAGATACCCCCTTCTTAGCTGATGCTGCTGGCAGGAGATTTACCAAACTGGTGGCATCCTAACGGCAGTTTTGTTCCCTGATCAACTCGGTCACTACCGCGGCGAATGGAGCAGAGCGAAGCAAAAGCCAGGGGACGCCAGCCCCAGGATAAACCTTTACTTACGAGTCAGGTGGGTCAGGTAATATCCAGAATAAGCAACGGTAAAGATGGTGCAAACCGCGGCACAGACCTGCCCGAACATTTTGGCCGTGCTCTGCTGCTTCGCACACTGAATGCCACCCAAGGGGTAAAGCAAGACTCCTCTCGGGGTGCAGGCCGTCTGCTGAGAACTCCTTGGTCGCAAGGATCCTCCTGCAGGGAGCGAGCGGAAAAGCTGCTCTGGACAACCAGGCCTCGGGCTCACCGGGACATCGCTGTGCTGTGACGCAGCACTGTGACGTGGCACTGCTCCCTTGACCTCACAATAGCAGCTGCTCTGGGTTTGTTGTGCCCAGCAACCGAACCTTCTGTACAGATGACGCAAAAGAAAAGCCTGGGAAGTTCTGCTCAGTCGTGAAGCAGCAGAACATGTCCTTCCAGTCCATAAGCCAGAGCTCAAGGCGTCCCAGGGCAACTCAGAAGACATGGCGGCCCAGCCTGCACGCGAGAACAGAGAGCAAGTGTGCTTCTTCTCCCTGGCATCTTAGTTGGTTCTGAAAAGCCAGCTTCTTCCATGACATGTAGGGGGAAAAAGAAGCAAAGAAAATAAATTTCCAGGAGTATTGCAGCATGCAGATGCTTCTTGAGCACACCGGTGCATGCTGATTTTTTCTCCCACTCTGTTTGCTGCACGGCCTCCCTTTTGTGGCAGGGAGATGCTGGCTTAGCTCTTGACACAAAGCTCCTCTTGTCCTGCTTGCTCTTTCTCTGGCCACTGAAAGCCTCAGAACAACCACAGGAGCTCTGCAGTGGTTCCTGGGCTGCCACAGTTGTGTTGTGTTGGAGCTCTGGCAGCAGCCTGCAGCCCACTGCTCTGCAACGCCCTGCAGATGTCGAGCCCAAGGAAGGGCCCTTTGGAACAGGCCAAAGCCGCAGTCTCACAGATGTTTGCCCAGGCTCCATGCTCCCTGTAAGATTCCTGGCGGACACTTGCACAGCCACATGCCAATGAAAATGAGTTGTAGTCATTCCCCTCTCTGTTAAAATCTTCAGCTAGACCCAGGAGCCAGCTTGAAAGCAGAAAGGAATTACTGCGTGAGAGGGCGGAAAAGTGCACGCAACTCCTCTGGAAATCAACTCGGTTCACCTGTAGAACAAGGATGCCAGACTTGCTTTCCTGGTGACTCCGCACCCGCAAGTCCTCTGCTGGTGGACAGCACAGTCCACTCTTTCAAGGAGCTTTACCGTGGGCTCCTCACACTTCAGAAGCTGAGGGTGGCATTTCAAAATCAATGCAATTGATGCAAGGCCCAGCACTATCTTCAAATTCTCTTGCTGAAACACTGCAGTAGTTACCCAGAAGGATTGCCTCCATTGGAAAGCATCTCATTTTCCCCATTTCCAAGTCCGCTCACATCAACCAGCAAATTGTAGGGCTTTGGAGAAGGAGGAATGACACGGTAGCATGGAAAGCCCAGTGTAGGCCCTCAGGCCCCCTTGAGCAGGGCGCTTTGGTGCCCCAGAGGTTCAAGAGAGGGAAGCGTAAGGAAGACGTGCCCTTTCGACCCTCCTTTACTCCTCAGCACCAAGTGACCGCCAGGAAACGGGGGACAGCCAGGCCACGTCCCTCATCCTGACCCAGCGTGAGGGGCAGCTGGCACGGAGGGACACAAGGGCACGGTGGGGAACATCTCAGCCAGGCAGGTGGGGCGGTGTGGGGCAGCTGTCGGGGAAGTTGTGTGGGGCAGGCCAGGGCCACTCTGGCAAGGGGGAGAGCCTTGGGCCGCTCGGAAGCAGCGCAAAGCCGTGAACGGGAGAGCCCGTCCGCAGCGCACAGCTTGGAAGGCACTGACCAGCTTAGGCACAGCGTGACACGCAAGGGAACACTCCAGGGCTCTGGGGGGTTTAGAGGTTTTATTGCCAGTCATGCTGAAAGCAAGAGCTGGAACAGAGCATCTCCTGGTTACTTCACCATCTTCATCTTCCTCAATCTGTCCTCCAGGTGGCCTCCTCCAGGTGGCCAGTTCAGGCAGACAACTCGTGGGACATGCCTGCTCCAGATCTGCTGAATCCCACATTCTTCTTGGATAGCTCAATTCTTCTGATGACAATTCATTCATTTCTCCTTAAGGGATAATTCTGAGCTTCCCTACATCAACACTACTCTACTCTTTTCTAAACAATGCTTCATGAATGAAGCCTTCTATGGTCTCTAGTCCTAACTAAAGACAGCTAAGCTCAGAAAACCTCAAAACATTACATTTCCTATCTACAGCAGAGCTCCTCGTAAAACTCAGGGGATGGCTGAAGCTCTGCCTATGCACGATCCATCCCCGTTTCCCTCCCCTGAGCTGGCAGGGCACGAGGGCCTCCTCAGGCGCAGGCGTCTGCACGCCAGTTTTCCTGCACTTGCTTTCCCCACTTGCGGTAAGCAAAGCTGCTTACCTCAGCGTGATCTCTGGGCCTCTGCAAGGGACTGTCCAGCTTAGCTAGAGCATGGCAAGGAAGGGAGTCTTCCAACGCTCGGCCTATGTCAGAGTTTTATTGCCACTCTGGCTGAAACAAAGTGTCCCCTCACTACTTCTGCATCTTTATCATTCTGCCCGGCAGCTGGCCTGATCAGGCTGACAGCTTGTAGCGCCTGCACAGTGCACTTCTGCTGCATCACAGCTTTTCCTCTCACAGCTTAATTCTGATTATGACAATTCCTTCTTTTCTACTTAAAAGAGAGCTCAGAACTTACCTAAATTAACAAGACTATATTCTAAGCTAAACTATCCTCTACTATCTAAGCTATCTAGATTCTACAGTCCTTTGAATTCTCTGCCTGAATTTCCTTAAGTTTTAAAAGTTAATCTTTTCATGAAAAAAAAACCACAACAACGGTTTAAGTTGAACCTAGCTAAACTAAGAAAATTCCGGAACCATTACATTTCCTATCTACAGCACAGCCCCTTATTAAAAAGTCAGGGGATGGCTGAATCTCTGCCCAAACACAACACATCCCCTTGCCCCTGCTCGGAGCTGGCACGGCACAAGGGCCTCCTCAGGCACAAGCGTCTCCTCTCCAGTCTTCCAGCACTTGCTTGGCTGAGGTGACCAGAGCAGCCAGGCTGGAGGCTGGCTCGCCTGAGGTCACAAACGGATGCTGCCCGGAAGAAAAACCAAAAAGAAGGGAACCCCCGTTACTTTCCATGAGCACATCCTCACGGGCCCAAGCAGGACTCCTTGGCTGCCCAAAAGACACACCAAGAGGACCGAGGGCAGCACATTCCCCGTGGGCCTTCCTCTCCTGGAAGCTGCCTCACCCACGCAGCCCACACTCCTCTTGATCCCTGGATGCAGGTGTTCTCAGCTGGCAGGGCTTTTTGCCCCTTTGCTTTTTCTCACCTGCAGGAGTTCCTGGGCAGACCAGCGCCTGTCCTCGTCTGCCTGCAGGCAGCAGCGCAGAAAGTCGCGCAGGAGAGCCGAGTGGTGCCTGGGGTTCTGCAGTTTCGGGGGCCCGTTCGTTTCTATCAGTTCAAAAACCTACAACACATGGATGGAAGAGGACACTCTAGCTGCTCCTTTCCTAGCCACAACAGCTCTCTCCACACAGAGCCCCCTTTCTAAGCTGCACCTTATCCTGACACGGGCCATCCTCTCATAAGGAGCTTCCCCTTCCACCATTTCCAGCCCCATGATCCCCAGGGACCAGATGTCCACTTTGGGGCCGTAGGCTTCTCCTCTCACCACTTCCGGGGCCATCCAGCTGGGAGTGCCCACTCTGGAGCTGCGCTTGCTGCGCTCAGGGCTGAGCTGAGCGCAGAGGCCAAAGTCAGCTGAGGAGAAAAACAAAGCCTGTCAAAGCCAGCCACCGCTGACAAACCGGCCTAAAGGATGGCCCACTCCAAGCCTGCCAAGGCCATGCCCAGTCTAGCTGAAAAGGCAGCTGAGCTCGCCTTCCCCGTGGCTGGAGCCAGGGAAATAGGGCATTGGCCATTTCAGAAACACCCTCACGATTCACGCGCTGGCTGAGCAGCGCTTCTGGGGAAGTGGCAGTCACCAAAAAGCGGCCCCACAGCACACGCGGGGAAGGCTGCCCCTGAGCAGGGGCGATACCCACCCAGCTTGACAGATCCGTCCATGCCCACGAGAACGTTGCCGCTTTTGATGTCCCTGTGGATGACTTGGCGGGAATGAAGGAAATGCAGTCCTTGCAGGCACTGAGAGAGAAAGGAGGGAAGGAAAGTTAACATTCAGCATCTGATTTAATCCCAGAAGAAAGAAAAGGGCTCCAAGAGGTTGACAGCTTTCTCAGGGAATTGTGAAGGAGGGAGCACTAGCACGGCGCTGTCAAGAGCAAGAGCTTGCTGCTTCAACACTCTTAGAAGTGCTTTGGATATTTCAAAGCGAAGGCATCTGAGCTTGCACGAGTCCATCCTGCCATTGGTACCAAGCACGTGACCTTTGGCTGGCAAGCAGCATGGCAACGATTTCATTGGAAGCCCTGTGGCAGCAGAGGAGGAAGCAGCACATTAGACCTGTTTCAGAATCCCTCGCCATCTGGGCTGCAATGCCGTGCTTTGAAGCTGAGGACATCTCCTTCGCCCTCGGCTTGAAATTCTGCCACCTGCATGCGGGCTTAGAATGTCAAGGAATGTCGGACAGACGGACAGGCTCCAGACAAACATTCAGAGGCAAAGCTGAGAGGAGCAAGCCAGGAAATGAAACAAGTGAGTGTGCACAAGCGCCAGAGGACGGACAGCATGGAAGAGTGCAAGAACAGAGCCTAAGGCGTGCGGGGACTCCAGCAGGCAGTTCCCTTCAGATTAATGCTCGTTCTTCTGCTCTGTGTTGTGAGAGCAGCGCCAAAAGAAAGCCGGGGCCAAGAAATCTCTGCTCTCCTTAACCACCAGCTGACAAGAACCATCCTGGGCAGGCCAGGGGAAGCACAAGCGGGACGCCTCACCTCCCGACAGACGGCGCCTATCTGTCCTTCCTCCAGGTACACTGCCCGGAGCACATCGAACAACGTGCCGCCGTCCATGAACTCCATCACCAGCCAGAGCTCCGCATCCACCAGGTAGCTGAAAGAAGGAAACCACGGCATGGAGAGAGAGGAATGGGCACGGCTCAGGCACCCGAGGGCCTGACCCAGGCTTTTGCAACTGCTCTCCAAGCTACACATGCCAGAAGAGATTACTGAAAGCCAGCTGCAAACTCCTCCCGTGCACATGCAGATGTCTAAAGCTACATAGACGTGAGAATACCCCAACCTGTCTAAATAGCTGACAATATTGGGATTCCTGCTGTCCCTCATCACCAGGATTTCATTGACAGCCAGCTCCTCAGACATCTTCTCCTGAAGAGACATTATCTTGATGGCCACCTACAAAGACATTGGCCACCATTAACTTGAGAAGTCGCTCCCTGCACGAGACCTCAAGGAACACGGAGCGAGCGCTCGTGCCATGACACAGCGAGCTGTGCCAAACTGCCCTGTTGCCAGACAGCAGAGCTTAGGGAGAAACTGCCGCGGGTATTGACACTTTACCTGTTGTCCTGTGCTGGTGTTGAGGGCTTTATAAACTGCTCCAAAGCCCTTAGAAAGAAAAGGGCAGCAGAAAAAGCCCTTTATAGCCCTGGCAGTGAAAGCAAGCCTAGGCAGGAGATCTCCCTAGGCTGCCTGGACTCCTTAGAATACGCCTGGCTGCGGCGTCTCTTCATCCGGCAGCACGGCAGCCCACCAGCCCTCTGCCATGCCGGACAGGGAACACAGAGCTTCCACATGAAGACCAAGGACCCCTGCAAATCTCCAAGGCACACGCCCACTTGATTCCAAGTGGCTGGGCAGGGCACGGCGCTGTAGACTCTTGCTCCTGTCAGAGCTGGGCACACCTGGGAACAAGGCATGGCAACTTGTGGGGAAACCAAGGACTTCGTGGGGGCTGCATTGCTCAGCACACAACCAGGCCATCTGTGACCCAGAGTTCTGGCGCCAAAAAGATAAAGCAGACGGAAATACCTGGGAAAGGTTTCATTTTGACCTTTCTTACCTGTTCACAGAAGTGGCCAAAATGAAAGTTACAGAGCAGGGCCTGATCCCTTCTCCTGCAGGAGGGGCCCTGTACTGGCTCCTGCCCAGGGCTGGTGCCCATGTGCTAACATTCAGCTGACTGGGAGCAGAGCTCCTGGGGCTCTACAGTGATACACCAAGCCCAGCCCAGTTACCTGGTACACATGCAAAGCTTCAGAAAAAGATTAGAATGGAAAAATGTAACTGTCATGATCATTGTATTTTACTATGTTCACATGCTGTATAGGACTGCAATTTTATGTATTTGTGGTATTTTCACACATTTTAATCTCTGAAATACTGTCAGATACACTTTGATTCTTAATGGAAAGTCTTAAACTATTAATTTAGCTTATAAAATGAAGTTACTGACATTAAATAATATGTACTTTGTAGCGTAGAAGAACACAGTAATAGTGTGAGTAATTATTATTGCTTAAGCACAATTGGCTTGGGTCTGTACAGGAATGTGAAATTTTGCAAGAAAATAATATTTTCACTAGGTTTTGTAAAATATTTGAGAAACACTTCTTGTTTGAAATAATACGTTTCAAACAACCTTTTACTTAGGAGTTTGAGGAAGGTTCTTACTTTTGAGAGCAGTACAATTTTACATTTTAAGAATAATGTAAGCAGCTGATGAACTTTAGAATTATTGCAGACCATATTTAGTCTTTCAGAAAGTATTAGTGATATATATCTGATTCAATGTATCTTTTAGCCAGGTTTCGTCAGTGTAGGAAAGTCTGGTTGTAAAGCTCCCATTGTTGCCATTACAGCATTTATGTGCTGTAAATCATGTAAAAGTCTCCATTTTCCTGATTTCTTTTTTATTACAAAAACAGGGGTATTCAAGGGTCTGAATGATTCTTCAATATGACCCACTTGCAATTGTTCTGTGACTAATTCTTGCAGGGCAGTAAGCATTTCAGTAGTAAGGGGCCACTGATCAACCCAGACAGGTTTATCTGTTAACCATGTCAAGGCTACAATTGGACATTCACCACCCTGCATCACAGCGGCTCCTATTAAAAATCCATAGTAATTCTGTAATAATAGTAATTAAAAATCCCAGTAATTCTGAGGGTCTGATGTTAGCTTGTTGGCCATCGGGATGTTTCACATGAATTACAATGGCTGACAAGCCACCTGTTGTAGAACCACCCAACCCCATAAGTCCAAAACTTGCACGAGTGAGAGGCCACGATTGAGGTCAATGCAGTCATGAGAGTATTATTGTAACATCTGCTCCAGTGTCAATCAAACCTGTTACCGATACAGTTCCTGGATGATATCCACTGGCTGTGAGGATGCATGTCTTTTCTGGATGGGTCTCCGTTACTTTCTCAGTCCGGAACACTTGAGGTACTTACTGTATTGGGAACAAAACTCACAAAGGCTACAAGATGAGTGATGCAAGTTCCTTCCTGAATAGTAATAGGGCAGTCATCAATTCATATCATAGCATGACTCTGTCCTAAATAATCAACATCAATAAGTCCTAAATGCACATGAATACCTTTAAGTGTAGTACTTGATATCCCTATCAGAAATGCACTCAATCCACGTCCTATTGGACCATAGGTGTCATGGGGCACTTTGCAGATTTCTTCTGTCAAAATAGTTACTGTGTCGGTGGTGGGTACATCAATCCCTGTGGACCCACTTGTTGCTCCTGAATACTGTTTGCAAATGGGTAGCTTTGCAGTGCTGGGAATGCCCATAATTGCTGTTAATGGTTGTCAGGTTATTTGTGTCCCCACACACCCCTTCGTGTTCTTCTTCCCATTTCCCTGCAACAGCTGACCATTTGCATGATACTTACTCGTGCACAGTGCCCAAATTTAGCACAATGATTGCACATAACATTGCTGCTTGCATTTGACTTAGATGTTATTTTCTGGGTATTACACTGTGCCCTTACATGCCCTTGCTGTCCACAATTACAGCATTTCGGTGGTGGTCTTAGAACTGCAGCAAGAGCTGCCATTTTATGCTCTACTGAACCAACTTTGAGCAAGCAGTAACCATTTCAGGCAATGTGGGCTCCCCAGGTAAGGTGTCAATAATCGTTCTGCAGTCTGGGTTTGCACTTTCTTTCACCAATTCTATACACAATCTATGTCACAAAGGTTCATTATCTACCTGTTTTTCAATAGCTGCAGCAAGCTTTTCCACAAACTGCAAAAATGGTTCTCTCATCCCTTGTTGTATAGTAACATATCTCTGTTTTGGAGCTGCCATTTCCATTGTTTTAATTAAAGCACTCATGCCTATTTGCCGAGCTTGTGTCAAAATTGAAGGATCCCACCTTGCCTGTAAATCTGGGTTAGCAAAAGGCCCAGTGCCCAATAAGGCATCAACACCCACAGCATGACGAGTCGTGTTGAGGCAGCTGCATATTTGTTAAAGCTGTGTGCTCAGCCACTCACCTCTGAGTTTCTTGAAACACACCATACTGTACTGGTTGGAATAAAACTGTAGCAAGATGCATGATGTCATAAGGTACAAGCATACTGCATTAATTACATGTATTAATTGCATTACCTCTGAGGAATTAATACCAAACTGAGCCACTTTCAATTGGAGATCTTGCACAACCTTCCAGGCAAAGACATGATGACTGTCATCCTGCCCTATTCCAGGAACTGCATTAAAAACTGGAAAAGCCATAGGATTATCACAGGAAACATTTGCCTTAACACTCTCCTCCTGAGGTACTTTTGGGGCACCAAATCTTTCTATTAGGTCCCAATTTTTTTATTCAGCTGCTTTCTTCCTAAGAAATTCCCAAAACTTCTGAGGCTGTCATGGAAGCACAGTTACTTGACACGGAGGCAAAGTCCATGGGGCAGTAGGGCTAGATCTCTTAAAAGCTGAACTGCCAACAGTTCCCTGCCCCACCTCAGGTGTTACTGCGGGTGACTCTTCACTTGATTTGCTGTCACTGTCCGGCAGTGGAGGATACGACCTTGCAAACTGTTCATGCAGCTCAGAGGGGGGCGGGGGGCAAATGGCTGGGCTAGAGTGGAGGGGTGTAGGTCTTAGATTCAAAGAAAAACCATAAATTTCTAACCAGGTAGAAGCTTGAGAAAGTGTTGAGAAAGAATGTAAGTTCTTTATCTCTCTTGTTCAAATTGTTTATAATTAGGTTTTACTACTGTATGTCATCCACTGCACACCAATACGTTGAGATGTTTTCACTTCAGGACCAATAGAGTTGGTCTGCACAAAGCTCTGTATAAAAGAGTGATGTATTTTGAAATAAATCAGTTATAGTCTCAGCCTTCTGAACAAAGTCTATTCATTCCCATCCTGCCTCAACAGCGTCAGAGGGGAGCAGGGGGCAGACAGCTGGGTTTGTCTCTCTGCCAAAGACATTTCCGCTAACTGGCACAGTGGTGTAGTGTATAGAGGCACTGCTGAAAGCTGCTGTGCAGGTGAGATAAAGAGGCTTAGGAGTCTGAGAAGGAGGTACTCTGTCAGTCTGCCCGGAATCCTTAGCAGCTTTCCCAAAAGCTTCAGCATCCAGCCCAGAAGCTCTGGCAACTTTCCTGGAAGCTTTGGTAGCCTGCCTGGTAACTTCCATGGGCACCTGCACTTTCTTCAAGGATGTATGCAACAAGTTCCCCATCAGAGGCCCCATCTGACTCATCCCTCCCATCAGACTCCTTTATCAACCCCAAATCTTCATCCACCTTGTACTCTGCTTGTTCCCGCTGTTTTCCATTCTTTTAATGCCTCAAAAGGCAATCTCCAAGTAACAACTAGATTGACAATAGTTTTATCTCCCGCTCAGGTGACTTCCCACAGCTTGTCCCTGACTTTTTTTCCAACCTTTAACACTAAATGCTGTGTCAGGATCAGTAGCAAAATCCTATGATCTAGCCCACAGCAATATACTTCAAAGGGCATAGTCTGAAGTAGTAATTCCCTTATTTCTTAACAAAGCTTTCTATGTAGCCAAAATAGTCTCTTCCTCTTTAGATTTATTTCCCATTATCACTAGTTGGTGCCTCACCTGCTTCCAGGTGTGTTGATAGGAGAAAATCAGGTCAGGACTTGCCTGTGGCTTCCACCCGCCACTCTCAGCTGCACCAGCGCCGCCTCCCCTGCTACTCCCCAGCGGGTCAGGGCTGCCAGTCGCTGGGACCCCGCGTGGCTCCAGACCGACCACGCTGCTCAGGCTGTGGCTCCACGTGGTGGGCACCAGCTATCACTGGTATATACACTGCATCGTGAGGCGGTCGCCACACAAAGCACAGACCACAGACGGTCTCAGATGGCAACTCTTTATTATCGAACATGACCTTTTATAAACTTTCTAATTGTTTATACTTCTTCTACCCCAACTGTTGGCCACAAAAAATCAACATAACACCACTGGTGAACAGTAACAGTGACTTTAGTTAACTTTCTGAAAATGCTTTATCCAGCTGCAGTTCCCTCCTTATCTTTCTCCAGTTCTTCTCTCAGCCTCCTTGGTAGCAGCCTTGGAGAGAGCTCTTTATCAGCTTCTTGCCCCTCAGCTTCTTTTTGCTCCTTTAGCTAACAGGCCTGCTGTTAGCCCCTTCCACAGTAATTCATCCATGAGGGGCAGGAAACAAGTAGAGCAGAATAGGATTAAAAAGCCTAGTGATTAATTAGAATTGGTTAAAGTCTGACAGACCTTGAGATGACACCAAAATTCATCATCCTAGAGTGTAGCCTACAGCACACTACTCGCATTTCTATATTCGGGAAAAATGTTTTCTTCTTTTACGCTGTCTTAATTTAAAAGCTGGAAGATTCAAGAGGAATTACTACATCCTCCAATGAGTCCATGAAGTTTCCTCTGAATGATCTCCTTCGTGTTACTGCAGTCTACTATTCAAGTATATAGGGACAACTGTCACAGTAATCTCATTAAAAATGTGTGCTTTGTTAAAATAACCATCACAAAAATCAGTCATAGTAAGGCAGGTAAGACAGAATCAGTATTGATACTGAAAATCTATTATGAATGCAGAAAAAGGCAGAATCCAAAAACTTCAGAAGTATGTATATAATATACTCATTTAGTTGAAAAAAACTTACACGTTTATTAGAACAAGTTTGGGGGTTTTTTTAAATCTCATTTTTTCTACTTTGGATAGCTTTACCTCAGCAGTCCATAAATTATTTTTGCTGTATTAAACTAGTGAAACAAGGATATTTAGTCTAGATTTTTAAATTCCAGAAGGAAGTATTATGCAGTGTTACAAATGAAAAGCTACGTTAGATTCCTAATTTATCAGTAAAATACCTAACTGCAGAATGATATCAGCAAGAAATTCTATTATTTTGGAAGAGCAGGGTAGTATGTTAGAGAACTCTACCTTTCCAGACACTGGAGAAGAAGGAGTAGCACAGGGGCTGGAATAGCTACTGCTGTCTGCAGGTTTCACTGAGGACTGAGCTGATCTGTCATCTGAGCATTGTCCGGAGAGCAAAATGTCTTTTTCTTTGTACTTCTTTGGCTGGTGGAGTGCAGGAGAAGAAGATTTCACTGAAACCCTACAAAGGACATACCTTGAGTTTCACAAGCAGTCACTGAACAATTTACATCGACCTGTCCACCTACAGCATGACCACATGTATTACAGCAACTACAACATCTATTAAACCTAACTAAAAACTCATACTGACCATTCATTGCTTTTTAATGCTACTGTTAAACTTCTTCTGCTACTTCTCAAACATCACAATTCATGGACAATATTCCTGACTGCTCTCTCAAACAGCAGCCCCAGGTATGAAATACTTCTCTTTGGGATTACAATGCAGCATACAACAGTATAACACCTTCCAAATGTACTTCCACTGTTTTCACCTCCTATTACTAGCAGAAACTTAAGTGATACTCGTATACATAAACTGCAACCTACAGTAAGCAGAAGACCTCAGCATCTTACTTTTCAGCATGAGAGGAGTCAGATAATTCTGTTTCTGTTGAGCTTTTTCTGCTGCTGGTTGACTTCCATGTAGACGCCAAAGGAAGTTCTTCACAAGTCACAGGCCTTGGTCTCTGGCCAATTCCTGAAGGCTGCTGCAGATCTGCAGACTGTTCTTCAGCACTCAGAACAGCTGTAATTGCTCTTACAGTTGTTTCATCAACCTGAGACCACAGCTTAGAAGGAGCTCGCATACGACGCAGAAACAAGCTGTGCCACTTCTGCCTGAGCTGCAGCAGCATACCAGCAGCCTGCAATGAATTCCAATTCTGTTAAATACTGATGAAAATTAGATCACACAGGTAAGAGAACCCTGTCTTTTCCCTATCAAGCAACACCTGGCATTCCAATATAAACAGAGCCCAGAATTGAAGGCAAGACTAAGGTCTTGGGGAAGGGGAATAATCCATATTTAAACTATGATGTTAATTTGCTTTCTTTTCCTTGGGTACAAGGTCATTTTGGAAACATTTCATTTAGCTCTGTACTAAACTTAGCTTTGTATTGTAATTCCACAGACTTTTTTTTTTCCTTCTTATCTTTCAAGAAAACTCAATCCTTTCATGCTTTATGCCCTTCCTCTCAAATCAGTCTCTACTCATGCATTCTTCAGTATAGTTGATGGAAAAGAGCTCTAAGTGATATTTTTCTTACATAGACACCTGGTCAAATGTGATGACTAAATTCAGAAGACTATTGTCTAATTCTGCTACTAGAAACGCTTCCATTACAATAAATTTTTAAAAATCACTCTTCTGGACATGACTAGGAGAGAGAGTATTATTATTAGAGTTGGTAAAGTTGTGTGTTTCATGACCCATAAACTGCAGCCACAGCTCCTCAATGACATAAAGACTTCTATTTCAAAGAGGATTTGAAATGTATCCTTCCAAAATCTGACAGCAACTTTCTCTCAGCAACTTCAGCTTCAAGTGCTCCTTTTTTGATCTGATTTTGGTTATCCTCTCAGAGAAAGAAGAACACAATATGCCAATGTGACTGTTCTCTCAGCTCCTGTCCAGATTTTAGCTTATCCCAGCTTGTGCTATGGCCTGATGGAGCACCATGCAGGCAGGACAGGAGGCCAGAAGGAGCAGAAGGGCCCTTATGCTGTCACTGTCACCTGCAGCTTGCTGTCCCTTGCAGTCATCATTTTTTGTCTGCCAGTTTCTTCAGAATCTGCTGACTTGTGGAAAGGGACAAAACTGCCAAGCTCAG
The DNA here is from genome assembly GCF_050655825.1 of Lonchura striata. Taxonomy (NCBI): domain Eukaryota; kingdom Metazoa; phylum Chordata; class Aves; order Passeriformes; family Estrildidae; genus Lonchura; species Lonchura striata. The sequence continues at coordinate 22,797,834 of NC_140740.1, read as the reverse complement.
ATATAAAACATCATATTGCCCAGAAAGTTTTTGAAACAGACCCAACAGCATCTGGATTGCTGAGGCTTTCCTGCTCCCTTTTGTGAGAGACAGGACACCCACACCAATATGGAGGAAGAGGGATGAGCACTCTCACTGTTGACTTAGGTGACTATTCTCTTTCTTTCTGCTGACAGGTAAAAGAAGAGAAAGGTATGGGTGATAGGTGATCAAACACTGCAACTTGGATTTTGAATACACAAATTCATGCAACAGACAACTCTGTGCCAAAGGGGATTGAAGCCGTTTAATTCTTAATGAGCTTGTGAAGTAAAGGTTAAATCACAGAGTACCTAGTTGGAGAGACCCAAATGGACCATGATATTCTTGGAGAAAATTCTTGGCTACTCAAATATTACAAAAACCTTTTCACATCTTTTTACAATTCCTCTACATGAAGCAAACCCAGGAGTAATTTCTTACTTACTTCAGGGTCCAGTTTAAGATGGAGCCATTCATCCAGCTTCAGCAGTGCCAGATCAGCAGACGTCCTGTCCTCCATCTCACTGTCGCTGCTATCATTAGACACCCCTCCCCCTGAATTAAAGACAAAAGGTTCATCAGAATTTCCATATTTTTTCTACTATTATTTCTATACAAAAACCCGCATACTACTGTATTACCAGCAATATTTTTCCTTCTAAAATTGACTTTAAATGTAAACATTTGTAAAACTACCTCTTCTTTTCTGCAAATACACTGCAAAGTCTTTGCTCCAGATAGCAGCAATCAAGTAGCCAGGCCTGCTGAAGGTCCTACTATGTAAAAATGTGGATTGATATGATGTGACCCAACTCATGTACCTTCACCAGTTTTCACAGGCCACTATACAACTTTTGCCTAAAGCTGTTGGCAAAATCACACATGCCTCTATTTCCTAGTAAAACAGCAGATTTAAAGACCTAGTAAGAAAAAAAAAATATGTATGGCTACTAATTAGGATTCTTTATTTTTCTTAAGTGCAATTCAGTCAGCATGAGCACTACTCTAAGGTTCACAGTTTAAAAGCAAGACAGGAAAGCTTTAGAAATAAGTTGGACTTTTAGTTTGATTCAAACTATGACAACTAGAAGCAGTTATTTTTGCTTCCATTCCAACAGGACTCAATTTAAATGAGAAAAAAAGAAGGAAATGTAAATATATTCTCTATTACTTATAGTTAATAGTACAGTTAACTGAAATTAAAAATTATCAGTAGAACATATCTTGAAAATGTATGTGTTAGCTAGAAGCAACATGACTTGTTTGCCATACTGATTGTTTCTAAATTATTCTGTTTGAATAATCTGGTTCAATGTATCAAATAAAGTAGTCTGCAGAAAGAGAACATGCATACTACACTTCTCAGTACCAGTACTACAGTTCTCATTAGATATTGTGGCTGCATTCTTTCCTTACAAACTATACTGCAGTTTCTGAGACCCTACGACTGTGTAATTTATGGACTTGAATAGGTAAGGAATCCCAAAATGGAGAGATTTGTTACAGAACCAACAAACTCTTCCTGAATAGCTACAGGAATTATAACAGCGCTGTTTCCAGAATCAGCCAATATATGTATTAAATATTACTGAAAAATAAGCTCTGCATGTCACACGCTGATGTATACCAACGGAAACATCCCAAATCCAGACTCCAGTGTACCTTGAAAGGATGAAGATGCCTGCAAGGCATTACTTTGCAGTCTGGCTGGTCCACAGAAGAGGGCCACGGTGACAGGTGTCACAACAGAGCAGCACCTGATGTTTGCTGTCTTGTGAGCTCTCGTCATTTCATCATATATAAGCCAGTCTGTAGGGAGGGCCTGGATGGCTGCAGCTTTTCCATTTGCTGGGGCAATCTGTGGAAGAGCAGGTAAAACCAGGCTATTGTACCCTCTACCTGTAATTAATGTAAATTTGAACGTATTTCTCATTTTATCCAGAGACACTGTGGGTGCCTCAACCTGGCAGTGCCCAAGGCCAGGCTGGATGGAGCTCTGAGCAACCTGGACTAGTGGAAGGTGTCCCTGCCCATGGCAGGGGCTGGAATGAGATAAGCTTTAAGGTCCCTCCCAACACAAACCATTCTATGATTCTGTATTTTGAGAATTAAATACATGTACAATTATATACATATAAAAATATACATGCATGTTGCTATCATGCTGGCATGGTAGTGTGGAGGATTTGTTTTAGAAAGGCCTTGGAAATGAGAAACTGAGGGAAAAGATACATTTATGTATGCTCCATTGTTTCAGGAAAGTCCCGCTTCAGCATTCCTCTGTAAACCCCCTTTCTCCCCACCCCTGAGCAGTTCCTATTGGACCTGGCCCTTGGGGTGGTTCTGATGTGCCTAAGCTGGACACTGTCTCTATTGTTTAGACCTTAACTCTTAATTTTGCTGTATAAAACTGTATCTGGGCAATAGCCCGGGGCCTTTGGTCCCTGCAACGCTTCAGGCAATACAATCTCTCTGGACAAGCATACCACTGGTCTCTCTTGGTCTCTTTATCTCGAATCCTAGTGGCGACCGAGGCAGCGCCGCAGCTCGGACCGTGCTAACCCAGCCACTGCCTGGTGAGCCCAGGGCAGCGGGACCGCGGAAAACCCCGGCCCCGAGAGGGGACAGCTAGCCAGAGGGTCCCGGGGGGCCGGGGAGGGACGGGGGACAGCGGCGAGAAACCCCCGAAAGCCGCACATGCACATAAAAAAGTGTGAGAGAATTCAACCAGATTCATCAATTATCCTACCATGGTAAAACAAAATATGTTGCTTTAAAAAGAAATGTTAAAAATAAGTTTCAGAGAAAAACTTGCTTTTAAGAATAGGGATCATTATATCTTTAAAACAATTTTATAGCAGGGCAGATTTTTTGCCTTTTTGCCTTTTCCATCTAGAGAAAGGACTAATTGAAACGATAGAAAAATGAATCAACTCCAATTCTATCAGCTGGGTAGAACAGTATTTTCTAAAGCTGTAGTGTTAAATGCCTATACTGCTTTTGAAGTACTGACAAATAGGAAAAGACATTTCTAAAACACGTGACAGGTTTTAGTACCCTTTTTTTTGAACTATGAATTCAAAGTGTCTTTACCTTTTTATACTGAGACTGACCAAGAACAGAGGTAGGATGAAATCGCACTTTCTTCTCTTTTGGTTCCGTCAACACCAGGCTGTCTCTGTCTACATGCACAAGATTGGGATACATCCCAGCCACTAAGGCACCTTTAATTACAGCCCAGTTCTCAGAGTTAGCATTAACATCTCTAATATCAGCTCCTCCTCTGGCTCTCACAAAACCTGACAAATGAAAGAGACAAAACAGTGCCATGTTACCTTGTGTTTGGCTCTCAAAAGGAGTCAGAAACTAAAGGTGAAATAAATGACTTCTTTGTTGCATTTTTCACCACTGCCAACCTTAACAGCACCAAGAAGAAACCATTACACTGAAATCCTTCCTGATAAGGGGTTTCATACTGAGACAGGATACCACTATTTTCTGCAATATAAAGACATTTCCTATGGGAATAATTCATTAAAACATGAAATGCAGTGGCATGTGGAGATGAGGGTGCTTTCAGTTTGATCAGCCACAATTCCTCATCTGCACCATACCCTTCATGAATGTATGCATGACAGTGTATTTCAAATTAAGGAAAATTACACCAGTGAACATGATTTTTGTTACAATTTCTATATGCTTGACTTTAAAACAACGTTAAAATTGTTTCCAACTTCTCTACCTGAGGCTCTAAGCTGGCCAAGCACCTGTGTTCTCATTCCTGTAATGATTTCCATTGTGGCTCGGGATAGGAAGTTCTTTTCACAGAAGGCTCTCTCCCAGCCGTCACTGCGTGCCTTCTGCCATGCCTGAAAATGTTTTTACATTTGCCTATTAATTTGAAGGACTTAAACTAAAAACTGCAGGTGTTTTTTTAAAGATTACATTTATGTCAATAAAATGAATGCAAAACCCACTCTAAAAGTTAATGTATCAAACCAGATTATTTTTTCTGTTCAACAATTAGATTCTCTTTATGTGCTCACTCCAGTGATGATTATGTCAAATTAAAACAATAAATAAAGATCATTACATTAAGATCATGATTCAAAGTTCAGTGTAGTAGGATGCAAAGAGGCACATTGTTGAAACATTCAAAATTTTCTAGGGTTTGAAACAAAACATACTACAAAAAGGGCTCCCTCACAAATTTATGAGTCCAATACACAGGAAAGGCACTAGGCAAAAAGAAAGTCTTCTCTGAGGACTTAATCACAGTCCGCCACTCTACATCCAACTGGTACATCTGCATTTTGCTTGGGTGATGTGCTGTGATTAGTACTTTCTGAAATGAAAGACTACCTGGAAAGCCCTGAGCAGGGCCATGTGGTCACTGAATGTCCCGGCAGCAAAGCGCTTCCTGCACAGCATGGCTGCACGCTTTTGGGAGGCCAGCGTGGGCAGCACAAAAGGGTCTTGGCAGGCAAGAGCACAGGCAATGGTCAGAACAGGATCCAGGCACTTCAGAACTACAGCATACAACACCATTTTACCGAGGTGTGGCTCTACAGGTAATTCAGTCAGCTGATAACCAAGCTCAGTGAGATCTTCCCAAGGGTCCATGGCATCTATGGTCTGTTCATAAACAAGCAAACAAACAAATAAAGGAGAGGAGGATGGGTACAGTGGACAAAATCAATTTACAGTGAAAGCAAAAAGGATGTGAATAATGGACATTAACTAGACTTGTTTCCAAACACTGAAGAAGCAAGTCAGACTATTAACAGAGACAAGACTTTGAAGCACTCTCTTCCCTTGACATGGAAAAACACATCCCCACACACAAAATGAAAACAGACAACAAGCAAAACTTCAAAACATCCTTAAGTAATTAAAAACAGCTTCAGTACAAACTGAAGTCAGTAAACTGCTACACCACAAATTTGGGATCAAACACAATTACCATCTAAACCTGTTCCTTTTCTGACCTTAAGCATATGCACAGCATTTCTCACAGTTACAGCAGGCGGAGGATCAGGAGCTTTCATAAGAAAGTCTACAATTGGACAATTAATTGGAGCCAGAATTTTTGTGTACAAACAGATCTCCTGCAAGGTAAAAGGCAGAACAAAAAAAGATTACCAAGATTTGGAAGCAGCTGCCAAACACATGATTTGTTGCAATTAGTAGTATGGTTTGAGGACATTGTATTTTTTAAAGTTATAGTTTCTAACTGAACATGCACCTGAAGCGGCAGTCTTAGAAGTTCTGGAGATTGAAATTCCAACATATTCTGAAATCGGAGCCTGCTGAAGAGATGAAAGCAGACCCCAGGCTGACAGCGCCCAGCCCTTGAAAATAAAATATGGGAAGTTGTGAAAATGAGGATTTCTTTCTAAAAACAAAACCAAAAGCCAACAAACAGACACAGAAACTCAGAATGGAAAAGAAGAGGCACTACCATGAAGAAAGTGTTGTTAGGTCACATGCAACATGAGAATTTCCTAATCATTAATTATTTTTGAGAGTGTGGCAATTTTTTACTGTAATTTTAACCCAACACTGAGAAATCTGGAGAAAGAAAAACAAGGCTTTTCTAATGTAAAGTGCTGTGGGTTTTTTGCTAACCTAAGACCAGTCCAAATCTCAATCATCCTTTGTTGTAAGGAACCAGTTGCAAACTTTCTTGCTTCTCCTCACATCCCCTAAACAGAAGTGATCCTTGGAGTAAAAGGTAGAATAAAGATGAAGTAACTTGTGAGTGAATGAGGGAGGAATGAGCAAATTCTCTCAGTCATATACATCTATGTGCATACATGCAGCTTAATGCCAATATGATTGATTAAACAGGCATTTGTTGCTACATAAACTTCTGAGCCCTCCCCCACAGTGCTGGGAAGAATATAATCATGGCCTGTTAAGTCATGGATAGCTTGGAGAAAGTGAAATAGGCAGTCCTCTGCCCATAGACATGATGTGAAAACATCCCACTGGACATTGTGACTGCGGGTGCTACGTGGGAGAAAGAGGAAGGAGAACAAATTAATGGGGGGAAAACAACCCAGACCTTTGGGAAATGCCTGAGCATCACTTTTCTACAACTTGGGAGATTATTCCAAGGAAATACATGCTGACGCCTACTCGTCTGCAGAGAACCAGTGTTGGCCTCTATGCAACACAACACCAGAATAGGCCAGAAACAATTACTGTGTTGTGTGGTTTATTCTAAACATAAAGGACTGTGCATATCTGCAAAATGGGAACCGCTATGAGGCATTTATTACCTGCCTTTTCTCTGGATAGCACTGGCTTTTGAAATCCACCCCATTTTTAGCACTGTAGCACAACTCAGTGCATCAAAAGACTTCTAGAAAAACAAAGAAAGGAATACAAACTGAAAACTTAATAGGGTACATGAAATACAAGTTACTAGTTAGTTAGATTACCAACAGGAGTTTTCTAAAAAGTATGAAATAGTAATATATACAGCAGCTTCTGAGACAAAGGTACCTTCTCAATTTCAAGTGAATTAATGAGGGTATCTCCTTTCTAGTATCTTAATGCTCCGCAATTTTTGAAATTCAAGATTTTCAAGGTTTTTTAGACGGATAGTTTACAGTATTTGTCTTAAAACAAATGCATGTTGAAGCCTTTCAGAAAGGACTGTTGCCTGACAGGCACTAGGTCTCAGCTAGTAAAAGCTTTTTCTCACTTTACTGTAAAGTAATAAAAAAAAAAAAAAGTTCTCCAAAATTTATACACTGTGTGTTTTAGAATCACATTAGGAAAATTTAAGGCAGTCCTACCTCTTTCACCTTGCCTGAGTCAATGACAAACACCACATCATTGACTGTTATGCTGGTTTCTGCAATATTAGTAGAAAGAATCTGCAAAGAAAAAACCCAAAACCACCAAAACTATAATAACTGCAAAAGCAATGGCAAAATAGGTCATTGTGGCATTGGAAAAAGTCCTCTAATACTTGCAATTTTGCGGATGCCAAAAGGTGGACTTTCAAGCACTTTCTTCTGGTCCAAAGTCTGCATACTTGAATGAAGCACGAAAACTTGGTATCTAATGCAAGACAAAAGGAACATTTTAAGGATCCTTAAAAGAAGCAATGAAAAGCCACAGTAACTAAAGGTTTTACCTGTGAGCATTATCAGAAAATCTCTTGTCATCCAAAACAATGCGGTCCCTCAGGCTCACTATCTCATCATACCCAGGAAGAAATATTAAAATTGCTCCTAAAAAAGGAAGTGGGTTTGCAAAGTTAAACAGAAAATTCAAATACATGCCGAATAGCACTCAGAAGGTTTTAACGTCTGTGGATTGCTGAAAAAAGAGCATGATTATCAGAAGTCAAATCCACAACCACTGGTTAGGTATTTACCTACCTGCATCAGAACTATGACAGATGCTGTGAAGTAAGTGCATTATCAGATCCAGATCCACTTTTTCATCATCAAAACTGTGATGGTAAGCTGTCAGTAGCTCTCTGTCCTCTGCACTAAGGTCACTAGCACTTTTTTGGACCAGGGAACTGGAACTTTCATCCATGTTTCCAAATCCGAATGAAGCGCTGTAACAGGAAAATACACCAGAATCAAGGCTGCCCCTTCGGGTTTGCATTGAGCCATCAACTCAAACTTAGATCAAGACCAACATGACTATTGGTCTTGAATTCTGATGTTTAAGTGTAGCAGAAGGGAATCACCATACTATTACTGTTTACTGATTCCAATGTTAACCCAATGAAGGATGCCACTTTATTTATTAGTGGTAACTTTAGTTTTCTTCAACTTCATTGAAACACAACCATAAGCAAAGGAAAGTATAAAGATACTTCTCGTTTATCTGTTCAAGTAAAAATATTTGAGAGATACGTCTTCTCCAAAAATTTCCCACTAGCAGAAACTACACTAAAAGAAATTATAGTAGAGATAATCTTTACAAAACACTACCACAAGTATGATAACTGTAAGTTAATCAGAAAATCATTCTTGAATGGCCTAGTGTACACATTACTTCTGCAAATTTTCTTTAATATGCCTATTGCATATAAAAAATACAGATAAAAACACATTACAGATTTGTTTCCAAAGTAAGCATGTGAAAAGAAAATGGTACATAGTATAGAATTAGCAAGTTGTGCAAGCATAAACAATATGCTATTGAGTATAAACTTTTTTGCTGTTTATTTTTTGAAATACTCCTATTCTTAAAAAAAGGTATTGCTATTAAGTCCAGATTTTAGAGCATGAAAAGCTAAAACCTGTTCTGATTAGAAGAACACAAATCTCAAATTTCCCATCACAACTCTATGTATATCATATACAACTCATTCTGCAAAACAGTTACAGCTTACCTGTAGGATTCCAACAGATGAACAACCTCTGTCTGTCCAAAGTGCCTAGCCCAGTCCACAGCCATCCTGAAATAGTTGCACAAGTATTTTTATTAGACTTTTCACTTCAAAAGATGCATATGAAGAGCACATCAGGAGAGGCAATTGACATCAGACTTTTGTACCCATTTCTGTATTGACATCAGTACTGTTATTGCTGGATCTGCAACTTCCCATTTGAAAGTGCTTCATAGGTGTTAACAGCTGACTTTTAGGTGACTACAGTTCTTTACCACAATAGAATGTCAGTTTTACACAGGAGCAAACATGCACAAGGAAGTGAGGAGGAAGAAGGTGCCATTCCTTTAAAAATGGTGCAGAGATCAGACCTGCCTGTTTGCAGTATCCTTGAAGTCATCTCAAAAAGTCACACCCCAGGCATAACATCTGGCTATTTCATGTCTTTCAGAAGCTGTCCTTCTCACTATGCAGTTCACTCTTTTATCTTTAAATTGCATTTCTTCCCCAAGTTATTCAAATGTTAGTACCAAATATCAGACCCCTGGAATCCTAATTCTTATCATTCCATACTACAATTATTTACTGTACTTCCCTGTTTATATGAAGACATACTCCATGACCACAAAACCTGAGTTTCTACAGATTCACAAATATTTTTACATGCTACAATATATTTAGAAACATAACAGAAAGATCTTCTGATATGTGTAACTCCATGAAAATAGCAATTGCCAAATATTTTGGTCCAATTCAGTAGATTACAGTTTTCTACTAACCAGTATCTTAAATAAGACCTACTGAAGCAAAGTTTATAGCTCACAATCAAGACCATGTAATTAAGAATTCAATTTAGAATTTACAGAAAACGATGTGATTATCAGGAGTTAGAAATTGTTGAGGCTGTCAAAATCTATAGTTCTTACAGCAGTGTGATAAGTTAGCAAATTAATTTAGATGATAAAGAATTTTCTTCCTCTCTCCTATATTGACAAATAAATCTATCTTTTGGTTTCTCTGTTTTTACCAGCCATTAGATGATTTGCAGTGGATACTTGCTCCCATGCTGATCAACTGTTCTACTTGACTCAAAAAGCCTCTCCCTGAAGAAATCATCAGAGCAGTCGCACCAGTTTCACTGTGCCGATAATCAACTGAGAAATAAAAAAAAAAAAAAAATCCAGCAAACCCAGTAGAAATGTTATTTTTTCATCTAAATATAGTACAAATATTGCTTTCAAATTCCAGCCCAAAGAGAATTTGTTTCCTCACTTTATCTCTGAAGTTAGTTCATATGAATTCTACACTGTTTTAGAAACACACTTCTGTCAATACTTCAAAACAACAACTAACTAAACAACTCATTATTTCTGCTAGCCCTATCATTTTTTCAGTCAGCATCAGAATGCAAAGGTTAATACCATTTGAAACTGGAGATAAAAGTAGCCATAAAAATCTAAGTACATCTGAGGTTGCTTTTTTCTTATGTAATAACACATGAAACTTACCACTGACATTTTCAGTTAAAATAAGATTTAACAGCTGAGCAAACGAATCAATATCTTTATGCAACCAGATGTCAGAAAGACAGGAATCCATTTCTTTTACTATCCACGGTTCAAGGCAATTCACATCTTTTTCAGTCTGAAGATAAAAAACAATATTGAAAGTTTAATCTTTTCCAAGAGTTGTCTTTATTCTCATACATTACCCACAAAGAATTGCAATGGTTATTTTTCCCAGCAGCAACAGAAACCCAGCACTCAGGTATCAGTTCATGCATTGATTTTGTCATACACAAGTATGAACACAATGGCAGTCGAGCCATTTGATCTGAGGAAAAGCTGTGTGCAACCACCCTAACTGAAGAGCACACTTCAGCTAGAGCTGTTCATCCTCATCAAGTAATCTTTAAAATACGTTAATGTCCTGAAAGACTCGACAGAACTTTAGAAAACAGATTTTAAATGGATAGTAATACAACACAAATATAAACACCTGTAACATCTCTTCCGACTAAAGAAAAAACTTACCAGTTGATTAAATACTGTGTCACCGCCATCATCCAACCGTTTGTACTCCTCATTTGTCCTTGGAACCGATTTTTGTCTCCGAGATGTCCCTTTGTTAGTGTTATCTTGAGCTGAACACCACTCAGCAAGAGTGTTCTTCTGTTTCTCTTCTAGAATGCAAAGTATTCCCCAAGAAAGTTTTAGAGTCATATTTATTATCCATTGTCTTCTACTAAAAAAGTTAGTCACAGCAGGTTTTACCAAGTTTTACCCATTCAACATCTTTTTTTAGTCTAGAATGCTCCTACCAGTCCAACATAAATGACATGTTTAAGGGTACCCAAAGTGCACTGCACCCGGGCTATAAAAACAAGGTAAAACCCAACACTTTGCTGTTTAACCCCCCAAACCTCCATTATTCCAAACTACTGCATTCGAAGTATCTTCCTTAAGTAATCACCTTCCACACAATCTCAGGCCAGATCTTTTTCCACAAATGGAATTCTGAAGACAAGTGATATAGTCCCTGCATGTAACAACTTACTTTTCTACACTAGTGGAAGAAACATCAGAAAACACCAGTGTCCTAACTGAACTTTTCTGACCCCAGTGATCAGAGATGAGCACTGTGATCAATATCCAGTTAGGACTGGATATTGAATGTTATAGCTTTGGGGTTTGCATTTTCTACTTTTTCTTTAAATAATCACTGGGATCATTACTTTCAGTTGCCAGGAAAACTTCTGAAGCAGTATCTACTTAATTTAAAACCAATGATGTTTAGCTCAAGAGTGTTAACACTTAAAAAAATGCATCCATGCCTGAAGAAAGCAGTGAAAAATGTTACTGAAGGGAATACCTTGTCCATTTAGTGCAAGATGTACAAAATCATGCCTGCTTTAATAGCTGCACTTTAATTTGCACCCAAAGGTACAGAGCATCCTATGCTTCTTTAGTATTCATGTGGGCAGAGCCCCCAGTTATATATAACTCTACAGCATAATAATTAGAAAAAAGATGACATTTATCAACTGAGTGAAAACAGAATGCAACCACTGAATCAAAGTGATTTTTTTTTCTTTAATTGCATAAACTATTTCCATAATGTAAATATTGAGAGCTTAAAGATACTTGCTGTCATCTAAATTACACTCATTTAATCTCCTGACTCTGGAATTTCAACAGAAAATAATCCTGTTAATTGTTTGTTCAATCAATGATTCTCATTGCCAACCCTTAGAATTAACAAGTCCGCTGACCTTGCTGCTTCTTTTCTTTGTACTTCACCATCTCTTTGTTTGTATACCCAGTGCTTCGTAAAATGTCCTCCAGAAACATCTCTTTAACTTCAAAAGGTCTCCCTTGGACTAAAATAGAAAAAATCCATAAAAGATCATATATTCACCAGCTTCACTTACAGAATTAATTTTTTAAAAAACTACCTTCACTGGAGTTTATTTTTCTCAAAACTGTACAAAACAAAACATTTCCAAAATCAAATGCCACCTTGTTTCTCCATAACCTCTTCAATTTTATGAAGTGTTCCAGCAGGAGATGTTTGGAAGATTGACAGTTATTAACTACAATTTTTTTTTAAACGAGAAAAAGAAAACAGCTGTTTTTGTTTAGGCTTACAAACAAGAACTTGCCATGTAAATCTGCCATCTGGATTAAAAATGTAATTAATTAATAAGCAATTAATACAGCTTTTTGCAAGGTTCCACACAGAGACAGTACATCTTTGTACTGAACTACTTTCTTTTCATGAGAATCATGTGAGAAGGCAGCCTTATATCCATGTCCTCTACTAATTCAGCAAAGCTGAGCTTTCTTTACTGAATACTTCTTGACAGATGAGACATCCCAGTGGCCTTTACCTTCTGATAATTTATCCTGATTTCTTTTTCAACAGGACTGTTTTTTAGACCTTATCTGTCAACATTGCAGGATGCTTTTTGCATGAAGATTAAAATCTCTACATTTTGATTTCTTGTTCCTTAACCTGACTCAGGAACACTCAGGATTTTCCTTCAGAAAGAACAATCCACAATTCACATACTTTTAGAAGCTGGTCACAGAGGAAGCCTTCCAACACTGATCACAAACTGTGTACTACAGCGATCCACAGCTACAAGATGTGGTTTCTGTGGTCAGGATTTTGTCAGCTGTATTGCTGAAGGAGACTCAAACCTTGTATATTACATTAACAGAAAAAGCTACTTCTTTTAATTCTTAAATTAACCAAAAAAAAAAAAAAAAAAAAAAAAAAAAAAAAAAACGGGAAAAAAACATCTTTTGAATTGTTATTGGCCTGTTACATAACCAGCACAAACACTGTGGTAAACTGGAAAGATTGGGAGAGATTGCCAGCAGATTTTCCAACACAAATTGACCGATCTGAAAGAACAGGAAGCTGCAAAAAGACTAAACTGGAAAGTCATACAACAATCACAACTGAGGCACTCCCTTGCAAAAAAAATTCAGAGAACATGAAATCACGTGTAATTTCCAGATTCCTGTCTCCAACAAGCTGCAAACCTTATTCAACTGGGCAAAAATTCAAAACTGAGAACTAAACAGTTCCATCTGCAAAAAAAGGAAGGAAAAAAAGGTTTCCTCCTCACAAACATTTGCTAAAATAAACCAGTAAGCAATCCCATTTCCTAAAACCATTGAGATTTTTTTTTAAAAAGGCTGACATGCAGAGAGTCTACCTGATTGCCAGATAAAGCATTTCTCTTAAAAGCTACCTTTCAAAACACATTAAAGTTGGACATTACTGTTGAAAAAGTAAGAGGATTGCAAGGTGCCAGAGGAGGTCACCCATTCAGAAAACCTGCAAGCCAAGAGGGTGGGGCAAAAACCGCAAACCCACAAAAACCCCCCATCTCCCACGCATTTACATTTTGCCTTTACTTAAGATCAGTCAAATGAAATTAAACCAGCAAATAATGGTAACTTTTCTTTGCATTTGAATGTAGTCTAACTGCAGGTAACTGAGTCTGCAAACAAACTAAGCGAAACTGGATGTCTTTTCTGAATATTTACCTAGATGAACAACTACTAATTTTCCTTAAATCAGAGAATCATGTGATTCTTTTTTCATGTGAAACCCAATCTGCCTAAGCCTGTATTTCTGAACTGAACTGGTACAGTTATTTGTGTTTTATCCAGTAACCAGTAACAACCTTCAAAAAGCCTGAACAGTAAGATCCTACTGGAATGCACTGATATATATCACACTCATGTAGCTCCTAAGTCCTGTATCAGCATGAAGACAGAACTTCAATGACCTCTTCCTCCTTCTTCAATTAAGAGTGGAGGGGGGCAGGATGTACCTGCATTTACAGAACTCCCAGTGACTAAAACACTTCACTTTGAATGAGGTGCAAACAGTCAAGAAACAAGAAACCTGCATACAGAAAGAACAAAGATTCCTGGAATTCTCAGTGTATTAATCATGTGCCTTTACTCAGAATAATTTGCTACAGTTTAGTAAGATCTGTGAGTCTCAGGGCAGGTATACTCAGACTTAAGAGTTAAGATCAAGACTTACTATGTATTACTGGGCATCTTCCAAAATACCTAATAAAGAGATTTGCATCTAGAGCAGCACTAGAGAGAATTAGTTTTAAATTATTCTGGTTTTGCAGCACATCTCTCAGTTTTATTAGCAAGAAGTCGCTGAACCTATCCCTCTCATGTACTTCATCCTGTAACAAAAGGGGAAAAAAAGAGATAAAAACCATCACAGATTCACAACTTCTAACAAAAAAAAACTTCTCTAAAAAAAAATACATGTTTTGGTGGCACATTACAGAGGCCTTAATATGTGTGAGTCTAGTTTAAGTAATAGGTTTTTTTAAAAAAACTATCCATAAAGAAACAAAAATGCCTCAAAAAGTTTTTATCAGCGCTGAGTGCATTACAATGCTGAAGCTGTAAGCACCTTAACTTTAGAGGCTAAAGTGAGTATCTGAAACCTCTCTGGTTTTGTATTTGAAGCCAAATTTCAAGAAAACACCACAAACTACAAATCTTATTTTAATAAATTCTCACTTCACCACTGATAAGCATTTAAAAAAATATATGACACCACATAATCAGAAAAACAGACAAATTGCTTAGACAAGTCATACACAAAGCCTGTAAGTTAAGGCACATAACTGATTAATCATCTTTTTCATTCTTCTGTTTTGATTTATATTATGAATGAAGGAAACAAGGACTCAAAATACAAAGTTTGTAGGCTGACATCAAGAATGTATAAATCATTCTCATGCTTTTTTAACTCTGATAAACAGGCAGGCACCTAAACTTACCTTTTCATCTTCAGTACTTAAGTCTTGCCAAAAACATTCTAGTTCCCTTTACTTATTCAATTCCATCATAGGAATATTGACATAATCACAAATGAACAATCTGAATACTTTGCTAGCAATTAGACTCCACATTATCTAGAAAACTCTGGGCAAACAAATGGACTGAAAACCTGTATTGCTAAAACAAATGGTAAGAGAAAATCTGACACAATCACATTGAACCACATCAAGGTAAGCCTCCCTAAGGATTTTCTGCTGACCATGGAAGTTCAGAAATATTTACACTTCTGTCCCTCTCCACTCCTCCTGATTCCACACTTAACCATTGGCATGAAAATAAGATATTTTTACAGGAAAAACGCAAACACACAGAAAAACACCAAACTGCACAAAACATGCATTCTACTCTGAGGACTCAGAAAGTCTTTGAAGTTGATTCAGATTCTACCAAACAAAAACACCTAAAGTGCTCAGCAAATTTAAGTAAAACAAATGAAGACCTCATTTTCCAAAGCAATACATATTGCTCCACCCCACATGAAAGACCACAGGATGCTCACCACAATAACATGGGTCACGGTGGAGAGAGTGCTGTCTCCTGCCATCAGCGTGCCAAGGAGCATGTCATTAGTGCAGAATGTTACCAGCGTCTTTGGAGAAACCCTATGGATCACATCACAGAGACAACTCAGGGGTTTGCACCATTTAAAGCTTTCCATGGATCAAAAATTAATGCAGCTGCTGACCAGAAGAGAAATTACAGTTCCCTCCTCAAAAGATTAATGCACACCACTTGTTTTTAAACTATGCCTTTTCCCAGACATTTCCTAACAATTTGTAGTGCTTGCATCTCAAAACTCTGGACAATGTATTAATTGAAAGAATAAGATTCAATTTTAATAAATAAGGAAGTAAAAGAAAACTGTGAAGAAACCCTGCATGTCATTCATTTTACTAGAAAATTCCATGTGGAAAACCAGGTTCCAATTCCTCAGCCTGTGCTTGGATATAGCCTTTGTACTTGTCTACATGTGGTGGGATGAGCCTGTAGGGACGCCAGGTGCCTACCCAAGCCACTCTATCTGTCCTCTCCACGGGCAAGGGAGAGGAAACATAACAAAAAGACTCCCAGGCCCCAGAGAAAGATAAGGAGAATGTGGGTCTCTCCCACGGGAAAGTGGGCTCTCCACGAGTTTCTCCAATATGGGTCCTTCCCATCGGCTGCAGTTCTCCAGGAACTGCTGCAGCACAGGTCCTTTTCCACAGGGTGCAGTACTTCAGGAACAGTTTGCTCCAGTGTGAGACCCCACAGGGTCACAATCCTGACAGCAAACCTGCTTCTGTGTGGCTCCCTCCCTGGGGCCACAGCTTCTGCCAGGAGCCTGTTTCAGCACAGACTTCCCAGAGGATCACAATCTCCTTCAAGCATCTACCTGCTCCAACACAGAATCCTTCACAGGAGGATCCCTGCTGCACCACGGACCTCCACGGCCTGCTGGGCCACAGCTGCCTCACCATGGGCTGCACCATGGGCTGCTCTGGCACCTGGAGAATCTCCTCCCCTCCTGCACTGACCTTCCTGTGTGCAGAGCTGCTTCTCTCACATGCTTTCACTGCTCTTCCGGAACCGCTGCCTCTGTTGTGCAGGTTTTCCTCCCCCATTCCCCACTGTCCCAGAGGCACTATCACCATCGCAGATAGGCTCAGCCTTGGCCAGAGGCAGGTCTGCCTTGGCTGGCACCGGCTCTGTCACACACGGGAGAGGCTTCTGGCACCTCCTCACAGAAGCCTCCCCACAGCCTTGCCTTGAAGGCACAATTCATTACAGCTGACTAAATCACAGAGGCATCTGCTTGATCCTCTGGTTTTTCAGGAGGTGAAAATACTGAAATGTTACAATTCTATACCTGGGGCACAGTTAGCTGTCCCAATAACAACAGCAATTCTCACTACTCCCTCTGCTACTGCCATCCTAAAAGAGCTGAAAAGTTCCTCTGTACTGTACTCTACAGCTTTTCTCTGGAGGACAGTTAAGAAAACCTTAAAAATTATGTTTCTGTGTTACTAGAAACACCTCTCAACATCTCCACTCCAAATTTCTTTTGTCCACAGCTCAAAATATTGTTATCTCCCCCTTTCAGTGTTTCCCTGGAGTAATTGTATTGATTTTTCTCAAGCTGGATTTTCTGCACTGCTTCCAGTAATTCTACCATTTTCACCTGACTTTGCTCTTCTTCTGCCAGCATAGTACTTCCATATATTAATCATCCAGCTTATTTGTGACACATCTTCACCAGCTCTTCTAATCTCCTAATATCTATGGAGAGTTTTGTGGATGAATGGCTTCGTGAGAAAGGACATGACTACATGCAGTTAGTGAAGCAGTAGCTGAAAATTGCACAGTGCAGCAATAGCAGATGTAGCAATAATATCTTATGTCCTTGGCTAAGCTGGTTCCCAACAGTAGAATGTTCAGCAAAAGATAAATGTAAGGGAAAACAAAGCAAGCTTAGAAAGCTCAAAAGGCGGGATTGACCTGTTTTTCATACACCAATGATGAGCTTAAATTTTGCAATATGCATAAGCTTCATTATAACGGGTATAACTGTACATGTGTGCTTGAAATAAACTGAGACTTGTTGACATTATAGAATGGACTTGTCTCCCGTCATTTTTTCCACAAAATGGTGACCCGATCGACGTGATAGGCACCACGGTGGAGTGACGAAAAAGGGTTCGGGTCCCGATGCAGCCAGGACGGCAAAAGTGCTGAATTGAAATAGAGTGCACCGTGCCCCAGGTGACTGCAGAGGCAAGCCTGGCCGATACGTGCTGCCGACGACCTCGGAGGGCTGCAACAGCGCTGACAATATAGGTATGGAGAGGCAAGCAGCATATGATTTATTTACTGCATTCTTGCAGAGAAGGCAGATTAAAGGCATTGATTTGCAAAAAGATCTGCCAGGGTTATTAACATATGGGTATTCTAAGGGGTTCTCTGTAAATCCTCATACAGTACATGAGTTGTCTGAGTGGCGTAAGTTCGGGGATAAACTGTGGGAGGAAGTTTTAGATGATGATAAGACAGCTAAAAAGTTGGGAAAGTGGTGGAAGGTAGTTCACAATGAGTTATTATAACATCAGGCAGAAAAGAAAGCTGCCGGGCAGAGAACTTCAGCACTAGAGAAAAATAGAGGTTTTAGCGGGGAGGATTGGTTGCCTGGTGTTTCCATGCCACCTGCTGTGTCTACAGTGGAGTTACCTCCATTGCAACCTGTGCCTGAGGACACGGAAACAGAGTCACGTTGTGAGCCCACGGCTCCTCCAGCCCCCTCAAAACAGAAATCGACAGTTTGTCAAAGTTTGTCTGTCAGTAAGCCGACCCCTAGGGCAGAGTCTGACCTAACGGAGGCTCTGGCCAGGGAACGGAGGGAAGTTTGGGCGACTTTGGCAAGAGAGGAGCTGGACAAAGGAGATGGGCAGGCTTTGGAACTAGCAGCAGAACTGGCTTGTCCTGTAATTTTTCAGCAGCAGGCAGGCGGAGGGTTAACAGCTCAGATTACACCGTTTAGATTGGAAGTTGTTGTCATAGTTGCGAGCTACAGTGAGTCAATTTGGAGTTACTAGTGAACCGGCTAGGCAGATATTGGATTATGTTTGGAGTACTAATATATTGCTACCAGGAGATTGTAGAAGTCTTGCTAAGCTGATTTTCTCGACACATCAGAGGCTTTTGTTTGGTGCACACTGGCAGGCAGAAGTTAATGAAGCTGTAGCTATACAAAGACAGCCTGGAGATCCTCTTCACGGAGTAACTGTAGATGAATTAATGGGCTTAGGACCATATTTTCACACTGAGGCACAAGCTATGCTAGGACCTGAGAAGTGTCGAGAGGCAATGCGACTAGCTCGAAGGGCTATAGATAAGGTGAAAGACCCAGGAGGTTTGCCAGCGTATATGGGAATTAAACAAGGAAGGGATGAGACTTTTGGAGCGTTTATTGATAAGGCAGCGGCAGCAATAGAGAGAGCTGGAGTGCCTGAGTTTATGCGTGGATCATTGTTGAAGCAGTGTGCTTTGCAAAACTGTAATGCTTCTACAAGAAGTGTGTTAAACACATTAGGAGCTAATTGGACTATAGAAGATGCACTAGAGAGGATGGCTACTATACCAACGGGGCAGCAGGCATTTTTAGTTGAGGCTATTAAAGAGCTGGGGGAGGGATTAAAAGAGCAGGCAAAAGCTTCACAGACACAAGTGTTAGCTGCTCTTGCACCCCTCCAAGCGTCAGTAGCAACCCAGGGAAATGTTTACAGCAGCCGTATGAGATGTTTCCGATGTGGAGGGACAGGACACGTTCGGCGAGAATGCTCTGCTGCTGGAGTATGGTGTCCTAAGTGCAAATCGGATACTCATAACATTGCTGCCTGTAAGAGGAGACCGGGAAACGCCCGAAACAGCGCGAACAAGAGCAGCCGCGCTCCGACACAAATAGCTGCTCCAGCCTTTCCAACAGCGACACCTTGCGTCCAGCCACAAGAGGGAGCCTCGGGATGGACTTGGCAGCCGCAGTAGAAGTGACTTTAATGACACCACAGCCGCAGAAGGTCCCCACTGGAGTTAATGGACCTATTATAACAGAGGGCAGGACAATGGGAGCTTTGTTATTGGGAAGATCATCGGCCTCTATGCTTGGATTATTTGTGCTGCCTGGTGTCATTGATGCAGACTATACTGGTGAAATTATGATTATGGTTCACACTCCATTTCCTCCTATTCGGATTAATAAAGGACAAAGGATCGCTCAATTGGTTCCTCTGGAGCAAGTTACTAAGGCTGTATCCTCACGGAAAAGCCGTGGAGGAGATGGATTTGGATCTACAGGAGGCTTGACTCTATTAACTTTGGATCTGAATGACAGACCAAGAAAAGAGGTTTTGTTGGAGTATAAGGGACAAAATGCATGCTTACAGGTTTGCTGGACACGGGTGCTGATTCAAGTATTATTGCACCACAGTGTTGGCCTGCACATTGGCCCTTACAGCCAGCTGCTACAGCAGTAACAGGAGTTGGAGGTTTAACTCTTGCAAGTCGCTCGCCACCTCTTACTGTCTCAATAGATGGTAAAGTCATAAAGGCAATATTTTCTGTTGTTCAGTTACCACCTACGGTGCAATGCCTAGTTGGGCGAGACATTTTAACACAGTTAGGGGTTGTCCTGACAAAGGAGCACCCTTTGGGATAATAGCCATTGCTTGGACTTTCCCAATTCCCATAATTTGGAAAAGTGATGAGCCTATATGGGTAAAGCAATGGCCTTTAAAAAGGGAAAGTCTGCAACATGCTCATGCCTTGGTCACTGAACAATATCAACAAGGGCATCTGAAATTGTCTACAAGTCCTTGGAATACCCCTATCTTTGTAATCAAGAAAAAGTCAGGGAAATACCGCTTGTTACATGACTTGCGGGAGGTTAATAAACAGATGGAGCCAATGGGTGCACTACAGCCAGGTCTGCCTAATCCAGCAATGCTACCTGAAGGATGGCCTCTATTGATAATAGACCTCAAAGATTGCTTTTTTACAATAGCTTTGCATGACAGGGATACAAAGCGCTTTGCATTTACTTTGCCAGCTCTGAACAGAGAAGGCCCAGATCAAAGATTTGAATGGACGGTTTTGCCTCAGGGTATGCGTAACAGCCCTACTTTATGTCAACTTTACGTAGATTCTGCATTACAACCATTGAGGCAACAGTGGCCACAAGCTATCATTTATCACTATATGGATGATATTTTGATTGCTCAGCCTAAATCATTTACGAGTCAACAGGTTAAACATGTACAAAACTTGCTGGGACGTTTTAAGCTTGTTGTGGCCCCAGAGAAAATACAGTTATCTCCTCCTTGGAAATACTTGGGATGGATATTGTCTCAAAGCTTGGTAACGCCTCAGAAATTAGAACTGAAAACACAGATTGTTACTTTAAATGATGCTCAGAAATTACTAGGTGATTTACAATGGCTTAAACCTATAGTGGGCCTTCCAAATGAACTGTTAGATTCTCTTAGACCCTTAGTGAAGGGCACAGACCCAACAGCACCAGTGACCCTTAATCCTCAGCAGAAAAGAACTCTTCAGCAAATTACAGACTGTGTGGTTCAGGGTCTAGTACATCGGCGAATACTGGGAATCCCGCTTAATCTCACTATATGGTGTGGTGAAAAACATTTGCTGGAAGCTTTAACCCAGCTAGAAACAAAAACGGGGGAGATAAGGGTGTTGGAATGGCTATCCCCTCCACTTCAGCAAACAAAGACTTTAATTCAAAAAATTGAACTGTTAGCAGCTTTGATAAAACGAGGTCGTGAGAGAATTTTGCAGGTTGATGGGCGAGAGCTTGAACTAATACAGATTCCTATGAAAAAGGACTCTTTACAATGGTATTTGGTTAATAGTGAAGAACTGCAGGAAGCTCTGCTAGGAATAGGAGGTGCTGTCATAACTGAAAGTATTAAAAATCCTCCATTACAGTGGATTGGAAAATTGAGTTGGATGGTTCGGCCACAGAGAGAAAAGGAGCCGATTCCTGGTGCAATAACAGCATACACAGATGCAGGGAAGAGGTCAAGAACAGCAGCAATTACATGGCAGGAGCAGGGAGTCTGGAATCATGAAATTCTTACTGCAAATGACTCAGATACCCTTCAGACCTTGGAGTTCGCAGCTGTGGTTTGGGCTCTAACAGTCCTGAAGGGGCCTTTGAATATTGTTACAGATTCCTTGTATGTAGTTGGTGCTGTGGAAAGAATAGAGGATGCTGCTATCAAGGAAGTACAAAATCAGAGACTATTTGAACTGTTCATACAACTTCAAAAAGCAGTAAAAATCCGAGAACATCCTTATGCTATCATTCATATAAGAAGTCACAAATGGGAAATTGGCTTAGGAGAGGGTAATGCCCGGGCAGATAAGCTCGTCACAGTGACTCAAACTTCTCCTTTATCAGGGCAAATGCTTGCCAGGGAGGCACATTCTATGTTTCATCAGAATGCAAAAGGGTTACAACGGGAGTTTGGAATATCCCATGCAGATGCTACTGCTATAGTGAGAGCTTGTCCTACCTGTGTAGTCATCATAATGGCGGTCATGGCATTGGATGGGGAGTTAACCCACGAGGTCTTTCATCTAATGAACTCTGGCAGATGGATGTTACTCATGTAAATAGTTTTTGTCGCTTGAAATATGTTCATGTTACTATAGATATATATAGTAAATACATCTGGGCAACAGCTCAAGCTGGAGACAAAGCATTACATGTTATAAGGCATTTGTGTAGTTGTTTTGCAGTAATGGGAGTGCCAAAGCAGATTAAGACAGACAATGGTCCTGCATACATTGGTGGCAGGGTGAATAGATTTTTAAAATCATGGGGAATTAAGCACATTACAGGAATAGCACCTTCTCCCACTGGACAAGCAATTGTAGAAAGGGCAAATGGAACTTTGAAGAGATATCTGGAAAAACATAGAGAGATTGGAGATGTTCAGGAAAGATTAATGAAAGTGCTCTTTGTTCTTAATCATTTGTGTGTATTTGGGGATTCAGAGGCACCACCTGCAATGAGACATTATGGACAAAAAGAAATAAGCAAAAAGGGCAAAGAAGTATGGGTCAGGTATAGGGACCCTAAAACAGGTAATAGTGGCAACCCTGTTACCAGGAGAAGCTGCCAGAAAGGCTATGGTGTTAGCTGAACAATTGGGATGCTGGACTAAAGATGAACTTAACAAAACATCAGAGGTTTTAGCTATGCTTGCTATGGATGTACAAAGTGTAAATCATGCTGTACTACAGAACAGAGCAGCAATTGATTTTTTGTTGTTAGCCCAGGGACATGGATGTGAGGAATTTGAAGGAATGTGTTGCATGAATCTCTCTGATCATTCTGTATCAATACATGCTAAGATTAAAGAATTACAACAGGGCCTTCATCAATTAAAAGAAGAAGATGGTCTGGGGATAGAAGAATGGCTTAAAAGTTTAGGGATCGGTCCTTGGCTAAGAACTTTTATCATGTATGCAGTAGGAATCTTGATTGTTGTTTTACTACTCTTGCTGATTTTGCCCTGCCTGTTTAACTGTCTTCAGAAGCTGGTAGAACGCATGGTTCAAAAGATGTGGACAACTAACTTAATGGTCCAAAACAAAAACGGGGGAAATATGGAGAGTTTTGTGGATGAATGGCTTCGTGAGAAAGGACATGACTACATGCAGTTAGTGAAGCAGTAGCTGAAAATTGCACAGTGCAGCAATAGCAGATGTAGTAATAATATCTTATGTCCTTGGCTAAGCTGGTTCCCAACAGTAGAATGTTCAGCAAAAGATAAATGTAAGGGAAAACAAAGCAAGCTTAGAAAGCTCAAAAGGCGGGATTGACCTGTTTTTCATACACCAGTGATGAGCTTAAATTTTGCAATATGCATAAGCTTCATTATAACAGGTATAACTATACATGTGTGCTTGAAATAAACTGAGACTTGTTGACATTATAGAATGGACTTGTCTCCCGTCATTTTTTCTGGATTTTCTGCACTGCTTCCAGTAATTCTACCATTTTCACCTGACTTTGCTCTTCTTCTGCCAGCATAGTACTTCCATATATTAATCATCCATCTTATTTGTGACACATCTTCACCAGCTCTTCTAATCTCTTAATATCCTTGTGAGCTTTCATACACATATTTGAATTCTTATTGTGGCTTCATTGTTCAAGTGCATTCATTTTCACCAGCTATGTGTTATCTTTGTTCACTCAAGCAACACAACCTTTAGCCATCTTCTGGTCACTCATTATCTCAACTGCTGGCCTTTCCCTTAAATGTCATTTCGCTACACGGTGCAAAGATGTAAAAACCCCAAACAATCCATTCATGCTCTGCTTTACAGACAAATTCATCAAGTGATACTGAAATCTCTACTTTTACATCACTTCATGTTTTAAACACAGCAGCTGAAGATACTGAAATCTCTACTTTTACATCACTTCATGTTTTAAACACAGCAGCTGAAGAAGAATACATTTAATCCAGACTAGACTGATAAATAATGCTCAGCTTCATCAGTCACATTCCAATTTTTTTTGTTTTCCCTTTTATGGCTCCTATCAACTCTCACTACATAACATTTGTTACAGCATGCTGGTTTTCACACCTACCTTCAAAGCTTGCAGACCTTTTGAATCCACACATGTTAAAAGCAGAGGGGGGGGGGGGAAAGAAGAAAGTGTAGACTTGATCTGAAAATCAGACAAGGATTTCCATGCAGAAGAAATCAACAGAAAATACCTGAGATTCAGTTCTGTAAGACAGCCTTCTACATCAAACTGCAAAACACAGGAAGAAAGCCATCCTTTTCACCCTTACGTATTCCTTACCTGCAGTAACATATCCCACCTGTGAGGCTGCAGTTTCAATGTACACAAGATTCACAAGACCAATACAAGATCAACCGACACTTAGAAATATCATTGGTACCTGCTCTCTAACCGGATCTGGTAACCAATTGTCTGGCCAATCTTCTCTCTTCTTTCTGCTGCCACTCTTTCAGCCACTGCAACAGCTGCTAAACGTCTTGGCTGAGTACAAAACACACGACAGGGAGTTCCATTCTTGTAGCAGTCATCAAGGATAAATTGAGGGATCTGTAAAGAAGTGGTTCAAATTTGCTTTTTGAGAAAGTCACAGCTTTGTTAGCACAGGGAAACCATTAACTGCATATCAATATTGCACATTGCAAAAGACTTTTCATTACAATTATCATAGCAAGCATATCTGAATCAGCAGAAAGTAAATTTCTAAGTATAACCTATTTAGGTTTTTTTTAAAGAAAAACCTTACAGTGCCTCCCTCCTGCTTCAGAGAAATCTAAAAAAAAAACCAAAGCCCTGCAGATAATCTCACATTTTAACACAAAAAATAGATTACTCTGGATACTAAGAACAGAACTAGCCTTAGAAGAAAAAGGGTTATACAAACATCACAGCTACTTTCCCTTCAATATTTTGTATTATTTTAATGAAAAAATGGTATCTACCAGAAAATTGTAAGGAATCATTTTTGCTTCTAGTACCTATCTAGAGGCTTAGTGTTTCAAAAGCAAGAAAATAAATTGGAACAACATTTTCAATCACACAGGAAAAGGAAAGCCTTGAAATAGCATCAAAGTACCCCATATCACAAATGTTACACAATTGGCATTAGTTTAGAATAAATACTGTTATAGTTTTTATTTCATTGAAGCAACATACCTGCGTCGTTTTTCCTGATCCAGTCTCTCCTATGATCAAAACAATTTTATTGTCCTTTATGGTTTGGACAATTTCTTCCTGTTTTTCAAGAACTGGTAGTGACTGCCTGAAGGAATCAAACTCTGATTCCCCTCTTTTCCCTGGGACCTGGGGGATACCATCATTAATTGACCACTTGTCTTGTTTACTTCTTTCTTTTCTGTGAAGACAAGTTAAAAGGTCATTTATGCAGACACAGAGGAAGGTCACAAAAACACTGCTCAAAAATTGTACTTAAAAATTAACATTGCTGGCTTTTTATGCATCCCTGTGGGTAAAGTGACAAACCCATCACACATTTAGACGTCATATTTATAGCATGTCCTGCAGTGCTTGCAATAGATATTTTTCAAAACAGATATTACTTTCATAGGTATTTTGAAGAAAACCAGACTCTTCCAGAGCATTGCTCCAAGTCAAAAAAGCCTACAAAGAGCAAAAGGAGAAACAAACTAAACCAGAGAATATCAGCCTGGCGTATTTTGGTGGCCTTTGTATCTGCGCCCACATTTCACACCTGCAGTTCCCCCTAGAAATACACACTGACAGAGTTAAACCTTTAAGCTATTCCACACGTTTGCCTGAAATCATACCAATGAAAGCATGCTGTATCAAGAGCCCTGGCCCCCACGCAGCAGTGCGATGTGTTAGAAAGCAGTGCATAAGTAGCCAAAAAACAGGCACATCTTCTGAGGGAGCTACTTCACATCCATCATTGCAAGTGCTACTCTATAATTCCTTGAGAATTATTCTCTGGCAGAATGAAAAGTTTGCTGTAAACTCAGTTATACATATGTAATGCCATTAACAGATTCATATTCTAAATTTCAAGCTCTGTTGTACCAAGACAAACAGACTAAAAGATCAGGAGAACTAAAAATACATTCTTGAGATGCAGAGAAAGGCAAATATTAGACTGTTCATTAACTTATCCCTTACATTCCTAAGACATTGCATTTCAGTACTTTTATTACAGCTTCCCTCTGGTTCATATAACAATCCTATTAAACAACTAAAACAATTGGAAATAACAGCAAAGAAAGCGCTTCAAGAAGAGACACCACGTATCAAAAACATGCAATTAAACAAGGCATACTGGTACAAATGTTTTCTGTTCACTACACCCATCTCTGCACACAGAAACACAGTGCAACTCTTCCACTTGTAGCTGCTAAAGCAATAATCTAGATGAAAACCTTGCTTTTAAAAAAAACCCCAACATTTCGACAGAAGTTTGTCTTTCCGTGAACTCTTCCATATTCAAGAAATCAAGAAGTCTGGACAGTAGTCTCTTAAGGACCAAATCTATTTTGTAGAGATGAAGAAGTAAAAACTGAAATTTTTGATTTATCAAGGACATTAATTTCTATAAGCAGAACAGACAACCTCATTTTCTAATATAGGCATTCTTATGGCATCACAGTAACACTGACTCTTCAACCCCACCTCATAGTTACTTCTGTGAAGCCACATTTCAAAATGTGCTTCCAAAAAGATTTGGCTGGAACTGGCTCAAAGATTCTAAATTAACACAACACAAGGTGGACATCTCAATGTGCATGATATGACTTCCCAAGTTCCTCACAGCACCAGTTATAAAAGACCTTAAAAGTAAGGAAAATTAATGCATTTGTTTGAAGGTGTCTGTTAGGACACCAGAGCGGACAGAGCAGGAAGAGGTTTGTTTTGTCACTGAGTTGCAGGTAGTTTCGAGTGGTGTCGATGGACAAGTCCAAATCAGAACACATGCTGAACGTACCAGATTCAACAGCACAGGCACTTCCTCGCTCTGTCCTTGGCAGGAGCTCCGCGCGTTCCTTATTTGTGACGGGAAAGCGCTGAATTAGGCTCCGAACGGCGTGTTTCGTACAGAGAGCCAAGTCACAAGTCATGACTGCGTGTGCCTCTGACACATCCTTCTTCCTTACAGTCAGGTATCGATTGGCTCCTTTTCTGTCGGGGGGAGGGGAAACTTATTTTAGGAAAAAGGAACCTACTCTAGGTTAACTTTTATCTGTCAGGGTATGAGATGCTAAGCAAAATCTTTGGAAAAAAAAACAGAAATCACAGTGAGAACCTTTTTTAACGGAGCCATTAAATCCACAGAGTATAAAATCAAGCTGTCCCAAAATGCATGTCACAAGCTTTTTCAAGCATGCATACAGCAATGAACAAAGATGCTCATATGTGTAGCTACTTTTACACTTTTTTCTCTAACACTATTCCTTGCAGCAAGTTGAGGATGTTGAAAACATCAATCAGGTTATCATTAGTCTTGAAATTCTATCATCTGCACCAAAGAACTGAAAACTGTACCCCGACTCACCCTTTGCTTTTCGATACCAGTCCAAGAGACTGACAGAGCCGGTGAACAAATGCTCTTTCAGTACTAGTGAAACTAGAAGGAAATTCCATCTCTAGAATGATAAATAATAATGAAAAGACAGTAACAATGCAACAGGCAGTAATCTTGACAACTCAATGTTACAGAACCACAGAATTCTTAGGATTGGAAGGGAGACCACCCAGTGCAACCCCCCTGCAGGGTCACCTGGAGCAGGTGACAGAGGAACACATCTAGGGTTTGGGATGTTTCCAGAGGGGGAAATTCAATGCTTTCTCTGGGCAGCAGTTTCAGTGCTCTGCCACTCTCAAAGGAAAGCTCTCCCTCATGTTTAGGTGGAACTTCTTCTCTTTGAATTTATGGCCATTGCTCCTTGTCCTGTCACCAAAAAGCCTGCACTGCCTTCCTGGGACTCATCTTGGAGATATTCATATGCATTAGTGAGATCCCCTCTCAGTCTCCTCTGGGCCAAACAGGACCAACTCCCACAGCTCTCCTGATGAGAGACCTCTCATCTCAGTGGTCTCTGCCGGACCCGCTCTATCAGCTCCCTGTCTCCGTGCTGGGAAGCCCAGAGATGGACACAGCACCCCAGCCGTGCCTCACCAGGGCCGGGCAGAGGGGCAGGATCCCCTCCCTGACCCGCTGCCAGCGCCCTCCCCACACCCGCAGCTGCCCCCGGGCCGGGCCGTGCCGCGCACCCGCCTCGTCCCCGCTCCGGAACCGCTCCAGGGCCAGCTGCGCCGCTATTGCCACCACCTCGTCCACGCCGGCGGCCCCGAGGGGCTCGGCCCGGGCGCGCACCGCGGCGGCGGCAGCCCCGTCCCCCGCAGCCCCGCCGGGCTGCCGCCGCGGGACCCGCCTGTGTCGCGACATGGCCCCGACACGGCCCCGACACCGCCCGGACCCGGGGCCGCAGCCGCTCGGCCCGAGGGGCGCCGCCGGGGCGGGGCGGGGCCGGCTGGAGCCGCCCGCAGCCGAGCCGGCCCCGGCGGGAGGAAATTGGCGCTTTTCCCGCCGCTCGGGGGGCACGGCTGCCCGAGCACCGCGCTGCGCGTGTGGCTGCGGGCAGAACGCGGCCCTGCTCCCTGTCCCGTCATAAATTACCTGCTTTCATGGCATGGTGTGAAACGTAGCTGCGGCGAGGGTCATCTCGGGCCTCAGCCTCCTCGCTCGGTAAAGTGTTACTTGCCCTGCTTTTCCTGCTGTCCTTTGACTCCACGCTGAAGACACGAGCTAGAAACTTAACCAAATCCACTTGGGCCTGACACAGGCCTCGGTACTGAAGGCTGCTGCTTCGGAAACATCATTAGGTCAGAAGGAGAGTACTTGGAAGAAGAATAAGCTACTACTCCTCAGTTGAAATGGGCAATTAAATAAATAGAAAATAAACACTCACTGTCTGATGTAGCTAGCTGAAAAATAGCTCTTAAGCGACCTCCACCAAGGCTTTTACAAAGCTAACTTCAGCATAATTCTGCACTGAGAGATTACACTGGAGCGGAACAATTGATCTGTTCTAAGGTTACTTTAATTTTTTTTTCAGTTTTTCAGTTCAGGTATCTGACTATGTATCTTCAATCAAAGTACAAAATGCTAGTTCCTCATAGCTGTTCCTGAGACATTCAGTACTGCCACCTCAAAGCACATCACAGTTAGGGAAAATTAAACACGTCAGCTGAATAAGATGAGCATTCCTCTTATCATCCTTGGTATCAACAAGGAAAAATGAGAGTTCATAACTAATTTGAAAGAGTCACATCTTTACTTAAGAACCCAGATCTCTTAACAGTTTCTACCTCTTAACAGCATCAGCTTGCCTTCCTACAGACAAAAAGCCCCATGATTCTGAAAAAAGATTCCTCGGCTCAATTCTGCTCTCAGTTTGCAATCCTGTAAATACAGCAGTGCACAGAGATAACTGTTGGGTTAGGGCTCATCTGTATGGCTAAATGGTGTGAAGCCTGAGTGCATCCTGCATAACAAATTCCTTAATACATGCCCTTCTCTTTTCATTGTTTTTTTGACTCTCCAATGCTATTAGAAGGGTGAAAAAATAGGAGAGTGTGGTCAGGCATGCACTGCCTGCTGCAGCCCTGCTGAATACTGAGTCGCAGTCTGCACTCAGCATATGAATGAGCAAAGAATTGTGCCTGACCAAGCTCTTAGACATGGAGATTGTATTCTTTATACGTATTCTCCTAGTAAAAATTACTAGCTGTGGATTTTCGTATTAGAAATAACAACCTGTAAGTATTTAAAAATTCTGCTTTCATGATTGGCCTCAGAAATACCTTCTGGCTAATGTTTACTCAAAACAAATAACCCCTGGAATAAGAATTATTTTCTTGTATTAACATACGTCAAATGCCCATGTATTTTTTATAAGAAGAATTAAGAGGCAGCACAGTTTTACGCAAAAAATACATCTGCATGTTTAAATACAATTAGGCATTCTTATTTTACCTTCCCTAGAGTCACTTTTGCTGACTTCTTTTCAGTTTGCAGAACATTTTATCTCTTGTAAACACTCTTATGTTCCACAAAATATGCCAGTTCTAAGAGAAAAAGAACTGCAAAGGATGTTGGTGAAAAAGTAGTATCTATTATGCACTGTGTTAGACTGTGTCAGGTTTGACTGTAAAATAATTAATCTTTCTGGTTTTTGTTTGTTTGGGATTTTTAAAATATTTTAAGTGGTGTAAGACTTGCTAGCTGTTGAAATATGATGCAAGAATCACTGGTAAGCCAATTCTTCAAGATCAAGTTAATGAAAGAGCACAAGATATATTTATCTTTTCAGTTCCTTGAATAATAAAAAAAAAAACCCAAAAAACCCAAAAAAACAAAAAGAAGCAGAAAACCCATAAAAAACCCAAAACAAACAAACAAACAAAACCCCCAAACAACCCAAACAAAAAAGGAATTCCAGTATGCAGGTGTTATGAGTGAGCACAAGAGGCCATCTGATCTGATTAATAGAATTTATTTAATTCATTTAATAGAGTATATGAGAGTAAAGTAAAAAGCAGCGCTGCGGCAACAGAGGGGAGCAACCACTCCGCCAAACTGCCGCGCCTGTGATCCCCTAGTTCGCTCTTTTATCTTCCTCCTTAGTTCACTCGTTTCTTCTGCGCAGTCACATTCTGTTGCTAGGTGGTCGTTTTCTGCCTTTTAGTGGTCGTGGGATGAAGGCTGGTTGTCTTCCTCACAGGTGTCCTTTGATCTGGGGATTCTCACAGTCTCAAGTATACGTGTTATCTTAGAAATGCGTGTTATGAGTTAAGCAATGCAAAGCCTATTGCCTACTACCGCTGTAAAAGCTTAGGAATGCGTGTTATCAGCAATTCACAGCCTGTTGCCTATTACCGCTGTAAAAAACAAACTTCCTTGAAACAAATTACTATCTGCAGCTGCATCGAACAAAAAGGTCACCCTTCTCTTACACAGGGGTTTAAGCATTATGGTACATTTGTAACCAGACAGCTGTTTGCTGCTGTGATCATTAATGATCCCATGAATTAAGTTATGTATTTATACACATTTAGGGAAGTAAGGCTGATGTCAAATTATATTGAGAGATATACAGGCTGCAGCCTGTCCTCGAGCAGCACACGGCTCCACTGGTGCATGGCACCATCAGCATCATGGTGGGCCAGTGCAGTGAGGAGGCCCAGAGGCTGCTGTGCTCTGGTGCCATCAGGGATGACAACAACAGCCCTGTGGCCAGTGCCAGCTCCACCACCTCCAGCAGCTCCCAGAGCAGCAGCTCCTGGACGGGGGCTCCTGCCCATGGCCCCGAAGTCTGTCATGTGGAGGAGGAAGCTGGTACATCGGAGGCTGCTTTCCCTGGGGGTCCCAGCTGCCCCCCACCTGTGCCTGTCTCCGTGGAGTGGGACTGGCCCCAGGAGGAGCCATGGCAGGAGGTGGTGACAGTGGCAGATCCCTCTGCCCAGGGCAGCAGCTTCAGCCCCTCCACCCCTCTCCTGGGCTACCACCGATTGCCATGGGCACCCTTGCACCCCATTAAGAGAAGGGACTCAGCCCCCAGGACTCTCCCCAGCCCTGCAAGAGGCCAACCCACTGGCAACTCTAGCAGGGCTCTCACAAATCTTCACTGAAGGAAAAGGGAATAAAGAGTTATTTCCCACACACGCTTTCTCCCTAGGGCAGGAGTGACAGGAGTGCTGGGTCAACTTCTAGCTAGCCCCTTCCCTGACCACACTGAGAGTGGCCGCCCGTTGCCTGGATTGGTCTGGGTGGCGGTATAGCAGGGCTGCTAGAAAGCTGCAGCAGTGAGGCTGCTGCCCCAGAGCACGAGCTGTATCTGCAAAAGGGTCAGGACAAAGAATAGGGAGGGGTCTTCCAATGGTTTCTCAGGGAGGTTTATTCCAGGAGAAGGGTCAGGGAAGGAAAGACACAGAACAAAGGTGTGCACCAATTTATATACAGAGGAGGGTACAAGGGGAGGTTACAGACTTTGTCAAATTTCAAGGAACCTGGGGAGGAGCAGAAGGTAGGGATTACAATGCTCAAACCCATAGGGAATAACAGGGAAAGAGTACAGTTTGAATGAACCAGTTAGGTCTTAGGGGGATACAAGATTGCCAGGGAAGGATCTGGAAGTAAAGACGGGATTATACTGACAGACAAAGGAGGAGGGCAGAGGAGGGCAGGAGTTACAGTGATGGACATGGAAGGTACTGGAACAAAGAGCATCTTTGGGGAGATGGACAAGGGAGGTGAGAGGATAGGCTTCAGGGACAAACCATCTGCACAGGGATAACAGAACCAACTTATGGAAGAAAAACACACTACCACCCCGGAGAAGCTAAAGGCAGAATGGACAGCTCAGGCAGCTGGTCTTGACGCAGGACCCAGGGTGGGCTTAAAGATAATTTTAATGAACATGCAATGCTTGATGAGGGAGAATATGTGTTACATGGAGTAGGCGAATTGGGAAGTCTGTACTTTCTCACTAACTCAGCCAATGGGAAAACAAAGAGGGCAAGATAAAATTGGGAGTTTAGGATAAAAGAGAGACTGTGACTTCCAAAAATTCAAGACACATCCCACAGAGTTATGGCCCAGTGGATTCTCTCCCCTTATTCATATCCTTATTTTTCTATTGACTTTGGCATTGCCATGTTGTTTTCCCTCACATGTCCTCACTTCTTCCTCTTCTCTGACTAGAAGAAAAACTGCTCCTCTGGGGTAGCATTGCCAAAAAGTTTTACTATCTCCAAGATTATTGCAGTATATCACAGCACCAAAATGTTGATCTCATCTAGGCTCTGCTCCGGGGAACCGCTCATTACATTTCTGCTCCCAGCCACGTGGCCCTGCCACCACCATGGGGGCAGTGGTGGCCACTTCGGGGCTGGCACTATTGAACACCTCTCTTTATGTGGATGCTGGGAAGGAGAAGCTGCTGCCATCGCCCCCCTGCCCTTCTGTCCACAGTGCGGCTGGCCAGCAGCAGCCAGGCACACAAGGCTCACCACAGGTCGTGCCAGGATGGCAGCAGCCGTGGCAGCTCATCGCCACGTGCTGCACCTGGATGGCCCCTGGCAGCAGTGCCTCGCCACCCCTGGGAAAGAACCACACATGGGCTGTTTTGCTTTTGTTCTTCAATATGTCATCACAGAGATGTTACAACCTCTCTAATTTGCCCAGCAGCATGTCCCTCTTCAGAGCCATTCCAGAACGGCTCTGTTGGACATGGTGGAAGCTTCTAGCAGCCTTCCAGAGAAGCTACCCACATGGCCCTCCCCTGCTACCCAAAACCAAGCTGTGCCAAATCTAACACACCCAGGTGCCTTTTTCCAGCTCTGTCTTATTCCTTCTTTACTTCCTGAGAGATTCCTAAAAAAAAATCCTCAACAAAGTGATTACAGCCCATTGCTCAATCAAAAGCTTAGCAGATCTTGAGGGCTGAGGGCCCAGGCTGGACAGTCATGAGCCATCATAAACTGAAATGAAAAGTCATCACCATCTCAGCAGAAAATGCCTTCAGTAGCCAGAGCAGCTGCCAAAGGGCTGATCTTTACTGATCTCCTTAGGATCCATTGGGGAAATAGCCTGAAAGATTGTTCAGCACATTTAGGATTCCTAGGAAAAGCAGTCAAAAGCTGTACAGACTGGGAGCAATAGAGCCCTTTTGAGAGGGGACACCAGGTCAAACACTGGGAAATAACGACCATGAGGAAGAAATGAGCAGCTGGATCTCAGGGGAGGCAGTGCCACAGCCTGGCTTTATTAGTGTGAGTGTAGATCAATTTTACAGCCCATACTTGAATGTATGTACATATCAATTAAAATAAATACTTTTTAAGAAGAAGAAATCCAAATTCCAAATCCCTTCAGAAGTTGAATACATTTCTGGAATAGAGTTTTCTATGTGTTTCCTGTGATGTTTGAGCCAAGGCAGGAATAGAGCTCTGCATCCCAAAGCCCCATTCAGGAGCCTAACCAATGTGTTTGCATTCTTGCAGCCACAGCAGGCGCTTCAGCCCCCAGCGCTCCACCCGGCAGTGCTGGTTGTGCAGCGCTGAGGGCATCCAGCTCAGCACAGAATGCACCTGGGTAAGTGGAATCACCACCAGTAGATCTGGGCCTTGCTGCTGAGAAAATGATTTGGGAGAGCAGGAGATCCCTGCCTGAGACGTCTCCTTCTGTTCAGGAACCTGCATTGGACAGGGATGAAAGGGGCTGGACTGAAAGCGTTTGAATGTTGTTGCACGGCTGAGAAGCAAAGGCTTCTTCCCTTCAGCTGTGAATGGACAGGGCAGGATTTGCTTGGTAAAGCAAGATTTCCTAAAGAAGAGGGAATGAACAAGGGGCTAGCCCTTAAGTGAGGATGCAAGGTGTTGGCCAGGTTTGGGTGCTCATTTTCCCGGGAAGAATCCCTCCTGCAGGGGCATTTGTGGTGAGGAAGTGGAAGCTCTGTAGGTTCTAAGAGGCTTTGTTAGATGGGAAAGAAGAGAAGAGTGTTTGGAGAATTGCCACTGAAGGCAAAGTGTCCCGTGCAGGGAGGGGCATGCGAGAGGTGCCTCTGTTCCAGCAGCAGATGTGGAGGTGTGGGCTCTGCCTCTTTTGGGTGGGAAGGCCAAGGCAAAGCAGGGCTGGGCTGCAGCAGCTGCTGCTGTGAGAGCCCTGCTGTGCCTGTAGGCACTCCCAGAGCCATGGGTGGGGCTGGGCTGGAGCTGCAGCTTTCTTGTCCTCTCAGTAACCTGGTACCTGCAGTCCAATTTCCATCTGGGAAATCCTCAGCTGGGCAAACTGGCCAGTCTTGCTGTCCATGTTGCAGAGCTCAGTCGCCTTGCTCTTGGGCATCTCTGTGGGAAGAGATGTGTGTTCCCACACAGTCCCTGCCAAGCTGCAGCCTGGATGAGACTGCTGTGCTCAGGGCTGTGGAGAGAGGAGCACATCCCTGTGCCAGGAGCTGGCAGGACTCCTTCCTTAGCAGCCATTCCATGTGTTCAGTGTCACGCCCATGTCCAACACTGTCAGCTTTGACAGCCTTTGGACAGTGTTTGAGGAGTCAAATCTTTTTGACTATTGAAGGACTTTGGTGCCCAGACTTCTTTTTAGGAGCAAGGGATTAAGAGTGTGAGCCACAGAGTTTTTGGACCAGGTGTTCTGTGTAACTGCAGAGAAGGGTTTCTTTCTTTCTGTTTCTGTTTCAAGGAGAGGGTTATTGTTGCCCCTGAGTCTTCAGGAGAGGAGCCTGTGGACAGAGCTGCACCAGAGGGAGCTTTGCCCGGGACCGAGAGCTGCTGGAACAATTCCCAGGAGCCTGAGGAGCCTGGTAAGGACAGAGCCCCATTGGGTTAGAGAGGTGTGAGATGGCTGCTCTGAGCCTGCCTCTGGCAGGAAGGGAGATGAGAAGAGCTGAGTTCTTGTCTGCAGGGTTGGTGCTCCCCGGTGCCTTTAGTTCAGATCCTGCACTGGCACAACCTCCCTGAGCCCTGCCCTCCATGCTTCTGCAGAGGCTCTGACACTGAGTCCTCTGCTGTGGCAAGAGAGCAGGGAATAAACCTGACCTTGTGGGAGTTGTGTCACCATGTCAGGCGTCCCAGTTTTGTGCTGATGCCCATGGATAAGTTTGCTGCAGTGTGTCAGTGCTCTGGAGGCATCACTGAGTGACTCTTGAAGCAAGAGTGCAAAACCACAGGAAAAAGTCAGTATAGAAGTCTGAGCTTTCTGTCTCCAAGCATTAAATCGATGTCGTGCCGGTGTGCTGGTAGCTGTAGTGAGATACATTAAAAATACAAGCAGCAGCAGAAGCTCTGAGGCCAAACAAATCATTAGTCTGAAATCCAGTAGCTCAAGGCAGAACTGAAATTACCCCAAATTTGCGAGAACTAGAGGAGAGATAAAGCACTTTGGGTCTGCATTCTTGTGCAAAGCTAGTGCAGCCTTCAGGCCTCATAGGGAGCTCTTTTCTTCCCAGCTGTGAAAACAGAATTCACTGCTTAGTTTTAAGACTAGGATAAAAAAAGACACTATGTTCTGTGCTGGGTGCTCCTGGCCAACAGCCAAAGAACACCCAATATATGGAGACAGTCTTATCTTTATACTGTTACATTGCTGAGAAACATGCATATTCGTGTGTTTCATGCCTTATTCAAACATTCTGGGGAACTTTCTGATGTTTTGGGAACTCCTTGTTTGACTTCTTCACACTCCAGCTTATCTGCATGACATCCTACGTGTCAGGTCAATATTTTTGATTGATAATTTCATGTCTTCTTGTGTCTCCATCCTGCTGTTTCACATCCTCTGATAAGGGTTTAGTATGTCCTCTATAAATTTAGCATGGTATTCTCTGATTGTCCTCTGGTGCTCTGGTTTGTGTCAGGGTTATCACTTGGACAGATTGGTCAGTGGACGCCTTACACTGCTTATAGTTACAGAAAAGCATTTTGTTTTCCCTTATGTTTTGCTAAGGTCTATAACACAATACATTCATCACACTCTTGTTTCCGTAAGTGATACTCAGATGTTATATTCATTACACTACTATTTCTATGAGCAACACAGTGCACACCTAAGCTGATGGATTCTATTCTATTAATGTTAA
The DNA here is from genome assembly GCF_050655825.1 of Lonchura striata. Classification (NCBI taxonomy): domain Eukaryota; kingdom Metazoa; phylum Chordata; class Aves; order Passeriformes; family Estrildidae; genus Lonchura; species Lonchura striata. The sequence goes on along the minus strand of NC_140740.1, from coordinate 22,761,336 downwards.
AAACAGGTTAGAAACTGTTGTAAAGCAGTTGATAGTAGTTAAGCATGCACTCTGAGTTTCGTTATGGTAAAAGGGGTTTAAATGGGTAGTTGTAAGAAATACAGTACTCAACGTACCATGTTACACCTGAGTGAAGTGCACCATCCCCCAAGCAAATGGAGCCAGCCTGGACAGAACTCTGATGGGCAAATCGAGCACCTTAAACCTTAAACCTTCATGCACATGAAGGATCCAAAAAGAAACCAATCCAAAAGGAACAAAAATCAGGATAAAAAGGGGGCTTCTGACCCACTGAACCTGTGCCACTCCATCTGGGACGGCGGGGACCTCGCTACATCGCTGCTGAGAAGACCCAGTGCCAGCGCTGCAGCATCCTCCATGGGAACCTGCCGCGCTCCTGCCCCAGATCCCTGGTCTCTCTAGCCCCGGCTAGCTCCTCCTGGGGCGAGAGTGGGCAGTGGAGGCACCCTCCGCTGCTCCCAGATGGGGTTTAGAGGGTGCCTTCGTGGGTCCCTGGGTGGCGCAGGCAAGCCTCGTCGGTGAGGAAAGAAAGGGCGGATCCAGCTGGGGGCCAAGTCCACTTTATTCGGGCCAACGGGCCAAACGTGCAGGAACAGTACCAGCCAACTGGAACCCCGAGAGGGGTCTGACACTGGGTTATAAACCTTTAGGGAGGGTTAAAACCCTTGGGGAGGGATATCGGTGAACCAATGAGGAGAGGGGAAGGGAGTGGCTCCGGGATGGGGTGATCTGACCTGGTCCAATGGGGGAAGGATATGGGAAGGGCCCCAGGCCCTCGTCCAACCACTCGGTGCCCTGAGCAGAAGCTTCTAGATGAAGGGGAAGGAACACCGAGTGACAGACAAGGCACCTGGGAGGAGACAGGGGAATGACTTTGCACTTTCCAGGATGATGGACAAATACTGGAAAGGTGGGAAGGGAGGACCAGGCGGGAAAACAGGGAACAAACCAAGTGGTAATGGGGGTGTACAGGGACAAACCAATGGATAATACAGAAATATTAAAACATATAAATCACACAACTCCACAGGAACCCTCCTGCATGCTCACGGGCCCCCTTGCTTTAGGCCTTTTTCTTATAATAAGTGTTGAAATCACTTTAGTACCGGAAGTGTGCTCTCGTTTTTATCATTAACAAGCTGCTAAAAAGAGTTATAATGGATGCTTTTTCTCAATACTTATAATGACGAACAATGTGCGTAAGCTAATACATAAATGTGAAAGTCAATATTATCTGGTCGTTTTTCACAGAGCTGTTCATCCCAGAGCTGGTGCTTGTTTTGAAGGAGCTGTTGCTCACTGTAGAGGGCAGTTTGTAGATGGCAGGGAACAGTGCTAATTCATTACTCCACTCCCAGAAGCCTTCAGCTCCAGCCATTTCAGTGAGGACTGAGGTCTCTGTGTCAGCACAGAGAAAGAACAAGGCTGGGCTTCTTTGTGGCAGCTTGGACTGTCTGTGTTTCAAGCTCTCCTGGGTGCCCTTTGCACTGCAAATACTTTGAGTTTATTGGGATACTTCAAAACTTCTGAAGTTTTGAACATTTGGAAGGATTCTGGCTCTTTCAAGAGCAGGCTTCCAACTGCCAAGTGAGATATATCACTATAGATGGGACAGAATTATATTTATATGGATGTAGTTACATTTATAGATTTTTAGATTTACATTTATATCTTTCAAGAGTAACTTTTACATAGCTAAATTGACATGCATACATTTACATGCTTGGATATAGATTTAGAAATGTGCATAGTTATTCAGTTGGAGGTATGTGGAAGTTTAGATGCATAGATTGAGCTGTGTAGGCCTAGGCTGCATTTTGACCTCTTTCCCCCCTCAGCTGCCTTTTTCACCTCTTGCTTTTCCCCTGTGCCCCCTGTGTCCCCTCTCCCTGTGCTGGTCGGAGCTGGGGCCGGGCCGGGCGGAGCAGCAGTTCCAGCCCGGGTGTCCCTGGAGCGCTGGGAGCTGCCGCTGGCCCCAGGCACTGTCCCCTGAGGAGCTGCTGAAGGACGGTGAGAGCGAGGGGCCGAGGGCCGGTGACACTGAAGGGACGGTGACCCTGAGATGCTGCTGGGGCTGAGGGTGTGGGGCAGCCGGGGGCCATGGTGGCACTGAGGGGACAGGGAAGTGGCACAGGCCGAGGGTGTGGCGGGTCTAAGAGATCTAGGAGACAGAGATCACTCAGCCCCGAGGTTCGTGTGGCACTGACAGTATTCATTTCCCAGGCCATCCCTTATACAAAGCATTTGAAATTGGGATATTCTCCTTGGTCTGAACTCCATGGCCCTTGGGATCTGGCCAGTGAAATGCTTGCAGCTTCACAAGAGATCTGAGAGGGAGAAGCCCCGGTCAGTCAATCCTGGGGCTTGGCAGCAAGCTCATCTATGATATTTGCTAACACCAGCCATTGGGTGCCTTCTTTCTGTTCAGTTCTGTCAGGTCTCGGTTTGGTTTCAGTGATGTTGAGTTGAGATTAAAGGCATAAAAAGGTTGCGATTTTTACAATAAAGGGATCTCATTTGGATGCATGAGGGGTTCTGTATTGCTTTGTTCCCCACTGCTGAATCCAAATCTACCTTTGGGGAATGCTAATTCAATATATAGTCACTATACGTAAACAAAGCATGGGCTATCATTCTCAAAAATCTTAGAATTGTCTCAAGGTGTTTTGTTTTGCTTGGCAGAATACCTCATGTGTGGGGAGTTATATTTTATGGACCGCCTTAAGATAAGAGATACTGCAACCCTACAAAATCAGATCAACTAAAGCACTCCAGATCTATCAGTAATAATTAACAAAGTCTGAACTTGTATTTTCTATCTCAAGGCTTTGTACATCCATCCATCCATCCATCCATCCATCCATCCATCCATCCATCCATCCATCCATCCATCCATCCACACAATGCCACTGTGATTAACTACACTGACACACAGGTTTGCATAACTATTATTTTCCCAAATACACTGGAGTATGGTGGAGCAAAAGCAAACATAGATTGCAGTGTCTAAAGACGCTGCATGTGCTTAAATGTTCCCTTTGTGTTCACAGCTTTTAATTATAATTTACCTTTATAAAGAAAGGTACTATAAATAAAGGTACTAAAGGTTCCCATGAACTCCACAGATCTGAGAGAGGTCTTTGAAGGCTAGGTCTGTAAAAGGAGAGGTGTTTCATTCGGAGGTTTTGGTTGCAGAGTTTCCTGACTCTTGAGTATTTGCTACCTGTTTACAGTGTCTATAAAAACGTTTTCATGCTGAAAATCACTGACAACTACCTTCCAGATTTATTCCTGGTTAAGCACCCATGCCAACTCCTGTTGAAGCCCAATAGCAGGTTTCTGAATATAGCAGGAATTGGATTAAAGCTAAAAGGTCTGCCACTGCTATCACTGAAATACTAATTTGCATGTTTTCTTTCTTTAGAACCAAATTATGACCATGGCATTTAATATAATCACAGAACTGAGGTCATTTGAGGTCATTTGAGGTAAAAATTATGCATGGGAAGGTAATAACAGGAATTTCTATGTTTGTGCTCATCTCGTTTGAGACAATGAGCGCAGTGTCACCTGTGCAACCCTGGATATGCCTTGAAGGTGCAATGCTTAATTTGTAATCAAAGGGGAAATGTATCTAAATTTATTAGGATAACCAGTTACTTTGCAAATAGACTGATAGAGAAACTTAGCAATATTTAAGGAGTAAAATCCCAAGGCTATCAGGAAAGTGTACATATGCTTTTCATTGCTTTATAGAATTTTCTTTGATACAATCTGACTTCCTTTCTCAGTTAAAAAGATTTTTAAAAGAGAAATAGCTGGGCTTTAGCTGTGTGTCTGGATATGAAGCCACATGAGGTTTTTGAAGGGCCCCACACAAGTGTTTCAAGTTTTCTCTAAGCCTCCAGGTTCCCCAGCCCCAGGAGCACCAGTGGCCGGTTTTGTTGGTTTTTCATGGGTCAGTTTTTGGAGAGGAGGAAAGAAGGCAGCCGGGAAAGTGAGGCATTTCTGTGAGGAGCTGCCATAAGCTTTCCCTGTGCCAGGCAAAAGCAATCACGGAGTGGCTCTGAGAGCAGGCGCACTGCTAAGCCAATTAGAAAAGCTGGTGCCGCCCGTAGCACAGCATTTTGAAGAGAGACAAAAAGAGAGGGAAAGAAGCCGGCTTTGTGTGTGCCCCCGAGGGGTGCTGCGGGGCAGCGGGGCCCCTTCCCGGCGGGCTCGGGGCTCTTTCCCAGCAGGGCCGCCGGGCCGTGCTGCCGGGGCTCATCCCAGCGCCGCCGGCAGCTGCGGCCGAGGCCAGGAGCGGCCCCGGGGCCAGGAGCGGGAACGCTCCCGCTGCCCGTGCCGGGAGCAGCCCCGGGACGGCGCCAGGGGAGGCCGGCACGGCCCCAACTGAGCGCGGCAGGGCCAGAAGGGCCCACGCAGCCACCGCCACCTCGGCACGGCCAGCGAGAGACTTTGCCTGCCCGGCCAGCGGCAGCTGCCGCCGCAAAGCAAAGCACAGAACCTGCGCAGGGGAGCGCTCTCTTCACTGGCAGGGCCGGGAGAGCCATTTGCAGGCATTAATCACTGCACGGGGGAATAGAGGGCGCAACACCGCCTGCTACAGCTAAAGGAATGCAGGATTTGTTAGGATTAGACTTGCCCTCAACACGTTCCTTTTCTGGGAATTGCTCACAAGCATTTCCTCAATGCAACTGGCAAATGCTTTTGCTGACTGAAGCCACACTGCGTCTTTCCTTCAGAAATGAATAAAGGAAACACAAGTTGCCTGCTGAAACCCTTCTGCTCCCTTCCAAATCAGATCACTAGTCAAGCACAAAGCTCAGGCTCATCCCCCGTTCCCTCTGAGAGATAGGAGGTAATATTTTGCTGCAGCCGAAAGGTCATTACAAAAAAAGAATGAAAGTTGTTGGTGCTAGGTGTTGTTAGTTATGGTTTGCATTTGTTCAAGTTCATTTGTTGGGTGTTGCTGTGAGATGGAAAAGGGCGGGGTGGGGGGGTAGGGGCGGTCTGAACACCAGACCAAAAGAGAAGTACACCCAGCTCAGCTGAATCCTTGCTAAGAAGAAGGTTCTCTTTTGCTTTAATGACTTTGTCTCCATTTAAATGTACCTAAGAGTTTATCTCTAACACCTCTCTCCCAGCAGCTCCGAGCTGCGGTGTGGCACAGCGCTTGCTGTGTGCCAGAGAGCACAAAGCAGGCTGGCCTGCCGGCCCTGAATATTTCTGCAGAGCACTCTGCAGCTCCCAGCTTTGCTGTGGCTCAGTGCAGAGCTGCAGGATCGCAGGCGCTGCCTCCCAGAGCTGTGTGAGGCACTGGCTCCTGCAGCCGTGAGCTGACAAGCTGTCGCTGCCTCCCGCTGGCCTCGGGTCCCCTGGCACAAGTGCCGTGCCCGAAGGACGCTGCCCTGTGCTCCAGCCTGCCGAGCAGCCCGGCTCCCTGCCCCGGTGCCCAGGGTGCTGCACACACTGCTGACCTTTGCCAGGAGTCGCAGGGCAGCGGCACAAGAGTGGGAATGCTGAGCCAGGCCAGCGGGCCTCGGCTGCCCTTGGCCTTTCTCTCCTCGGGCAGACTCCAGAGGGCCAATGCCTCCAGGCTGGGCTGTGCCCAGCAGGGCTCCGCTTGCCCTCGGGAGCAGCCGGCTGCGCTTGGGCTCTGAGAGCGGAGGATGCGCCCGCTGCCAGCAAGAGGCACGCAGGGCCGGGCTGTGCCTCCTGCAGCTACCAGGGCCTCCTTGCAGCCTGGCCCTGCCGAGGCTCAGGCTGCTCCGGGCTCTGCCAGGGCTCTGCTGCGGCTCCACGCCGGGCAGGGCCGGGCCCGCTCTCAGCTCACACTCGCTGACAGCTCTGCACCGCAGGAGACCTTTCAGAGCACCTCTCTGATCTTTCTGCTTTCTCCGCTGAGCGAGGCTCTCCTCCAGCCAAAGACATTGCCCTTCACAATACAAATCCAAGTGGCAGGCACCCAAATGCTCTTGAGTCACAGCTGAAGGCCTGCATCTGCACAGGATATTTTGGCTGCACCACTTGCCCTTTGCTTTTTCCTGCAAATGCCATTGCCATTTCTGCCTCAACTGGACGTGCCACAGATATGCCAAAAGGGGTCAGTGGGCCATATTCCAAAGGCAGTGTGGTCTGGAGAGGATGAATGGAGAAGAGCCTTCCCCACTTTCGGTGTGTCACTTTCCACCTTTAAGAAAAAACAGACAATTCAGAAGGAAATATCAAGCTTATTCACACAGTGAGAAGGAAGGGAATCTTCAAGGTGAGTTGTGGTTTCAGAAACTGTATTAATTTCCAATCCAACTCTTCCAAGTCCTATTAGACAATCCTACCCTAACCTACAATCCTACTCTAAGTAAATGGTAATGGTCCTTATGTGATTATCACATTCTTGTGTCCTTCCCCTTCTTCAATGAAACAATCAGTGGCATCAGTCTGGATGCAGGCTCAGCAAATGTTACAAATGGATGCAGCCAAAAGGAAAAAAAAAAATCAACAAAAACCAAGGAAGCATAACTTTCCAAGCTCAGTATTTCACAGGATTCTTCTGGCTCCTAGAAGAATGCAGAAAGAGGACCAATGGGACCATCTGCACTTCCATCTTTATGTGCAGGATTTTGCCATCACAAGCAAACCTGGCCCAGAATCCCACTCATCTGTTCCATCTTGCTGGGATTTTTGCCCTGCCAGTGCTCTAGAAATGGTGCTTTCTGTCCCTGGGGTTTCTTCCTTTCAGGAAGCTCCAATGACTCACATAGGTCCCTGTGTTGGAAAGACAGGCACCGTGCTAATTTCCAAAGGCACACAGAGCAGTGTCTGCCTTTCCATGCCCTGCCCCTCCTGTGCTGCATGGCACCTTCCTTCCCAGCAGGGCCAGCCGAGTGGCGCTGGGTCCTGCAGTTCCCTCTCTGCCACACAACCTGGCAGTCAGCCTGGGCCAGTTCCCCTCTGCCTGAGCGTGCCAGGCAGCAGACGGGGCTGGGACAAATCCCTCTCAGCTGTCCCTGTTTGTGTGCCAGAAACCTCTAAGGGTGGGGTGGGGGGCACAAACCAGGGCCCCTCAGAGGCTCACAGTGAGCCCCTCACAGCCCCTCCTGCCCACAGCCAATCTCTCCAGAGCACAGGAGAAATGTAAGTATGGCTGAAGGCCAAAATTACAGGTTCCTGAACTATGGGCTACTTGCTACTTCTGCATGCCACTTCGTTGTGCTACTTGCTGCTCAAGTTCCTTCTACTTCCTATAAGCTACTTCTCTTTTGTGGTTCCCCCACTGATGCAACCAAAGCTACAGCAGATGCTGCTGTGCTGCAGGGACATTTTTAGAAGGGGACCTTGGTGGAAATGGTGCCAGGAAATGGCAATGGGATTTTGTTCAATGGCACACAGGACATGGGACAGGAGAGAAAGACAGCAGGATCAGGGAGTATTTGCACCTTACTGAGACAGGAGTTTCATTCCAGTAAGGAACTTCCTGATCCATGTCCACTTTGGGGCCCTAGGGTTGACCTGTCAGCACTTCAGGCGGCATCCACCCACAAGTGCCGGCCACTGAGCTCCATCTACTCTGCTCAGGGGTGAGCTGAGCAAAGAGGCCAAAATCAGCTGAGGAGAATAAAAAAATTCTGTGCAATTAGGAAACCAATCAAAAGAATTCCACATTCTAAATGAAACAAACCAGTTTTTTACACTGTCCCCAGCAGTGGATTTGATTCCCTGGAAGCTTTAGGTTGTAGCTCCCTCCCTCTGGAAGGGATACACACACAATAATGCTCGTGTGGACTGCTTGTTCCTTGTGACAGCTCTGTGTGCATTGCAACTCTGCCCTCAGCTCACAGTAGGTGCGGCGGCTCCCTGCCACGACCTCGGGCAGGTGGGATGAGCCGGCTGGCACTGCCCGTGTGAGGCCGAGTGGCCACCACGAGAGAGGCACCCCAGGGGAACGGCATCTGCCAGCCTGGTGGTGCTGAGTGCTGTGGCGTGGGTTACGCAGCTTTGGTAGTTCCACACGCTGAGAGGAGGTGAAGGGATGAGAGAAGGACACTTGTATGCCAGCCCAAAGAGTCTTTATTTTCCCCAGGCGGGGCAAGAACACAAGTGCTCTCTGAGTGGGTGCAGGAACAAATGCCAAAGAAATCAAAGATTACAGCAACTCAAATAGGGGCTGGGTGGACATGGGTGCAAATCTGTCTCGCCCAATGGAGGTAAACCAGAGAGGGATGAAACCAATTACAGCAACCTATGATAACATAGCACAGTTAGGCACCAAGTCAGGGGACAAATAGAAAAACTGACCTGGGGTGATTGATACAGAACTTTCTTGAAGAAACTCAGGGTGGTTGCAGGATTCACAACCAAAAGAGTATGAACAAACTCTGATTGATGCAACCAAAAAAGGAGAAAGCAGGGAGAGGTGAGAAGATTGACAGATAACTGGGGACCCAAGTGGTGGGAACTTTTGGGCCAAACAACTTGGATCAAACCAACCATGAGGGGACAAACCGGGGAACATAAATGATAACTAACATTAATAAAACCAACTGACTAAATCAAACCACACCGCAACAAGTAGGGGTCCCTGCACTGCCACCAGCACCACTTTGCAGGAACTGGCAGTTACTCAAAAGCAGCCCCATGGACCACATGCCTGGAATGCTGGACCAGATTGAGAATATACTGACCCAGCTTCAAAGAGGTGTTGGTTATGAGAAGGATGTGCCAGCTTTTGACATCCCTGTGGATTACTTAGCTTGAGTGAAGGATATCCAGTCCTCACAGGAACTGAGAGAGAAAACACTAACAGGAGGGTGTCACATTACTCTTCTGGAGCAAACAGTATTTTGCATTTGCCTTATTGTCCTTTTCAGTTGAGGACTGTCAGAAATGAGTCTCTTATTCCTTTGCTGTTAGTTTCAAATCCTGCCACCAGCAGGATTGCTTTACAGGCAAGGAATGGGGTGCAGGCAGGCTCCAGGCAAACGCTTCGAGAAGCAAGGTGGGGAACAGTAAATACAAATGCAAGAAACAGAGCCAGGATACAACAGCAGGAAGTAAGAGTACAAGAACAGAGCACAGTGAGTGCAGGCACCCTGCCACGCAATTCACTTGAAATGCTCTTGCTTCCTCATAGCATTCCAGCAATACAGAAACAAAGTCCAGCACATGGAATTGCTCCTGTTCTGAAGCTGTTTCCCAGACAATCCTACCCAAGTCCTCGGAAGCACAGATGGGATCCCTAAGGTCCAGACTGGCAGCTGCAATGTCATCTTCAGATCTGTGAGTTTCATTAGTCACAGCTCTCCGAGTGCCTCTGTCCATGTACTCCATCAGCAGCCAGAACTCCTTGCCCACAAGGTGGCTGAAAGGAGGCAGTAAGGGCATGGAGATGAATGTGCAATACTACGTTGCTGTTTGGAAAAGACAGTGGTTGATTCTTGTTTCCAGGTTCCTTTTTAACAAGGACAGAAAGGGGGAATTACTTTATTTTAGCACCTACTAGTTTGTATCCATGTTCACTACTTTGCTCAAAGGCATAGGCTAAGCATTCCTAAAATAGTTTTACACATTTAAATCATTCCCACAAAATTATTTGCATTAGAATAGAGGTCTCTTTCAAAGTAATTTTGGGAACATCCCATGCTTCAGATTATCCTTTGATGGTCAAGAGCCCCCTAAAACCAATTTCTTCCCCTTAACGACAGCTATCTTCTCAGCAGGCCCACTCTAAATCTCAAGACTAAGATACCCACTTGCACACATCAATCATTTGTATGAGGAAATACAGGACCCAGAGCTGTCTGTTAAAGCATAAGGAATTCTCAATTGCTTACTTTCAAACATTTTCCCAACATTTTCCACTCACTCTTTCCGGCAGACATTCCCTCCCTGTTCCATACCCCTTGCAGAGCCCTGCACGACTATCCATGGGCAGCAGGGAAGGGGGCAGTCACACAGGAGACACTGCACCCACTGGGCTGGGCAGCAGCCAAAACCCCCTTGAGTCACAGCTGCAGGTCTGTATCTGCACAGGATGCTCTGGCTGCCGCATTCCTCATGGATTTTGGCTGGAAATGCAATTGCACTTTCTGCCTCAGGTAGAAGTACCACAGCTGTGCAAACAACAGCCAGTGGCTGTATTCCAAAGGCACTGCAGTGTGGAGGGAGTGATGCCTTAAAGACTGAGAAATGAAACAACACACTTTCCAGGCAATTTAAGTATAGCAGGTAAGATCAAATCTGGTCTTTAACTGGAAGCCTCCAGGAACAGATACAGAAAAATGCCCACCCTCCATAGGGCCAGTCAATGTGGTTTTACAAGTTTGGGAAGTTAGCATACTTGACAAGAATTCCCAATTAGAAGCCAAGTAAAGGGGAAATTCCCCCACTTTGTTTCCACCTCTTCTGGGGCCCCTCTTTCTTTGTGACTAGCTGTACTAGCTGTTCTGGCTACAGGTAGTTTATGGGAAAGTGTAGTGAAGTGCAGTTCTCAATGTCTTGAAAACCTGTTTGAACTTTGGTTCCCCAAGGAGGCAAGATAGGATAGGAGCCAATGGAAGGTGTTTTGTCTTTCTGCCTATCAGGGGAGGAAAAGTACTGAAGTTACCTAGGAACTAGATAGCTATACAACAATAGTCTACAGAGCCATGAATATCTATGAAGAAAATATAAAAGCAAAAATAATTTTGGCATCAGAAGGAGACCCTTCCCCAATTCCTAACCGTGCCAAAACCACCACAAATGGGACTTTCCATCTTGTAAAAACAATGGATAATTCCAAAAGTTAATGTTGAGCTTATTCACAGGGTGACAAGGAAGGGAACCTTCCAATGGAGTTGAGGTTTGAAAGAGTTTTTATTCTGAGTCCCACTCAGGGCTTGAACTGGAGTGAGCCATCCTGAAATGGTCATCACCACCTCCTGAACTCCTCCATTGCTTCACTGCAATGATCAGAGTGTCCATCTGGAGAGAGGCTTGACTGCCTTCAAATACTGATACAGCCCAAAGGGAAAGCAACAACAGCAACAGAACCATTGCTTTGCAAACTCAGTGCCTCACAGGACCAAGAGAGATTCCCTGGTTTCCAGAAATACACAGAAACAGGACTGACAGGACCTTCTGCACTTCTGCCTTCATGTACAGGACCTTGCTGTCGCAGGCCAGTATGGCCCATAATCCCATTAATCTGTTCATCAAGGTATCTTCAGCATGACTTGAGTTTCCCAAATCTTCTACAAAGCAGAAGGGAACCAGACAGGTACCTTTGCTAACGTTAATGAAGGATTTCATGAAAGCAGGTGAATGAGAGCATTGCATTATAAAACTTCACATTCAAAAGTACACGAGTGCAGTTAGAATAAAACATATGAAACTAGGGAAACATCAGGACAGGATAAAAATAAACTACTTGACAGGAAGTGATGTATGAAAAAAAAACAACATTTCCGATGCATGGGCATGTATTTATAAGCTAAAACAGAAAAAGAACAGCAGAAATAATGAGGAATGAAGATTTTTAAATTGCACTGGGCAGAAGAGACACATGGGCAACCACTGTAAATACATCTGAGAGATTCAGCTTGGAGTTGTATTAGAGTGGAATATATTCACTGAAGATCTCTGGTGCACAAGTGCAAAGAATGAGGAAAAAAGGAGAAAAGTTTAATTTCTGAAAGTTCTTTAGACTCCTGGAAGTATTGTCTAGAGAACTAAAAATCTAAAGCCTCAGAGAACCTGAACCTAAAACATTCCCAGATACATTGATAAGGCATGATGTGCACATCTCTGCTGTTTTCAGAGTCAATGAAACTGACAATGAGTGTCTGGAGATTAGGAATGGAAACCCAGATTTTATCTCCATTATGCTAAGAACACCTTAATAAGGCACTTTAGGAGCCCAGCACTAACATTCTCACCCTGCTCTATTGACTTTACATTTGAATACAGGCTGGTAGGAGAAGAGGCTAGCTTTAATTTCTCCCCAAGTTGCCTGTTGCACTTTCAGGTTAGGAGTACATCTAAAATTCAGCTAATCACTCTCTTTCATTCATGAATAGTGGAATCACTACTGAACAGACTTACAGAGACAACTTTTTTCTCTTTGTACCTTCCTAAGTGGTGCCCTAACTAACAGGAGATTTGGGTAAATCACACAGAAAATCACCAAAATTGCTGAAATTAACACTCAATTCCATTACAAAATCTTCTGAGAAAACGCTTGACAGGATCACTAAACAAACTGAAACTGGGAAGAGAAACATGCATTTTAGCACTGATCAAGACAAAATAAAAATAAATCCTGTAAAAATTCCAAGTGAAAGATAAGGAGAAAGACCAGAAACAGAGGAAGAAACAGGCTCTGTCAGATGACCTGTGGAAGGTAACTTTGTGCCCCAGCACCGTTAGAGAATGCTCCCTGCCATTGGTGCAAGCAGCTGGAGATATAAATACTGATTGATTTGGGGGCCACAGTCTTGGTAGTGCAGACGTGGTTCAATAACGTGACATGTTGCAGTACCCTCAGAGTAACTGGGATGCCTGAAAGGAGTGAACAGCTCACCACAGCTTGGCCTGCTCAGCTGCTTTTTCCTTCTCACCCTCCTGGGGAGGCTCTGAGATCTTCTCTTCCCTGATGGAAGTGCAGCTGCTGCCAAGGGAAAGGTCCCCATACTGACTCAGTGTTCCCTTTTCTTGCCAGCTGTGCCTTCTGCCGTCCCTGTCCAGGAGAGCTGCTCTGCACGGGAGGAAGAGACAGGAGAGCCTGGGAGCATCGGCAGCTGCAGTCCCTCCTGATCTAGTTCTCTTTATGGATTTGTAGAGTTAGACTTTGATAGTTACAAGTATAGGGATATTGACATACGTAGACTGATATTTGTATAGGTGTCTATGTTTGTATATTGTTATATTGATGTATGTATTTTGATCTGTTTACATCTGTAGTTATATTTACATACTTGTACAATTGTGTAGCTGTGTAGTTCTATTGCTGGGGTTGTATGGATTGTTTTATTGGCCCATTGATATTTGTATATTTATAGATAGGTTTCTTATGTGTGTATTATATATGTCATACATGTAATGAAATCCATAGTACATATTTACATCTGTATATTCTTATGTATTTACTTCTACTGAAAAATATATGGAGTTCAATAGTTCTAAAACTCTGTTAATTTAGTTCTGCATCTGAGAGTCTTTTGAGAGGGACATTGATATTTCTGTATTCGTACATGGGCCATATACTTGTAGTAATATGTAAAAAATGAAATTGTCCAATTTCAATTCTTATTTGTGTATATTGAGTTGTAGGGAGTTGCAATAAATTCATTTTTTAACTGAAGCTGATATTTGTGTATATTTACAAAGCATGATTCTCACAATAGATTAGATTTTTAACTTAAATTTAAATTTGCATGTTTATACATCGGCGGCACAAGTGTAGCAATTTAAAACAAATTTCATTTTTAAACTTAAGGGGTTTTTGCGTATTTGTACATTACTAGTGTGGGTGTAACTATCTGCAATAAATGCAATGGTTCAGCTGAAAGAAGTACAGGTTTGTGCTACCCAAAGCCAGGAGCAGATGCAAATGCTGGAGGATTTTGGCCATGAAAATCTCCAGCCATGCCCAGCACATGCCTCACTTGCACTCAGGCTGGGCAAGGGAAGTGCAGATTTGGGATGGCAGCAGAGCCACGCGCTGGCTCAGAACTCGCTGCAAAGGCCTGCTGAGAACACTTTGGGAATCCACTGAGAGTAGAACTCCAAGCAGGAGCCACCTGGGAAGGACAAATCCACACCCATCCCAGGGGCAGCTCTTTAGGCAGCGTGCCAAGTGTCCCTCTGAAGCTCGTCCTGGAGACCAGGAGCCAACAGGGATCCTGAGCCAGCTCTGCTGCCTTTGGCAGCACTTTGGCAAATGAGCTCCAGCAAGGGGGAGGCAACAGTGACTGTGACTGCTGCAGGCTGGGGATGAAGGAAGGGCCATGGACACAAGTGCTGAATGCCCCATGCGGTAGCGCGCAGCTGCGAAAAAGGTGAAAGGCTTTGTGAGTCTGAAGTTAGAAAGTTTTCTTTCTGTAATCCCTGGAGCCTTCACCCCTCCTTGAGTTATTCCCATTGGATTTGACCCGTAATGTATTCAGGCTGGAGACTGTCCCTATTGGCTTCACCTTTTTACCTACACCCCCTATGAAAACTGTAACCAGAAACCTGCCCGGTGTCACTTGTCCCTTCGGGGTTCAAGCAATACAACTTTCTGCGAACTGCATACAGGTGTCCTCTCTTTGTCTCTTTGTCTCGGGTCCTAGTAGCGCTCTCAGAGCAGCACTGCCCGCGTCACAGCGAACTCACTGCTACCTGGAAATCTCGGCAGAGACCCAGGGGCAGCGGCGTGCGCTGCTCACCACCGGCCACCCACGGGCGGCTGCCAGCCGGCGCCTGGGGGCCCGGGGCCCGTGTGGAAAACGAGCAACAGCCCCAAAATCCAGGAGGCTGGAGAACTGGGAAGCAACGAGTTCTGACAAGCACTGAAATGATGGAAGCGAAGGAACTCCCAGGGAAATTAATACTATAATAAGTAGTACCAGAATACACAAATGCAGTAACACTAGGAGATGGTCGATATGACCCACAGGCAGCAGCTTAGAAAAAGATCAAGAGGATATTTTATATATTCTATTTATTATAGTATCTATATTAAAATATAAAATATGTAGTATATAGATGAGAAATTACATCTATGACATATATGATAAATTCATATGTAAATTCATATGTATTGTGTGATACATAATATATATAAATATTGTGTATCACATAATATTATATATGTATGACATATCACATAACATTATAAATATATTTTAATATATTTTGATAAATATTTTCATTTCATATAGATTTGATATATTGCTCCAGCTTGGAAGAGTGAAGATGTTCTGCTGTCCAAAGCCTTCTGCCCACACAGCAGTCAGCCCTGTATCTGTGCATGCACACCCACCCACTGTCCTTGCTCTTCTCAGCATCTCGGGGCTGCTGTTTGCACAGAATTGGGATGAATTTAACTCGACAGACCCACAAGTGGGGTGTCCAGCTTGCCATGAACACTCATGTGGCAGGGCACAACTCAGAGCTCTCAAATCACATTATCACAGGTCCTTTCATTCCCGCTGGGCACTGAGGAACTCCTAAAAGCACCAAAGACACAGAAAAGAAGTGGAAAAACCTGGCATCATGCTACTGCTGGAATCCTCATGGAGGGCACAAATCAGAGCTCTCAAATCACATTATCACAGGTCCTTTCATTCCTGCTGGGCACTGAGGAACTCCTAAAAGCACCAAAGACACAGAAAAGAGGTGGAAAAACTTGGCATCATGCTACTGCTGGTATCCTCTGTTGGGTTTCTTAAGGTCGTAGATATCCAAAACCAAGGAAAACTGCTCAGCACCAGTAGCCCAATTGGGAATGATTTTCTTGACTTGGCAATACTGGGGTGTTAACAGTGGACTCTGTCCTTGGTTCAAATCACCAGCTCTCACCTGCAGACAAAAGCACCACCACCAGCAGAAGCTACATCAGTCAATTTTCTCAAAAAGCTGTGTTGAATTTGTGAGAGGAAAGGAAAACATGTCAGACCCTGTGGATTAATGACAAGACTCTGAGCAACATTTCCAAAGCAAAGGGCAGCAGCTTCTCTCTGGGACACTCCTTGTGCCCCAAGGCAGCCGGGCTGCCCTGGCTGCCCAGGGCCCTGCGCTCCGTGGGCTCTGCAGAGCTGCACAGCGGGGAGGCAGCTTCGGGCACCTCAGCCCCTGGGCAGGAGTGGCTTCTTGCTCTGGACAGCTCCCTGTGGGCAAGTGCAGGGTGCTGGCCTTCTGCTCTTGGCCCTAGCCCGGCCTTGCAGGGCTAATCCTCTTCCCTGTCTCAAACGTCCCAAAGACAGACTTGTTTGTTTCCAGCTCTGCACAGCACTGATTGCACCACAAAATACTGAAGGACTGAGGGCTGAACAACAGGCCCTGACTGAAGCCTCAACAACAGGACCTGAGCCAAAGCTGCCCTCTAGATGATCTTTCCAGCCAAGCGTTCTATGTATCTGCTCCTTAAGCAAGTGTTGCTATGAAAAGGATCGATGCATCCATTCATTGGTGAAACATGGCTTCACCTTCTGGCATTAGGAAACCAAATAAGGCCAATCTGGCCTTGGTTCCTCCTTGAGCCCTGGACAGGCTTGGGGAGAAAACTAAAAGTGAATGAAATCAGATGTCCCCTCAGCAGGAGCTCTGTCACACTGCTTGTCCAACACTTTCAAAGCTGGGCTACTCTCACAGTGCAGTCGGAAGCCTCTTGGCCGGCAAAGGTGGAGGCACTGTGGGATTTCCCAGTTCCCAGCCGTGGCTTTCCAGGGCTTGGCTGGAACAGCTTCCCCCAGCTGATGTGCAGCTCTGGATGAAGGGGAAAGGATTGGGGTATCTGGTGATGTATCTTTCTTAATCACTAGAGGCAACCCTTTGTAATAATGCTGAGGTGCATTGCTTAGCTTATCCTTTTATTCCTTTTTGCACTTTTGCATTACAGTAAATGACACTATTCCTTCAGCTGGTGTCTGTGTCTGCATCTCTGATCCTCCCCACCATCAAAACAAACACACAGCCAGTTTAGCACAAGACTGGCCTCCCTGCCAGCCTATCTCTTGGAAAATACCTGGATGGCCCCTGATGGCCACCTCAACAAATGGAATTCCCACTGTGCAACTTTCTTTTCTGCAGGCAGGTGAGAAAAGGAGCCACTCCCAGCTCTGGACACCTCCAGAAACCAACTACTTTCAGCAGTCACAACCCTGAAACATCAACCTCCTTCTTTAACCTGCCACTGGGAGCTCCCACCAAGAGGTCTTTGTCCAAGGATAGCCACGGAAGTGCTTGAGGATGGAGCAGTTTAAAACACAACTCCTTCAGAGTTTAAACCCCCCTTTATCAAATGAACACACACCAACCTGTCCCAAAGGGAAAGCAGGCAGGAAGGAGAAGCTCCTCTCCCACAACAGCAAACTCTCTGTGCTTCCTTCTGTTCCAGCTGGAGAGTGGAGGCCATGGGCTGTTCCTCAGTTTGGGAAGGAACCCTAGGAATTGGCCTGATCTGGGACGACAGCAAAGGGAAGTTCCCCAAAAAGTAGGAAAAGCAACAAATTATGACAACATTTCTGCAGAAAATTAAAAAAAAACTAAAATTAAGCATTTCAAAAAGTACACAGACTAAAATTTGTGCCCCAACACGACAACCACAAAGTCTCTGTGGTGTGTCAGGAAGCTCGGGAATGAACCTGCAAGGCTTGGATAGGCATCGTTGGTGTGCGTCCCCCAGAGCACAAGCAGCTCCCCAACAAGACTTGAAGACTAAAGGACAAAGCTTCCCCCTCCAGCTCTCCACAAGCAGCTCTAGGGAGTCTCTCTCCATTGCAAGACCTCCTTTGTCAGTCTACAGCGACAAGAGTTGGCTGCAGGAGACATTTGCATTGGAACTCTCCCCCGATGGGGGGAAGAAAAAGAAGAGGTGATTCCTGAGGAAAGAAAACTGCAATGTGGTTTGGGAAGACACAAGCACGAGTTTGCTACAACTCTAGGCCAAAAATCCCTTGCATAAAGCAACATCCATCCATGGGGCAGCACTACAGCTTTGAAGACAATGCAGACAAAATTTCTGGCCCTTCTTGCTGCTGTTGCTGACTCCACCAGTGATATGCCAATTCTGCCAAAGACAGGCAGACATGGTGAGACAAAACCAGCTAGTCTGCTGAAAAGGAGGCCAAAGGAATGTTTTCCAATCCCCCCTTTTCATCCTTTCCCCAGCCAAGACAGAGCAATGTCCTCTCTCTTTGTAGCCGATGGTGACCCAGGCGCGGGATGCAGCGTGGGGACAGAGCCCGCCGCCGCTCCCAGCGCCCTCGCCAGGGGCTTCCCCTGCCCTGCCCAGCCGTGCCGTGCCGTGCCGAGCCGAGCCCGGCCAGCCCCGGAGCCGCCCCGCCCGCGCTGTGCCCGCGGCCCCGGCTCTGCCGCGCTCGTCCCCGCCGAGCCCGGCCCGCGCCGGGGGCCCGAGCGCAGCGCCCCCCTCAGGCCGCGCGCCGCCGGCGCAGCCGCGGCCGTTGCGCTGCGGCCGTTGCGGCGGCACTCGGCGATCGGTGCCATGGCGGAGCTGCCGCTGCCCGCCGGGCTCTGCGCCAGCACCTTCCCCGCCAAGCTGTGGCGCCTGGCGAACAGCCCCCGCGTCCGCTCCGTGCGCTGGGACAGCCGGGCCCAGGGGCTGCTCATCGACCGCTCCCTCTTCGAGCGGGAGCTGCTCAGCCCGGGCGACGCCCAGGGGCCGGCCCCGGGCACCTTCAGAGCCACGCGGTTCCGCAGCTTCGTGCGCCAGCTCCACCGCTACGGCTTCCGCAGCGTGCCGGGCCGGGCTGGCTCAGCCGCGCCGGGCGATGCCGGCGCCTGGCTCCACTACAGCAACCCCTGCTTCCGCCGCGACCGCCCCGACCTCCTGCTCCGCATCCGGCGCCGGAGCGCGGCCACCAGGCAGCGGCCGGCGGCGGGGCGGGAGGGCCGCCGGCGCCCGCCCTGCGGCTCCCAGCAGCTCCCCGGGGCGCGGCCGCTGCCGGACGGGCGGGGCGGGCGCGCTCGCTTCCAGCCGCTGCCCACGGAGCGGCCGCCGCTGCCGCCCGGGCGCCCGCCCAGCGGCTTCCTCCTGCTGCACCGGGAGCGGACGCTGCCGGACGGGCGGGAGCTGCGCAGCCCCCGGCCCGGCCGCTTCCAGCAGCCGCCCGGGGAGCGGCCGCTGCTCGCCCGGCGCCCGCCCTGCGGCTTCCACCTGCTGCACCGGGACCGGCCGGTGCCGGCCCGGCGGGAGGGGCCGAGCCGCTTCCAGGAGCTCTATGGGCAGCGGCCGCCGCCCGCCGAGCAGGAGGTGCTCCGGATCGCGCCCTGCGACTTGCTCGGTTTCTGCGGGGAGCCGCTGCTGCCGCTCGGGGAGGCGCGGCCCCGCAGCCGCTTCCAGGACCTGTACGGAGAGCAGCTGCCTCCGGTCGACCGGGAGCTGCTCAGGATGCAGCCGGGCAGCTTCCAGCCTCTCCACAGGGAGCAGCAGCCCCCAGCCTCCGTCCCACGAGGTAGGAAAAGAGCTGTAGCTCTTTGCTTTCCCAAAAGGTCATGAAAAGTGACTGAACTATTTTTCCACAAGGCTCTGTCATTCTTGCCCCAAAATCGTCAAGCCTATCGAGAAGCCTGACCAATGTGTTTGGATTCTTGCAGCTGCCTCGGGCACTTCAGCCCCCAGTGCTCCACCTGGCAGTGCTGCAGCATCAACAGCCTCCAGCTCAGCACAGAAGGCACCTGGGGAAGAACAATTGCCACCAGTGGATCTGGGCTTTGCCATAGAGCAAATGATTCGGGAGATCAGGAGGTCCGTGTCTGAAAGGCCTCCCTCTTCTCAGGTAATCCCATTGGAGAGGAATGGAAGATGCTGGGCTGAGAGATTTTGAACATTGTTACATGGAGAAGTGGAGTAATTGTACCTTGATGTGATTCCAACAAAATACTGAATGATCTCTAATTTTCTTTTTTTCTACTGTTCTTTCAAGGCGAGTATTAATGTTGCTCCTGAGTCTTCAGGAGGGGAGCCTGTGCAGAGAGCTGCAGCAGAAGAAACTCCATCTGGCACCGAGAGCTGCGGGAACAGTTCTCCAGAGCCCGAGGAGCCTGGTAAGGACAGAGCCCCCATTGGTTTAGAGAGGTGTGAGACGGCTGCTCTGAGCCTGCCTCTGGCAGGAAGGTGAGATGAGAAAAGTTGAGTTCTTGTCTGCAGGGTTGGTGCTTCCCAGTGCCTTTAGTTCAAATCCTGTACAGGCACGTGCCTGAGCCCTGCCCTCCACGCTTCTGCAGAGGCTCTGACAGAGTCCTCTGCTGTGGCAGGGGAGCAGGGAATAAACCTGACCTTGTGGGAGTTGTGTCACCAAGCTGGGTGTCCCAGTTTGGTTCATAACTCAGCCCCCAGCAGCCTTCAGCCATTTCAGTGAGGGCTGTGGTGTCTCTGTCACTGGCACTGTCTCTGTTTCAAGCTCTCGTGGGTGCCATTTGCACTGTGAGTGCTGAGACTTCATCGGGATACTTAAATACTTTATGCTGTGCAGTTTTGAACACTTGGAAGGATCCCTGTTTTTTAAAGAGCAGGCTTCAAATTGCCAAGTGAGAGTCTGCCTTTCAGGCCATCTTTTAAAGGCCCTCATGGACGGACAATTGGTGCTCAGGGGATACTTGGGCAAAGGCCAATGTTGACTCCGTGTTTCCTTTGCTTCCCAGATCCAGTGTGATTGACTTCCCCAGGAGGTTTGCCCTGTGTGGCTGGAAGAGACAGAGGGAGAGCCTGTGACCATCGGGCAGGTAGAATTCCTCTGTCTCTCGTAATATTAATAGATGTGTATAGTTATGTAGTTGTATGTATAGGTTTATATACTTATATTTATCCAGGTAGATGGTTAGAGGTCTGTATAGTTAATTTATTTTTAATTTTAGGTGTATATATTTATATTTTTTGATGTGCAGTTATAGTTATAGATGTCCATAGTTGCATTTATACATGTGTATAGTCGCATTTATAGATGCAATATAATTACATTTATAGAAAGGCATCTTTATTTTGATATATGGGAGTTTAGTTACATAGATTGGTATCTGTATAGGTATAGGCCTCTTTGTAACTTCCTCCCCTGCTCTGCTTCCTCCCTAACCTCTTGCTTTTTCCCTGTGCCCCCCGTGTCCCCTCTCCCTGTGCTGGTCCGAGCTGGGGCCGGGCCGGGCGGAGCAGCAGTTCCAGCCCGGGTGTCCCTGGAGCGCTGGGAGCTGCCGCTGGCCCCAGGCACTGTCCCCTGAGGAGCTGCTGAAGGACGGTGAGAGCGAGGGGCCGAGGGCCGGTGGCGCTGAAGGGACGGTGACCCTGAGGTGCTGCTGGGGCTGAGGGTGTGGGGCAGCCGGGGGCCATGGTGGCACTGAGGGGACAGGGAAGTGGCACAGGCCAAGGGCGTGGCGGGTCGAGGGGGACGGGAAGGGTCAGAAGGGCCTGAGGGGGCGAGAGGACTGTGAGGGCTGAAGAAACTGAAGGGGGCTGGGGCTTTGCCCGGAGCATGGCGGGGCTGAGGGGATGGAGGGGCCGGCAGGGAGCACAGAGGGCTCCGGGACTGCAGCTCTGCCGGGCCTTGGAAGCAATTCCAGAGCCTCCGCTTTTGCCACAGCCGCACTGAAGAGCTCGAGGACAGCCGGAGGCGGACGGGAGCCAGCAGGGAGAAGCTGCCGGCCAGCAGCAGGAGCAGGACCGGGGAGCTGCTGCTGCCAGCCTGGAGAGAGCCCGGGTGAGGCCACAGCCCGGGGAGGCAGGGTGGGGCTGAGGGCGGCGGGGCTGAGGCCGCGGGCACTGCCCGGCGGGGCAGGAGCGGGCCCTGCCCGCTCTGGGGCTGCTCAGCGCAGCTGCCCCGGCCGGCACAGGGGCTGTCCTGGGGCAAGGCAGCTGTGCCGGCAGGGCCCGGGAGCTGTGCCGGCTGTGCCGGGCTGCCGGGGCTGCGGGACAGGCCCGCCGCGGCTGCGCTCACCACGGCCTGGCCCGCTCGGCTGCTTTTTCCTTCTGGCCCTCCTGGGGAGGCTCTGAGATCTTCTCCTCCCCGATGGAAGTGCAGCTGCTGCCAAGGGAAAGGTCCCTGTACTGACTCAGTGTTCTCTTTGCTTGCCAGCTGTGCCTTCTGCCGTCCCTGTCCAGCAGAGCTGCTCTGCACAGGAGGAAGAGACCGAGGGAGAAGCTTTGGAGATGGGGCAGCTGGGATCCTTCTGCTTTGTAGTTCTGCTTAAAGATGTCTGGACTTGTACATGAACACAGATAATTACCTGGATATTTCCATATGTGTGTTGCTATTTGTATAGGTTTATTTCTATGTGTTTGTTTTTATATTTATATATGTATTTATATGCACATGTATGTAATAAATGTGTACATATATATCTAAAAATCCATATTTATTTCTGTATATTGTGGTGGTTTTATATATATATATTACTTTCATTATGTATGCAGTTGTTTAGCTATGTAATTCTATCTATTGAGTTCTTGGTAGAGGGTTATTTAAAGAGAGAGATTGATATTTTAGTGTATCTACATGCTGTGGGTCACAGGGAAGATGTTCTCCAGCCAGCTCACTCCTCGAGACCTGTGTGCAGTCACGAGGGTGGCCACCCCCAGATCTCCACTGAGATCTCCTGGGTGGTGGTGCTTGCCGGGGACTTGCAGCTCCCTGCAGCAGACGGCTGTGGCATGGGTAACACAGCGGCAGCACAGTGCGAGAAACCGAGGCAAAGGAATAAAGAGGAGTCACTTGTTTGAATTCTAGGGAGTTTTATTCCCCAGAGGATTCAGGGACAAATGACAATAACTGAGGGCAAAAAGCTGCTTTTAAGGCGAGCGGGATTTAAGGAAGGACACAACCTCTTACCAATAGGAAGGCATCAGGGGAGAGCTGCAGGGTAAGGACTATCCAATAGAAGCCACCAAGGGGAAGGAGCAAACCTTGCACCCCAATCTTGTTTCGAGGAAGGGAGGAACGACAGGGAACACTCCAGCAGAGAACAAAGGAGATACAAGGAGATTGACAGGTGGATTGACATCCATTTGTGGAAAAATTTTGGGGTAAACAACTCAGGACTGAACCATTACAAAGCCAAATGGGGTACATGGAATGCACCCTTACAAACTTGTAACAAGGAATATGTAAAACCTACTACAGAAGAACAAACTTCAAGACGGAAGACAAACACATTTTTGTATTCCTAGATGGGTTTTACACTCGTAGTAATATGTAATAAATTAAGTTGTGAAACAACTAATTGATCTTTGTGTACAGTAAATTGTTGTAGAGGTTGGCAATAAATTAAGGCTTGCTAACTGAAGTTGGTATTTGTATATTTTTACATAGATTGTTTTACTAATGTAATAAGTTCCTTTTTTAACATAAATTAATACTTGTATAGTTCTGTATTCTCAGCGTGGGTGTAGCAATTTGTAATAAATTACATTTTCCAACTGAAATTGATTCTCGTGCATTTGTCGATCAGCCGTGCAGCTGTAGCAATCTGCAGAAAATGCCATTTGTCAGCTGCACTGGGTGTTTTGTGATTTGTGCTGCCCAAAGCCATGAGCAGATGGAAATGCTGGAGGATTTTGGCCATGAAAATCTCTGGCCGTGCCCAGGACTTGCACTCAGGCTGGGCAAGGGAAGCACAGATTTGGGATGGCAGCAGAGCCACACGTTGGCTCAGAACTCACTGCAAAGGACTGCTGAGGAAACTCCAGGATTCCACTGAGAGTAGAACTCCAAGCAGGAGCCACCCTGGCAACAGAAATCATTCACAATGAAAAAAGAGAGCAAATGTGGCAAAACAGATGTGGGGATACTCTGTGAGTCTGATAAAATGCTCTCAATCACCGCTGCCTAGGCACATCTGCAAAAATACTTTGTTAAAAACTGAGCACCTCCCTTGAAATACAGATTTCACTTTCCCCTTTACTTACCTTGCTCTGTGAGTGGAGACACTCTCTCCTTTTCACTGAGAATGTTTGCCCTTCAGCACCTGACATGAAATCAAAGGTTCTGTACTGCCACTTGGCACCATACCTGAAAACAGCCCTGCCCTCGTGACAGTGTTTGCAAAGTCTTCCCTCCTCCTGTCCCCACATCTCACAAACGGAACCATCCCCTTCCTGTGCAAACTGTGCCTGAGGTGAGTGAGGGCTCCAGGAGCTCAGGAGGGTGCAAGAGCCCTGCAGGTGGAAGGTTTTGCAAAGCTTCCTGAGCATCAGTAAACTCTGGCTTTGCCAATCTTCCCCTGGAATATTGTGCTACTCAAGGATGATCTTGGAGGACACTGCCTCCAGCTCACTCAAGTAAAGTTTGTTTTCTTCAAGACTTGAATAGAGGAAAATGAAAATTGTAATAGTAAGTGTGAAATTTGGGGTTTGGTGCAGCTGGGTTTGCTCCATTATTTGCAGTGGAAAGTAGGGTAAAAGCTTTAAATTCCCAGCAGAAGCTGACTACCAGCCCACACAGACCTGAACGAGGCCCAGGTGTGTTTGCTGCACGCTGGTCCAGGGGAAAATCTGGAACCGAGTCCCCTTTTATTGCAGCTGGAGCCCGTCTGTACTGTTGTCTCCAGGGCTGTCTGTGGTAAAACACAGCAATCCAGCCAGAAAAGGTGGATATGAGAATTCCAACAGCAACCTGCTTCTCCAGAGGGAGGGACAAGGCCAGCCCGAAAGCCTGAAAGGTGTTCTGGGTCCTGGAGAAGGCCAGGCTGTCCTTGTGCAGGGATGGCCTTCAAGGGAACCTCAAACCTTGTGCTGCTGACAAAGGACAGCTGCTGGCCTTCCACAAAAAGCTTCTTTTGTTCAGCTCTTCGAAATGTTCCAGCCAGCAACAATTCCTGCTGCTCACACCAGCCCCTTTCCAAGCAGGAGGAATTTGTGGAAGCAGCTTAGTGGCAGGAGAATAAAATACTCAGCTGAGTGTTATCCACTCTCTGCCAGAAGCTGCATCCTCAGCCCCTTATCTCTTCCAGTTGTCTCTGACGTGCAAGAAGCAGCAGGAAATCACTGATCCTGGAAAAGCAGAAGGAGGAGAGGCAGTTAGTGGCTGGTCCCTGGAGGCCATGGGAGCAGTGAGAGCCATCCAAAATAGGATCTCTGCTGGGTTGTGGAGCTAAGTGACCAGCCACCAATGCTCTGTGTGAGACTGGGGCCATCTGTGTATGTGAGCATGGAAATCTGACCTTGCAAAACAGAGAAAAAGGGCTCCTTGGGTATTTGCCACAGCTTGGAGGGGCTCTGAGTCACCTGCTTCAGTGGAAGGTGTCCCTGCCCATGGCAGAGGGGTTGGATCTAGAGGGTCTTTAAGGTCCCTTCCAACTCAAGGCCCTCTGTGAGTCTGAATTCCAAACCCAGGATGACAAGGAGATCACAGCAAACCTGGGTCCTGCTACATTACTGGAGGCTGCCTTAGTCACTTGTGTCCCCTGGAGACTGGTTTGTATCTGGAGATATTTTCATGGTCTCACAGTATGTGCGTGTGACTTCCCTGGTTCAGGGCCCCAAAAGATGCCAGAAGAGATTATTTGCAAGCACAGAATTGTTTAAGCTGCCTGTGAACCTGATGGGAGAAGTGTACTCATGTTATTGCAGTATTTCCTCTGTACAGGTGATATTTTTTCCATTTTGAATATGCAATGTTCTTGCACAATGTTTGTATATGCATAAATACTGGCTTTAAATCCTAATTCCATCTTCACACAAGGATGTGTAATTCATCAGAAATATTTAACAAGGAGCCATATTAGCTTTGGGCTTGATGGTATGTGTTGTTTAAAGTGTGTGATGAGGAATGGTAGCTCTAACAAATATCCCTCTTGTTAATTTGGGTCTGTCCTTTATCAACCCTGTTGCATAGCAATCACTTCTTTACAGCAGAGGCAAAGTGGAATTCCTTAGTACAGATGAGAATTGTACAATTCAAGCTGATTAAAGGGGAAGTTTTTTGGTATTGTGAAAAGACGATCTAGATAACGTGTTTGCTGTACATCCTGGAGGAGACTTTGCAGTTAAGAATGGAAAGGAAAAAGACATTTCTCTTCAGAAGTGTCTTCAAAGAGCTTTCTGTCTTACCAGAAGCAGCTACACTGATAGTGATTGACCTCCACAATTAGAAATGCACAACAACCACTTCCATTACTTAATCTGGCCATGATTTTTAGCTGCAATTCCAAAATCTCATTAAATACATTGCTGTGCTTTAAACAAGGAAGGAGAGCAGAAACACCAACATTTCTCATCAGCCTTCTGGCCTGGAAAGACCATTTATGTTCTCTTAGCTGTCAGCCTAAACTCTGCTGTGCAAACCTTAGGTCTATGTTGGATCTTATAAGCTTCTTTAGCGCTGACATAGGTGCAAACCTGCTATAAGACCCTTCAGGCATCACACTGATTTAGAGTGACAGGACTTCACTGTTCCAGCACAGAATTTACTTTACTTGCCCCTGCAAGTCATTTCCACAGTGGAAGTGAAATCAGTGCCTTGCTATCTGGATGTGGTAGGATTTTATTCCTGTCCTGATAGACAGCGGGGAATAATATTTGTTTCTATTATACCATTACATCGAAACCTTGGTTTTGAGAGCAAAAGGAAAATGTTACTTTAAGAAGTAATTTCTGCCTGGACTTTCTGATATGAGGGCAAGCTGTGGTCTGCTGGCAAGAGCAGCATTGTCCCTGAGGGTACAAACCCTCCTGAAGGATGAACAGACTGCTGTGACAGGGGCCACATCTGCAGGGTGAAAACCCACCGTGCCGTAAACTCGATGCAAACTAAACACAAGTGACACAGCTCTTCATCCTCAGCAAGGACTTGCCCCTGCAGAGATGTTACTGACAGTCTCAGCTCTTGTTTACAAGTGTTGTTAAATTGTCACACAAATCAACCACCCCTCCCTCTCTCGTCCTTCTTGGCGTCCGCTTGCTGAGCTGCTGCTGAGAAAGGAAGAGGTAGAGTCCTTCAGGGCAAACAGAGACTTTCCAATGGGCAGGAACTTCCTCCTTTCCTTTGTTTTCAGTGACAATAGAAGGGTTTGTCTGCAATCTCTGTGTCAGCAGGGAAATTGTGCTTACCCATGATGTCAAGGATCTGAACAACCTGGATTTTTATTGGTGTAAAACCCAGAGTGGCCTCACCTTCTGCAGGAATATGGTGAGAAGAGTCAAAAGGGATTCCTGGAATGTTGCAATAAGCAGATAGTGGTATTAAACATATATAGATAAAAAGGCATAAAAGCTCATAAAAGCATATGGAACTGATGTAAACCTAATCAAAAAAGCAGCATTTTATTGTAATAAACAGTGAGGATTACAGAGCACAAGAAAATAAGTTTGTGGTGAGACGAACACTGGTTTTCAAGGTAGGACCAGCTCTTGAGGTTTGGTTTGTTCCTTCTTTCAGATCACAAGGAAGTTATGGTGTTAGAGTACGATCTGGTGCCAAAAGTTTGAGAAGAGGGTGTGGTAAGATCACCAGGGTATTTTATCTGTATCGAAGAAGAAGCCCTGCAGAGTTTCTCTGGCTTTGATTGAATGTAGAAGTCCCGTTTTTACCAAGAATTTGGATCTCTTGGTGTTTTGGAGGAAGAAAAAGAAAACAACAAACGCCTGAAGTCTGCACTGAGGTGAGGTGTATCACAGAGGGCTAAGAGCTCACTAAGGCAAGAGACCCTCCTGTAATTTAAACTGTACTTTCAATAACAATAAATTCTCAGTACATGTTTCTTTCAGCAGGCAGCAGAGTAAGTCAGTGTCTCATTTCTTGTTCTGGCCTCTGACAGAAGCTAGGGACTTGTTATAATATGAGGGGAGCTGGACTGGCCAAAATGCAGATCAAGCTACTTTCTCCGTTTATTGTCTAAAAGCTGGCAGTTTATATACACTTCAATATAATTTACAAGTTGTGAACATGCTATCATTGGTCAGTAAATATTGTTTACCTTTGCCTTAAGGTGGTCAGGTTCTCACGCTGCAGCTCTACCCTAATTCACACTCAGAGAGCTCATTACGTTACCTTAACATAATTTCTAACTGCACCACCACTAATTTCTTAGCACATCAAGGCTTCCAGGCCCCACCAAGGCTGCTTATCTGAGGCCTAGTCTGAGGGGTAGCTCAATCCTTACTCTAAATATAAATCATGTCCTGTCTCTCTCAGAAATCTTACAACAGAAAAGTCAAGAAGAAGAGAAGGAAGAGGAGGAGAAAGAAGGAGAAGGAGAAGGAGAAGGAGAAGGAGAAGGAGAAGGAGAAGGAGAAGGAGAAGGAGAAGGAGAAGGAGAAGGAGAAGGAGAAGGAGAAGGAGAAGGAGAAGGAGAAGGAGAAGGAGAAGGAGAAGGAGAAGGAGAAGGAGAAGGAGAAGGAGAAGGAGAAGGAGAAGGAGAAGGAGAAGGAGAAGGAGAAGGAGGAAATATTGGGATGAAATAAAGTTTTCAAGACTTAAGGAAAATGGCAGGGAGAAACCCACTGCAGTTATGGGGAGGAGATTGGTTCACTCCCAGCATCCCCTGTGTGTACATGTAAATCACCTCCAGAAAGTTCTCGGTTCTCTGTGAAATCGTTGGTTTAAAAGTGCTGCAATATTCTGCATATTCCTACTCCCTCTTTCCTATTGGTCCCCCACCCTAAAACTCCATCTCTATCCTACCTTATAGAAATTCTGTTTATGCTTGCCCTGGGCCTTTTGGGTGCACCCCTCTGTACAGTGCATCTTCATTCCTGTTTGTTAATTTCATATTAATAAATTGTGGGAGTTGCAATTTTTTTGTTTTTCTCCCCCCATTCTCCCTCCCCCCTCTCCATCCTTTGTCCCAATCCTGCGTTCCCTTATCCCTCCCCCTCACCACATGGTCGGTCCATGCCCCCTCCCCACCTTTCCCATCGCCATCCCCGGGTCTCCAGGGTTTCCCCACCCCCTGCCCATTCCCCATTGGCCGCGGTTCCTGTTTCCCCCCTCCCCTGGGGGTATCACCGACCCCCGGCCGGTGCCCCGGGGTCTCGGGAACACGCTCCCACAATAAACACGTGTTTGCACCCGAGCCCCGTGTCACCCTCTCCTCTGTTCCCGTGCTGAAGCTGAGCCACGCAGAGCCGAAGGGGAAAGCGGCGCCGCCTCTCCCCTCTCCCCCCGCGCTCCCACCGGCGCCAGCCCGGAGCCGGTCTCGCACAGCAACAATAAATCCTCTTAATTTTTGGGTCACCATTCTGTACCGATCTCTCATTTTGATCTCCAAGTTTGGAGATCTTTCACCAATCTCCCAGGTGGTCTAAGGGTCTGTTCATTTCCGCAAGCCCCTTGTGCTTTTCACAAATAAAATTAAAGTACTCTATAAGAAATTAAACACAGCTATCCAATATATCCCCCGTTTCCAGAGGGGAAAAAAAAAAAAACAACAAAAAAAAAACCTCTTCCAGGATAAGAAAATAAGCAGTGCTTTAGTCTGTGTTTTTCTGCTGCCCAGCCATAAGCTAAATAAAGTAGTGAAAGCATATAATACATGTGATGAGCCTTTTTCTTCTTTTCTCCTCTCCTTTTTTCCTGTTCCATCCACTATTGAATTCTGAAGATGCAAAGCATGTCCAAGAAAAATATTCTTTCCCCTGTATCTTTTATTTCTGGGCAGCAACTTTCTTGCTGTGTCTGCAGTTCTCCACAATGACAGTCATTAAATATGGGACATAAACCTCCATAAAACACACAAACAGAAACAGCTGTTAGGTGTATTGATTCAGTGAAACAGTGTAATTGTATATATATAAAAAAAAAGGTTATTCACCATTCTCTGAGAGAATTAAATGCTTAAGATGCCACTTTCACAGGGGAGAGAGGTTTACTAATAAATATGACTGACTTTATAATGGAAAATTTGTTCCATATTTGTTCCAAATTTGTTCTAGAAGTGAGAAATACCAGGGCAAGGGCAAGTTGGAATTATTCATAACCATGACGTTTAGCTGCTGATAATTTGCTGCAAGGATGTGGTGACACTGTTGAGGCAGGACAGGAATGAAGTAGTCTTCAAGTCAGAAGGCAAAGAAGAGAACTGAACTGATTTATTTCAAATACATTGCTCATTTTATAGAGCACATAGTGCAGACCAATTTCATTGGTCTTAAAGTAAAAACATCTCAACCCATTGGTGCGCTGTGAATGGCACACAGTGGCAGGACATATCTATAAACAATGTGAACAAGAAGGGAGATAATGAATTATTTACATTCCTTTTGAACTCTTTACCAACAGCATGAAGTTTAATAAGTCTAAGTGCCGAGTTCTATATTTTGGTCACAAAAATCCCCTACAACGTTACAAGCTGGGGACGGTTTGGCTGGATAGTGTTAAGGTGGAAAGGGGCCTGGGGTACAGCTGGTTGACAGCCGGCTGAGCATGAGCCAGCAGTGTGCCCTGGTGGCCAAGAAGACCAAGGGCATCCTGGCCTGTATCAGGAATTGTGTGATCAGCAGGAGCAGGGAGGTCATTCTTCCCCTGCACTCGGCACTGGTGAGACCACATCTCGAGTGCTGTGTCCAGTTCTGAGCCCTCCATTTGGGAAGGACGTTGAGATGCTTGAGCACATCCAGAGGAGGCAACAAGGCTGGTGAGGGGCCTGGAACACAAGCCCTGTGAGGAACGTTTGAAGGAGCTGGGGTTGTTCAGTCTGAAGAAGAGGAGGCTTAGGGTGACCATATTCCTCTCTACAGCTTCCTGAAGGGAGGTCGCAGACAGGTGGGGGTCGGTCTCTTGCACCGGGCAGCAACTGACAGAACAAGATGACACAGTCTCAAGCTACGTCAGGGAAGGTATGGGTTGGACATAAGGAAACAAATTTTTCACTGAAGGAATAATCAAGTCTTGGAACTGTCTTCCCAAGGAGGTGGTGGAACCACCATCTCTGGATCTGTTTAAAAATAGACTGGACATGACACTCGGTGCTATAGTCTAGTTGAAGTGCTAGGGCATAGGTTGGACTTGATCTTGGAGGTCTCTTCCAACCTCATTATTCTGTGATTCTATGATTTGCATTGCAAAAAAGATACCTTTTTTTAAATTTAAAAAAAGTCAGACATTGCAGAAATACATGTGAAAAAGAGGAGAGGATGAGCTTCCCACCATTACAGGGAACTGCAACATGCCAAATTTTCTGGGAATTTTGCTTTTTATCAGTAACAGTGAAGTATGGCTACAATAAACCATGATACAAATGGTGAAGAAATACTCCCAAAGTTATAATTAAATGTAATTAATTCTATTAAGAGCAAAATTTGCTCTTTCTGTATGTATTTTTTTGTCTAGAATTTAATGGAAGAAGAGCTGTAATGTGGTTTGTCAGGGACATGGTAGCAGGGGTAAGCAGCAAGCTCACGAGAGCCCTCATAAGAGAAACTCACTACCAATAGATGAGATGACTGGGAGAAGGCAGCACTGAGTGCTCACCTTGGGAAATCAGTGTCAGGTTTATTACAAACAGAGGAGTGCATTTAAAATTAAACGGCAGACATCAATGACACAAAAGCAGCAATTCCGTTTTTTTGTCTGCTTGAAACTCAGTGGGCCATCACTAGCTGTTTCCATCAGAAGAATTAACTATCCTTCTCCTTTAAATATTATTTAGCAAAGACTCCTGCAACCTGAAGCCCCTGAACCAAAGGTCTCTCTAATATGAGGGATGGAGAACTGTGCCTCAAAGTGCTGCCCTTCCCAGATGGTGAGAGTCAAGCACAGAGCTAATCACCCTCTGCAGAGGTGGTGAGCCCTACTGTGGAGGGCTGGGCCTGTTGCTGTGCTCTGCAGCACAACATTGATTATATTCGTGGCTTCAGATGGTTTATTTTTCCAAATATTTCAGCTGAGATCTTGGAAGAGGCTGATTTACATCTCTGTGAGTCTGTGTATCAGGCTACCTTTCCTTACATCTGGTGGTTTGCCTGTTTCTGTGAGTTAGATCAGAGGCTCTGCAGCCATGATTTATCGCAGACAAACCACTCCATCTGCTCCTTCATCTTCCTGCAGACAAAGCAGACACAGCAGGTTTGGCATTGTCCAGTGAAGTATTAAAATTCAACCAACCAACCAACCAACCAAACAACAAAAAAGGAATATGGAATTAGGAATTACAATCAAAATTTACAGCCCCTTCTTTCACACACTGAAACCTGTTTATCTCCAGGATAACAAACTCATCAGACTATATGACTATTTGTTCTTTTTTTCTTTTTTTTTACAATCTGATGTTAAAAAATTTCTTTGTGGTTAAACTTTTTAATATTTAGCAGTATCCTAACTCTGGAATTCAGCATGTGTAGAACACACAAGATTTTTAAGAGCTGCAGGCTGGCCTGTGCTTCTCTTCTTTTTTTCATTTTTTTGTCAGGGAATAAGATGCAGTGAAAATATAGGAACTGTGCTTATGAACATTGAATGATGATTTAGGAATTTAAGATAATTTAGTGCAAAGTATTTTTAAGTTTTCATTCAAATATCTCAGCCTTTTACTTGAAGCATCAACATCCTGGATATTCTGTGAAATAATTTAGTATTCATGTCCTGTGAGTTGAGCCAAACCTCCAGAGTCAAAGATTGCTCAAGATCTAATTCTTTTGTGGGCAATATTCTCTTCTATTAAAGACATTAGAAATAAATTGCTTAATTTAAAAACTACAACAAGTCCAATAGACCTTTCTACTTAAATTAAAGCTTTTCAAGAAGACTTGATTAATGGTATAGTGCAGTAATTAATTTAAAATCTACTATCTTTGCATTTCTAAAAAAGACCCTTAAATACGCTTAGTCTTCTATAATTAAGAAGAACAGAAGAATATTTGCAGGAAACCTAAAAACCTGTAGGGTTTTCTTTGTGCAAATGGACACAAGAGACATGAGAGAAGTCTTTTCACGTCTTTCTTTCCCTTCAAAGTTCTTCTGCCTTGTCACCTTTGTGTCTCAGTTCCTCCACTACAACAAGAGGCAAAGAAGGAAATTATGTCTTTGTGATGCATTTGCGTTGCTTTATTTCTGTATCAGTTCAGGCAATAAAAAGCACTTAGATAAACATGAAGTCCCTAACAGAATGTTTAAGTGTGAGGAGTTATTAGCCCCATGCCATTTAGCTAGAAACATGAGTACAACTTTAACAAAAGTCTCAGGGGGCTCGATAGAGGTGATTCCTACAGGCTTCCTTCTTTATTTGAACACAGTTTTAAATTTCACAGGGTAAAGATTCTTCCTGGTCTGTGAAGGTCCATCCTCCACTCCTGGCATGGTCCCACAAGGGCTGTGAAAGCCTCCCAGTACCAAGACAAGGCTGGTTAGAGAGTTTCTTCTCTCTGACACAGGCTGAATCCCTGAACTAAGGGATTGAGGCAGTAGGTGTTAAAAAGTGCTGCTGTTCAATCAACTTGTGCCCAGGTCTCCTCCTCCTCTTCTGCCAGATCCTGCAGTCAGACTGCACTTGCTGGGCAGCCTCTGCTCAGCAAAGCTTTTGGCTGCCCCTCCACAAAGGAATTTAGGGCAGCTCCTTGCAGCGTGGGAGTCTCCCTGGACAGACAAAGACTGGCAGATCTGCCTCTACAGCCACTCACAACGAGACAACCAGCAAGGAAGCTGCAGAAATGTTCAATTTCATCCCAAAACAGGCACTTTCATCTGCTCCTCTGAGTCGTCATCTCACGTTCTCCGCTGACTGACTTGATGGATGCCCACCAACCACAAGGGACTCCAAGGAGACACTCACATGGACACCTCTGCAGGGACCTGTGATCCACTGAGTGAAAACTGCATGGGATGAGTTTGACTCTGCTTCACAGAGACTGCCAGAAAGGAACACCCTGGCCTTGCCAGCTGGGTTTTAGTATTTCTTTTTATTCCATCTACCAGAAAGAAATATGCATTTTTCTTGACAAAGATTTCAGTACAGTCCCCAGTCACAGGAACTCTCCTGAATCAGCCTGGATTCATTATCCTGAAATATTCCCAAAGATTTCCCCAAGGAATGTTGGTGGGGGAAAAAGAAAGTAAGCAGAAGGACTGTGATCTTTGTTCTTTATTTATCATTCTTTTGCATAAACTTTTTTAGCTGAAAATGCCTTGACTAGTTTTGGCTTTCCTCATTAAGGGGTTCTCAATTTGCTACCACCACCACAACACCCGGGCAGGTAATTCTGGTGGTCATTGTCATAAAGTTCCTCACAAGTTACATTCTCTTCCTCCTCCCCATTCTGCATGCACAACATGAGCACTGATAGCCATATGGCTTCAGGAAAGCGCCCTCGTTGCTGGACTGTGGTTCTGCTGTAATTTCCTAAAACAAATCAATAAACACTTGCTGGCAGTGGGGAATTCTATAAAATGTGGAATAGAACAGAATTATTATTTCCAATTCATGGCATTATCTCTTTTTTTTTTGCAGAAGAAATAAAACCAACAAAACCCAAACCATTTCCAGTGTTGTTTTGTTTATTTGATTGTATTACTCCAATTCTCTTTAATTCTACATGATAAATTTGGTAGATAATGTTCTGACAGAAGTGAAACAGGAGGCCCTGGGTGGGCTGTGGCTACCTGAGGTCGGAGCCACCACCTTCGCCTGGGAGCCACCAGGGTTGAGTTCCAGGTGGCCCAGGGAGCATTTGGCGGCTCCAAGAGGGCAGAATTTTGGCTGGGT
Source organism: Lonchura striata (assembly GCF_050655825.1). Lineage (NCBI taxonomy): Eukaryota > Metazoa > Chordata > Aves > Passeriformes > Estrildidae > Lonchura > Lonchura striata. Next base: position 22,726,995 of record NC_140740.1, on the reverse strand, counting down.
CTCCCTGCTGGCTGCTGGCAGAGCCCTGATGGTGGGAGCTGGGATGCGGGGTCCCCCTGCAGCAGGGATTGGTGTGCCCAGGCCAGGCGCTGCATGGTCTGCCCAGAGACACATGGGGATCACTCAGTGCCGGCAGGGCTGGGGTTGGGAGAGCAGAGAGTGGCGGTACCTGAGCTGGGGGACACTCAGCAGCCTGCAGGGAGATCTCCAGATGTGGGGGACCCCCCAGACCCTGAAATGTGGCCCTGGAGAGGGGGAAACTCCAGCATCCTGGAGATATTGAGAGCATGGACAAGGGGGACCCATGGGTACCCCAGAGCCCTAAAATGGGGACCCCGACAGGTGAGACCCTGGAGCCACTCCAACACCAAACTGGGGAGCCCAGGGAAGAAGAACCTCTGGGATTTGGGATTCCCAGGATCTCCAGCAGCCCAAAGAGACGGGATACCAATACAGGACTGTGAGAACCCAGGGTTTGGTTCGGGGTCTCGTGTGGTGGTAAAGCTTCTCCTCTAACCCGTGTTCCCAAAGAAAAACTCCACTTCTTGTTCAGTCTCAAGACAATTTATTGCTAGTTATCTAACAGATTAGGTTCTCGGGCTGCGGCCCTTTGGTCAATGGCCCAGGCAGAGAAGCACACACTCCTGACACCCTCACTGTCTGGTGTCTTCTTCTTCTCTCCCCCCGCCCAGGGCTGCTGCTATCTTTTATAAGATATATTACGTATTACATGTTTATAGTTTTCCCCCAATACCTACTACCTACATTGCCAAGTGTTTTTCTACTCTAAACCAATCTGTGAGTGCCATCATCAACAAGAACATGGAGGTAAGGAAGAAGAAAGAAGAAGGACGGGTTCAGCCCACTTTCCTCCATCTTAGAACTTCTGACCCCCATGTACAAAGTAAAAACCCCCCTGTACATGCACTAAAACCCCCCTGTACACTACCAAAAATTGTTCCCCTCTACTTTGTGAGTACATTTACTATACTATCTAACACGTTGTGACTGCTTGTTCCACCTTTAAAGTTGGTAATTCATTCCATGGTTCAAACTCGAAATCACAGCTAATTCCAGCTGACTGCCAGGGTCCAGACTGCCTCTGACATTGGCCTGGAACCTCTAAAAATGTCTGAGAGAGATTTTGAGTTCCCACACAGGACCTGCACCAGCCCAGACAGGGGTGACCCCACAAACCCCAGATTGGAGAAAACAGAGCGGGGGAAATCCTGGGTAGGAGTTTTTTCTGAATCTTGGTGTTTCACAGGTTTTTATGGACATGAGGTGCCTGGAAACTTTTACAGGTGAATTTGGGCAAAAGGAACCTCCAGACTGTTGCCATTCATATTTTATTTTGTTATTGTTGAATGGTTCGTTCTATTGTTCGCCTATGTTCTCCACAAAGTTGCTTTACCCCGAGTTGTATAATCCCTTAGAGCTGTCCCTCAAGCCATTCCCCTCCCATTGTTCTAGTTTCTTCCCTGCCTATCAGGCAAGTCAGCCTCTTTTTCCTGAATCTTCCCTGCCACTCTCTCCCTGGACAAATCCCTGATTCAAACACCCACTTGGAAATCCTCTAATCTATGACGCCCCATTGGGCCCTGTGACCTTTCTCTCTCCTCCCCCTACCCTGACTGGTCCCACACTACTGATGTAATCCCCTTGTTCTACCCTTGAAATTTTCCTATTGGGTTTTTTTTTTGTATCCGCCCCCTGGTTTGTGACAGTATTTTAACCCATGCACTGAGGTGCTTAGGGCCCTTTTGACCGATCCCCTTCATCTGGAATAAACTCGTCCCTGTGGAACCTCAGAACAGAGAGCCTTCTCCTTTCTCCTTCGCCCAGTCCCTGACATTGCTGATTCTGCTGGCTCTTCAGGTTCAGCTGCGGGCAGAACCCAGTTCCCAGCTGTTCCCCACTCCTGGCACAGTGCCGGAGTGCCAACAGAGGTAGCCGGGACTCCAGTGGGCTATGTCACCAACACAATGTACTCTCATCTTGCTTTACCCCAGTACAGGATTCCCTTTCCCAAATCTTGACTGGATGAACAAGCCGGCAGAAAGGAAGAGGAAGATGCCCCAGAACACCCAGGCAGGTGAGGACAAAGTCACTGCCCTTTTCCTCCTCTCTCCTCCATCTCCCAGCCCAGCACCACCCCTGGCTGCAGGACAGCCCTGCTGCCAGCATTATCCTTCCGGGGACAGATTGAAGATATCTCTTTCCCCTTCTCCTGGCTTGGAGACAAATCCCATCCTCTCCTTGTCCCTCCTCCCCCAGAAAAGGAGCTGAGGATGTAGACCAAGAAGGACAAATCCCCATGGCAGAACCTCGTGCAAGAGGCTGTTTTGAGCAGCTCCACAGTGCAAGAATCCAATGGGGAAGAAGATCCCCAGAGATCTTGCTCAAGGAGGAGTTCCAAACCCAGCTCAGGGTGCTCCAAGGAGGAAAGACCCACCCTGTGCCAGGATGGCAGCCGGAGATCCAGCTGGAGCTCGGACCTGGTGGTGTATGAGCAGCTTCATGCCAGAGAGAAACCCTACAAATGCTTAGAATGTGAAAAGAGCTTCAGCTGGAGCTGCAGCCTGATCCGCCATTGGAAAATACATATCGGGGAACAGCTCTATGAGTGTGAGGCACATAGGAAGAGTTTAATCCAGAGCTCCAATCTGATCTTTCACCAGATGATCCACCCATGAGCACATCCACCCTGGGAGACAACCTACAATTGTCTGGAGAGTGGGAAGAGCTTCTCCTGGCCATCATCCTTGACCAACACCAACAAACCCACCAATAAGGGAAGCCCTGTAACTGCCCCCACTGCACAATGAGCTTTGTCCTCTGTTCCAACTTCATCCCCCATCAGAGGATTCATGTTGGGAAGAGACCTGGTGGCCCACTTTCCCCAAGATCCACATTGGGAAGACACCTGTCCCTTTGCTTGCACCTGGCAATGATGCAAGGTGGGACCAAAGAACACGAGAGTCTGGCCATGTCCCCATCATTATCTTTGATCCCACCTCAGGTCATTTCCAGAGACTAAGAAAGGAGCTCTCTCTCTTCCCATAGGAGAAGGGTGACCTTTCCAGGTAGGAGAAAATACATGGCCTGGAAGAGCTGGGTCAGTGTTGTCACAGTTTTCCCTGTAAGTTGTTTCTTTGTCTTATTCCTTCTGTTCTCAATATTGTTGTGGTTCCCAGTAACAACTTCCTATCCCAGCCTGGGATCTTTGCCTTTTGTGCCTTCACAAAACAAAACAGGGCCACTGTTTATGCTGCTGGAGCCCTGATCAGTTACCAGGAGGCATTTCTGCTCATCCACGCTGTAGCACTGTGGACTCAATTGAAATTTTGGTATTACTGCAGCTGAATGAGCCTTTGCCCCTGTTTATGCCTGGGCTGATTCCTATCCTTTCCTTTTCATAATTCACCAAACAACAACAGAAGTAATGTAACAATGGCAGCTGAAAATAATTGAAGAAGAGGAAAAAATCCTCTAGAAATAATTTTGTCAAACCAGAAACAGAATCAACCTTAGCCAAGGATGTGCTGCCCAACCAGGCAGCACAAGCTCCACCAACAGACATGAATATAAAACATGTTTGACACCATAAATGTGTGTGCTGTCATAAACTGCTTTTCCAAAGTGATTTCAACTTCATTTGAGGATTGAAACACATTCATGCTTCAGCACCTGATGTATGAGCTGGGCGCACTAGGCAGCTGAGCTGCTTTGGGCAGCCAGAAATAAGACAAACTTTCTCAGCAGTATTTGGTTTGCTTTCTCTTTAATTTCTTCCCATGCAAGAGGAGATGGACTTCAGACTTACAGCTTCAAGAATATTTGAATTTTAACCACCTCGTAATTCACCTTATCTGGCTTTTTGTACAACCTGGTCTTATAAAACAGATGGATTTTTATTTATTTACTGTGGGACATAAGAACAGCTCAATAGCTGCCCCAGTGTTTCATTTTTTTCAAACAAAATCATATATAAAACAAATTACATCAGAGAAAGCCAATCAGAGTCAAAACAAGTTGCTGCATTGTTCAGTGAACATAAGCTAATTTTCAGAACTAAACCACAAAGTTGGGAATGTGAGTAAAGGTTTGAAATTGCTATAAAATGAATTGGCAAATTCCGTAAGTTCATGATTAAGCATCACAGATCAAAAGAAGAATATCTTTCTTAATCATCACCATATGATCAAAAGATTTTTAAGTCCTGGGTTGCCAATGAATTTTTTTAAAAGAAGTTGCATTTATCATCATGCTTCAGGAGAAAATAAAAATTGTCATGTTTGCAATTCAGGTAAAGTATATTTTTGAAACGAAACATTTCGGTGCTATTTCTTTGGTTTTTAAACTAGTTCTGTAACTTGGAGATCCTGCTATTTCACAGCTCTTAGCTCACAATATTTTACTCTAATGGAAGTAAGTTTGACTTGAGACTGTAAGACTGTTAGCTATTACAGTTTGTTTGTTTGGGTTTTTGTTGAACACATTTCTAGTAAGGCCACTTTTCTTTGCAACATCTTGCTTTTAATTCTGACACTTCTACCACACTCCCTCCTGTAGATGCACAAACACATGCACAGATAGATGTAAGGCAGTCCAAAATTCAAACCCCAGTTAAGGAATTACAGATTTTGGGCCAGGATGTGGAAGCACTACAACATAGCCCTGTAGACATAGACATGAACGATGTGTTGTAAACTCCATGTCAACAGACATGTGACTCTTAGGCAAAAATGATCTTTATATTGAATTTTCTAGAATTTATGGAGCAATGACTTTAACGTGGGAAGTAGCTAAGCAGGACGTTCTGATAGGATTAAGGAGTCTCGACCCACAACTGCAGGAAGAAATTCACTTCTAAATATAACTGAAAGTGAGATTAAAACACAAAGGAGGTTACATGTTGAGAATTCAAAGCGATAATACAACTTTTTTTTTTTTTTTCATGAAAGATGAAAGAAAAGGAAATAGAAAATTAGGGAAATGCCAAGAAAAAATATGAGAAGCACAGGAAAGGGGTTTCTACCACCATGGCTCCAGCCCTGGTTTCTCTGTCAGCTGTGGCCCCAGGCAGCCAGACCAGCAAGGTGGGGCAGGAGAAGCCGCATAGGAGCAGCCAGGACAGCAAAGGACAGCAATGACAGCAAAGACTCCTGACACTTTGTAGACACCGTGCCATGTTGGGCACTTGTTTATTTAGGGATGTCTTACTTTAAGGACAGATGGTAGCAATGGCACATGCACCACGAGCACCCTCAGGACAATGGCACATCCAGCATGTCCCTCATGAACTCCCTCATGATCTCTGCTCCCTTGAGGAGTCGCTGAGGTCCATCATGTGTCCAGCTCTGCAGGACAACTGAACAAACTACCCAGAGCTGGGGGAAAGTGCTGCAAACAGCACCAGCACCAGCTCCCTTGGAGCAGGAGAAACACGTGTAGCTGATCCTGAGTCAGTGCAAAGTGCTGTTGGGTGGTTTGAACCCAACAGCAGAACCTTGACTCGGCACCGTGTAGAAGATGTCCCCTTGTCTGGTTTTGTTTTGTTGGCTGTTTGCTCCCACTGTTGACACTGAGCTGCTGTGGCTGAGGCTGAGACATCCCTCCTACCTTCTCAGCAGCAGGCCCTGTCCAGAACTGTACAAAATATGAGAAAAGCAGCTGGGAAGAACAATGCATGGAATCCTACAGCTCAGGAGCTCTTATGTCAGAGCCCTGCCTGTGCCTTCTGTTTGTCAGCACCTCCTTCTCTATGCACACAATAGTGACTGGTGAAGGTCTTTTTTGCCTAAGAGCTCTTGAGAACCAAATGCTCTGCTGGGATTCTCACAATCTGTTAAGTTCATTGCAGGGAAACAGAAAAGCAAGGGCAGGGTAGCAGATCAGCTGGAAGCTGGTCACTCCCTGCAAAGGGCTTGTGTGTGATGTGGGAACATCACATGCACGGATGGGCAAGAAGGGTAAATGTGCTCAGGTTGCTGCAGGTGAGGTTTAGGCTCATCTCAAGGGCAGTCAAGGGTGGTGAGCACTGGAAGATCCAGCTCCAGTCCCCATCCATTTCAGTGATGTCTGCAGCCTGGATCCAGAACACCCTGGGGGGCTCCTGTGGCTGGCTTTGCACTCAGGTGAGGATAAGAGGCCGTCTGAAGACCCTCACTCATTTCTCTGCCGATTGCCATGAGCAGGAACTCCCTTCTCCCACTGCAGTTCCGGCTTGGAGAAGGCAACAGTGCTGGTGCAGCCACTGCACTGTCACGTTGGCTGTTCCAAAGGAGCCTGGCAAGAACTTGGCAAGGAGTTGGCAAGGACTTGGCAAAGACCCAGCGTGGACCCAGCACAGAGTGGCCTACTGCAATTCCTGCTTCACTCTCCATCCTTAAGCCAAATGAACTGTTGGGGTGACTCTGGTTGTCTCTCACTGCAGACCCCTCATCTCCCTCGTTACCACCATGACAGACGGAGATCAGGAACCCTCTCCCCAAGGACTGAGACTGAGACCCCTGCCACAGGGAGTGGAGGGATGGAGGGAATGGTGGTGTGACCACTATTGACATGACCTGTTCTTCTCCAGTAACTTCAATGGACTTATTCTTTATTGTGTTCATCCTGCTTGGGGGTTTCAGTGGACTCATCTGTTCTCCCACAGCAGTTTCAATAAACTCTTATTGTTCTGTATGTTCTCCCCTTTTTCCTCAGTGGACTATAACTGGACCCCTGGGTTAGGTAGGACTTTGGAGACTTTCCCCAACACAATAAGATGGATCCCCATCATCCGGACCAGTGAGGATCTCACCTGTGTCAGTAGCTATACCCATCCCCCTCTTTTCTCTCTCTCTTCTTCTATTTCCTCTCTGATCCCACTATCATATGTATTGTTTTGGCCCCTAATAAAGGTGAGTTTGTTGTGTTTAAACTGATGGTGCCCTGCTGTTTGCCTTTTTTGCACTTTTGGGATTGGCCAACGAACCATCACAACACCCCGCTATGGGCAGATCGTGACACCAGGAGCCGCTGAGGCCGGCAGTGGGCGCCAAGGCTGGGGCTCGTGGGCTGGGAGGCGGCTCTGGGGGCTGTGACACGCCAGGGCATGGGTCACAGTGGGAGCTGTGAGCAGGGGCACTTGGCAGCTGAGTGACATGGTTCTGCTGGCTGTGACATCACAGAGGACAGGTGACACAGGCTCCTGTGTCCAGGGGCAGCACAGGGCAGTTGGATTCTGGCAGCCAGTGAGTGCACATGCAGGGGGAATGCTGGGCTGGATGGGAGCTGGGAAAGGTGCCCTGGGGGTTTAAAGCCAGAATGGGAGCTGGGAACCTCAGGGTAGGGCACTGTCCTCTGAGCTGGGGGAAGAGGAGCTTGGAGATCTCAGCGTGGCAGGTGCCCAGAGAGGCTTTGGGGACATTTCAGGTGTCGCCAGCCCCCTGCTCCCTCCCAGCCAGACATGCTGAACTCTCTTTCTTCCACCAGGCCATGTCTCCAACACTGACCTTCCTTCTGGCCCTGTTAGCCACCCATGCTGGAATGAAGGTGAACCAAGAAATTGAAAATAAGGAAGTCAGTTGTATGCTGGAGCGTGAAGAATATTTGCATCAAGAGATGATGCGGCTCCTGCAGGAGATTGAGGGGAGCAGTGGCACCATGGAAGCCCTGCTCCGCTCTGTGATGGAAAAGCAGTGGCTTCTTTTCATCAGTGCAGCAGTCCTGGCTCAGGTTCTTGCTATGGGCTGCTGGCTGGTCAGGAGAAGAAAGCGTGGCTCTGCCAGCAGGAGGAGGCAGGAGGGATCCAGCAGGAAGGAGAAGGTCAGTGAACATGAGAAGGTCAAGGGTATAGGCAGGGTGGCAGCACTTTGGCTGTGCCCAGCCCATCACCAGTGGGCACATCAGGATAAGGCAGGAGTGGGCTGTCAGCCGCCTGATCTAGGTGAGAATGTCCCTGCTCGTTGCTGTGAGGTCACAGTGGACAGCCTGTAAAGGTCACTCCCAAGCTCAGCTGTTCTGTGATTCTGCAGCAGGGCCTGCCCAGCACAAAGGTGCTGTAGGAGCTGGTGGAAGATCTTCTCAGCGTCTGCCGAGTGCTGTCCTGGAGGAACTTCATGCCGGAGCTGCACCCGGCCGCCGGGACGGACACCAGCCCCACCTGCAGCGCCCAGGAGAACAGCAGCACCTACCGCACACTGGTCATCCTGCGGCCACCGCCCGGCCACTCCTTCAGCCCGGAGAGCAGGAAATGGCCGCCAGCCGAGCGCATCCGCGTGGGGCTGGAGTGCCTGTGCTCCGGGGAGCAGCTGCTGGGGCACACGTGCTTTCTCCACGCCTCTGGTGGCCAGCTGCCCAGCGACCAGGAGTGGTACCTGATGGACACCCTCTGCACGGGCTCCTACTTGGACCCGGAGAAAGTCACCCGCTGGGTGCAGATGTTGGTGGCGTCGGCCTGGCTGCTCCTGCCGCACTCGCGCCGTTTGCAGCTGACGGCGCTGCCCTGCGGCAAGTCCTGCAGGTTCCGGCTGAGCGGCGCCTCTGGCCTGCACCGCAGCATCGAGATGGTTCTGGCCATGCAGCAAGGCAGCTCCTGTGCCTGCCTGAGCCTTGAGTAGGCAGCAGCCGTCTCTGCCAGCAGCACCGTGCGGGCCACAGAGCTGCCACCTCTCCGTCTCACTGCCACGATGGCTGTGCTCTTGAGGTGACAGCACTGCAACCAAACAGGAATTGAGGAAGGTGAAGTCAATCATTCCTCATGGGACATTTTTTGTGTTCTGTTAGGATTCTTTAGTTCATTTATTATGAACTCTGAAGGAGATAGCCAAGTGATAATACTTCTAAAATCTCCCAAGGCAGAGCTGGGAAGGTTAACGTGATCTCAAACATGTCAAAAGTTTTGTTAAGGAAAATTATACATCCATAGGAGGTTTTCCTACAGTTTTGTACTCTTAAAAAAATAAAATTCAATGATTCAACAAAAATTTGGTCTACCATCAAGTCAGGAAGAGGAAGGAGGAGCTGGGTTGGAAGAGTGCCATGTGCATGAGTGTGGGCAGAGCTGGTTTAGCAGCACCAGGTTGGTGCGGCAATAGGATATATAAGGATGACTGTCCCTTTTTCTTTATTCAGTCCCTTGTTGCAGTTCAATAAACCTTTTAAAATTTTAAGAAGTGAGGCGTTGTTTCTCACAATGCATAAAGCTGATGCAATATCAGGTGTATAAAATGTGTTGCCACCATTTTGTGCACGAGCCTCTGGCATTTTGCCACACACCCAGCGGTGTCCCTTTTGCTTTGCTGATCTTTTTATTGTTCTCAATAAAAGGTCTATAATTCATTCCCACTTGGGGTCTGGGTCATTTATAACGAGCAGCGGGCAGAGGCCCTCAGCCGTGCCTGTGCCTCAAGGGCAGGAGCACAACGGAAATGAACAGGGCTAATGTCTTTATTAATGTTCAGCTCATTATTAAAAAGATCAGCTGGGCAGGGGACCGACACGGAGCTCAGCCCCGCTGTTGTAGCTTTCCCAGGTAGCCAAAGGGTGAGGAGGTGTGCAGAATCTGTCACTGAGGTCCAGAGCAGCAGCTGTTCCCTCTCCTTTCCTCGTGGCACACTGGTAGGTGAAGGGTGAGGAGGTGTGCAGAGTCTGTCACTGAGGTCCAGGGCAGCAGCTGTCCCCTCTCCTTTCCTCATGGTAACACCAGGGAAATCTGCCTCTTTGTTCCTGGTTCGCACAGCTCATTCCAGTCTAATCTTCCGTAGGTGATGGTGACAGGTCAAACATTGATCAGGGGATGTGTTTCCCTCTTCCTCAGCTAGGGCACCTGTCCAGCCCCCTCTGCTGTGTTTAGTTCTCCATTTATAGGTGTCTTTATCCCCCAAAACACGTCCCATAGTTCCACCGGTTGCCCTATTTGCATCTTAGTACTAGAATGGCAAGTGGGTGATGGGGAGGAGGTGGGGGGGAGGTGGGGGAAGTGATCTCCACGTAGTTTAGAGAAAACAAACATAGAAATTAGATAATTAACATTTAAATATCAGTACTCAGCTAGAGCCAGCAGTCATCCTAGTATTGCCATGGGAGCCAGGAAGGCTCTTTTGTTCATTACAACAGCCAGGAGCTGGCGAGAGGGGCAGCTCGCCCACCTGGCCCTAGCAGGAGCTGCTCACCTCCGAGGCTCCGGCGCTTCCCAAAGAGAAGAGCCCGGCTCCCAGGACACCCTGGAGCCCTGCAGTGAGTGGAGCCACCGGTGCTGTAAAGACAGTGCAGCCAGCACAGGTTGAGGAGAAAGAGATGAGGCTCTTTCTGTGCCACGCTGTGGCAGCTCTGCCCTCTCGGCCTTCACCTTGAGCCCTTTGCTTTTCCCTCAGCTCTGATCCCTGTCCTTGGCCAAGGGCCCCCGGAGCCCTTTCCAGGGATGCAGGAAATCTCCCTCAGTCACAGAATCACAGAATCCCTAGGCTGGAAGATCATCGAGTCCAGCCCATGCCCTAACACTTCAACTAAATTGTGGCACTGTGTGCATATCCGGTCTTTTTTAAACACATCCAAGGATAGTGATTTCACCACCTCCCTGGAGAGTTCTGTCCCAGGAAGAACCAAGATAGCACTTGGGCCTTCTACCCGCTGGTGCTTGGAGCTCTAGAAGTTTTTCTGCTTAGGGAAAGGCTTCAGAAAACTAGTCACTAATACAGTAGGCCACAGACTTACAAATATATGTTTGAAAACTATAGAAAACATATGAAAGAAAAAAAGGCAAAACACAACGACATCAGCAAGGTCCTGAGCATGAACATGTATGTCCAGATGGTCTTCTCAGCCCTATTTCTGCATATTTCTGGGAACTAGAGGAATCCTGCTTGAGCCTGTGGGCAGGTAGGTTTGGGAAGTAAAAGTTAATTTCATTTTTTCTCCTGAGGGCAGCTCCAGTTCCTAATATCAGCCAAGCCTCTGTCCAGCCTGATGCCTCTGATGGTTGCAGCAAACAATTTATGGCAGACAGAAGACACTGACACTTGCAGGGACATGGATTTCTCCGGTACCAGCTATGAGTGGGAGTCAGAATAAAAACTCCATAAACTACGACTGCTGTGGCAAGTGCTGGTCTTGGATGGTTGGGACAGATGGAGACGAGAGATCTCTGGAGTCAGGTCTCGGGATGTATGGTTTATTGTGGGGCCCTGCTCAGAGCTGCCAGCTGCAGCTCAAAGCAGGCCCCAAGGAGTGCGGGTAGGGCAAGACAGTGAGAGAGTTCCAAGAGAGGGTCCAAGAGAGTGGAGAGAAGGGGAGGGCAAGAGAGCACACAGGAGAATGGGCAGGAAGAGGGGCAGAAGAAGGGCAGGAGAAGGGGCTGGAGCAAGAGGCAGGAGAGAGAGAGCGTGGTCTCCCAGGAACACCTTATCAAGGGGGCTTGAAAGTGGGTGCAGTATAGGACTTTGAACCAATGGGATTACAGATACATCATGCATCAGGGGAGGGTTGCAAATGCAAGATAAACTCTACATATTTGGGGAAGGAGACAGAACACTTTATCTGACCCTTTCATTTGTCTGTGGATCAAAAATGGGAGTTACCTGCTACTAGCTACACCACTGTCCACCAGTGTTTAGCAACCAAGGTTTGCCATCTCAAAGCTTGTTTTCATCTCAGTCTGCTTACACTCTCTGTATTTTCTAAATCCTTTGTCAGGCAATCATATTTATTAGACTTTCTTATTTCATCCTCTCCAACAAACTCCATTGGAAGATTCCCTTCCTTTTCACTCTGCAAATAAGCTCTGCATTCAGTATTGAATTGTCAGTTGTTTGCTAAGGATGCAAAGTTCTCTTTTACGATTTATTTTAATGTGGTTTGGAATTGGGTAAGAGTCTCCTTCATTCACAAACTCCAGACCAAACTGCCTTTGGAATATGGCACAGTGGGCAGTTTTTGTCCAGCCATCGTACTGCTAGATCAGAAAGCAAGGGCAATGGTATTTGCAGTCAAAGCCCAACAAAGCCTGGGACAGCCAAAACATCCTGTGGAGTTACAGGCCTCCAGCTGTTACTAGAAATCAGCAGAGTTCCTGCCAATTGGTTCTGTATCCCTAAATGCAATCTCTTGTCCTGGATCAGAGGCTTGCTCAACTGAAAAAGCAGAAAGATCAGCCAAGGTGCTCCCAAAGGCCCATCACATCTTTTTTATTCTGCTCATCTGGCTTAAATTTGCAACTAAATGTGTGGCATGATGTTCTGGAGAAGGAATCACTGGTGTATATTTCATGGACCCCTCTCAATCCTATTAAAGTCTTGTAGTCCTGGTTTAAAATAGGCAGGTATGAAACAACTTTGAGAGACAGAGACTAAAATGGCTTGTGGATACTTTTTTAAGAATGAGGAAAACTATCCAAAAGATGTTTTTTCATAACATTTTAAAATATGCTACATAAAAATTAACAACTGCAATAAATAAGAGTTAAAAAAAATTGCTTTGGTATATAAGAAACTAGAAAGACATAATTGTGAAGATATGAATGTACATTTTCATAAAAATATGAAATTACAGACACAAAAATACATATACTGAACTAGAATACAAAGCTAGTACTTTAATGAGTTCTTTTTACATTGATGGAGTTTTTTCTTTGTGAAGAGAAGCTAGGATATTGCTGAAGAAAACCAACACAAACAGGACGGGGCAGCATGCCGTGCTTTGTGCACTGATCCAGTGTAATCCATTAGGTGCTTTCCATCTGATTTTTATGCTCTCAGGCTCATCCCAATACTTACTCAATTTGCTGATTGACAATATGGGTTAGCTCCAGGGTTTTTGTACCAGCAAAGCCCAATGTTATAACTCCGTTCACAGTTATCCTTTTTTTCCTGGCTCCGGTACCCAGTAGGGCTTTCAGGCTGCCAGACCTTGATGTGGCTGGTGGAATTTATGGATAGGGTGGATACGCATGGAGTGTATCCTACAATTTCTGAATATAACCCTCCCTCTCTGCTAAGTCAGAATATTCCAATTACTCGTTGGTCCAGTACCCACCCCTCCGGTCTCAAAATTATTTTGGGGGTCTCACATGTTTCCCATTTCAGTAGTTGCTCAGGAGTCAAACCCTCACCCCTCCAAGGCCATTTTTCAGTGGATTTTAGCTCCCCACAGACCCAGCAATTAGACAACCTCAGCTCTGTGGAAATTTCCTGCATCAGATCCACAAAAAGATTTTGATCTGAAGCAGGCAATCCCCATTTTGTGTATTGTTTTTCCAACTAGTCATACTGCTCACTTAGAAATCTCGGCCTTTCTTGTTCTATTCTCTTTTTCTTCATCTCAGCTTCCTGTCTTTTTATCTCCTGCATTACCTGTTTCGTCTTATTTTCTGGGTCCATCCCTTCTTTATCCTTGGTGAAACAAAACATTTTATCATACTGTAGACAGGCCCTGTCATCCTGGTCCTCTAAGAGGTTCAGGATGATTGGCTCAGTTTCTAGAGGTATCCTGTTTTCATATTTTAGGTTATTTCCTAGCCAGTAGATTTTTTTCCCCCCATTACACACATACGAATCTTGTTTTGATTATAACACACTGGGTTAGCTTGGAAATAAGCAACAAAGATAGACTCCTGCTTTCCCCCAACCCATAATGTAGGGTTACATTCGTTACAAGCCGGAATTGAGATTTCCCCTGTGCTCCTTCAATGTAATTTATGAGCTGACTGTCCATTTTCAAGGTATGTTTTTGGTTTCCCTTTGAATTTGTACACCCCCTGTTGAGTGTTTGTTTTAAGGCAAGGTTTATTAGGCTTACCCTCACTGCAGTTCCATGAGGTAAGGGGTAATTTCTCTGGGTATCTGCCACCGAGTTCCCCCTTCCCAAGATTAGGGAGGTTATTGAGGCACGTGGCTAGACTCGGGCTCACCAGGAGTACTTCCACCGCTAGGATCCCTCTGCCGTTCCCGATGCCCACTGGGGTGCCTCCAGCAGCCGAGTAGTCCATCTTCTTGGCAGCAGGAATCTTTGTCCATGGTTTCATACCAAGACCGAGCTGCATTCCTTCGTTTAAAAATGTCCCACTGGCATAATTCAACAGGATCTTCACTGCAGGGTACCTTGTTCAACCTATGACACTCAACAGTAATAATTTTAGCTTTTCCTTCTAATTTCCTCCTTAATCCATTCTGATATAAGCGAAACCAGATTATTGAATTCAATTGAAACAATCTCAGCTTTGTGTCTAATACCAGAAAATGGCTTGTCAGGTCTTGCTCCTGCTCAAAGCACTTTCCACATAACCCACTTGGTTTTATTCCTCCCCCGCAATGAACAACCTAAACCTTATGAAAGTATTTGTGAGGGAAATGTACAAAAGGATAACAGTTACACTTTGGCTCAGAACATTTGACAGAGATGCTTTCAGTCATTTACTTGGCTGGCGCAGCGTTATCTTCAAATCTCCAGTGGGGAGGTGATTTCCCACTCTGGAGATCGACTTCCTTCACTCTCCATGAATGTGTCCACCCCTTTTCTGTAGTTCCTATAGCAGTATCTGTAGTCAAAAGAAGAATGAAGGGTCCCTCCCAATGAGGTGCTAATGTGGCCTCCTTCCATGCTTTCACAAATACTTTGTCCCCAGGTTGTATTTTATGTATCCAGAAGCTAAGAGGGCTGTGCTGCATGATCAGCCCTGGCTTTCGCAATTGCTCGAGATTCTTATTTAATGCTACCAGGTATGATTGTATTTGTCTATTCTCTAATCTTGGATCCCTACAGGCATACCATGGGTATAAGGCATATAACATTTCAAAAGGTGAAAGTCCCATCTCAGAATGAGGCATAGTTCTTATATTTAATAAGACAAACAGGAGGCATTTTATCCATGACATTCTTGTTTCTAACATCAATTTGGCTAATTGGGCTTTTAATGTTTGATTCATTCTCTCAACTTGCCCTGAGCTTTAGGGGTGCCACGGGGTGTGGTATTCCCATCAAATGCCTAAAGCATCTGCCAATAGCTTAACAATTTTTGATGTGAAATGTGTTCCTTGGTCCGAATCAATGCAGCTTACTAACCTGTATCAAGGTATAATTTCTTCCAATAAGATTCTTGATACTGTTTGGGCTATAGCCCGGGAGCTTGGGAAAGCCTCTACCCAGTGGGTTAGTTTGTCTACTATGACTAATAAGAATTTGTATCTCCCAGCCTTGGGTAGATCAGTGGAATCTACCTGGACCTGATAATCCAGGAGGCAGTCGTTGGACTGTGGTTTTCTCCACTCCTGAATCCACTAAAAAGTCCAACTCCTGTTTTTGGTGTCCAACCTTTAATTTTATCAAGGGCTCTCTAGATGTCTGTGACCCCAAATTTTAAAGCCCCTCATACCTCTGTTCTTCTTGAAAGACCACTTCATCCTTTATTCTTTTCTTACAATCCCTCTTGAGGTGTTCTTTCTTTTTACAGTAAAAACATTCGGGGGCACTTACCCTATTGTTTGTCTTTTGTGTGTGTCCCGGCTTTCCCTGGGGCTTCCGGGCTGGAGCTGATGTTCCAGCTGTTTGTGCTTGTGCTTTCCTAACTGCTGCTACCAACACCCTGGCTTGTGTCTTTTGTTTTTCCTCATCCCTTCTCACACACACATTCTGTGCTTCTCTCAATAGTTCCTGTAAACTTCTTTCTTACCAATTATCTATTTTTTTCTAACTTTCTTTGAATGTCCTCCCATGATTTAGCAATGAATTGCTTTTTTAAAAGGACCTCCCCCCCCCCCTGCCCCAGGGGATTCAGGGTCGGTACCAGAATACATTTGAAGACTTTTTCTGAGCCTCTCCAGCCACTCGGTAGGAGTTTCATCCTTCCCCTGGCATACTCCCAGCGCCTTGCTAATATTTTGTCCCTTGGGGACCGCTCCCTGAATATCTTGTACTACCATGTTTCTCAATCCAATCATTTTTGCTCGATCCGCCTCTGTCTGAGCGTTCCATGACGGTGTTTGCTCCAGCCACTTTTCATTGCCCCACTCCTGCCCTGGGGATTCCTGAATTCCCAATCTTTTATGGCAGCCTGCCTTATTATATCTCGTTCTTCAACATTAAAGAAGGATCTTAATATACCTGGGATCCCCCTGCTTGGAGTTTTGTTTAAAGATGTATGGACTTGCACAGAGACAGTGATAATTACATGGATATTTACATATGGATGTTGCCATTTGTATGGGTGTTTTTCTGTATGTCTGTTGTAGTATTTATGGGTGTATGCTCTGTATATATTGGTTGTGTATATATATATATATATATGTTTGTGACTATATATATGTGTATATATGTATCTAAGTATACATGTATGTTGTTTTTTCTGTGTTTAGTTCTATTTTCTATGGGTACAGTTTTGTTGCAGTCTAAGTCTGTTGATGCAGTCATAGATATATGGCTCTTTAAATAGGTATGTTGGTATTTGTACTGGTAGATACGTCTATTTTTATACTTTCATATGTATATTATTCCATTTCTATGTGTAATTATTTTTACCTACGTATCCAGATGTATAGCTGTATATTTGTATTTGATGGATTTGTATGGATATTGATCTTGGTACAGTGATATTTGTAAATTTATAGATAGGTTTGTGTTCTATATCTGTTTATATATTGTATATAACATGTCATATTTATTTTGTGTTTATGTCTATTGTTATATATGTATTTATATATATGTGTGTGTATATGTATTTAGTTCTATTTAAACATGTACAGAGATCTACAGTTGTATAATTCTCTCAATCGAGCTCTTGGTACAAGGTTGCTTGGGGAGGGAATGCATATTTTTGTATTTTTATATGGGCTGTACACTTGTAGTTGTCGGAATCTGTGGTATTGATGATTCTGAGATTGTAACACATCTCTGTCTTTCAGCCCCATTGCCAAAGAAGAAGTCATAATTCGTCTGTGCTGGTTTTCAAGGTTGTTTATTCTTGCTTATCTATAACATGTTCTGCTGCCCTGCCACAGCTCTGTCCTGCAGGGCAGCATGTGGGGCTGTACCCCTCAGTGGGATGTCACAAACATTATATACCAGAAACTACGTGTGCTATATTTACAATAACATGCCAAGATCTATCATCTACCTTGAACAGTGTGTCCCCAGTCTAAACCAATAGAAAAATGCCAACACTGCAGTGAAACATGGAGGGCATGAAGAAGGAGAAAAAGGACAAGACACACCCAATTTCCTCCATCTTGTCCCCTTGGAACCCCTAATCCAGAAACCTACAATTTTACTTTTGCACCCGTGCCACACTTCTATCAAACACTCAGAGCTTGTAATTCATCCTGTAAGATTGAAAACTCTTTTCCATGGACAGAGATCACAGACAGTGTCTCTTGGGGCTCTGTACAGGGGAGCTCCTGACCCCCTGCCAGCATCCCAGGTCTTCCAGGGCAGCCAGAGGGAAGCCCTGGATTCACACAGTAGCAATATGTCATCAATTAAATTGTTAAATACCTAATTGATCTTTGTATATAGTGAGTTGCTGTAGTGGTTGGCAATAAAGTAAGTTTCGTTAACTGAAAGTTTTGAACTGAAGCTGGGAAGCCAGAGCCCCAGGAATATTTCTCTGTCTGCTCTGGGGTGTCCTGACCCCCAGGGGAGCACTGACTTTGACCCTCATTCATGGAGAAAACTTCCAAAGCCTTAAGGTAAAATAGAAACCACAAAAGTGTGAAAGAAATTGTACAGATTGTAGAGAGTAGTGTAGCATGTCACAAGGGTGAGGAATTTATGGTTTAGGATTTTTAGTATGTTATAGATGGGTTCAAGATGGACGATGTTGTCTCAAGTTCCTTTCTTCTCTCTTCTTCCTCTTTCTTCTTGGGTTTCGGTGGTATCTTGTAATTGGGTAGAAAAATCTACATTGCAGGCCTTTAGGGGTCATTTTTTGGGTTAGAAAGGAAAATAATCTAGGTGTCACCTCTTAATTGGGTAATTTAGTTTTTGATTAGACTTAAAAAGTCCTTGCAGCACAAGGTTGTTGGCCATTTTTGTGCTGTTTTCACGCATGTAAGATCTGGGCACAGACAGTGTGCTGAAGTTTTGATAAGATAACAATAAACAGAAGCTGAAGACAGAAAAAGTCCAATGTGTCTCCCATTCCCAACACAGAACTGCTCCAGAAGAGTCTCCCCTGCCAGGGGAGCCCCCAGGGAGTTGCCCAACTTGGGGCCCGCAAACTCATAGTTGGTATTTGTATATTTTTACCTAGACTGGTTGTAATAATCTAATAAATTCCTGGTTTCAGACTTAATTGAGATTTGTATAGTTCTGTATTGTCAGTGCAGATGTAGCAATTTGTAATAAGTGACATTTTCCAACTGAAATTGATTCACATGTGTTTGTCGATCAGCAGTGTGGCTGTAGCAATCTGCAGGAAATGCCATTTGTCAGCTGCACTGGGTGTTTTGTGATTTGTGCTGCCCAAAGCCATGAGCAGATGGAAATGCTGGAGGATTTTGGCCATGAAAATCTCTGGCTGTGCCCAGGACTTGCACTCAGGCTGGGCAAGGGAAGCACAGATTTGGGATGGCAGCAGAGCCACACGTTGGCTCAGAACTCACTGCAAAGGCCTGCTGAGGAAACTCCAGGACTCCACTGAGAGTAGAACTCCAAGCAGGAGCCACCTGGAGAGGACAAATCCACGCCATCCCAGGGGCAGCTCTTTAGGCAGCACTCCAAGTGTCACTCTGAAGCTCGTCCTGGAGACCAGGAGCCAACAGGGATCCTGAGCCAGCTCCGCTGCCTTTGGCAGCACTTTGGCAAATGAGCTGCAGCAAGGGGGAGGCGACAGTGACTGTGACTGCTGCAGGCTGGAGATGAAGGAAGGGCCATGGACACAAGTGCCGAGATGCTCCAAAATCCAGGACAACTGGGGAGCAACAGGTTCTGACAAGCAGGAAAATGATGGAAGCCCTCTGTGTGAAGTGCCCTGAATTGCCAGGGGGGTTGCTGCTAGCATCAGCAGGAGCAGAAGGCAGCAGGATCTGCTTGTTTTCCCGGGTCTGTTTCTGGACACAGGCTCTGATGGCCCCTGCTCCCACAAAGCCTCTGCCCATGGAGGCTGCAGGGCAAAAGCAATCCCAGCGCAAAGAGAGGCTTTGCAGTTGAAGTCCACTGTCCTTTAGTTTAGGGGAGGAATGAGTGCAGTGCCAAAGCACAGCAGCTGGGCTGCAGGGCCCCTCACAGCTGTGTGTGTGTGCTGCAGGCCCACTGATGTGCCCATGCTGCAACATGTGCAAGAAGGACAAAGTGACCTGACTGTATTTTTAGCACAGCAACTCCTCCATCTGATGTCACACTTCCCCACCAGCCAGGGCGAGGCCTTGGCCAGAGCCAAAGCCTGCACTGGGAGGAGTTTCCCCCAAAATACCCTACAGAAGCCTGTATTTATGTCAATTGGGAAAGTTTCCTAAAGTGATACATTTCTTGCAGATAACTACACAAGGTTATACAGAGTTAGCCTGTCTCTGTAGTCGATTTTTAGCCAAATATTGATGGGGTTAATGACCCCAGGATCTATCTTGTAAGTCAGCTGTGGCTCAGGCTTGCTGCTCAGGCCTCAGCACATCAGACAGTGAATTTAGAGAATGTTTGAATTTAGAGAATGATAAAGGCTATCGTTTCTTTACTTCTTTTAGCCCAATACTTCTACTCTCGATAAATCAGAAGTCTTTCTGTACATTCTGGCAAACAGACTATCCAAAATTTTCATTGTTTCTAAGTGTTAAAATTATCCACCCTGAGAAACTCAGTCACTTCCAAAATGAGCTTGAAATAAGCTATTATTTTAAAACAAAACCAAAACTTTTGCTAAGGGAGGAGTTTCCAAGACTCCTCTGGGAAACCAATGCAGATGGTTTGAGGAATCCATTTCCTGCCAGGAGCAGAGGGATGCCAACCTGGGCAGAGTTCACACAAAGCTCATTTCAGTACAAAGGTGATACAAGAGTGACTGGGGACGGACAGAGGGGCTTTGCAGCTCTGCTGGGGCTGCAAAGTTCAGGCTGCTGTTCACAGCTGTAAAAGGAACTCCTGCTGCTGTAGCAAAGCTCTTTAAAGACACAGACAGTTTATTTATGAGCCAGATCCTGCTGTGATGAAGAAGCATTTGTTCCCCAAAATCTACCAGCAGCATTACCACATCATTCCTCAGCCAATTTGCTGCCAGAACCTGTAATCCCAGGAGCAATTTCCAGGGAAAGGGGAGCAGGTTCTACTCATTCCTTCTAACAGCTCTTACACCATGGCAGAACTCTCAGCAACCCAGATTCTCCTTGGAAAGGCAGGATGCTATCTTGCTTCTCACTTTTCAGGATTCCTCATCATTTACAAGGCTTTACTCATATATTCTGAATGCTTTCACCATGATAATGAATAGTCTAAGAGCCTGTGATGAAGTCCTTTTACTTTGTATCTGCTATTTCATGCAGGGAGGGGATGGAGGAAGGCAGGAGATTCCATGCTTCAGGGAAGGGACGCCCATGAGACAAACCTCTGACAGGTGCACCTTCCATGCAAATTAAATTTACAGGGAAAACATTACACCCTAGGAAGAAATGTCACAATTCAACTTCCCGTTTTGATTTTAGGAACAGGCTTCAAATGCTCCAAGCACAGGGACCATTGAGACTCTAAGCCACACCATATCCCTGCCAAAATTCCCAGCAGCCATGACAAAATGGCTGCAGAAATAACGCAGCATCCTGGCCCTCCTGTTGTGTCAGGAATAAACTGCTGGGAATAGAGCCCAAGGGACAAAAGTTGTTCTAGCTGAGCATATTTTGAAAGGAGACAAAGGAAGAGATCAAGCGTCTCTAGCGTAGAAGTTTAAAGTTTGTGAGAAATGTTTCCAAGAACTGGACAAAGGATGGGACAGCAGACAGAAAGTACCAGAAGCAGGACAACCAGAAAAATAAACCAAACAACAGCTTTAATAAGAATTTGTATTTTCAGCCTTCCAGCTTCCATGTCTTCTCTATTAAAGTGTTCAGAGGCAGTTCTATAGCTGAACTAGACAGAACTGCAAGGTACCTATTTCTAACAATCTCTCTTCACAAGTTCTCTTCTGACTTTATAATCAAATACCACAAATTGTCATATTAAACACAGGTGACTGCTGCATTCTCCCTGGCTCCTCTTCTCAGGGATATTCCTGCTTTCCTTTCTGCCTGTTCTAATGTAATTTCTGCATTTCTACTAAATCTTAACATAATGACTGCCAGAAAGAGAAATTTTTAAAAAACACAAAGGTACAGAATGGAATTCTCCTTATAAAGATAACAAATTATTGTTAGTAGCACCAGAGAAACAGACATATATATACATGCATTCAGCTTAAACCTAATTAGGGGGCAGGGAAAAAGCTGTAAGCTAAAGACCACTCCTCTCAAAACAAATTCATGTGGGTAAATAGAATTCAGAGGTGCCTCAAGACAGTTCCTGTATCAGATCTCTGGATTTTGGTTATCAAGACAGACATTGCTTATAACTAGCACCGACCACTAAGCTGAAATTTAGATTATTCTTTCCATTATATACTTATCTACCACAGAGCCACAGCTTCTTGTGTTACTGCCTTTAAAACATCACAAACTCACAGGCTGTTTCCTATCTCGCCATCCCCCACAGTGGGAAAGACAGAAATTCATTGAATCTTTCCAAGAGCATCTCTCCCCTCACAAGTTCCCTGATTGTTTCTGTTCTCTGGTTCCACTTAGAGACGACGTGGGAAAGGTGGAGGAGGGATCACTACTTGTAAAGAGGTGAAAACCGTTTTAACCAGACATGGTTAAAATGGACTCAAAGATCAGAAAGGGACGTGGGCAGGAAACCATCACAATTTCCAACGGTGGCCACACGCTGTCACCAACGCACCGAGCTGCAAGCGGAGCCACAGCCTCCATGGCCTGTACCTGGAGCCGTGTAACACAGCTAAAGAGCAGGCTCAGAACAGACACTGCTGGTTTTCTGCAGGCACACCACTGCAGAGCTGAGGGCAGCACATCCCACAGAGCACCTTCACCCTCACACGGCTACAGATGTCTCACCTTGAGCTTTTCATTCTGTGTTGTTACTTCCTCAAGACCCTGTCATAGTTTCTCCAGTTCATTAAGGCGATTCCCAGCAAGCTCTTTATTCTCTTCCAGCTCTGCATTCATCTCCTCAAACTGTTGGCATAAACTGCTTGTAAATCCTGCTGTTAATGTGTCTCCTGAAAATGCTAATGAACTATCTGTTCATGCAGTAACAGCAATCACAGACTGAGCAGTCAGGTAACTTGACCAAGAGAGACAGAGTCTAATTCCACCAGGTGTTTTTTAAATAGAAACCTCATACACAGACAAAATGGCTTACACAGAGTCACCCAGCTTTGTGGCACAGGATCTAAAAAGTTAAGAAAAATTATGTTAAAGAGTTTGTTCAGTGGCTGCCGCAAAGCTTCCCATATGTTTCAGCAAGAAAATTATATCAGATCCCATTGGGGGATCAAGTCGGCAGGGAAATTTTGAGACAGGCAGATCCTTCCCGCTCAAAATATACCTATATGGCCCTCCACAATATTGTTAAGAATAATTATGAAGCATTGCCACAACCATCATCTGACAAACCAAACCCCAGTTCTAACCCCAGTTCCCAAAACCATACTCCTTTTTCTTCTCCCTCTCCCCCAAGACCAGGAATTCTTAAGGGAACAACACGCCAGTGCCCACAGGAGACCCCTGGCTCCCTCAAAAACTCTTGGGACCCCTGCCAGAGCAGTGCCAGCCACACTGCTCCAGACTCTCCCCTCACCCCAATTTCCGTGTACAGCCCCGTCCCAGAGTCATTTCGTTAGTTTCAATATCCCCAGTCCCAGTCTCTCCCAAAATGTCTCCCCACAGTGTCCTCCCTGAGGCACAAGATAGCGGACACCGCATGGCACTTCCCGCCACTTTTGCTCCCCCTTCCCATAAACCCCCTTCCAGCTTCTTCCCTTCCTGCTTCTTCCCAAAACTCCTTCCTCCCGGCAACCAACCCCTTCTGCTCCCAAGATTTTCCTGCC
This sequence comes from Lonchura striata, assembly GCF_050655825.1. Lineage (NCBI taxonomy): Eukaryota > Metazoa > Chordata > Aves > Passeriformes > Estrildidae > Lonchura > Lonchura striata. Next base: position 22,703,936 of record NC_140740.1, on the reverse strand, counting down.
TATACCTTCCCTCTGCTCACCTCCTCTCATGAATTATGCATTACCTCGCCCTCAGACTCCACCCCTTGGGGGAGTTTCCCACCAACATCCACATCCCTGGCCCTAACTCCGCCTCTTCTGCCTCTCCTCCAGTTCCCAGGACCTCACTTCCAGTTCCCACGGTTCAAGTCCCGGGAGGGAGCGTGGGAACTGCAACCTACCCAATCCCTGCCTGCCTTCACTGCCGCACCAGTCACCTACACCCCGCAGCAGGGGGTAGGCCCGAAACACAATGGTCCCCCATATCGCAGCAAGTGATAAAAAGATGTATGTAAAGTCCAAAAAGAATTTGGCAGGGAAGTGAATTTTTCCGAGGTCTTTTAAAGGCAACATTATCCTCTGCTGAGTATGTACCAGCACATCTGAGGACTCTCTTTTCATGTTTCATAATACAAGCAGAGTTCTTAGTCTGGGAATCAACATGGAAAAGGGCAATAAGGCATTTGTTGCCAGATCTATGGGCTAATCAGGACACCTCTATAGATACGGATGGGACGATAATATCAGTAGATCATTTGTGAGCGGTAGGAGATTGGGACTCAGGCCCTAAACAAGCAGATAAGATTCCGCAGGAAGCATTAAAGTTAAGTAAGAAAGCAGCAGATAAAGCCTTCTTTAAGTTAAAACCTAGCAGCCCAGTTATTAATTATCTTTGTATTAAGCAGAAACCTTCTGAGTCTTTTGTTAGATTCATTGATAGACTACATAGAGCCATAGACCTACAAGTACCAGATGAGGGGCTCAGGAGGGGGATCATCAAAGGAATCGCAAAGCAAAATGCAAATGAAGCCTGCAGAAACGTGATCCTCAGCCTCCCCTTGGACCCTGAGCCCACGTTACAGAATATGCTAGAAGTCTGTGCCAGAAAAGTCATCATTCCCACGAGAGATCACTGAGAGCCTCTCCGACCTCCACCCAGGACAGTCTCCATTGCAAAACCTACACCCTTGCACTCGACTCGCCATTTCCCGGGGCCGCCAAGAGGGGCTCAAAAAGACCCTTCATGCCATCTCTGACAGCAGGAGGGTCATTGGGCTCAATAGTGCCCAATGAGGGATGATTTCTTGAAATTTAAAAATCAACAACCAGAGTGAGGAATTTCCCACCAGGGAGGAAATTAAAAACACTAGAAGATCAGCGCAGTCCCTCCCTGCATGCAGACAAAATGAGGTGGGACAAGAACCATCATTAGAGGGGAGGGGCAGGGATATTCAGCACCCACCTGAGGACACAGACAACAATATACCGGACATGACTTTATCAAATAAGACAAATAATACAGGAGACAAAGTTACATTCTTATCCAGGTTTTGGCTAGGTCAAGACCCCGATCATCCAAAATCCATTCTTAACACCTGTTCTAATTTTTCCTCCCTTTAGGCTAACCTTAGCTGAGCCTCTGTACCTTAAAGACACAGACTGGCGGCTCACCACAGCTGACACACAGAACCCCAGAACCTGGCAGAATATCCACTGCTCCACCCAATGCACCACCCCTTGAGGCTACGTCACCTGGTCACACCCCTTTTCCCACAACACCAACATCTCCGCCCTCTTCCTACGTCACTTCGGTGCAAGGCTCCACTCTCCAGGACACTGCCCATCACCTTCCTGTTTCACACACCCCACCTTCCAGTTCCCACGGTGACGTGGGGGGTGGGAGCGCCGGGCCTGGGAAACAGAAAGTGATCAATGATGCCAATCCTCTGTTCCTGGCTCCAGTAACCTACAATGCAAGAGGGCAACATCCAAGATGGGAACCCCTCTCATATGAATGCATAGGGGAGCTCTGTGAAACCAAATGCAAATTTGGCCCTACAAGTGAATTCTTTAGGAGCATTTTAAAGGCAACATTTAACTCTAACACCAGGGTCCCTGCCAATTTGAAGCATCTGTTTAGTTGCCTGTTCCCTCAATCCGAGTATAAAATGTGGGAAGGAACTTGGAAGAGGTTAGCAGGGGACCTCCTTCCAGGTATTTTACAGAGCGCCGATTATGCCACAGACATAGAAGAAGATGAAATCACCACAGACCACCTTGTTGGTGAGGGTGACTGGAGCCAGGCTCAGAAGCAGGCAGCAGGGATTCCTAGGGCTGTGTTAGGTCTGAGAAAAGATGCTGCAGAGTGGGAATTCCTTAGCATGCCCTCTATGGAACCTGTAATATCTTATATTGCTCTTAAGCAGTCTGTTACACAGACATTCATTGACTTTGTTGACCGGCTGAGAGCCGCTGTAGAGAAGAGGGCGGAAGGGCAGGAGTTGCAAGATCAGCTCACTCTAGAGATCATCACCACCAATGCAGATGAATCTTGTCAGCGGGTCATCTTGGCAATTCTAGCATCCCCTCCACCAACGCTTGATGAGGTTATTGAGGAGTGCACAAGAAAGGCCACCCTGATATCTGAGGACTGGATGACAAATCCATGGGAAAGGTGGCTTCAACATCGGCGGCCCCAAGAACTCCAGCATCGAGGCCTTTTCCACCTAAAGGCCAATGTTTTCACTACATGCAGGAGGGCAACTTCATCAGACAGTGCCCCTTCCTGGGAATGGCACCTCCACAGGGGGCAAAGGCAGGGGAGGGGGAGACCTTTAACCAGTCCAAAAACTAATTGTGGAGCACGGACCTACCCCGCGTGATGACACAACTCGGGTAGGTCAAGGCATTGCTGCAAAGGCTGCCATACATCACGTCATACCAAGTATCAGCAGCAAAGCTTATACCACAGACAAGACTGAACCATACCGGCTAGGACTCACTAAAGCCATTCATTTCTCCAACCAGGACTGGCACTTCATCACAGCGACAGCAGAGCTTCTGCCCCGCATTCGAGATTGAGAGACTCACAGACGGAACAATCTACTAAACTGCAAGTACCTTGTCACTGGGGACACCAAGCACACCCCACATGAGATAGAGGTCCCTCCTGCCGTCCTTTCACTCAATCCTAGGACTTTCTATTTCATGGTGCGCTGTGTCCACCCCCCTCTCTTCCTGCTGGAGGGACAGATCATTGCACAGGCCATTCCAGAGCTTCGTCTTTTGTATGATGATCTGGACCTCTCTGTTTTTTACACTGAGACGCTGGGAGAAGAGAAGCCCCTCATATGTTGTGGCCTTAAGAGTGAAGGGGCATTCCATTCAACTTCAGGGGATGCTGGACACAGGGGCAGACGTGACGGTCATTCCCCCACACAAATGGCCGCCACAGTGGGAGCTGCAAAGTATAGGCAGCACAGTTTTAGGTGTAGGGGGTCCACAACTGGCACAACAATCTAAGGGCATAGTCCAAATTACGGGGCCAAATGGGCAATTAGCGTCTGTATACCCATTCATTTTAAATTCGAAATTCACTCTCTGGGGAAGAGATGCCATGTCCCAGTGGGGGGCCAAATTGGAACTTCTGGTCCCTCAGGATTTTTAGGTGTGGCCACTGAAGTGCACCCTACCCAAATACTCAATTGGCTCACTGATATGCCTGTCTGGGTAGAGCAGTGGCCACTAAGCAAGGAAAAATTAAGAGTGCTCACTCAAAGTGTGAAGCAGGAACTGGCCAAAGGCCATATAGTAGAAACCAACAGCCCTTGGAATTCTCCAGTTTTTGTTATTAAGAAGCTGGGGAAGGACAAGTGGCGTCTCCTCCATGATCTGAGAAAGATTAACAATGTCATCGAGGACATGGGGTCTCTCTAACCAGGGCTGCCTTCCCCATCTATGCTGCCCCAAAATTGGAAATTGGTGGTAATTGACATCAAGGATTGTTTCTTTCAATTCCCCTGCACCCAGCTAATGTGCCGCGCTTTGCCTTCTCTGTGCCCTCCATCAACAGAGAGGGTCCAATGAAGCGCCACCACTGTGGATGAAGAACGAGTTCTCCCACAGTGGATGAAGAACAGTCTCCCCATCTGTCAGTGGTATATCGCCAGAGTTCTGTCCCCAGCACTGTCCATCTGCGTGCCAAGTGGGAGAACTGTATCTTATACCATTGTATGGACGACGTCCTTGTTTGTGCCCACAGTGACAACGTATTTGCAGAGGCATTGGAGGACACTATCACAGCCTTGTCGGCAGCTCGATTTGAGTTACAAGAAGAAAAGGTGCAACAGCTGCGGCCTTGTGTAGGATATGGGAAGGGAAATTAGGAGATTGAGATGCCATGGGAGGAGACCATTGTATGAGAAACTACACCCCTTTTCCTCTCCATCAAGTTACTGTTCAGTCCCATGTTCTAGAAAGTTCATTGTTCTGTGTTTGTTCATTGGCCCCTGTACCTTGCTAACCTGTACCTTGTCCTTCCATTGGTTGTTCCCTGATCACCCCATCTCTGCTCCTCCCCTTGTCCCTTCCCTGGTTGGTTCCCTTCAACAGTAACCCCTCCTACCCTGTCCCGGTTATATACACTAGGCCCTCCCTCACTTGGGGCTGACTTTCTTTGCTGCCTCTGACCCTTTCAGCCTGTTTTCTTGCTCCTCAATAAACAGAGCTGGAATTTCAAGCAGCCAGCCTCTCTTGGTTCACTGGAGAGCCTTCATTACTACACCTCCACCCCGAGCATCTGGTGGTACGCAGGAGCTAGCCGCACCGACCAAGGAGTTTGCTCTTGGGAAGGTGGCCCTCAAGGCGACTTCTGTCTGTGAGGCTGCAAACTTGTAAGTATCTGGGCCTCGAGATCAGACACAGAACCATCATGCCTCAGAGACCAATTATAAATGACAACCCCAAGACGTTACACGACCTCCATCAGCTGCATGGGTCTTTAAACTGGATCAGACCCTGGCTGGGGCTCACCACGGGGGACCTATCCCCCCTCTTCAACTTATTGAGGGGGAGGGAGGAGTTAGATTTCCCGAGAGCTCTGACCCAGGAGGCCAAGGCTGCTTTAGAGAAAGTCCAGTCCACCTTGGCAGGCAGGCAAGCCCACCGGTGCCACGAGGGCCTGCTCTTCTGATTCATCATTCTTGGTAAGTTGCCACACATCCATGGGATGATTTTCCAAAGGGACACAGACCAAAGGGATCCCCTCTTGATCATAGAATTGGTGTTCCTTGGTCATCAGTTGTCCAAAAGCATCACCAGGCCACAAGAGTTGATAGCCCAGCTGATCACATGGGCCAGGGCTCGCCTGCGGGTGCTGGCGGGGTGTGACTTCATGTGCATTCATCTCCCTGTTAAAATATCCAGGGAAGACTGTCTAAGGAAACACTCAAGCACTTGCTTCAGACCAATGAAAACTTACAGTTCTCTCTGGACATCTACACAAGACAAATTCTTATTAACCAGCCTGGCCATAAATTATTTGAAACACAGTTTGATTTGATTCCAAAAAATATTCAAAGTAATGAACCACTGTAGGCACTGACCATTTTCACAAACGCATCCAGAGGGTCCCACAAGTCTGTGATGACATGGAAGGACCCCCAGACTCCGCAGTGGGAAGCTAATGTTAAGGTTGTGGAGGGTTCTCCACAAGTTGCTGAATTGGATGCTGTTGTCAGGGCCTCTGAGAGATTTTCAGAACCAATAAATACTGTTACAGATTTGGCTTACGTGGCAGGTGTCGTTTCCGGGCAGAGCATGCAGTGCTCAAGGAGGTTTGCAGCCCAGTGATACCTGGCTTGTTCTCAAAATTGATCCATCTGGTTTCCCACTGACAGCAACCCTTTTATGTAATGCACGTGAGGTCGCACACCGACCTCCCCGGTTTTATTGCGGAAGGTAACCACAGGGCAGATGCTCTGGCCGCTCCTTTACAGCTGGCTGGACAACCAAACATCATCCAGCAGGCCAAGCTGAGCCATCAGCTGTTCCATCAGAATGCCCCAGATCTGGTCCGACAATTCCACCTACGGCGTGACCAGGCCAAGGCAATTGTGGCCACATGCCCTGACTGCCAGGAGTCCACCTTACCCACTTTGGGTTCTGGAGTGAACCTTAGAGGACTCCGCAGTTGTGAGGTGTGGCAAACTGACCTTATACATATAGAAGAGTTTGGAAAATTCCAACATGTGCATGTTTCTGTGGACACTTTCTCTGGGGCAGTCTTCGCCTCGGCCCACAGGGGGCAGAAAGCCGCGGATGCGCGAAAACACCTTATGCAAGCATTCGTGACCTTGGGGATCCCCACCACCATCAAGACCGACAATGGCCCCACCTATACTTCCACGGCGTTCGGTGAGTTTTTACAAGAATGGGGGGTTAACCATTGGACAGGAATTCCACACTCCCTCACTGGCCAGGCTGTGATAGAAAGGACCCATCAGACATTAAAGAAAGTCCTCCTTCGCCAGTAGGGAGATATCTGAACTTTATCACCACAGCTCAGGCTCTGCAAGGCCCTTTTTACTATTAACTTTTCTAATTGTTCTTTCAATAGGCCTGAACCGCCAGTCCTGCGCCATTTTAGACAGCGTCAACAATTAAGACCCAACGAAAGACCACCAGTGTTAATTAGAGATCCAGACTCTGGAGAAATCCAGAGTACGTACCAGCTTGTCAGCTGTGGACATGTGTGTCCATGTCCTCAGGAGTCAGATGGATCCCTAAGAAATGGGTCAAACCCTATACCCCTGTACAGAGAGTGAGTCAATCACAGAGCACCTCCCCAGATACCTTGGAAGACCCCACAGATGATGCAGTTGCGTCAAACACAAAATGCTGCAAGGGGAGAAGAGTCCCCGAATTCTTTCTATCCTTCATGTTGTTACACCAAGTGGCATTTTCCTCCCATTGTTAATTTTTTATGTGGTCTCATTTTCTTTCAGATTCACATTAGGTCAACTTCTGTGTCCCTGTTCTTCATTTGGCTCCAGTATGTGGCCCTCTACCAGTTCTCTCTGGACGCGTGGATCGTCCTGCAGCCCCAGAAAAATGTATGGCTAACCCTGGCCCATGCCCTCCAGCAAGATCATTTGTGCCTTTCCACACAGAAAGAAAATCCTTTCCACAGCAGAAAATCCAATGTCCACCTGCCTAGTGGGGATTCCATCTAAGTTGGAGGAGTATCCCACCTTCCTGCGCACCCTCCAAGCCCAAATCAACACCAAGAACCCTCCAAACAAGTGGGTTGAAATATTCAGGTATTGGGGGCTTGTCAACACTGCTAGAACACCCATTGTGCACCCTCTGGTGCTCTGGGCAGAAATGGGTCTACGATCTGCCCTACGCTGATGCAGAGCCCCAAGAATTTGAATTATTGGGCTCTGCGAAAGCCAACCTTCTGTGTTCACTTTGATTACGAGCCCAGTTTCTGCCGCGATCTATATGAAGATGTAACGTGGGAGAGGGTTCTGGGAACAGTCCCCCTGAGATGCCATGGAAGGCAACCAATGTGTCAGTTCCTGCCTCCCCCAATGTCAATCTTTTGTTATACCTTCCCTTTGTTGCTGTCCATCATTATGTAAGCCATCCCTCAGTTCCAAAATTTTCCTTCTTCTCTGTACCCCCATTGGTTCCTTCCTAATAGCCACTGCTTCCCCTGACCCCATTGGTTGTTACCCTATCATTTCTCCTGCCCTCCGCCCTTGAACCTTTCCCTCTTTGGTTGTTGTACACCCTGACCCTCCTTCCCTGTTGCTGTTAAATACTTTACCCCACCCTCAGCTGAGGGCTCTCAGAGCGACCTCCCTTCTTGAGTGGTTGCTTTCCTTCACCCCCGACTTTGCCTTCCTCATAATAAACCCTCAAGAAATCAAAGCTGCCTGAGTGTCCTCCCACCATCAGTGGAAGCATCATCTTAGCTATCCGGCTCCTGTTCCACTGTGGCACTCTCAGTGGTCACAGGACCCGGGTGCCACAATGTAAGGAAACATAAGCTTGAGTTTCAGGCAAATCAATGGTGCCAGTACGTCACCAAGGTGGGTGCTCCCTCAACTGACAACTCTTACACCAGTAAGTTAGACCAAGGAATGTTTCTGATTTGTGGAGATCGGGCGTATCCAGGAATCCCCTCTCGCCTTCTTGGAAGTCCATGCGCTCTGGGGCGTCTTTCCCTTGCTTCCCCCAACAGGACCCAAATTCCAATTTGGCAAGCAAGAAATAGAGCAAAATTTACTAAACTGAGTGCAAGTCAATTTGATGAACATTGCGATGCTGAAATTTACCACTGGGCAAAATCAAAAAGGGTTGCCATCCATGTGTTCCTACCATGGGTGGCGGCAGCCAAAGCACTAAGTGAATTAGGCAATCTAGAGTGTTGGATGACGAAGCAGGCGAATTTAATATCAATGGCCTTAAGTAACCTCCTCAAAGACGAGGAAATAACCAGGAAAGCTACCCTACAAAATTGGGCAGCTATTGATTTTCTGCTGCTGGCACACGGGCATGGGTGTCAGGAGTTTGAGGGGCTATGCTGCTTCAACTTGTCATCAAAGAGCCAAAGTGTCCATGTGTCCATCTGAGAGATGAAGAGCCTGATTGGCAGTGTACAACAAGAAAACGAGGACTGATTTAGGGACATGTTTAAAAACTGAACCCTTTCCAGATGGATGGTATCCATTATAAAAGACATATCTCGTTGTTATCTTCTTCATTTCGTTAGCATTCGGAATTCTGAAGCAAATAATTTCCACCATCATCACCAATTCTACAGCTTCAAAAATCGTGGTCGCTGCTGCTTTCACTGCGGAAAACGAATGGTTCCGGGAAAGGAACAGAGAAGACGGCACCGAGGTCTAATGACCACAACTTCATCTTTCCCCAAGGTTCCATTGAATATATTAAACATAGAAGGGGGAGATGTGGTGTGTGTGTGTTTTGTAAGATTTTGCAGTGTTTTATTACGTGAGTTAGAAGTTTATTGTTAGAAAGTTTTGTTTGGCATGTTCCTTGTATTCCTTCCCCTCATAATGGTTTCTTCCAGGTGGTTTACTCTTACGTTTTCCCTCCACTTAGCTGTCATTCTGCATGTCAATCTTTCTGTTCCTCCCCTTTCACCCTAAAATAGATGTGTCAATCCAAGCTGCGCTGCCTATCTCCCCTCTCTGTCATTGTAGCCATCCCCATTTTGTTCTCAAAAGTTGTCTATCAATCACCCCTGTCCGTGTAGTTGGTTGGTCCCTTGAGGCTTCTCCCCTTTCCTGCTTTTCCCCATTGGTTGTAACCTATGATTTAATCATATTTTAATCTGTTCCCATTGGTTATCCCATGTTGCCACCCCTTCACACCCACACCATTTATAAATTCTAGCCAGATCCCATTTTCTTTGGATGTTTCTTTTCTTGTCCCTGACCCGGTTAGTGGAATAAAATCTCCTTGGACCACATACAAGTGTCATCTCCTTTGTCCCTCTGTCTTGGATCTTCGTGACACCTCTGTGCAAGCGTCACCCACACCGCCGCTGCACACACCACCACCTGGTAATCTCATTAGAGACCCAGGGGCGGCCACTCCGGGGGACTGCTGGCCGGCACTCTAATACTCAGTGGCTGCTGAGAAGGTGCCACACCTGGCTACAATTAATAGCCAGGCTACAAAAAAGATTGCAAAGCAGGGAAATAACCTTGGGCTCTATATCCTTTCCAGGGATGTTGGGTGTATTTTACTGAGATGCCCTGGGCAAGAGCACTTAGATATCCTCTGGTAGAGGTATGCTGGCTGGCAGAGTGGCCAGAAGAGTTTCTAGCAGCTTCAGCAACTGTTTGATCAGTGTGAGAAATGAGGCTCATTCTTTAAAATTTTTAAAGGTGTAATAAGGGATAAAGCAAAAGTAACAGCACTGGGTGCAGAGCCACATGTGTCGCTGCTTAGGCAGGAATGGAAATTAGGAGACTCCATCTTCAGAAGGCAAAGAATAATCTTTATTAACAAGTAGCATTCCTTTTTTATAACCAGGATTGCTAAGGTGAAATATGATTGGTCTCAAAGTGAAAACCTTTCACTCCATTGGTGCACTATGAATGGCACACTGTGGTAGAACATATCTATAAACAACATGAACAGAAAGACAGATAATAATTGCTTTCATTCCTTCTCCTAACTTTCCCAGGCTAGGCCTAGGTGAATTCTTTCTCTTTTCTCTCTGACTGAACTGAGAATATCCACACACATGCACACGGTTAACTATAAAACGCTTACATACTTTTTCATTGTATTAGTCAAATATATATTCATGAAAATTATGCAGATTCACACATTCCTCTGAGTGCACATGTTCCAGGAATTTTTTATCTTAGTTCAACCCCTTGAAGAAGAGATTTTTAGAATTCACCTAAGGTAACAAAATTAATTAATCTTTAATATTCTAGCTCGTAGACTTATGTGTTGAATTTTAACCTTTTACTTAAGAAACCTCTGCCATAGTAGAAAGAGCAAAAGAAAATGCAAATTTCTAAAGCTTCTTGCATAAAGAACAATGTCTAAGGATGCAAAGAACCCAGATAAAGAAGCTCCTCTGTCCCTAAGCCTATCAAGACTGATGGACTACTCAGATCAGCACCAAAAGACCAAAAGCGCACAACCAAAAAAGAAAAATTCAAAAGTTCAATCATGAAGAAGACCACGATCTTCAGCCTCAAGAGACCACCTGCAGGACCACCACAGCAAACCTCACATGCCTAGAAGGGTGTGGGCCTATTTAGCATGAAAGGCAAGGACAGGTTGAATATGCATGAAGAGTTGTGGAATGTATTGCATATAGAACACCTTTGTGAATAAAGGTGTGGGCCAGACTGAGGCTCAGAGCACAAGTTTTTAGAGAGATAATATCTCACTTGGCCCTGTGCCCAGTGCTGACAATACAAACCCAATTCATAACTACCCCAGGTTGTGGAGTCTATTTATTTATTCTGCATATCTCTTCATCTGACCTAATCTTCTTACAATACATGCCACAATGCAGATGTGATTTTGAAAGTCTTGAATTTTATTTCATGGCAATGCCCTGAGTGGTCTGTGTTTAGAATTACTGATAGCCAAAGGGTCAGTGGTAGATTCCTCCTTGCTCTTTCTAGAAGTTCTAGCCATTTTTACAAGTACTTCCAATCAACATCAGCTATTTCACTACTTGTCAACTAGTTACAACAATGAAAGGCAGTAGTTCTTATTTCACAGTTACAATTACTTCTGCAAAAGTTAATGTTATAATACACATTACATAACCTCTCTTTTAATATTTTGTGAAAGCCTAAACTATAATATATATCACACCAAGATATACAATCTACACAAGGAATAGGGTATTAACCATAAAAGGCTGACAAATTATACTGTATCAAAAGCAGTTAAAAAGAGATTACAAACTGTACTATATCAAAATAATTTACTAAAGCCAGTAACAGCAAAAGCCAATAGCTACATAAATTATTCATAACAATCAGTTTAAAAATGGTTTCTGCAGATGGGATTATGAAGGCAGTGGATTTTGATGGGGGAACTCTTTATACAGGGGCATCCTTCAAGGGATTATGGCTGCTTTGAGATTTCAGCAAGACCTCCATACCCCCTGGCACCCTGAGAATTCAGGTCAAGTAGAAAGGATGAACGGAGGAATAAACACCCTTTGAAGCTGGTGACAGAAACTAAGATGCCATAGGTACAGCTTTTGCCATTAGCTTTGGCAAGAATGAGAGCCAAAGCCATGGGAATATTCAATTATTCCCCTTTGAATTGTTTGAGATTCTTAACTTGTCCATTTTCAAGGTGGCAGAAAGGAGAAGATCTATATTTGAACTAGTACGTAGCCAGGATGCCATGTCTTGTGAAATCTCTTTGACAGGAAGCCCAGTTAGCACCAACGCTGCCTTTGGACTTTGCTGTTCATAACATCCAACCGGGATTTCAGAGAGAGCAGCCAGGAGATCTGAACATGGATGGACCCATCACACTCAAGTCAAAGTCTTGAAAGCCCCAAAGATTTGGACATCTCATCTGGAAGAAAAGCATGGGAGACCTAGGCTATCAGTAGCCATGGACAAAGACTTCTAGTGATTAATGGGTTAATACATACAGTTAATATGAACTGTAATTATCTACTTTATTCTCTGTGTTTACTTGCCATATTTGGTGCAGGGACCAGACAAGGAAAAGTCGTCAGGGGGTTTCAAATGGTCCATGTTGTGAAGAAGGGTTAATAATAGCTAGGGTTTGTGAATACAAATTGAGAAGTAAGAAGAGGAGGCATTGAGAGGAAAGATGTGTGCTAATGTCTTTACAAATAATTTAATGGTTGATACTGATTACAAGTAATTGAATGGCAGGGACATTAATGGGGTTTTAATGTCTCTGCTGACTTCAGGCAGCACGTTTATTGCAGAACTCACACAGTTTGGCTCCTGAGATAAACAAGAGGGTCTGCACAAGCCTGAACTTCAGAACTTTGGGGTAGAACAGGAGGTTCAAGAGGGGATACGGTATAGGCGGTTCAGGAAGGCTGTACCTCAGTCAAAGGGGAAAGGCAGGGGGCAAACTGCAGCCTGGAGTTTAGGATAAAAGGAGGCTGTGCCCTCTGAAACACCAAGAGAAAGCCCAATGGTCGTGTGCCCCAGTTGCCTTTTATCCCTTTATTAGAATAAAGGTGAAGGGACTCATCTGTCACCTTTCTGGACATAAACCCCCCTTTGGAAACATCCCAAGCCCATGTGGATGTGTTCCTCTGCCACCTGCTCCAGGTGACTCTGCCTTGGCAGGGGGTTGCACAGGGTGATCTCAACCCTGCAATTCTGCGATTCAGCTTCCCCCACACACCAGCCGCTCCCAGAGCTCCTCCGCTCTCCCGCATCCCGCGGGGGTCCTGCCCCTGACCCGGCACCTCCCCACAGCGCCAGCCGGACACGCCGCGGGCCCGTCCCTCCCTCCGCGGGTGTGCGCTGCCTGCAGCCCCCAGCGCCCCCTCCGTCCTCCGCACGGCACCTCCCGGCTCTCTGCGGCCCCGGCCCTCCCCACAGAGCCGCCGCCGCCCCGTCCGGCCGCCCTTTCACGCTCGCCCCTCGGCAGCGGCAAAGCCAGCACCGACCCCGCACCAAGGACGGCGGCGCAGGCAGAGCTGCCTCACCCACACGCGGCCCCGGCGGAGCGGCCGCCTCCCTGCCCGCCCCTGGATGGAGCCGTGTCCCGGCCGGACCGGGGGGCAAGGGCGTCACAGATGCTGAATGTGGGCAAAACATCAATGGTCTGTCCTGGCCATGGTGTGGCAGGAGGGCCAGGACAGTGATCGTCCCCCTGCATTCGGCACTGGAGAGGCCACACCTCGAGTGCTGTGTCCAGTTCTCGCCCCTCAATTCAGGAAGGACACTGAGGGGCTGGAGTGTGTCCAAAAGAAAAGCACGTCTTCAAGTCTCTTCATCATTTCACCTTCTCCCATTTGACCTGTCTGCCTGGAAGCCAGGAACTCTGTTTGCAACCCCTAACAAATAAGGAAACTATTTAGACTAAGACCTTTTTCCTGACTTTGGCTATGCAGAAATGAGAATGATTTTGTTTTCACTGGAAAAGAGCTAGAGTTTCGCATGGGATTTCTCAGTTTGGACCTTTCTGGAAGCTCCTGCACTTGCCTTGGTGGTTTGGGGCTGTATTGCAAAGCAAAGACAGAAGAATGACTGCAGCCAGGGAACGAGAGGGTTTGCACCTGGCCCTGCCCTGCACAGCCCACCCAGCCCTGGGAGCCGCCCTGTCCGTGCTGTGTATGGCTACTTGAGCCATAATATCCTGCTGCTCAACTTCCTTGAGAAAAGCTGCCATCTTTTTGGGAAAGGGCTCTTCACTAACAGTTTGACTCACGAGTGGCTCACTGATGTCCCTCTCATTCCCAAGTCCTTTCAGATCTACAGTTGCCTTTTAGGGATGTACCCCTGTTGCTCCTTTCATTTCTGTGGCAACCTCTTTGCCTACCATTTTCAGGAATGAGCCAGAAGAGGCAAGGTTCACCGGAAGGACATCCTGGGTCATTTAATTTGAAAAATTTTACACTTGGATTTTCAACAGTGAATTGTCATTGGCCCAGACTTCAAAATCTCTCCGCACACTCGTGTTTCAACGTGAAAGTTTTTACTCCAAAATAGTATCTTTCCCTGAATTTTAGTAAAAAATTAAATGGGAGAAAAGTCTTCCACTTAGTGTTTTTGCTTCATGAAAATTCCATGGAAATACCATATTGATCCAGAACACAGTGCTTTATTTGGATACTCCTGAAAACTCCATGCCTTCCTTCTCCCCATCCTTTGCTCAATGCAAGGAATAGCAACATGTCTTATGCCATATTTGTTGCCAATGTGTTTGTTTGAAGATCATGCATTTAGTAATGTTATGTTAAAATCATCTGATCTGGAATCCCTTCCCAACTTCAAAATTTACACACTTCATTTGCTACTCCAGCTGCACCAGACCTAGACGTCTCTTTCGCCTACTTTCTCTGTTGTAATTGACCGGTCCTTACTCTCTTTGATCACTCATTTGGTCAGGTAAGACTAAAATGCAATGGTCCCTTTGAAACATGGTGATCTTTTCAGTATATTTCTTATTTTCCCATTTATTAGGTATCAAGACTTAATTCTGTCATGTAATAAATACAGACCTTCAGCTATAGAGGCAGAAGACATGAATTCCTTTCAAATTGGCTTAGTAATATTTATTTTATCTTCAGACTGACTCATGAACTGTTTCAAGTTTAGATAAGCAGTTAATGCATCCATGACTCTTAAGAGACAGCGAAAAGATGATTGTGAGCAAGCAAATAATGGCTTTCTTTGGCATGCAGCAGACTCTGTAGTTTTAAAAGAGAATGTTGCTACATTTTGTGAGTTTTAAAGGAGAAAATGGAGAACAAAAATCTTTATTGTTTGGAAGTATCATATATAAATATGCAAGTGTTAATGTGAGAATCTACAGATTATCCTGCTTAATGATACATGTAGTTGTGCTGGTTTTTTATTTGCTCATAGGTATGTTTGTGTAAATAACCCCATGTAAAGGATTTTTTATAACAGTTTACAGGAATATTTAAATCGGATTTATATTCATTCTCTAACCCCGTGTGCTGCGGAAAGAACACTAATGCCTATATAGCGAGGTTTCCTTTTACAAAAACTCTTTTTTCCTATTAGTTTCCAACTTGTTCCCTGTTCTGTTGGGTCAACAGAGCAGTGCCACTCTGTCTCCATCTGGAATGTGTCCCTTTCTTCTTCCTGTTCCAAAGTCACCTTCAATCCCTGTCTCCCACAGTTCTGCTGGATGACAAGTAAGTGCAGCAGCAGTTCATTATCTCAATACCTGTGCATTATTTGCTGCCATTCTGCAGAACCCAGTAGAGATGTGTAGACTGTGCAACAAGTGGTGGATTTTTCTATTTTCACACCTATATATTGTCGTGGACTTAATGCTGTTTCTGCTCCCGAAGTCTCTCTAGGTCCATTTATCTACTGCTATTGCTCAGGGCACAACATAGCCAGTGCTTTTCAGCTGGAACAGAATTGTTTTAGCAAACATCTGTGTGAATGCTCATGCAGATACAGTGCAAGATAGGTTTAGGAGAGCTGCATCATACAAAACAAGAAGAGTGTGCATTTTTAGGAGAATCTGAAGAAGAGGAGAGGTAGTTCTTGCACACTGGACAAGAGCTCAAAGTGCCTATTGTTACAGAGCACCCTGCAGATCATCCTGTGCTGCCTTTGCGCTCGGCCTGAGGTGCCATGTGCTGGTCTCTGGGCTTGTGCATAGCCAAGGAGATCCCCGTGGAAGGCACTCTACAGCCCCATCAACGCACAAGAACTTTATGACACATTTAAGCCTCACACACATGCAAAAACCCCTAAACCAAAGTAAAACACCACAACAATTCTTGTAGGTACTTTTATATGGACTGCAAACATGCAAAACTTCAGAATGAGATTTTCAAAAGCAGTATGTCTTCACCTTGTCCTAACAGTTTTCCAAACAGAGGCAACAAAAATATTAAAATTCTGGAAGCTCTCAAATCCTTTCATCTCAGTCTAATCCTGAAAATAAATTTATGTTATGTGTCTTCTGAAAAATAGGCTTAATTATATTCTATTAAGGAGAATTTTTTTCTTCGTTTTTTTTGGGTTTTTTTGTTTTTTGTTTTTTTTTTTTATCTGCTCTCTAGTACTGGAAAGAAAGCAAGATCTTTCTTGTGGCATAGAATAGCAGCAGAAAGAAGAATTTAATAGACTGTATTTAGAGCTTCATTTTTCTCTACCGGTTATTTTTGCTAGACAGCCAAGAATTGCTGGACAGCCAAGCTGATAGGATATGGGTGGAGCAATGGATGATGTCTACCCTAGCTTTACCCAAGCCTTTGAGTGTCTCCTAGAGAATGCTTAAACACAAATTGCCAAAATGCCCAGCAAGGAAGACTGAAGAAATGGATGAGGACTGGCACAAAGTAAAGCTGGAGGCAAGTCAGGAGTGCTCTGACCCCCAGAGCCTGATCCTGGGGCACATACTCTTTACTGTCTTCATTCATGGCCAAGCTGGAGGAGCAGTTTAGCCTCAGCAAGTCTGCAGACAATATGAAACTGGCAAGAGCACCTGATAGCTCAAATGCTTTTGCCGTTCAGAGGGATCTCGGCAGACTAAAGAATTGGCCTGAGGGGAATCTGATGGCGTTCAACAAAGGGAAATTGAGAAGTCTTGGACTTGGGCAGGAATAACCCCGGGCCTCAGGAGCTGCAGGAGGCCAACTGCCTGGGAAGCAGCTTTTTTGTTTTCCTCCCTTGCCGGCTTGGGGTTGGGCTGCAAAGCACAGGCGGAGGGATGGCTGCAGCCAGGCACAGAGAGGGTTTGCACCTGCCCCTGCCGCGCCGAGCCCGGCCCGCGCCGGGGGCCCGAGCGCAGCGCCCCCCTCAGGCCGCGCGCCGCCGGCGCAGCCGCGGCCGTTGCGCTGCGGCCGTTGCGGCGGCACTCGGCGATCGGTGCCATGGCGGAGCTGCCGCTGCCCGCCGGGCTCTGCGCCAGCACCTTCCCCGCCAAGCTGTGGCGCCTGGCGAACAGCCCCCGCGTCCGCTCCGTGCGCTGGGACAGCCGGGCCCAGGGGCTGCTCATCGACCGCTGCCTCTTCGAGCGGGAGCTGCTCAGCCCGGGCGACGCCGCCGGGGCGGGCGGTGAGAGGGCGGGGCCGGCCCCGGACTCCTTCCAGGCGTCGCACTTCGGCAGCTTCGTGCGGCAGCTCAACCTCTACGGCTTCCACAAGGTGCCGGGCAGCGTTGGCTCAGCTGCGCCGGGCGAATCCGGACGCTGGCTCCACTACAGCAACCCCAACTTTCGCCGCGACCGCCCCGACCTCCTGCTCCGCATCAAGCGCCTGACCAGGGCCAACAGGCAGCGGCTGGCGGCGGGGCTGGAGGTGCGCAGCCGCCAGCCCAGCCGCTTCCAGCAGCTCCACGCGGAGCGCGCGGTCCCGTCCTTCCCCGCCGGGCAGCCGCCCGGAGCCGGTGAGACAGGGCGGGAGCTGCGGGCGCGGAGGGCGGCGGGGCTGAGGCCGCGGGCACTGCCCGGCGGGGCAGGAGCGGGCCCTGCCCGCTCTGGGGCTGCTCAGCGCAGCTGCCCCGGCCGGCACAGGGGCTGTCCTGGGGCAAGGCAGCTGTGCCGGCAGGGCCCGGGAGCTGTGCCGGCTGTGCCGGGCTGCCGGGGCTGCGGGACAGGCCCGCCGCGGCTGCGCTCACGCGGCTCGGCTGCAGCTGGCCCGGCCGTGCGCCCTGGCTGGCGCTGCTCCTTGCCAGCCCTGGGGTGCTTGGGGAGCTCTCCGTGAGTGCGTGTGAGCTGAGGGCTCGGTCCTGGTCAGGTCCGCTGGGAGGGACCCCCCTGTCCCTCTGGGGCAGCGGGCAAGAGAGCTGCAGTTGGGGTTCTGGCAGTTGGCCCCTGCCGGGGAAGGGCAGTGGGACAGTTTTCCCAGACAGTTGAGCCAATAGGGGAGAGCAAAGTAGACAAGGAACTGCTAGTTAAATAGCCCCACAGCATCTTGGATTCTCTTTTTTTCTTTCTCACCCTGCTTGGGAGGGTGGGAGCTTTTGTCTTCCCTGACATAAGTACAGTTGCTGCCAAGGGAAGCACACCCAAATCCCAATAATGATCCAGCCCTTCCTTTGCTTCCTTTCTTCTTTCCTCACTCCTACACAGTGCTCTCCTACCAGGACCTCAATGCTGCCTCACCTGAGGGTTTAGAGCTGCCTCCAGGCCCTTCCAGGCAAAGTGCAGGTGCTCAGCAGTCTGAGTTTTTCCTAGCATCTCCCAAGAAAATCTTTACCTCGTCTGGACCTCTTGGGGTTTCATCAGAGGAACCAGGCACGGGCAAATTTAATCCCAGCTGTGAGCTCATCATCCCACTGGGTGCCATGGAGCATAAATGCCACCCTGAGCTCATCGTTCCTCTGTTTCCTATAGACCATCACAGCCCTTCCATGGCTTCTCCACAGAGAAGCTGCTTTACATCTTCCACATTTTCCCTCTTTCTTTGAATGAAGACAAACTAGGACAGTGATAGGAGATTGCAGATATTTAAGACTGTCTGCCCTGCAAATCAAGCCATGCCATTGAAATGAGCTCTGTGTGCTCCAGAACAGCTGCACCAGCAGCATATGGCCTCAGCCTCAAGGTTGTTTTTAGAATAAACTCACTAATTTCAGTGTGTGTGTCTGAGGATCTGGGCTCTTCCTGGGCGAATCTACATCCTGTGGTCTTTTGTGATGAGAAACTCCAGCAGCCAAATCCCAAAGCTGCTGAGAAGATACAAAAGGCTGTGATTAGAAGGTGTCTTTGTGTGTGTGTGTCTATCCCAGATTTACAATCCATGGTAAAATCTATGTACATGTCAATTAGGATAACTATTTAAGAGGAAGAACTCATTTTTCCAATTCTCTGGGAAGTCTGAATACATTTTTGGAACTGAGGTTGCTGTGTGCTTCTTGTGATGATTGATCCAAGGCAGCACTAGAGCTCTGCATCGCAAAGCGACATTCAGGAGCCTGACCAATGTGTTTGGATTCTTGCAGCCACCAAAGACACTTCGGCCCCCTGTGCTGCAGCTGTCCGTGCTGGTTTCATAGCATGGACAGCTCCCAGCTGGCTGTGGAGTACTCCTGGGGAAGAGGAATTGCCCCCAGTGGATCTGGACATGGTGCTTGAGACACTGGAGGAGATGTTTTCTCCGTCTGCTCAGGTAACTGCGTTGCACAAGATGAAAGGGGCTGGACTGAGAGCTTTTGAATGTTGTTGCAGGGCTCAGAAGCAAAGGCTTCTTGAGTTCAGCTGTGAACAGACAGCTGTGAACAGTGCTTGCTAAAGCAAGGTTTCCTGAAGAAGAAGGAATGAAAAATTCTGCCCCCTGAGTAAGGATGAAAAGGTGTGAGCCTTTTTGGGTTGGCCAAGTTTGGGTGCTCGTTTTCCTGGGAAGAATCCCTCCTGCAGGGGCATTTTTGGTGAGGAAGTGGAAGCTCCGTAGGTTCTAAGAGGCTTTGTTTGATGGAAAGAAGAGAAGAGTGTTTGGAGAATTGCCACTGAAGGCAAAGTGTCCCGTGCAGGGAGGGCCATGCGAGAGGTGCCTCTGTTCCAGCAGCAGATGTGGAGATGTGGGCTCTGCCTCTTTTGGGTGGGAAGGCCAAGGCAAAGCAGGGCTGGGCTGCAGCCGCTGCTGCTGTGAGAGGCCTGCCGTGCCTGCAGGCACTCCCAGAGCCATGGGTGGGGCTGGGCTGGAGATGCAGCTTTCCTCTCAGTAACCTGGTGCCTGCAGTCCAGTTTCCATCTGGGAAATCCTCAGCTAGGCAAACTGGCCAGTCTTGCTATCCATGTTGCAGAGTTCAGTCGCCTTGCTCTTGGGCATCTCTGTGGCAAGAGATGTGTGTCCCAAAAAGTCCCTGTCAAGCTGCAGCCTGGATGAGACTGCTGTGCTCAGGGCTGTGGAGGGAGGAGCACATCCCTGTGCCAGGAGCTGGCAGGACTCCTTCCTTAGCAGCCATTCCACGTATTCAGTGTCACATCCATGTCCAACCCTGTCAGCTTTGACAGTTTCTGGACCGTGTTTGAGGAAATGAAATCTTTTTGACAGTTGAAGGGCTTTGGGGCCCAGACTTCTTGTTAGGAACAAGGGATTAAGAGTGTGAGCCACAGAGTTGTTGGACCAGGTGTTCTGTGTAACTGCTGAGAAGGGTTTCTTTCTTTCTGTTTCTCTTTCAAGGAGAATACTGTTGTTGTGCCTGAGTCTTCAGGAGGGGAGCCTGTGGACAAGGCTGCAGCAGAGGGAGGTTCCTGTGGCACGCAGAGCTGCACGAACAGTTCCCAGGAGCCTGAGGAGCCTGGTGAGGACAGAGCCCCATTGGGTTAGAGAGGTGTGAGACGGCTGCTCTGAGCCTGCCTCTGGCAGGAAGGTGAGATGAGAAGAGCTGAGTTCTTGTCTGCAGGGTTGGTGCTCCCCGTGCCTTTAGTTCAGATCCTGCACTGGCACAACGTGCCTGAGCCCTGCCCTCTACCCATCTGCAGGGGCTCTGACACCATCTCCATTTATTAAATCAATGTAGTACCAGTCTGCTGGCAGCTATAGTGAGATACATTAAAAATACAAGCACCAGAAGCTCTGAGACTAAACAAATCATTAAGTCATAAATCCAGTAGCTCAAGGAAAAACTGACATTACTCCAAATTAGCGAGAACTAAATGAGAGAGCCCTTTGGATTGGCATTCTTGTGCAAAGCTGGTGTAGCCTGAAGGCCTGGTAGGGAGCTCTTTCCCTCCCAGCTTTTAATCCCAGAGCTGGTGGTTGTTTGGAGGAGCTGTTGCTCACTGCAGAGGGCAGTTTGTAGGTGGCAGGGAACGGTGCTAGTTCATAACTCAGCCCCCAGCAGCCCTCAGCTTCAGCCATTTCAGTGAGGACTGAGGTCAGTCTGTCCTCAGAGGACAGAGGGAGCACAGAGAAAGAACAATCCTGGGCTTCTCTGTGGCAGCTGGGACTGTCTGTGTTTCAAGCTCTCATGGGTGCCATTTGCACTGCGAGTGCAACTTTACCGAGGTACTTCAATGCTTTACACAGTTTTGAACAGTTAGAAGGATCTCTGTTCTTTAAAGAGCAGGTCTGAAATTGCCAACTAAGAATCTGCCTTTCAGGCCATCTTTGACAGTCGCTGGTAGTAGGACAATTACTTCCAAAGGGAAGGATGCACAGAGGCCAATATTGACCCAGAATTTCTTTTGCTTCCCAGATATCCACCTGATCTACCTTGCCAGGAGGGCTGCCCTGCATGGGAAGAAGGATCAGAAGGATAGCCTGTGACCATCGGGCAGGTGGAATCCCTCTGTTTATACATAGATCCATAGATTCCTGTAGTTCTATTTATCTATCTATATAGTTACAGCTATGGATTTATAGATGTCTGTTTATCTAGTTAAACATATATATATTTATCTTTATAGATGTGATAAATTTATATTTTTATATATGGAGTAATGTTTATACTTTTTTAGATTTACATTTATAGATGTATAGAGTAACATGTATATATATGTATAAATATGCATAGTTATGTAATTAAGAGTTATATGAATATTTAGATGCGTAGATAGAACTGTGTAGGCCTAGGCTGCATTTTTCCCTCTTTCTCCCCTGGGCTGCCTTTTTCACCTCTCGCTTTTCCCCTGTGCCCCCCGTGTCCCCTCTCCCTGTGCTGGTCCGAGCTGGGGCCGGGCCGGGCGGAGCAGCAGTTCCAGCCCGGGTGTCCCTGGAGCGCTGGGAGCTGCCGCTGGCCCCAGGCACTGTCCCCTGAGGAGCTGCTGAAGGACGGTGAGAGCGAGGGGCCGAGGGCCGGTGGCACTGAAGGGACGGTGACCCTGAGGTGCTGCTGGGGCTGAGGGTGTGGGGCAGCCGGGGGCCATGGTGGCACTGAGGGGACAGGGAAGTGGCACAGGCCGAGGGCGTGGCGGGTCGAGGGGGACGGGAAGGGTCAGAAGGGCCTGAGGGGGTGAGAGGACTGTGAGGGCTGAAGAAACTGAAGGGGGCTGGGGCTTTGCCCGGAGCATGGCGGGGCTGAGGGGATGGCGGGGCCGGCAGGGAGCACAGAGGGCTCCGGGACTGCAGCTCTGCCGGGCCTTGGAAGCAATTCCAGAGCCTCCGCTTTTGGCACAGCCGCACTGAAGAGCTCGAGGACAGCCGGAGGCGGACGGGAGCCAGCAGGGAGAAGCTGCCGGCCAGCAGCAGGAGCAGGACCGGGGAGCTGCTGCTGCCAGCCTGGAGAGAGCCCGGGTGAGGCCACAGCCCGGGGAGGCAGGGTGGGGCTGCGGGCGGCGGGGCTGAGGCCGCGGGCACTGCCCGGCGGGGCAGGAGCGGGCCCTGCCCGCTCTGGGGCTGCTCAGCGCAGCTGCCCCGGCCGGCACAGGGGCTGTCCTTGGGCAAGGCAGCTGTGCCGGCAGGGCCCGGGAGCTGTGCCGGCTGTGCCGGGCTGCCGGGGCTGCGGGACAGGCCCGCCGCGGCTGCGCTCACCACGGCCTGGCCCGCTCGGCTGCTTTTTCCTTCTGGCCCTCTTGGGGAGGCTCTGAGATCTCCTCCTCCCCGATGGAAGTGCAGCTGCTGCCAAGGGAAAGGTCCCCGTACTGACTCAGTGTTCTCTTTGCTTGCCAGCTGTGCCTTCTGCCATCCCTGTCCAGCAGAGCTGCTCTGCACAGGAGGAAGAGACCGAGGGAGAAGCTTTGGAGATGGGGCAGCTGGGGAGTTCAGTTTAGAGCTATACAGACTTGCACATAGACAGGAATTATTATTAAATATGTACATATATGGGTTGCTATTTGTATAGGAATATTTTTATATGTCCTTACATTTATGGATGTATGCTAGGTATATATGCACATATATGTTTGTATTTACATATATGTTTATATATGTATCTAAGTATATATGTATTTTGTATCTGGTTTTAGTTCTCTAGGTTTAGAGCTGTATAGGTGTCAATTTGTATTGATGCAGTTATAGGTTATATATATGTGTGAATATATGTATATATTTAATTATATTTAAATATGTATGGCGGGTATTGTATATTTAAATATGTATGGAGAGTATTGTATAACTCTATTGATTGAATTCTTAGTGTAGGGTTATTTAGAGAAGGAATGGATATTTTTGTATTTCTGTATGGGCTGTATATTTGTAGTAATAAGTAATAAATTAAGTTGTTAGTGAAACACTTAATTGATTTTTGTGTATAGTAAGTTGTTGTAGAAGTTGGCAATAAATGAAATTTTTGTTATCTGAAGTTGGTATTTGTATACTTTTACCTAGACTGGTTGTAATAATCTAATAAATTCTTGGTTTTAACGTTAATTGAGATTTGTATATTTCTGTATTGTCAGTGCAGATGTAGCAATTTGTTATAAATGACGTTTTCCAACTGAAATTGATTCTCGTGCATTTGTCAATCAGCAGTGCAGCTGTAGCAATCTGCAGGAAATGCCATTTGTCAGCTGCACTGGGTGTTCTGTGATTTGTGCTGCCCAAAGCCATGAGCAGATGGAAATGCTGGAGGATTTTGGCCATGAAAATCTCTGGCCGTGCCCAGGACTTGCACTCAGGCTGGGCAAGGGAAGCGCAGATTTGGGATGGCAGCAGAGCCACACGTTGGCTCAGAACTCGCTGCAAAGGCCTGCTGAGGAAACTCCAGGATTCCACTGAGAGTAGAACTCCAAGCAGAAGCCACCCTGGCAACAGAAATTATTCACAATGAAAAAAGAGAGCAAATGTGGCAAAGCAGACGTGGGGATACTCTGTGAGTCTGATAAAATGCTCTCAATCACCGCTGCCTAGGCACATCTGCAAAAATACTTTGTTAAAAACTGAGCACCTCCCATGAAATACAGATTTCACTTTCCCCTTTACTTACCTTGCTCTGTGAGTGGAGAGACTCTCTCCTTTTCACTGAGAATGTTTGCCCTTCAGCACCTGACATGAAATCAAAGGTTCTGTACTGCCACTTGGCACCATACCTGAAAACAGCCCTGCCCTCGTGACAGTGTTTGCAAAGTCTTCCCTCCTCCTGTCCCCACATCTCACAAACGGAGCCATCCCCTTCCTGTGCAAACTGTGCCTGAGGTGAGTGAGGGCTCCAGGAGCTCAGGAGGGTGCAAGAGGCTCTGCAGGTGGAAGGTTTTGCAAAGCTTCCTGAGCATCAGTAAACTCTGGCTTTGCCAATCTTCCCCTGGAATATTGTCCTATTCAAGGATGATCTTGGAGGACACTGCCTCCAGCTCACTCAAGTAAAGTTTGTTTTCTTCAAGACTTGAATAGAGGAAAATGAAAATTGTAATAGTAAGTGTGAAATTTGGGGTTTGGTGCAGCTGGGTTTGCTCCATTATTTGCAGTGGAAAGTAGGGTAAAAGCTTTAAATTCCCAGCAGAAGCTGACTACCAGCCCACACAGACCTGAACGAGGCCCAGGTATGCTTGCTGCATGCTGGTCCAAGTAAAAAATTTGGAACCGAGTCCCCTTTTATTGCAGCTGGAGCCCGTCTGTACTGTTGTCTCCAGGGCTGTCTGTGGTAAAACACGGCAATCCAGCCAGAAACGGTGGATATGAGAGTTCCAACAGCAACCTGCTTCTCCAGAGGGAGGGACGAGGCCAGCCCGAAAGCCTGAAAGGTGTTCCGGGTACTGGAGAAGGCCAGGCTGTCCTTGTGCAGGGATGGCCTTCAAGGGGACCTCACACCTTGTGCTGCTGACAAAGGACAGCTGCTGGCCTTCCACAAAAAGCTTCTTTTGTTCAGCTCTTCGAAATGTTCCAGCCAGCAACAATTCCTGCTGCTCACACCAGCCCCTTTCCAAGCAGGAGGAATTTGTGGAAGCAGCCTGACAGCTTAGTGGTAGGAGAATAAAATACTCAGTGGAGTGTTATCCACTCTCTGCCAGAAGCTGCATCCTCAGCCCCTTATCTCTTCCAGTTGTCTCTGACGTGCAAGAAGCAGCAGGAAATCACCGATCCTGGAAAAGCAGAAGGAGGAGAGGCAGTTAGTGGCTGGCCCCTGGAGGCCATGGGAGCAGTGAGAGATATCCAAAATAGGATCTCTGCTGGGTTGTGGAGCTAAGTGACCAGCCACCAATGCTCTGTGTGAGACTGGGGCCATCTGTGTATGTGAGCATGGAAATCTGACCTTGCAAAACAGAGAAAAAGGGCTCCTTGGGTATTTGCCACAGCTTGGAGGGGCTCTGAGTCACCTGCTTCAGTGGAAGGTGTCCCTGCCCATGGCAGAGGGGTTGGATCTAGAGGGTCTTTAAGGTCCCTTCCAACTCAAGGCCCTCTGTGAGTCTGAATTGCAAACCCACGATGACAAGGAGATCACAGCAAACCTGGGTCCTGCTACATTACTGGAGGCTGCCTTAGTCACTTGTGTCCCCTGGAGACTGGTTTGTATCTGGAGATATTTTCATGGTCTCACAGTGTTTGGGTGTGACTTCCCTGGTTCAGGGCCCCGAAAGATGCCAGAAGAGATTATTTGCGAGCACAGAATTGTTTAAGCTGCCTGTGAACCTGATGGGAGAAGTGTACTCATGTTATTGCAGTGTTTGCCCTGTACTGGTGATATTTTTTCCATTTTGAATATGCAATGTTCTTGCACAATGTTTGTATATGCATAAATACTGGCTTTAAATCCTAATTCCATCTTCACACAAGGATGTGTAATTCATCAGAAATATTTAACAAGGAGCCATATTAGCTTTGGGCTTGATGGTATGTGTTGTTTAAAGTGTGTGATGAGGAATGGTAGCTCTAACAAATATCCCTCTTGTTAATTTGCGTCTGTCCTTTATCAACCCTGTTGCATAGCAATCACTTCTTTACAGCAGAGGCAAAGTGGAATTCCTTAGTACAGATGAGAATTGTACAATTCAAGCTGATTAAAGGGGAAGTTTTTTGGTATTGTGAAAAGACGATCTAGATAACGTGTTTGCTGTACATCCTGGAGGAGACTTTGCAGTTAAGAATGGAAAGGAAAAAGACATTTCTCTTCAGAAGTGTCTTCAAAGAGCTTTCTGTCTTACCAGAAGCAGCTACACTGATAGTGATTGACCTCCACAATTAGAAATGCACAACAACCACTTCCATTACTTAATCTGGCCATGATTTTTAGCTGCAATTCCAAAATCTCATTAAATACAATGCTGTGCTTTAAACAAGGAAGGAGAGCAGAAACACCAACATTTCTCATCAGCCTTCTGGCCTGGAAAGACCATTTATGTTCCCTTAGCTGTCAGCCTAAACTCTGCTGTGCAAACCTTAGGTCTATGTTGGACCTTATAAACTTCTTTAGCGCTGACATAGGTGCAAACCTGCTATAAAACCCTTCAGGCATCACACTGATTTAGAGTGACAGGACTTCACTGTTCCAGCACAGAATTTACTTTACTTGCCCCTGCAAGTCATTTCCACAGTGGAAGTGAAATCAGTGCCTTGCTATCTGGATGTGGTAGGATTTTATTCCTGTCCTGATCGACAGCAGGGAAAAATATTTGTTTCTATTATACCATTACATCGAAACCTTGGTTTTGAGAGCAAAAGGAAAATGTTACTTTAAGAAGTAATTTCTGCCTGGACTTTCTGATATGAGGGCAAGCTGTGGTCTGCTGGCAAGAACAGCATTGTCCCTGTGGGTACAAACCCTCCTGAAGGATGAACAGACTGCTGTGACAGGGGCCACATCTGCAGGATGAAAACCCACCGTGCCGTAAACTCGATGCAAACTAAACACAAGTGACACAGCTCTTCATCCTCAGCAAGGACTTGCCCCTGCAGAGATGTTACTGACAGTCTCAGCTCTTGTTTACAAGTGTTGTTAAATTGTCACACAAATCAACCACCCCTCCCTCTCTCGTCCTTCTTGGCGTCCGCTTGCTGAGCTGCTGCTGAGAAAGGAAGAGGTAGAGTCCTTCAGGGCAAACAGAGACTTTCCAATGGGCAGGAACTTCCTCCTTTCCTTTGTTTTCAGTGACAATAGAAGGGTTTGTCTGCAATCTCTGTGTCAGCAGGGAAATTGTGCTTACCCATGATGTCAAGGATCTGAACAACCTGGATTTTTATTGGTGTAAAACCCAGAGTGGCCTCACCTTCTGCAGGAATAGGGTGAGAAGAGTCAAGAGGGATTCCTGGAATGTTGCAATAAGCAGATAGTGGTATTAAACATATATAGATAAAAAGGCATAAAAGCTCATAAAAGCATATGGAACTGATGTAAACCTAATCAAAAAAGCAGCATTTTATTGTAATAAACAGTGAGGATTACAGAGCACAAGAAAATAAGTTTGTGGTGAGACGAACACTGGTTTTCAAGGTAGGACCAGCTCTTGAGGTTTGGTTTGTTCCTTCTTTCAGATCACAAGGAAGTTATGGTGTTAGAGTACGATCTGGTGCCAAAAGTTTGAGAAGAGGGTGTGGTAAGATCACCAGGGTATTTTATCTGTATCGAAGAAGAAGCCCTGCAGAGTTTCTCTGGCTTTGATTGAATGTAGAAGTCCCGTTTTTACCAAGAATTTGGATCTCTTGGTGTTTTGGAGGAAGAAAAAGAAAACAACAAACGCCTGAAGTCTGCACTGAGGTGAGGTGTATCACAGAGGGCTAAGAGCTCACCAAGGCAAGAGACCCTCCTGTAATTTAAACTGTACTTTCAATAACAATAAATTCTCAGTACATGATTCTTTCAGCAGGCAGCAGAGTAAGTCAGTGTCTCATTTCTTGTTCTGGCCTCTGACAGAAGCTAGGGACTTGTTATAATATGAGGGGAGCTGGACTGGCCAAAATGCAGATCAAGCTACTTTCTCCGTTTATTGTCTAAAAGCTGGCAGTTTATATACACTTCAATATAATTTACAAGTTGTGAACATGCTATCATTGGTCAGTAAATATTGTTTACCTTTGCCTTAAGGTAGTCAGGCTTTTCACGCTGCAGCTCTACCCTAATTCACACTCAGAGAGTTCATTACTTGGTGGTTACCTTAGCATAATTTCTAACTGCACCACCACTAATTTCTTAGCATATCAAGGCTTCCAGGCCCCAGCAAGGCTGCTTATCTGAGGCCTAGTCTGAGGGGTAGCTCAATCCTTACTCTAAATATAAATCATGTCCTGTCTCTCTCAGAAATCTTACAACAGAAAAGTCAAGAAGAAGAGAAGGAACAGGAGGAGAAAGAAAGAGGAGAGGGAGAAAGAAGGAGAAGGAGAAGGAGAAGGAGAAGGAGAAGGAGAAGGAGAAGGAGAAGGAGAAGGAGAAGGAGAAGGAGAAGAAGGAGAAGGAGAAAGAAGGAGAAGGAGAAGGAGAAGGAGAAGGAGAAGGAGAAGGAGAAGGAGAAGGAGAAGGAGAAGGAGAAGGAGAAGGAGAAGGAGAAGGAGAAGGAGAAGGAGATATTGGGATGAAATAATGTTTTCAAGACTTAAGGAAAATGGCAGGGAGAAACCCACTGCAGTTATGGGGAGGAGATTGGTGCACTCCCAGCATCCCCTGTGTGTACATGTAAATCACCTCCAGAAAGTTCTCGGTTATCTGTGAAATCGTTGGTTTAAAAGTGCTGCAATATTCTGCATATTCCTACTCCCTCTTTCCTATTGGTCCCCCACCCTAAAACTCCATCTCTATCCTACCTTATAGAAATTCTGTTTATGCTTGCCCTGGGCCTTTTTGGTGCACCCCTCTGTACAGTGCATCTTCATTCCTGTTTCTTATTTTCATATTAAAAAATTGTGGGAGTTGCAATTTTTTCTTTTTCTCCCCCCATTCTCCCTCCCCCCTCTCCATCCTTTGTCCCAATCCTGTGTTCCCTTATCCCTCCCCCTCACCACATGGTCGGTCCATGCCCCCTCCCCACCTTTCCCATCGCCATCCCCGGGTCTCCAGGGTTTTCCCACCCCCTGCCCATTCCCCATTGGCCGCGGTTCCTGTTTCCCCCCTCCCCCAGCCTGGGGGTATCACCGACCCCCGGCCGGTGCCCCGGGGTCTCGGGAACACGCTCCCACAATAAACACGTGTTTGCACCCGAGCCCCGTGTCGCCCTCTCCTCTGTTCCCGTGCTGAAGCTGAGCCACGCAGAGCCGAAGGGGAAAGCGGCGCCGCCTCTCCCCTCTCCCCCCGCGCTCCCACCGGCGCCAGCCCGGAGCCGGTCTCGCACAGCAACAATAAATCCTCTTAATTTTTGGGTCACCAGTCTGTGCCCATCTCTCATTTTGATCTCCAAGTTTGGAGATCTTTCACCAATCTCCCATGTGGTCTAGGGGTCTGTTCATTTCCGCAAGCCCCTTGTGCTTTTCACAAATAAAATTAAAGTACTCTATAAGAAATTAAACACAGCTATCCAATATATCCCCCGTTTCCAGAGGGAAAAATAAAAAGAAAAAGAAAACTCTTCCAGGATAAGAAAATAAGCAGTGCTTTAGTCAGTGTTTTTCTGCTGCCCAGCCATAAGCTAAATAAAGTAGTGAAAGCATATAATACACGTGATGAGCCTTTTTCTTCTTTTCTCCTCTCCTTTTTCTCTTGTTCCATCCACTATTGAATTCTGAAGATGCAAAGCATGTCCAAGAAAAATATTCTTTCCCCTGTATCTTTTATTTCTGGGCAGCAACTTTCTTGCTGTGTCTGCAGTTCTCCACAATGACAGTCATTAAATATGGGACATAAACCTCCATAAAACACACAAACAGAAACAGCTGTTAGGTGTATTGATTCAGTGAAACAGTGTAATTGTATATATATAAAAAAAAAGGTTATTCACCATTCTCTGAGAGAATTAAATGCTTAAGATGCCACTTTCACAGGGGAGAGAGGTTTACTAATAAATATGAATGACTTTATAATGGAAAATTTGTTCCATATTTGTTCCAAAATTGTTCTAGAAGTGAGAAATACCAGGGCAAGGGCAAGCTGGAATTATTCATAACCATGACGTTTAGCTGCTGATAATTTGCTGCAAGGATGTGGTGACACTGTTGAGGCAGGACAGGAATGAAGTAGTCTCCAAGTCAGAAGGCAAAGAAGAGAACTGAACTGATTTATTTCAAATACATTGCTCATTTTATAGAGCACATGGTGCAGACCAATTTCATTGGTCTTAAAGTAAAAATATCTCAACCCATTGGTGCGCTGTGAATGGCGCACAGTGGCAGGACATATCTATAAACAATGTGAACAAGAAGGGAGATAATGAATTATTTACATTCCTTTTGAACTCTTTACCAACAGCATGGAGTTTAATAAGTCTAAGTGCCGAGTTCTATATTTTGGTCACAAAAATCCCCTACAATGTTACAAGCTAGGGAAGGTGTGGCTGGATAGTGTTAAGGTGGAAAGGGGCCTGGGGTACAGCTGGTTGACAGCCGGCTGAACATGAGCCAGCAGTGTGCCCTGGTGGCCAAGAAGGCCAAGGGCATCCTGGCCTGTATCAGGAATTGTGTGATCAGCAGGAGCAGGGAGGTCATTCTTCCCCTGCACTTGGCACTGGTGAGACCACATCTCGAGTGCTGTGTCCAGTTCTGAGCCCTCCGTCTGGGAAGGATGTTGAGATGCTTGAGCACATCCAGAGGAGGCAACAAGGCTGGTGAGGGGCTTGGAACACAAGCCCTGTGAGGAACGTTTGAAGGAGCTGGGGTTGTTCAGCCTGAAGAAGAGGAGGCTTAGGGTGACCATATTGCTCTCTACAGCTTCCTGAAGGGAGGTCGCAGACAGGTGGGGGTCGGTCTCTTGCACCGGGCAGCAACTGACAGAACAAGATGACACAGTCTCAAGCTACGTCAGGGAAGGTATGGGTTGGACATAAGGAAACAAATTTTTCACTGAAGGAATAATCAAGTCTTGGAACTGTCTTCCCAAGGAGGTGGTGGAACCACCATCTCTGGATGTGTTTAAAAATAGACTGGACATGGCACTCGGTGCTATAGTCTAGTTGAAGTGCTAGGGCATAGGTTGGACTTGATCTTGGAGGTCTCTTCCAACCTCATTATTCTGTGATTCTGTGATTTGCATTGCAAAAAAGATACCTTTTTTTAAATTTAAAAAAATTCAGACATTGCAGAAATACATGTGAAAAAGAGGTGAGGGTGAGCTTCCCACCATTACAGGGAACTGCAACATGCCAAATTTTCTGGGAATTTTGGTTTTGTCAGTAACAGTGAAGTATGGCTACAATAAACCATGATACAAATGGTGAAGAAATACTACCAAAATTATAATTAAATGTAATTAATTCTATTAAGAGCAAAATTTGCTCTTTCTGTATGTATTTTTTTTTGTCTAGAATTTAATGGAAGAATAGCTGTAACATGGTTTGTCAGGGACATGATAGCAGGGGTAAGCAGCAAGCTCACAAGGGCCCTCATAAGAGAAACTCACTACCAATAGATGAGATGACTGGGAGAAGGCAGCACTGAGTGCTCACCTTGGGAAATCAGTGTCAGGTTTATTACAAACAGAGGAGTGCATTTAAAATTAAACGGCAGACATCATTGACACAAAAGCAGCAATTCCATTTTTTTTTCTGCTTGAACCTCAGTGGGCCATCACTAGCTGTTTCCATCAGAAGAATTAACTATCCTTCTCCTTTAAAAATTATTTAGCAAAGACTCCTGCAAACTGAAGCCTCTGAACCAAAGGTCTCTCTAATATTAGGGATGGAGAACTGTGCCTCAAAGTGCTGCCCTTCCCAGATGGTGAGAGTCAAGCACAGAGCAAATCACCCTCTGCAGAGGTGGTGACCCCTACTGTGGAGGGCTGGGCCTGTTGCTGTGCTCTGCAGCACAACATTGATTATATTCGTGGCTTCAGATGGTTTATTTTTCCTAATATTTCAGCTGAGATCTTGGAAGAGGCTGATTTACATCTCTGTGAGTCTGTGTATCAGGCTACCTTTCCTTACATCTGGTGGTTTGCCTGTTTCTGTGAGTTAGATCAGAGGCTCTGCAGCCATGATTTATCGCAGACAAACCACTCCATCTGCTCCTTCATCTTCCTGCAGACAAAGCAGACACAGCAGGTTTGGCATTGTCCAGTGAAGTATTAAAATTCAACCAACCAACCAACCAACCAAACAACAAAAAAGGAATATGGAATTAGGAATTACAATCAAAATTTACAGCCCCTTCTTTCACACACTGAAACCTGTTTATCTCCAGGATAACAAACTCATCAGACTATATGACTATTTGTTCTTTTTTTCTTTTTTTTTACAATCTGATGTTAAAAAATTTCTTTGTGGTTAAACTTTTTAATATTTAGCAGTATCCTAACTCTGGAATTCAGCATGTGTAGAACACACAAGATTTTTAAGAGCTGCAGGCTGGCCTGTGCTTCTCTTCTTTTTTTCATTTTTTTGTCAGGGAATAAGATGCAGTGAAAATATAGGAACTGTGCTTATGAACATTGAATGATGATTTAGGAATTTAAGATAATTTAGTGCAAAGTATTTTTAAGTTTTCATTCAAATATCTCAGCCTTTTACTTGAAGCATCAACATCCTGGATATTCTGTGAAATAATTTAGTATTCATGTCCTGTGAGTTGAGCCAAACCTCCAGAGTCAAAGATTGCTCAAGATCTAATTCTTTTGTGGGCAATATTCTCTTCTATTAAAGACATTAGAAATAAATTGCTTAATTTAAAAACTATAACAAGTCCAATAGACCTTTCTACTTAAATTAAAGCTTTTCAAGAAGACTTGATTAATGGTATAGTGCAGTAATTAATTTAAAATCTACTATCTTTGCATTTCTAAAAAAGACCCTTAAATACGCTTAGTCTTCTATAATTAAGAAGAACAGAAGAATATTTGCAGGAAACCTAAAAACCTGTAGGGTTTTCTTTGTGCAAATGGACACAAGAGACATGAGAGAAGTCTTTTCACGTCTTTCTTTCCCTTCAAAGTTCTTCTGCCTTGTCACCTTTGTGTCTCAGTTCCTCCACTACAACAAGAGGCAAAGAAGGAAATTATGTCTTTGTGATGCATTTGCGTTGCTTTATTTCTGTATCAGTTCAGGCAATAAAAAGCACTTAGATAAACATGAAGTCCCTAACAGAATGTTTAAGTGTGAGGAGTTATTAGCCCCATGCCATTTAGCTAGAAACATGAGTACAACTTTAACAAAAGTCTCAGGGGGCTCGATAGAGGTGATTCCTACAGGCTTCCTTCTTTATTTGAACACAGTTTTAAATTTCACAGGGTAAAGATTCTTCCTGGTCTGTGAAGGTCCATCCTCCACTCCTGGCATGGTCCCACAAGGGCTGTGAAAGCCTCCCAGTACCAAGACAAGGCTGGTTAGAGAGTTTCTTCTCTCTGACACAGGCTGAATCCCTGAACTAAGGGATTGAGGCAGTAGGTGTTAAAAAGTGCTGCTGTTCAATCAACTTGTGCCCAGGTCTCCTCCTCCTCTTCTGCCGGATCCTGCAGTCAGACTGCACTTGCTGGGCAGCCTCTGCTCAGCAAAGCTTTTGACTGCCCCTCCACAAAGGAATTTAGGGCAGCTCCTTGTAGTGTGGGAGTCTCCCTGGACAGACAAAGACTGCCAGATCTGCCTCTACAGCCACTCACAACGAGACAACCAGCAAGGAAGCTGCAGAAATGTTCATTTTCATCCCAAAACAGGCACTTTCATCTGCTCCTCTGAGTCATCATCTCACGTTCTCCGCTGACTGACTTGATGGATGCCCACCAACCACAAGGGACTCCAAGGAGACACTCACATGGACACCTCTGCAGGGACCTGTGATCCACTGAGTGAAAACTGCATGGGATGAGTTTGACTCTGCTTCACAGAGACTGCCAGAAAGGAACACCCTGGCCTTGCCAGCTGGGTTTTAGTATTTCTTTTTATTCCATCTACCAGAAGGAAATATGCATTTTTCTTGACAAAGATTTCAGTACAGTCCCCAGTCACAGGAACTCTCCTGAATCAGCCTGGATTCATTATCCTGAAATATTCCCAAAGATTTCCCCAAGGAATGTTGGGGGGGGGGAAAGAAAGTAAGCAGAAGGACTGTGATCTTTGTTCTTTATTTATCATTCTTTTGCATAAACTTTTTTAGCTGAAAATGCCTTGACTAGTTTTGGCTTTCCTCATTAAGGGGTTCTCAATTTGCTACCACCACCACAACACCCGGGCAGGTAATTCTGGTGGTCATTGTCATAAAGTTCCTCACAAGTTACATTCTCTTCCTCCTCCCCATTCTGCATGCACAACATGAGCACTGATAGCCATATGGCTTCAGGAAAGCACCCTCGTTGCTGGACTGTGGTTCTGCTGTAATTTCCTAAAACAAATCAATAAACACTTGCTGGCAGTGGGGAATTCTATAAAATGTGGAATAGAACAGAATTATTATTTCCAATTCATGGCATTATCTCTTTTTTTTTTTGCAGAAGAAATAAAACCAACAAAACCCAAACCATTTCCAGTGTTGTTTTGTTTATTTGATTGTATTACTCCAATTCTCTTTAATTCTACATGATAAATTTGGTAGATAATGTTCTGACAGAAGTGAAACAGGAGGCCCTGGGTGGGCTGTGGCTGCCCGAGGTCGGAGCCACCACCTTCGCCTGGGAGACACCAGGGTTGAGTTCCAGGTGGCCCAGGGAGCACTTGGCGGCTCCAAGAGAGCAGAATTTTGGCTGGGTCTCCCTGCTGGCTGCTGGCAGAGCCCTGATGGTGGGAGCTGGGATGCGGGGTCCCCCTGCAGCAGGGATTGGTGTGCCCAGGCCAGGCGCTGCATGGTCCGCCCAGAGACACATGGGGATCACTCGGTGCCGGCAGGGCTGGGGTTGGGAGAGCGGAGAGTGGCGGTACCTGAGCTGGGGGACACTCAGCAGCCTGCAGGGAGATCTCTGGATGCGGGGGACCCCCTGGACCCTGAAACGTGGCCCTGGAGAGGGGGAAGCTCCGGCAGTCTGGAGATATTGAGAGCATGGACAAGGGGGACCCATGGGTACCCCAGAGCCCTAAAATGGGGACCCCGACAGGTGAGACCCTGGAGCCGCTCCAACACCAAACTGGGGAGCCCAGGGAAAAAGAACCTCTGGGATTTGGGATTCCCAGGATCTCCAGCAGCCCAGAGAGATGGGATACCAATACAGGATCTGCAGCAGCAGAGACATGAGTGACCCCACAAGCCCTAAAGGTGAGAGACAGAGTGGGGGAAGTTCTGGGTAGGAGTTTTTTCTGAATCTTGGTGTTTCACAGGTTTTTATGGACATGAGGTGCCTGGTAACTTTTACAGATGAATTTGGGCCAAAGGAACCTCCAGCCTGTTGCCATTCATATTTTATTTTGTTAAGTTATTTTTGAATGGTTGGTTCTATTGTTCGCCTATGTCTTCCCCAAAGTTGCTTTACCCCGAGTTGTATAATCCCTTAGAGCTGTTCCTCAAGCCATTCCCCTCCCATTGTTCTAGTTTCTTCCCTGCCTATCAAGGCAAGTCAGCCTCTTTTTCCTGAATCTTCCCTGCCACTCTCTCCCTGGACCAATCCCTGATTCAAACACCCACTTGGAAATCCTCTAATCTATGACGCCCCATTGGGCCCTGTGACCTTTCTCTCTCCTCCTCCTACCCTGACTGGTCCCACACTACTGATGTAATCCCCTTGTTCTACCCTTGAAGTTTCTCTATTGGGTTTTTATTTTTTTTTTTGTATCCGCCCCCTGGTTTGTGACAGTATTTTAACCCATGCACTGAGGTGCTTAGGGCCCTTTTGACCTGTCCCCTTCATCTGGAATAAACTCGTCCCTGTGGAACCTCAGAACAGAGAGCCTTCTCCTTTCTCCTTCGCCCAGTCCCTGACATTGCTGATTCTGCTGGCTCTTCAGGTCCAGCTGTGGGCAGAACCCAGTTCCCAGCTGTTCCCCACTCCTGGCACAGTGCCGGAGTGCCAACAGAGGTAGCCGGGACTCCGGTGGGCTATGTCACCAACACAATGTACTCTCATCTTGCTTTACCCCAGTACAGGATTCCCTTTCCCAAATCTTGACTGGATGAACAAGCCGGCAGAAAGGAAGAGGAAGATGCCCCAGAACACCCAGGCAGGTGAGGACAAAGTCACTGCCCTTTTCCTCCTCTCTCCTCCATCTCCCAGCCCAGCACCACCCCTGGCTGCAGGACAGCCCTGCTGCCAGCATTATCCTTCCGGGGACAGATTGAAGATATCTCTTTCCCCTTCTCCTGGCTTGGAGACAAATCCCATCCTCTCCTTGTCCCTCCTCCCCCAGAAAAGGAGCTGAGGATGTAGACCAAGAAGGACAAATCCCCATGGCAGAACCTCGTGCAAGAGGCTGTTTTGAGCAGCTCCACAGTGCAAGAATCCAATGGGGAAGAAGATTCCCAGAGATCTTGCTCAAGGAGGAGTTCCAAACCCAGCTCAGGGTGCTCCAAGGAGGAAAGACCCACCCTGTGCCAGGATGGCAGCCGGAGATCCAGCTGGAGCTCGGACCTGGTGGTGTATGAGCAGCTTCATGCCAGAGAGAAACCCTACAAATGCTTAGAATGTGAAAAGAGCTTCAGCTGGAGCTGCAGCCTGGTTCGTCATCGGAAAATCCATATCGGGGAACAGCCCTATGAGTGTGAGGCACATAGGAAGAGTTTAATCCAGAGCTCCAATCTGATCTTTCACCAGATGAACCACCCACGAGCACATCCACACTGGGAGACAACCTACAATTGTCTGGAGAGTGGGAAGAGCTTCTCCTGGCCATCATCCTTGACCAACACCAACAAACCCACCAATAAGGGAAGCCCTGTAACTGCCCCCACTGCACAATGAGCTTTGTCCTCTGTTCCAACTTCATCCCCCATCAGAGGATTCATGCTGGGCAGAGATCTGGTGGCCCACTTTCCCCAAGATCCACATTGGGAAGACACCTGTCCCTTTGCTTGCACCTGGCAATGATGCAAGGTGGGACCAAAGAACACGAGAGTCTGGCCATGTCCCCATCATTATCTTTGATCCCACCTTGCATCATTGCCAGAGACTAAGAAAGGAGCTCTCTCTCTTCCCATAGGAGAAGGGTGACCTTTCCAGGTAGGAGAAAATACATGGCCTGGAAGAGCTGGGTCAGTGTTGTCAGTTTTCCTTGTAAGTCGTTTCTTTGTCTTATTCCTTCTCATCTCAATATTGTTGTGGTTCCCAGTAACAACTTCCTATCCCAGCCTGGGATCTTTGCCTCTTGTGCCTTCACAAAACAAAACAGGGCCACTGTTTATGCTGCTGGAGCCCTGATCAGTTACCAGGAGGTATTTCTGCTCATCCACGCTGTAGCACTGTGGACTCAGTTGAAATTTTGGTATTACTGCAGCTGAAGGAGCCTTTGCCCCTGTTTATGCCTGGGCTGATTCCTATCCTTTCCTTTTCATAATTCACCAAACAACAACAGAAGTAATGTAACAATGGCAGCTGAAAATAATTGAAGAAGAGGAAAAAAATCCCCTAGAAATAATTTTGTCAAACCAGAAACAGAATCAACCTTAGTCAAGGATGTGCTGCCCAACCCGGCAGCACAAGCTCCACCAACAGACATGAATATAAAACATGTTTGACACCATAAATGTGTGTGGTGTCATAAACTGCTTTTCCAAAGTGATTTCAACTTCATTTGAGGATTGAAACACATTCATGCTTCAGCACCTGATGTATGAGCTGGGCGCACTAGGCAGCTGAGCTGCTTTGGGCAGCCAGAAATAAGACAAACTTTCTCAGCAGTATTTGGTTTGCTTTCTCTTTAATTTCTTCCCATGCGAGAGGAGACGGACTTCAGACTTACAGCTTCAAGAATATTTGAATTTTAACCACCTCGTAATTCACCTTATCTGGCTTTTTGTACAACCTGGTCTTATAAAACAGATGGATTTTTATTTATTTACTCTGGGACGTAAGAACAGCTCAATAGCTGCCCCAGTGTTTCATTTTTTCAAACAAAATCTCATATTAAACCAATTACATCAGAGAAAGCCAATCAGAGTCAAAACAAGTTGCTGCATTGTTCAGTGAACATAAGCTAATTTTCAGAACTAAACCACAAAGTTGGGAATGTGAGTAAAGGTGTGAAATTGTTATAAAATGAATTGGCAAATTCCATAAGTTCATGATTAAGCATCACAGATAGATCAAAAGAAGAATATCTTTCTTAATCATCACCATATGATCAAAAGATGTTTAAGTCCTGGGTTTCCAATGAATTTTTTTAAAAGAAGTTGCATTTATCATCATGCTTCAGGAGAAAAGAAAATTGTCATGTTTTCAATTCAGGTAAAGTATATTTTTGAAACGAAACATTTCAGTGCTATTTCTTTGGTTTTTAAACTAGTCCTGTAACTTCGAGATCCTGATATTTCACAGCTCTTAGCTCACAATATTTTACTCTAATGGAAGTAAGTTTGACTTCAGACTGTAAGACCGTTAGCTATTACAGTTTGTTGGTTTGGGTTTTTGTTGAACACATTTCTAGTAAGGCCACTTTTCTTTGCAACATCTTGCTTTTAATTCTGACACTTCTACCACACCCCCTCCTGTAGATGCACAAACACATGCACAGATAGATGTAAGGCAATCCAAAATTCAAACCCCAGTTAAGGAATTACAGATTTTGGGCCAGGATGTGGAAGCACTACAACATAGCCCTGTAGACATAGACATGAACGATGTGTTGTAAACTCCATGAAAACAGACATGTGACTCTTAGGCAAAAATGAGGTTTATATTGAATTTTCTAGAATTTATGGAGCAATGACCTTAACGTGGGAAGTAGCTAAGCAGGATGTTCTGATAGGCTTAAGGAGTCTCGACCCACAACTGCAGAAAGAAATTCACTTCTAAATATAACTGAAAGTGAGATTAAAACACAAAGGAGGTTACATGTTGAGAATTCAAAGCGATAATATAACTTTTTTTTTTTTTTCATGAAAGATGAAAGAAAAGGAAATAGAAAATTAGGGAAATGCCAAGAAAAAATATGAGAAGCACAGGAAAGGGGTTACTACCACCATGGCTCCAGCCCTGGTTTCTCTGTCAGCTGTGGCCCCAGGCAGCCAGACCAGCAAGGTGGGGCAGGAGAAGCCTCATAGGAGCAGCCAGGACAGCAAAGGACAGCAATGATAGCAAAGACTCCTGACACTTTGTAGACACCGTGCCATGTTGGGCACTTGTTTATTTAGGGATGTCTTGCTTTTTAAGGACAGATGGTAGCAATGGCACATGCACCACGAGCACCCTCAGGACAATGGCACATCCAGCATGTCCCTCATGAACTCCCTCATGATCTCTGCTCCCTTGAGGAGTCGCTGAGGTCCATCATGTGTCCAGCTCTGCAGGACAACTGAACAAACTACCCAGAGCTGGGGGAAAGTGCTGCAAACAGCACCAGCACCAGCTCCCTTGGAGCAGGAGGAACACGTGTAGCTGATCCTGAGTCAGTGCAAAGTGCTGTTGGGTGGTTTGGCAGCAGAACCTTGACTCGGCACCGTGCAGAAGATGTCCCCTTGTCTGGTTTTGTTTTGTTGGCTGTTTGCTCCCACTGTTGACACTGAGCTGCTGTGGCTGAGGCTGAGACATCCCTCCTACCTTGTCAGCAGCAGGCCCTGTCCAGAACTGTACAAAATATGAGAAAAGCAGCTGGGAAGAACAATGCATGGAATCCTACAGCTCAGGAGCTCTTATGTCAGAGCCCTGCCTGTGCCTTCTGTTTGTCAGCACCTCCTTCTCTATGCACACAGTAGTGACTGGTGAAGGTCTTTTTTGCCTAAGAGCTCTTGAGAACCAAATGCTCTGCTGGGATTCTCACAATCTGTTAAGTTCATTGCAGGGAAACAGAAAAGCAAGGGCAGGGTAGCAGTTCAGCTGGAAGCTGGTCACTCCCTGCAAAGGGCTTGTGTGTGATGTGGGAACATCACATGCACGGATGGGCAAGAAGGGTAAATGTGCTCAGGTTGCTGCAGGTGAGGTTTAGGCTCATCTCAAGGGCAGTCAAGGGTGGTGAGCACTGGAAGATCCAGCTCCAGTCCCCATCCATTTCAGTGATGTCTGCAGCCTGGATCCAGAACACCCTGGGGGGCTCCTGTGGCTGGCTTTGCACTCAGGTGAGGATAAGAGGCCGTCTGAAGACCCTCACTCATTTCTCTGCCGATTGCCATGAGCAGGAACTCCCTTCTCCCACTGCAGTTCCAGCTTGGAGAAGGCAACAGTGCTGGTGCAGCCACTGCACTGTCACGTTGGCTGTTCCAAAGGAGCCTGGCAAGAACTTGGCAAGGACTTGGCAAGGACTTGGTGAAGACCCAGCGTGGACCCAGCACAGAGTGGCCTACTGCAATTCCTGCTTCACTCTCCATCCTTAAGCCAAATAAACTGTTGGGGTGACTCTGGTTGTCTCTCACTGCAGACCCCTCATCTCCCTCGTTACCACCATGACAGACGGAGATCAAGAACCCTCTCCGCAAGGACTGAGACTGAGACCCCTGCCACAGGGAGTGGAAGGATGGAGGGAATGGTGGTGTGACCACTATTGACATGACCTGTTCTTCTCCAGTAACTTCAATGGACTTATTCTTTATTGTGTTCATCCTGCTTGGGGGTTTCAGTGGACTCATCTGTTCTCCCACAGCAGTTTCAATAAATTCTTATTGTTCTGTATGTTCTCCCCTTTTTCCGCAGTGGACTATAACTGGATCCCTGGGTTGGGTAGGACTTTGGAGACTTTCCCCAACACAATAAGACGGATCCCCATCATCCGGAGCAGTGAGGATCTCATCTGTGTCAGTAGCTATTCCCATCCCCCTCTTTTCTCTCTCTCTTCTTCTATTTCCTCTCTGATCCCAATATCACATGTATTCTTTTGGCCCCTAATAAAGGTGAGTTTCTTGTGATTAAACTGATGGTGCCCTGCTGTTTGCCTTTTTTGCACTTTTGGGATTGGCCAACGAACCATCACAACACCCCGCTATGGGCAGATCGTGACACCAGGAGCCGCTGAGGCCGGCAGTGGGCACCAAGGCTGGGTGGGGCTCGTGGGCCGGGAGGCGGCTCTGGGGGCTGTGACACGCCAGAGCATGGGTCACAGTGGGAGCTGTGAGCAGGGGCACTTGGCAGCTGAGTGACATGGTTCTGCTGGCTGTGACATCACAGAGGACAGGTGACACAGGCTCCTGTGTCCAGGGGCAGCACAGGGCAGTTGGATCCTGGCAGCCAGTGAGTGCACATGCAGGGGGAATGCTGGGCTGGATGGGAGCTGGGAAAGGTGCCCTGGGGGTTTAAAGCCAGAATGGGAGCTGGGACCCTCAGGGTAGGGCACTGTCCTCTGAGCTGGGGGAAGAGGAGCTTGGAGATGTCAGCGGGGCAGGTGCCCAGAGAGGCTTTGGGGACATTGCAGGTGTCGCCAGCCCCCTGCTCCCTCCCAGCCAGACATGCTGAACTCTCTTTCTTGCACCAGGCCATGTCTCCAACACTGACCTTCCTTCTGGCCCTGTTAGCCACCCATGCTGGAATGAAGGTGAATCAAGAAATTGAAATTAATGAAGTCAGTTGTATGCTGGAGCGTGAAGAATATTTGCATCAAGAGATGATGCGGCTCCTGCAGGAGATTGAGGGGAGCAGTGGCACCATGGAAGCCCTGCTCCGCTCTGTGATGGAAAAGCAGTGGCTTCTTTTCATCAGTGCAGCAGTCCTGGCTCAGGTTCTTGCTATGGGCTGCTGGCTGGTCAGGAGAAGAAAGCGTGGCTCTGCCAGCAGGAGGAGGCAGGAGGGATCCAGCAGGAAGGAGAAGGTCAGTGAACATGAGAAGGTCAAGGGTATAGGCAGGGTGGCAGCACTGTGGCTGTGCCCAGCCCATCACCAGTGGGCACATCCAGGATAAGGCAGGAGTGGGCTGTCAGCAGCCTGATCTAGGTCAGAATGTCCCTGCTCGTTGCTGTGGGGTCACAGTGGACAGCCTGTAAAGGTCACTCCCAAGCTCAGCTGTTCCGTGATTCTGCAGCAGGGCCTGCCCAGCACAAAGGTGCTGTAGGAGCTGGTGGACGATCTTCTCAGCGTCTGCCGAGTGCTGTCCCGGAGAAACTTCATGCCGGAGCTGCACCCGGCCACCGGGACAGACACCAGCCCCACCTGCAGCGCCCAGGAGAACAGCAGCACCTACCGCATGCTGGTCATCCTGCGGCCACCGCCCGGCAACTCCTTCAGCCCGGAGAGCAGGAAATGGCCACCAGCCGAGCGCATCCGCGTGGGGCTGGAGTGCCTGTGC
Organism: Lonchura striata; assembly: GCF_050655825.1. Classification (NCBI taxonomy): domain Eukaryota; kingdom Metazoa; phylum Chordata; class Aves; order Passeriformes; family Estrildidae; genus Lonchura; species Lonchura striata. The sequence continues at coordinate 22,661,741 of NC_140740.1, read as the reverse complement.
TCCGGGGAGCAGCTGCTGGGGCACACGTGCTTTCTCCACGCCTCTGGTGGCCAGCTGCCCAGCGACCAGGAGTGGTACCTGATGGACACCCTCTGCACGGGCTCCTACTTGGACCCAGAGAAAGTCACCCGCTGGGTGCAGATGTTGGTGGCGTCGGCCTGGCTGCTCCTGCCGCACTCGCGCCGTTTGCAGCTGACGGCGCTGCCCTGCGGCAAGTCCTGCAGGTTCCGGCTGAGCGGCGCCTCTGGCCTGCACCGCAGCATCGAGATGGTTCTGGCCGTGCAGCAAGGCAGCTCCTGTGCCTGCCTGAGCCTTGAGTAGGCAGCAGCCGTCTCTGCCAGCAGCACTGTGTGGGCCACAGAGCTGCCACCTCTCCGTCTCACTGCCACGATGGCTGTGCTCTTGAGGTGACAGCACTGCAACCAAACAGGAATTGAGGAAGGTGAAGTCAATCATTCCTCATGGGACATTTTTTGTGTTCTGTTAGGATTCTTTAGTTCCTTTATTATGAACTCTGAAGAAGATAGCCAAGTGAAAATACTTATAAAATCTCCCAAGGCAGAGCTGGGAAGGTTAACATGATTTCAAACATGTCAAAAGTTTTGTTAAGGAAAATTATACATCCATAGGAGGTTTTCCTACAGTTTTGTATTCTTAAAAAAATAAAATTCAATGATCCAACAAACATTTGGTCTACCATCAAGTCAGGAAGAGGAAGGAGGAGCTGGGTTGGAAGAGTGCCATGTGCATGAGTTTGGGCAAAGCTGGTTTACCACGAGGTTGGTGCGGCAATAGGATATATAAGGGTGACTGTCCCTTTTTCTTTATTCAGTCCCTTGTTGCAGTTCAATAAACCTTTTAAAATTTTAAGAAGTGAGGCGTTGTTTCTCACAATGCATAAAGCTGATGCAATATCAGGTGTATAAAAGGTGGAGCCACCATTTTGTTCACGAGCCTTTAGCATTTTGCCACACACCCAGCGGTGTCCCTTTTGCTTTGCTGATCTTTTTATTGTTCTCAATAAAAGGTGTAAAATTCATTCCCACTTGGGGTCTGGGTCATTTATAACAAGCAGCAGGCAGAAGCCCTCAGCCGTGCCTGTGCCTCAAGGGCAGGAGCACAACGGAAATGAACAGTGCTAATATCTTTATTAATGTTCAGCTCGTTATTAAAAAGATCAGCTGGGCAGGGGACCAACACAGAGCTCAGCCGCGCTGTTGTAGCTTTCCCAGGTAGCCAAAGGGTGAGGAGGTGTGGAGAATCTGTCACTGAAGTCCAGGGCAGCAGCTGTCCCCTCTCCTTTCCTCATGGTAACACCAGGGAAATCTGCCTCTTTGTTCCTGGTTCGCACAGCTCATTCCAGTCTAATCTTCCGTAGGTGATGGTGACAGGTCAAACATTGATCAGGGGATGTGTTTCCCTCTTCCTCAGCTAGGGCACCTGTCTAGCCCCCTCTGCTATGTTTAGTTCTCCATTTAGAGGTGTCTTTATCCCCCAAAACACGTCCCATAGTTCCACCAGTTGCCCTATTTGCATCTTATTACTAGAATGGCAAGTGGGTGATGGGGGTGAGGTGGGGGGGAGGTGGGGGAAGTGATCTCCACGTAGTTTAGAGAAAACAAACATAGAAATTAGATAATTAACATGTAAATATCAGTACTCAGCTAGAGCCAGCAGTCATCCTAGTATTGCCATGAGAGCCAGGAAGGCTCTTTTGTTCATTACAACAGCCAGGAGCTGGCGAGAGGGGCAGCTCGCCCACCTGGCCCTAGCAGGAGCTGCTCACCTCCGAGGCTCCGGCGCTTCCCAAAGAGAAGGGCCCGGCTCCCAGGACACCCTGGAGCCCTGCAGTGAGTGGAGCCATCGGTGCTATAAAGACAGTACAGCCAGCACAGGTTGAGGAGAAAGAGATGAGGCTCTTTCTGTGCCACGCTGTGTTAGAGGGAATGCCGCGGGAGACAAGACTCATGATATCATGATCATCAAGTCTCAGTTTATTGTGACAGATTACACAGTTTATATATGTTCATTAATTAGCTCATACATATTGCAAAAGCCAAGCTCATGATTGGTTGCTATGTGACTTGTACTATTATCTTAAAAGTATCTTTATGATCGATACATGCCTGTCCAGCTGGCCTTGCAGTTAGAACAGCTTAGTACTCCTTTGTTCTTCTCTATCTACTTCTACATACCAAGCAGTTTCAATATCCTGCTTTCTGCACACCATCTACTCTTCAGGGCCATGTGAACTTTGCAGCAGTCACATAGCCCTCTCTATTTGGATTAATTTTACAGTATCATGTCCCTTGTCGTTCAACCATTCCTCTGTCAGGCTCTCTTCATCTCCCCCGTTTTCCTTTTGTACAAGAAGGTGTGCATTCAGCATTTTCTGCAAAAGCTGCTGCATCAAGCCTTGCAAGCAATTAAACACACAGGGCAAAACAAGCAAAAGTATCACAATTATGCTTAGAACTATTATGCCGTATTTGATAATGTCTCTTAACTATGGTCCGATCCCCAATCCTTTTAGCTATCTTTTTAAACCTAATCTATCCTCTACCTTTAACTGTTGAGTTAGCTTGGTCAATTTTCGTATTTGCTTATGGATAGATGTAGCGTGATCAGATAAGTTCATACAGCACATTCCTTCAAATTCTTCACAACTATGACCTTGGGCTAGAAGAAGTAAATTAGTGGCAGCTGTTCTGTTTTGCAGAACTGCATGACAGATACTACCTATATTTGTGGCAAGCTCACTTAACATTTTAGATGAAATATTAATTTATTTTTCTGTCCAGTAGGCTAGGATTTTTAATTGTGTGAGAGCTTGCACTGAAGCAACTCGTGGGGTGAAAAATGAGGTTAGTATTACGGAAGTGCACCCCACTTCATATTTCTCATGGTTTTGATTGTTCTGTTTAACATGAAAGGAACAAACTTAATTCTAAATACAAACTATATTTATGATAAACTTAATGTTATGCTTTTGATTATCTAATTGATTGTCCCTCTTTTTATTTTGCCATTGAAAAGCAATGGTAAAATGAACAGAAAAATCACAGGCATTACTAAAACTCATTAAAACTTAGTAAAAAAAGTCTATAACATAATTAAAAACACACTTATGAAAAAACCCAAAGTCTACAATCTTCTGTGGGTGAAACACAAATCTTTGTACAATTCACTTTTGCTGTGCATCCTCTGATTTACTTGTGGAGAGATTAGTGTTCTCTTGAAATTGATAAGTTTAAAATTCTTCAATGAAATCAATCCAGATTCTGCACCTGCTAAAACACAAACAAACTCAACACTCCCCAGAGGGACTGGAGGGTCCTCTCTCAATTCTGTTTCCTAAAATTTGCATGAAGAAATGGAAATATCAACATCTTTATAATAAACATGAAAAAACATCAAGAACAAAACAATGCATATAGTAAAAAAACTAACAACAAATAAAAATCAATCAGATAATACACAATTAATATTACATATAAAATCACAGTTACCAAGTGCTACACTATCAAATTGTCATCCCAGAGTCTGCAGCAGCTGATAAACCTTAAAACAACAGAGATTTGGATAAAACATGTCCGGATCATGTCTCTCCAAAACTCCCTTTGAGGCTCAGCTGCCCTACATGGTCAAATTGTCAAGCCAAAAGGACTTGAATACTTTTTGATGCAGAAAACACCTGGGTCAATCACACCATCCACGTAGAGCCAGAGCTTGGCCAGAGCTCAAACTCTAATTGGAGGATATGTTTTAACACATTATAATACAAAAGTCCTAGAAATAACAGTTATAAGTAAAAAACCTTATTATTAAAACTTTATCAAACTATCAAATAATTGAACCTGTCTAAAATCTCTTTCAAGACAAAAATTCTCTAAATACAACAAACCCTTTCTTCAGAAATCTGAAAATTTGAAGTCTGAAATCTTGAACTAAAATTTGGACAATGAATTTTTAAAGGAAGATGAATTGCAGCTGCATAAAAGATTGGATAAAGAAAACACATGAGTAGTTAAAAAATCAAAAACACAGGATCCTGAAAAAATATATTGTAATCAATCACCTAAAGAGACAATAAAACATATGAAAACTGACTGTAAATACTATAACAACACCTTAATACCTTAATACCTTAATAATAATTCTTATCACAAAAATCAGACAACTCACATTTTATGATCAACCTATTAACAAGAAATGTTTAAAATAGTTTAAGACAATCCTTTTAAAGCACTCATATAACATTAGTAACAATCACTACTTATCATTACTTACAAAAACTTAACAATCACTATTTATCGTATTATCTATAAAACTTAAAAATCACTATTACTTATATTATTATCTATAAAAACCCAAAGACAGAGATTACAAACTCAATACTAAAATTCCATCAGATGACATTTTCTTAACTCTTTGTTTTCAGAGACATTTTTGGTAATTAAATCATTACTAAAATTTCTATCTTTATACAGTGATTTTTATCTATATCATATTTGAAATAACATTGATTCACATAATGTTCATCCTTCTTGGTATCTTGGAAAACACTCGGTACTGCTGTACTTTTTCATTACGTCTTCTGACTCTTGTAAGAAATTGGAAAGATGCTGTTGAAATTTTTGCTGTAGTGTCGCGATCCCGCCACCGGTGGCGCTGCTGCTCTCGGCGTTGTCGCTGCCATGGCAACCAGGACTGTGCCGCCATCTCCGCCGCCATTGCTGGGCGCTGCGGGGCGATGAGGGGCGGCGCCGCCTCGCTCCCGTCCTTGTTGTGTCACCTTGTGGATGGGAGAAGAGACACCCCCGCCACGGCTGCGCCCTGCCTGCTCCGGCTCCAGCGCGGCCGAGCCCCCAGGAACGCCCCTCTCCCCCCTTGCGCTGCTGCTCGGCAGCAAGGAGCCTTCCGTCTCTCGGCTGATGTCCGCTCCGCCCCGGGCTCGCCTCCGGCTCGGTGCTGGCCGGCCCCGCTCTGTCTGGCCCCGCGCCCGCTCCGTTCTACCTGATCCCCGTTCACACAAAGTGAATTTGGGATCCCAGTCCCGTTGCATAAAGCAATTTGGATCTCAATTTCCAGCACCTCAATGCTACTAGTGTCTATGGGAGGTACAGGCATTTCAGAAGCAGAGATGGGAATGGGAAAATTTGTGAGAACCGGAGGGTTTGGCTCACTGGAGAGAAGCGAGGGTTTACATTCCTTATTTTTCTCCAGAGCTGTCCGTATCACTTCCACCGCCCTCTTTTCTGCCTGACACATTAACAATTCGTTATCAACCACTCTCCAAAGTTTACTCATTTTCTTGCCCGGTTTATCCTCATCTAACACTAATTCCCACAACTTATCCCTATATCTTCTCCATTCTGAAAGTTTATGAACACTATGGGGGTTAACGAAAAAGCCGTAAGACTCAGCATGATGCAATAGCGAGGGGAGATCCTTATCTAAGTCAATCCCCCTAATCTGCCTTTTTCTAAGAGAAGCACTAAACAAATCATATGCTGCTTGCCTTTCCATGATTACGTCGGTACAGTTGCTGGCTCCTTCAGGCTTCGGCAGCACGTATCGGCTGAGCCCGCCTCTACGGTCACTCAGGGCGCGGATCAGAGCGTTTCGCCTCTTCTCTTTATTTCGCCGTCCCTCCAGCTGCAGGACCCGAACCCCAATGCAGCACCTCTCTCGCCTTTGGCTCGGATCAGGTCCCTGCTTTCGGGCGCCAGTTGTTAGAGAGATGCCGCGGGAGACAAGACTTATGATATCATGATCATCAAGTCTCAGTTTATTGTGACAGATTACACAGTTTATATATGTTCGTTAATTAGCTCATACATATTGCAAAAGCCGAGCTCATGATTGGTTGCTATGTGACTTGTACTATTATCTTAAAAGTATCTTTATGATCGATACATGCCTGTCCAGCTGGCCTTGCAGTTAGAACAGCTTAGTACTCCTTTGTTCTTCTCTATCTACTTCTACATACCAAGCAGTTTCAATATCCTGCTTTCTGCACATCATCTACTCTTCAGGGCCATGCGAACTTTGCAGCAGTCACGTAGCCCTCCCTATTTGGATTAATTTTACAGTATCATGTCCCTTGTCGTTCAACCATTCCTCTGTCAGGCTCTCTTCAAGATGGCAATAGAATACATATTCCCAGACACATTTTGCAACCTAAGACATTATCTACCCATTATCTATTAGTATTTGCATTATGCTCAAATCAATGAACTGACACCATGAAACCTTACACACAGCTTTTACTTAAGACTAGGTTTCCCTGTGGTACACTATCGCCGTTGAATTAGGAACAGCTGAAGAAAAGTGACATTGATTCCTATGATCAGAAAGCATGAAGTGAGATTTATTAGGAATTTCATAAATTTATAGGCAGGATGGTTCACCCGGAACCTGATTGGTTCTTAAATAACACCCCTCACACCATTGGTTAATTAGGAACGACATCTGGTAAAATATCTTTCCATAAACATCATGTACAAACATTCTGTACATTCACAAACACCAGGTGCAGCAATTAAGATAAGAATAGTTTGAATTCTTCCTCTGAGCATTCTCACAACTTCCCTAGGATGATGCCTAGGAAAGTTATCTGTTTCTCTCCCTGTCAACGTCCACAGATGACAAGAGGCTAGTGTCTTAGAATCATTGACAGAGAGGGAAGACCAGGTTGCAGATGCCTCATGTCCTCTATGATCTCATTGATCTTCCTCAGGTCGTGGAGCAATCTCCAGGAATTGGAAGTTTTCTTATGAATGACAAAAACTGGGGAATTCCAGGGACTGTTTGTAGGTTAGATGTGGTCTTTTTGTAGTTGTTGACTTACTCATTTTTTTGAGGCTATTCAATATTTTTGTGTAAGAGGCCATTGATTAATCCAAATTGGCTGCTTGGTTTTCCATTATAACTTCAGAGTGGCAAGCGTTGCTGTGGTTTTCATCAAAAAGCCACTTATATCTTCACTCCCCCCTCAGACAACACATCTCTCCCCCATACTGTGATGGGCTTCTGCACCACAAGGGGACGGATGGTTGATGTCCTTCCCTCGGGACCTGTAACAGTAATCATGAATTCACTTTGCAGACACAAGGTAGGTCCTTCAATTCTTGTGAGAGCACCCTTAGGTGTTACCAAATTCCAATTGCACCACCAGGGTGCATGAGAAATCACAGTGACATCTGCCCCTGAGCCCAGCATACCTGTACTATGAACTGTTTTACCAAGGTGTGTTAGACTGCACATCAGCTCTGGTCGTTCATTGCCGACACGTCTTATCCAAAGGACATTAGGCACTGGACCAGAACTCTCAAAAGGCATTTCTTGGCATACAACTTGCTTATTTATATTCATTGGTAATGTAATAGTGATAGCTAATGTTGTTTCTGGTTCAATTACCACTGGAGCATTTAAAGTAAGAGCTGAAATCATCAGCTCTGCATTATAATTTGCTGAGATGACAGTTGGAAAAATTGACAGTCAAATAATTTATTACTGTCCTTGCCTATAATTAAAAAGTCTTGTTTTTGTTGTGAATACATTTCCTGTGGGAATGTATTCATGCTAAAAGGTTTTTTTTAAAGTATATATTCATTTGGAATTTGTTACTTCACATTGTGCCCCTGGGGGTAATAAGTTGGGATAGCTTGGGAGATGATTTTATCTTGTATGACTTTACGTCTTATCTTAGCCTAATCAGTCAGTCTTTTTGAATTATTTCCTGAATAAAAAGAAGGTAAAGTAGGTTTTCTTTCTGTTTTTGCAGGACTAGTATGTAATAGGTTAACTTTTTCTTCAGGATCACTAGAGTTCTCACTCACAGCCTTGTAAATCCAAGATTGCCTCTGAGGAATTTCACAGCGACTAGAAGCTATTGGTTTTGTATTGTTTGTATTGTTAACAGAGAAATCCTCTTTTGCTAGCAGAGACCCTTGTGTTGAGAACTTTCCCCCTCTTTCTCTCCCCCGCCTTTTCCTCGGGGCAAAGAGTTCTCATTCTGGGGGGACAGAGGAAGGACCCAGACATGGCTCGGAAAATGGCAAAAGTCAGGGGGCACGCCGCGGTGGCAGGGGCCAAAGCGCCACAGCCCCAGTCTGAATTTCAGGATCTTGAGTCATGGCCAAAGCAGAGAGGGGGGCTGGGGACTCAGCCCAAGTGTCGGGGTGGACACAGCCAAGGAATTAGAGGGTTTAGTAGAATGTTTAAACATATCAATCATTGTACAACATGCTGGTCGCTGTTTGATCTCTTTTATGGTAAAAGTCTTGTATAGTCCTAAAAATTCCCAGAGAGGGAGTGAAAACACAGAATTTTCAACTGTAGCTGGAAACTGCTTCTGAATGCATAATAGTAAGTGTTTTAACTCGGTTTTTGAAACGTAACAGGAATTAGATTTGACCAGATCTTCAAGGTTTTTATAAACATCTCTATGCAAATTGGACATCTTGTGTCCTAACATGTTCCCTGAGGCTTACCTGATATTGAACAACAGGCAAGTCCTTGTCAGAGCTCCATCCTGATTCAGCCAGCAATGAGGGTAGAAATACAACTTTTCTCTTTTTGTAAGAGTTATGATCCCAGAATTTGTGCGTCTCTCAGCAACACTTTACAAAAATGATCTCAGGGCTTTCCGAGGCTGGACAGTTTAGTCGAGTTACTTGCTCCTGACAAGGGAACACCAATTTATTGGACAATACTCTTTTACTGATCCAGAGATGGGGCAACTGAGAGGCATTTTAAAAACTTTTATTCCATTTTCAGTCTCATGAGAAGGGTGAGACAACACAGATGTTAGAATTCATGCCATCACAATCAGAAGCTATTTCCTAATTACAATACACTAGAAGCATTTCTTGGGCTATCAGCTTTTTGCCATGCCATGCTGTAGATTCCTTGAAGACAATAATCTGAAGCTACCCCTCATGGGTCCTACTACAATTCATAGTTCTGTTTCTCCAAAGTATCTAGTTTTATTTACAAGACAATCCTTTGAAACTTTCTCCTACCTCCATTTCTCTCTCAACAATATATATCCTACTCCATAGCATTTCTATATCAGCATTTCTTATGTCAAAGTTTGCATACAGATACCCTGTGTGGGTCTTCTGTCAGGCCCTGAAAACCCTCTACACACTCATTTCCCACATTGGTCAATACCAGTGTAGCTGCTTCTGGTAATACAAAAAGCTCTTGCATGACTCTTCTGAAGAGAAATGTCTTTTTCCTTTTCGTTCTTAAAAGCAAAGCCCCCTCCGGGATGCACAGCAAACAGGTTATCTATATTGTCTTTCCACAATAGCAGAAAACTTCCCATTTAATTAGCCTGAATTGTACAATTGCAACATCTGTATTAAGGAATTTAATTTAGTCTCTGCTGTAAAATGTGATTTCTATGCAACAGGATTGATAAAGGACAGGCTCAAATTAACAACAGGGATATTTGTTAGAGCTACCATTACTCATTACACACTTTAAACAGCCCATACCATCAAGCCCAAAGCTAATATGGCTCCATATTCCTAATGGATTATACATCCTTGTGTGAAGATGGAATTAGGATTTAAAGCCAGTATTTATGCATATACAAACATTGTGCAAGGACATTGCATATTCAAAATGGAAACCAAGTATCACCTGTACAGGGTAAACACTGCAATAACATGAGTACACTTCTCCCATCAGGTTCACAGGCAGCTTAACCAATCCTTTACTTGCAAATAATCTCTTCTGGCATCTTCTGGGGCCCTGAACCAGGAAAGTCACACCTAAATACTGTGGGACCATGAAAACGTTTCCAGATACATTTTGGAGACAAACCAGTCTCCGGGTGACACAGGTGACTAAGGCAGCCTCCAATAATGTAGCAGGACCCAGGTTTGCTGTGTTCTCTTTGTCATTGTGGGTTTGGAATTTAGACTCACAGAGGAGTTTGAGTTGGAAGGGACCCTAAAGACCCTCTAGATCCAACCCCTCTGCCATGGGCAGGGACACCTTCCACTGAAGCAGGTGACTCAGAGCCCCTCCAAGCTGTGGCAAATACCCAAGGAGCCCTTTTTCTCTGTTTTGCAAGGTCAGATTTCCATGCTCACATACACAGATGGCCCCAGTCTCACACAGAGCATTGGTGGCTGGCCACTTAGCTCCACAACCCAGCAGAGACCCTTTTTCTCTCTTTTGCAAGGTCAGATACATCCATGCTCACATTCACAGACGTCCCCAGTCTCACACAGAGCATTGGTGGCTGGCCACTTAGCTCCACAACCCAGCAGAAACCCTATTTTGGATGGCTCTCACTGCTCCCATGGCCTCCAGGGACCAGCCACTGCCTCTCCTCCTGCTTGTCCAGGATCAATGATTTCCTGCTGCTTCTTGCAAGTCAGAGACAACTGGAAGAGATAAGGGGCTGAGGATGCAGCTTCTGGCAGAGAGTGGATAACACTCAGCTGAGTGTTTTATTCTCCTGCCACTAAGCTGTCAGGCTGCTTCCACAAATTCCTCCTGCTTGGAAAGTGGCTGGTGTGAGCAGCAGGAATTGTTGCTGGCTGGAACATTTCAAAGAGCTGGACAAAAGAAGCTTTTTGTGGAAGGCCACCAGCTGTCCTTTGTCAGCAGCTCAAGGTGTGAGGTCCCCTCGAAGGCCATCCCTGCACAAGGACAGCCTGGCCTTCTCCAGTACCCAGAACACCTTTCAGGCTTTCGGGCTGGCCTTGTCCCTCCCTCTGGAGAAGCAGGTTGCTGTTGGAACTCTCATATCCACCGTTTCTGGCTGGATTGCTGTGTTTTACCACAGACAGCCCTGGAGACAACAGTACAGACGGGCTCCAGCTGCAATAAAAGGGGACTCGGTTCCAGCTTTTCCCTTGGACCAGCGTGCAGCAAGCACACCTGAGCCTTGTTCAGGTCTGTGTGGGCTGGTAGTCAGCCTCTGCTGGGAATTTAAAGCTTTTACCCTACTTTCCACTGCAAATAATGGAGCAAACCCAGCTGCACCAAACCCCAAATTTCACATTTACAATTACAATTTTCATTTTCCTCTATTCAAGCCTTGAAGAAAACAAACGTTACTTGAGCTGGAGACACAGTGTCCTCCAAGATCATCCTTGAATAGGACAATATTCCAGGGGAAGATTGGCAAAGCCAGAGTTTACTGATGCTCAGGAAGCTTTGCAAAACCTTCCACCTGCAGAGCTCTTGCACCCTCCTGAGCTCCTGGAGCCCTCACTCACCTCAGGCAGTTTGGACAGGAAGGGGATGGTTCCCTTTGTGAGATGTGGGGACAGGAGGAGGGAAGACTTTGCAAACACTGTCACGAGGGCAGAGCTGCTTTCATTTATGGTGCCAAGTGGCAGTAGAGAACCTTTGATTTCATGTCAGATGCTGAAGGGCAAACATTCTCAGTGAAAAGGAGAGTGTATCCACTCACAGAGCAAGGTAAGTAAAGGGGAACGTGAAATCTGTATTTCATGGGAGGTGCTCAGTTGTGGAGTGCTACTCTCAGTGGAGTCCTGGAGTTTCCTCAGCAGACCTTTGCAGCGAGTTCTGAGCCAACGTGTGGCTCTGCTGCCAGCCAAAATCTGCGCTTCCCTTGCCCAGCCTGAGTGCAAGTCCTGGGCACGGCCAGAGATTTTCATGGACAAAATCCTCGAGCATTTCCATCTGCTCATGGCTTTGGGTAGCACAAATCACAAAACACCCAGTGCAGCTGACAAATGGCATTTCCTGCAGATTGCTACAGCCACACTGCTGATCGACAAACGCACGAGAATCAATTTCAGTTGGAAAACGTAATTTATTACAAATTGCTACATCCACACTGACAATACAGAACTATACAAATCTCAATTAAGGCTAAAGTCAGGAATTTATTAGATTATTACAAACAATCTAGGTAAAAATATACAAATACCAATTTTAGTTAATTTATTTCCAACCTCTACAACAATTCACTATATGCAAAGATTAATTAGTTGTCTCGCAACTTAATTTATTACATATTTCTACAAGAGTAAAGCCCATCTAGGAATACAAAAATATCAATAACTCTCCCTAAATAGCCCTGTACTAAAACTCAATGGATAGAATTATACAACTGTACAACTGCATCCATGGTTAAATAGAAAGTAATACATATATAACCACCACCACATACAGGTGTAAATAGAGATTAAATATTGCATATTACATACAATATATATAAATAGATGCATGAAAAAAACAATCTGTAAATAGACAACTGTACCATTATAAATATACATCAAACCACATCAACAGAAATAAACTGCTATACATCTCTAGGTATTTAAACAGAATTACACCTGGAAACAGAAAATATATATATAAAAATAGACATACAAATAGCAATATACATATTTTAAAAGCCAACTACAACTACATCAAAAGAGATACCTACACAACTGTATACCCAGGAAAAAGAATTTAACACAGATATATGTGTGTATATATGTATACATAGATACATATATACACATATATTTAATAGCAAATATATATATATATCATACCAACAGAGCGCTATTAGTATACATAAATATAATAACATATACTAATGGAAATAAACCCATACAAATAGTAAGACACATATGGAAATATCCACATAATTATCACTGTCTATGTGCATGTCCATGTATCTCTAAACAGAATTCCAGGCAGAGGGATCCCAGCTGCCCCATCCCCAAAGCCTCTCCCTCGGTCTCTTCCTCCTGTGCAGAGCAGCTCTGCTGGACAGGGACGGCAGAAGGCACAGCTGGCAAGCAAAGGGAACACCGAGTCAGTACGGGGACCTTTCCCTTGGCAGCAGCTGCACTTCCATCGGGGAGGAGAAGATCTCAGAGCCTCCCCAGGAGGGCCAGAAGGAAAAAGCAGCCGAGCGGGCCAGGCCGTGGTGAGCGCAGCCGCGGCGGGCCTGTCCCGCAGCCCCGGCAGCCCGGCACAGCCGGCACAGCTCCCGGGCCCTGCCGGCACAGCTGCCTTGCCCAAGGACAGCCCCTGTGCCGGCCGGGGCAGCTGCGCTGAGCAGCCCCAGAGCGGGCAGGGCCCGCTCCTGCCCCGCCGGGCAGTGCCCGCGGCCTCAGCCCCGCCGCCCTCAGCCCCACCCTGCCTCCCCGGGCTGTGGCCTCACCCGGGCTCTCTCCAGGCTGGCAGCAGCAGCTCCCCGGTCCTGCTCCTGCTGCTGGCCGGCAGCTTCTCCCTGCTGGCTCCCGTCCGCCTCCGGCTGTCCTCGAGCTCTTCAGTGCGGCTGTGGCAAAAGCGGAGGCTCTGGAATTGCTTCCAAGGCCCGGCAGAGCTGCAGTCCCGGAGCCCTCTGTGCTCCCTGCCGGCCCCTCCATCCCCTCAGCCCCGCCATGCTCCGGGCAAAGCCCCAGCCCCCTTCAGTTTCTTCAGCCCTCACAGTCCTCTCGCCCCCTCAGGCCCTTCTGACCCTTCCCGTCCCCCTCGACCCGCCACGCCCTCGGCCTGTGCCACTTCCCTGTCCCCTCAGTGCCACCATGGCCCCCGGCTGCCCCACACCCTCAGCCCCAGCAGCACCTCAGGGTCACCGTCCCTTCAGCGCCACCGGCCCTCGGCCCCTCGCTCTCACCGTCCTTCAGCAGCTCCTCAGGGGACAGTGCCTGGGGCCAGCGGCAGCTCCCAGCGCTCCAGGGACACCCGGGCTGGAACTGCTGCTCCGCCCGGCCCGGCCCCAGCTCGGACCAGCACAGGGAGAGGGGACACGGGGGGCACAGGGGAAAAGCAAGAGGTTAGGGAGGAAGCAGAGCAGGGGAGGAAGTTACAAAGAGGCCTATACCTATACAGATACCAATCTATGTAACTAAACTCCCATATATCAAAATAAAGATGCCTTTCTATAAATGTAATTATATTGCATCTATAAATGCGACTATACACATGTATAAATGCAACTATGGACATCTATAACTATAACTGCACATCAAAAAATATAAATATATACACCTAAAATTAAAAATAAATTAACTATACAGACCTCTAACCATCTACCTGGATAAATATAAGTATATAAACCTATACATACAACTACATAACTATACACATCTATTAATATTACGAGAGACAGAGGAATTCTACCTGCCCGATGGTCACAGGCTCTCCCTCTGTCTCTTCCAGCCACACAGGGCAAACCTCCTGGGGAAGTCAATCACACTGGATCTGGGAAGCAAAGGAAACACGGAGTCAATATTGGCCTTTGCACAAGTATCCCCTGAGCACCAATTGTCCGTCCATGAGGGCCTTTAAAAGATGGCCTGAAAGGCAGACTCTCACTTGGCAATTTGAAGCCTGCTCTTTAAAAAACAGGGATCCTTCCAAGTGTTCAAAACTGCACAGCATAAAGTATTTAAGTATCCCGATGAAGTCTCAGCACTCACAGTGCAAATGGCACCCACGAGAGCTTGAAACAGAGACAGTGCCAGTGACAGAGACACCACAGCCCTCACTGAAATGGCTGAAGGCTGCTGGGGGCTGAGTTATGAACCAAACTGGGACACCCAGCTTGGTGACACAACTCCCACAAGGTCAGGTTTATTCCCTGCTCCCCTGCCACAGCAGAGGACTCTGTCAGAGCCTCTGCAGAAGTGTGGAGGGCAGGGCTCAGGCACGTGCCTGTACAGGATTTGAACTAAAGGCACTGGGAAGCACCAACCCTGCAGACAAGAACTCAACTTTTCTCATCTCACCTTCCTGCCAGAGGCAGGCTCAGAGCAGCCGTCTCACACCTCTCTAAACCAATGGGGGCTCTGTCCTTACCAGGCTCCTCGGGCTCTGGAGAACTGTTCCCGCAGCTCTCGGTGCCAGATGGAGTTTCTTCTGCTGCAGCTCTCTGCACAGGCTCCCCTCCTGAAGACTCAGGAGCAACATTAATACTCGCCTTGAAAGAACAGTAGAAAAAAAGAAAATTAGAGATCATTCAATATTTTGTTGGAATCACATCAAGGTACAGTTACTCCACTTCTTCATGTAACAATGTTCAAAATCTCTCAGCCCAGCATCTTCCATTCCTCTCCAATGGGATTACCTGAGAAGAGGGAGGCCTTTCAGACACGGACCTCCTGATCTCCCGAATCATTTGCTCTATGGCAAAGCCCAGATCCACTGGTGGCAATTGTTCTTCCCCAGGTGCCTTCTGTGCTGAGCTGGAGGCTGTTGATGCTGCAGCACTGCCAGGTGGAGCACTGGGGGCTGAAGTGCCCGAGGCAGCTGCAAGAATCCAAACACATTGGTCAGGCTCCGCCACGTGGCTCTGGGACACAGATCTCTGTTGCTGCCTTGGATTAAACATCGCAGGAAACACGCAGGAAAACCAGGCAGAGAATCTTTTGGCTGTCTGGGTGTCCCTTCTCGATAGGCTTGACGATTTTGGGGCAAGAATGACAGAGCCTTGTGGAAAAATAGTTCAGTCACTTTTCATGACCTTTTGGGAAAGCAAAGAGCTACAGCTCTTTTCCTACCTCGTGGGACGGAGGCTGGGGGCTGCTGCTCCCTGTGGAGAGGCTGGAAGCTGCCCGGCTGCATCCTGAGCAGCTCCCGGTCGACCGGAGGCAGCTGCTCTCCGTACAGGTCCTGGAAGCGGCTGCGGGGCCGCGCCTCCCCGGGCGGCAGCAGCGGCTCCCCGCAGAAACCGAGCAAGTCGCAGGGCGCGATCCGGAGCACCTCCTGCTCGGCGGGCGGCGGCCGCTGCCCATAGAGCTCCTGGAAGCGGCTCGGCCCCTCCCGCCGGGCCGGCACCGGCCGGTCCCGGTGCAGCAGGTGGAAGCCGCAGGGCGGGCGCCGGGCGAGCAGCGGCCGCTCCCCGGGCGGCTGCTGGAAGCGGCCGGGCCGGGGGCTGCGCAGCTCCCGCCCGTCCGGCAGCGTCCGCTCCCGGTGCAGCAGGAGGAAGCCGCTGGGCGGGCGCCCGGGCGGCAGCGGCGGCCGCTCCGTGGGCAGCGGCTGGAAGCGAGCGCGCCCGCCCCGCCCGTCCGGCAGCGGCCGCGCCCCGGGGAGCTGCTGGGAGCCGCAGGGCGGGCGCCGGCGGCCCTCCCGCCCCGCCGCCGGCCGCTGCCTGGTGGCCGCGCTCCGGCGCCGGATGCGGAGCAGGAGGTCGGGGCGGTCGCGGCGGAAGCAGGGGTTGCTGTAGTGGAGCCAGGCGCCGGCATCGCCCGGCGCGGCTGAGCCAGCCCGGCCCGGCACGCTGCGGAAGCCGTAGCGGTGGAGCTGGCGCACGAAGCTGCGGAACCGCGTGGCTCTGAAGGTGCCCGGGGCCGGCCCCTGGGCGTCGCCCGGGCTGAGCAGCTCCCGCTCGAAGAGGGAGCGGTCGATGAGCAGCCCCTGGGCCCGGCTGTCCCAGCGCACGGAGCGGACGCGGGGGCTGTTCGCCAGGCGCCACAGCTTGGCGGGGAAGGTGCTGGCGCAGAGCCCGGCGGGCAGCGGCAGCTCCGCCATGGCACCGATCGCCGAGTGCCGCCGCAACGGCCGCAGCGCAACGGCCGCGGCTGCGCCGGCGGCGCGCGGCCTGAGGGGGGCGCTGCGCTCGGGCCCCCGGCGCGGGCCGGGCTCGGCGGGGACGAGCGCGGCAGAGCCGGGGCCGCGGGCACAGCGCGGGCGGGGCGGCTCCGGGGCTGGCCGGGCTCGGCTCGGCACGGCACGGCACGGCTGGGCAGGGCAGGGGAAGCCCCTGGCGAGGGCGCTGGGAGCGGCGGCGGGCTCTGTCCCCACGCTGCATCCCGCGCCTGGGTCACCATCGGCTACAAAGAGAGAGGACATTGCTCTGTCTTGGCTGGGGAAAGGATGAAAAGGGGGGATTGGAAAACATTCCTTTGGCCTCCTTTTCAGCAGACTAGCTGGTTTTGTCTCACCATGTCTGCCTGTCTTTGGCAGAATTGGCATATCACTGGTGGAGTCAGCAACAGCAGCAAGAAGGGCCAGAAATTTTGTCTGCATTGTCTTCAAAGCTGTAGTGCTGCCCCATGGATGGATGTTGCTTTATGCAAGGGATTTTTGGCCTAGAGTTGTAGCAAACTCGTGCTTGTGTCTTCCCAAACCACATTGCAGTTTTCTTTCCTCAGGAATCACCTCTTCTTTTTCTTCCCCCCATCGGGGGAGAGTTCCAATGCAAATGTCTCCTGCAGCCAACTCTTGTCGCTGTAGACTGACAAAGGAGGTCTTGCAATGGAGAGAGACTCCCTAGAGCTGCTTGTGGAGAGCTGGAGGGGGAAGCTTTGTCCTTTAGTCTTCAAGTCTTGTTGGGGAGCTGCTTGTGCTCTGGGGGACGCACACCAACGATGCCTATCCAAGCCTTGCAGGTTCATTCCCGAGCTTCCTGACACACCACAGAGACTTTGTGGTTGTCGTGTTGGGGCACAAATTTTAGTCTGTGTACTTTTTGAAATGCTTAATTTTAGTTTTTTTTTAATTTTCTGCAGAAATGTTGTCATAATTTGTTGCTTTTCCTACTTTTTGGGGAACTTCCCTTTGCTGTCGTCCCAGATCAGGCCAATTCCTAGGGTTCCTTCCCAAACTGAGGAACAGCCCATGGCCTCCACTCTCCAGCTGGAACAGAAGGAAGCACAGAGAGTTTGCTGTTGTGGGAGAGGAGCTTCTCCTTCCTGCCTGCTTTCCCTTTGGGACAGGTTGGTGTGTGTTCATTTGATAAAGGGGGGTTTAAACTCTGAAGGAGTTGTGTTTCAAACTGCTCCATCCTCAAGCACTTCTGTGGCTATCCTTGGACAAAGACCTCTTGGTGGGAGCTCCCAGTGGCAGGTTAAAGAAGGAGGTTGATGTTTCAGGGTTGTGACTGCTGAAAGTAGTTGGTTTCTGGAGGTGTCCAGAGCTGGGAGTGGCTCCTTTTCTCACCTGCCTGCAGAAAAGAAAGTTGCACAGTGGGAATTTCATTTGTTGAGGTGGCCATCAGGGGCCATCCAGGTATTTTCCAAGAGATAGGCTGGCAGGGAGGCCAGTCTTGTGCTAAACTGGCTGTGTGTTTGTTTTGATGGTGGGGAGGATCAGAGATGCAGACACAGACACCAGCTGAAGGAATAGTGTCATTTACTGTAATGCAAAAGTGCAAAAAGGAATAAAAGGATAAGCTAAGCAATGCACCTCAGCATTATTACAAAGGGTTGCCTCTAGTGATTAAGAAAGATACATCACCAGATACCCCAATCCTTTCCCCTTCATCCAGAGCTGCACATCAGCTGGGGGAAGCTGTTCCAGCCAAGCCCTGGAAAGCCACGGCTGGGAACTGGGAAATCCCACAGTGCCTCCACCTTTGCTGGCCAAGAGGCTTCCGACTGCACTGTGAGAGTAGCCCAGCTTTGAAAGTGCTGGACAAGCAGTGTGACAGAGCTCCTGCTGAGGGGACATCTGATTTCATTCACTTTTAGTTTTCTCCCCAAGCCTGTCCAGGGCTCAAGGAGGAACCAAGGCCAGATTGGCCTTATTTGGTTTCCTAATGCCAGAAGGTGAAGCCGTGTTTCACCAATGAATGGATGCATCGATCCTTTTCATAGCAACACTTGCTTAAGGAGCAGATACATAGAATGCTTGGCTGGAAAGATCATCTAGAGGGCAGCTTTGGCTCAGGTCCTGTTGTTGAGGTTTCAGTCAGGGCCTGTTGTTCAGCCCTCAGTCCTTCAGTATTTTGTGGTGCAATCAGTGCTGTGCAGAGCTGGAAACAAACAAGTCTGTCTTTGGGACATTTGAGACAGGGAAGAGGATTAGCCCTGCAAGGCCGGGCTAGTGCCAAGAGCAGAAGGCCAGCACCCTGCACTTGCCCACAGGGAGCTGTCCAGAGCAAGAAGCCACTCCTGCCCAGGGGCTGAGGTGCCCGAAGCTGCCTCCCCGCTGTGCAGCTCTGCAGAGCCCACGGAGCGCAGGGCCCTGGGCAGCCAGGGCAGCCCGGCTGCCTTGGGGCACAAGGAGTGTCCCAGAGAGAAGCTGCTGCCCTTTGCTTTGGAAATGTTGCTCAGAGTCTTGTCATTGATCCACAGGGTCTGACATGTTTTCCTTTCCTCTCACAAATTCAACACAGCTTTTTGAGAAAATTGACTGATGTAGCTTCTGCTGGTGATGGTGCTTTTGTCTGCAGGTGAGAGCTGGTGATTTGAACCAAGGACAGAGTCCACTGTTAACACCCCAGTATTGCCAAGTCAAGAAAATCATTCCCAATTGGGCTATTGCTGCTGAGCAATTTTCCTTGGTTTTGGATATCTACGACCTTAAGAAACTCAACAGAGGATACCAGCAGTAACATGATGCCAAGTTTTTCCACCTCTTTTCTGTGTCTTTGGTGCTTTTAGGAGTTCCTCAGTGCCCAGCAGGAATGAAAGGACCTGTGATAATGTGATTTGAGAGCTCTGATTTGTGCCCTCCATGAGGATTCCAGCAGTAGCATGATGCCAAGTTTTTCCACTTCTTTTCTGTGTCTTTGGTGCTTTTAGGAGTTCCTCAGTGCCCAGCGGTAATGAAAGGACCTGTGATAATGTGATTTGAGAGCTCTGAGTTGTGCCCTGCCACATGAGTGTTCATGGCAAGCTGGACACCCCACTTGTGGGTCTGTCGAGTTAAATTCATCCCAATTCTGTGCAAACAGCAGCCCCGAGATGCTGAGAAGAGCAAGGACAGTGGGTGGGTGTGCATGCACAGATACAGGGCTGACTGCTGTGTGGGCAGAAGGCTTTGGACAGCAGAACATCTTCACTCTTCCAAGCTGGAGCAATATATCAAATCTATATTAAATGAAAATATTTATCAAAATATATTAAAATATATTTATAATATTATGTGATATGTGATACATATATAATATAATATTATATGATACACAATATTTATATATATTATGTATCACACAATACATATGAATTTACATATTAATTCATCATATATGTCATAGTTGTAATTTCTCATCTATATACTACATATTTTATATTTTAGTATAGATACTATAATAAATAGAATATATAAAATAGCCTCTTGATCTTTTTCTAAGCTGCTGCCTGTGGGTCATATCGACCATCTCCTAGTGTTACTGCATTTGTGTATTCTGGTACTACTTATTATAGTATTCATTTCCCTGGGAGTTCCTTCGCTTCCATCATTTCAGTGCTTGTCAGAACTCGTTGCTTCCCAGTTCTCCAGCCTCCTGGATTTTGGGGCTGTTGCTCGTTTTCCACACGGGCCCCGGGCCCCCAGGCGCCGGCTGGCAGCCGCCCGTGGGTGGCCGGTGGCGAGCAGCGCACGCCGCTGCCCCTGGGTCTCTGCCAGGATTTCCAGGTAGCAGTGAGTTCGCTGTGACGCGGGCAGTGCTGCTCTGAGAGCGCTACTAGGACCCGAGACAAAGAGACAAAGAGAGGACACCTGTATGCAGTTCGAAGAAAGTTGTATTGCTTGAACCCTGAAGGGACAAGTGACACCGGGCAGGTTTCTGGTTACAGTTTTCATAGGGGGTGTAGGTAAAAAGGTGAAGCCAATAGGGACAGTCTCCAGCCTGAATACATTACGGGTCAAATCCAATGGGAATAACTCAAGGAGGGGTGAAAGCTCCAGGGATTACAGAAAGAAAACTTTCTAACTTCAGACTCACAAAGCCTTTCACCTTTTTCGCAGCTGCGCGCTACCGCATGGGGCATTCAGCACTTGAGTCCGTGGCCCTTCCTTCATCCCCAGCCTGCAGCAGTCACAGTCACTGTCGCCTCCCCCTTGCTGCAGCTCATTTGCCAAAGTGCTGCCAAAGGCAGCAGAGCTGGCTCAGGATCCCTGTTGGCTCCTGGTCTCCAGGACGAGCTTCAGAGGGACACTTGGCACGCTGCCTAAAGAGCTGTCCCTGGGATGGCGTGGATTTGTCCTTCCCGGGTGGCTCCTGCTTGGAGTTCTACTCTCAGTGGATTCCCAAAGTGTTCTCAGCAGGCCTTTGCAGCGAGTTCTGAGCCAGCGCGTGGCTCTGCTGCCATCCCAAATCTGTACTTCCCTTGCCCAGCCTGAGTGCAAGTGAGGCATGTGCTGGACATGGCTGGAGATTTTCATGGACAAAATCCTCCAGCATTTGCATCTGCTCATGGCTTTGGGTAGCACAAACCTATACTTCTTTCAGCTGAACAATTGCATTTATTGCAGATAGTTACACCCACACTAGTAATGTACAAATATGCAAAAACCCCTTAAGTTTAAAAATGAAATTTGTTTTAAATTGCTACACTTGTGCCGCCGATGTATAAACATGCAAATATCAATTTAAGTTAAAAATCTAATCTATTGTGAGAATCATGCTTTGTAAATATACACAAATATCAGCTTCAGTTAAAAAATGAATTTATTGCAACTCCCTACAACTCAATATACACAAATATGAATTGAAGTTGGACAATTTAATTTTTTACATATTACTACAAGTATATGGCCCATGTACGAATACAGAAATATCAATGTCCCTCTCAAAAGACTCTCAGATGCAGAACTAAATTAACAGAGTTTTAGAACTATGCAACTCCATATATTTTTCAATAGAAGTAAATACATAAGAATATACAGATGTAAATATGTACTATGGATTTCATTACATGTATGACATATATAATACACACATAAGAAACCTATCTATAAATATACAAATATCAATGGGCCAATAAAACAATCCATACAACCCCAGCAATAGAACTACACAGCTACACAATTGTACAAGTATGTAAATATAACTACAGATGTAAACAGATCAAAATACATACATCAATATAACAATATACATACATAGACACCCATACAAATATCAGTCTACGTATGTCAATATCCCTATACTTGTAACTATCAAAGTGTAACTCTACAAATCCATAAAGAGAACTAGATCAGGAGGGACTGCAGCTGCCGATGCTCCCAGGCTCTCCTTCGGTCTCTTCCTCCCGTGCAGAGCAGCTCTCCTGGACAGGGACGGCAGAAGGCACAGCTGGCAAGAAAAGGGAACACTGAGTCAGTACGGGGACCTTTCCCTTGGCAGCAGCTGCACTTCCATCAGGGAAGAGAAGATCTCAGAGCCTCCCCAGGAGGGTGAGAAGGAAAAAGCAGCTGAGCAGGCCAAGCTGTGGTGAGCTGTTCACTCCTTTCAGGCATCCCAGTTACTCTGAGGGTACTCCAACATGTCACGTTATTGAACCACGTCTGCACTACCAAGACTGTGGCCCCCAAATCAATCAGTATTTATATCTCCAGCTGCTTGCACCAATGGCAGGGAGCATTCTCTAACGGTGCTGGGGCACAAAGTTACCTTCCACAGGTCATCTGACAGAGCCTGTTTCTTCCTCTGTTTCTGGTCTTTCTCCTTATCTTTCACTTGGAATTTTTACAGGATTTATTTTTATTTTGTCTTGATCAGTGCTAAAATGCATGTTTCTCTTCCCAGTTTCAGTTTGTTTAGTGATCCTGTCAAGCGCTTTCTCAGAAGATTTTGTAATGGAATTGAGTGCTAATTTCAGCAATTTTGGTGATTTTCTGTGTGATTTACCCAAATCTCCTGTTAGTTAGGGCACCACTTAGGAAGGTACAAAGAGAAAAAGGTTGTCTCTGTAAGTCTGTTCAGTAGTGATTCCACTATTCATGAATAAAAGAGAGTGATTAGCTGAATTTTAGATGTACTCCTAACCTGAAAGTGCAACAGGCCACTTGGGGAGAAATTAAAGCCAGCCTCTTCTCCTACCAGCCTGTATTCAAATGTAAAGTCAATAGAGCAGGGTGAGAATGTTAGTGCTCAGCTCCTAAAGTGCCTTATTAAGGTGTTCTTAGCATAATGGAGATAAAATCTGGGTTTCCATTCCTAATCTCCAGACATTCATTGTCAGTTTCATTGACTCTGAAAACAGCAGAGATGTGCACATCATGCCTTATCAATGTATCTGGGAATGTTTTAAGTTCAGGTTCTCTGAGGCTTTAGATTTTTAGTTCTCTAGACAATACTTCCAGGAGTCTAAAGAACTTTCAGAAATTAAACTTTTCTCCTTTTTTCCTCATTCTTTGCACTTGTGCACCAGAGATCTTCAGTGAATATATTCCACTCTAATAAACCTCCAAGCTGAATCTCTCAGATGTATTTACAGTGGTTGCCCATGTGTCTCTTCTGCCCAGTGCAATTTAAAAATCTTCATTCCTCATTATTTCTGCTGTTCTTTTTCTGTTTTAGCTTATAAATACATGCCCATGCATCGGAAATGTTGTTTTTTTTTCATACATCACTTCCTGTCAAGTAGTTTATTTTTATCCTGTCCTGATGTTTCCCTAGTTTCATATGTTTTATTCTAACTGCACTCGTGTACTTTTGAATGTGAAGTTTTATAATGCAATGCTCTCATTCACCTGCTTTCATGAAATCCTTCATTAACGTTAGCAAAGGTACCTGTCTGGTTCCCTTCTGCTTTGTAGAAGATTTGGGAAACTCAAGTCATGCTGAAGATACCTTGATGAACAGATTAGTGGGATTATGGGCCATACTGGCCTGCGACAGCAAGGTCCTGTACATGAAGGCAGAAGTGCAGAAGGTCCTGTCAGTCCTGTTTCTGTGTATTTCTGGAAACCAGGGAATCTCTCTTGGTCCTGTGAGGCACTGAGTTTGCAAAGCAATGGTTCTGTTGCTGTTGTTGCTTTCCCTTTGGGCTGTATCAGTATTTGAAGGCAGTCAAGCCTCTCTCCAGATGGGCAACTCTGATCATTGCAGTGAAGCAATGGAGGAGTTCAGGAGGTGGTGATGACCATTTCAGGATGGCTCGCTCCAGTTCAAGCCCTGAGTGGGACTCAGAATCAAAACTCTTTCAAACCTCAACTCCATTGGAAGGTTCCCTTCCTTGTCACCCTGTGAATAAGCTCAACATTAACTTTTGGAATTATCCATTGTTTTTACAAGATGGAAAGTCCCATTTGTGGTGGTTTTGGCATGGTTAGGAATTGGGGAAGGGTCTCCTTCTGATGCCAAAATTATTTTTGCTTTTATATTTTCTTCATAGATATTCATGGCTCTGTAGACTATTGTTGTATAGCTATCTAGTTCCTAGGTAACTTCAGTACTTTTCCTCCCCTGATAGGCAGAAAGACAAAACACTTTCCATTGGCTCCTATCCTATCTTGCCTCCTTGGGGAACCAGAGTTCAAACAGGTTTTCAAGACATTGAGAACTGCACTTCACTACACTTTCCCATAAACTACCTGTAGCCAGAACAGCTAGTACAGCTAGTCACAAAGAAAGAGGGGCCCCAGAAGAGGTGGAAACAAAGTGGGGGAATTTCCCCTTTACTTGGCTTCTAATTGGGAATTCTTGTCAAGTATGCTAACTTCCCAAACTTGTAAAACCACATTGACTGGCCCTATGGGGGGTGGGCATTTTTCTGTATCTGTTCCTGGAGGCTTCCAGTTAAAGACCAGATTTGATCTTACCTGCTATACTTAAATTGCCTGGAAAGTGTGTTATTTCATTTCTCAGTCTTTAAGGCATCACTCCCTCCACACTGCAGTGCCTTTGGAATACAGCCACTGGCTGTTGTTTGCACAGCTGTGGTACTTCTACCTGAGGCAGAAAGTGCAATTGCATTTCCAGCCAAAATCCATGAGGAATGCGGCAGCCAGAGCATCCTGTGCAGATACAGACCTGCAGCTGTGACTCAAGGGGGTTTTGGCTGCTGCCCAGCCCAGTGGGTGCAGTGTCTCCTGTGTGACTGCCCCCTTCCCTGCTGCCCATGGATAGTCGTGCAGGGCTCTGCAAGGGGTATGGAACAGGGAGGGAATGTCTGCCGGAAAGAGTGAGTGGAAAATGTTGGGAAAATGTTTGAAAGTAAGCAATTGAGAATTCCTTATGCTTTAACAGACAGCTCTGGGTCCTGTATTTCCTCATACAAATGATTGATGTGTGCAAGTGGGTATCTTAGTCTTGAGATTTAGAGTGGGCCTGCTGAGAAGATAGCTGCAATGTCGTTAAGGGGAAGAAATTGGTTTTAGGGGGCTCTTGACCATCAAAGGATAATCTGAAGCATGGGATGTTCCCAAAATTACTTTGAAAGAGACCTCTATTCTAATGCAAATAATTTTGTGGGAATGATTTAAATGTGTAAAACTACTTTAGGAATGCTTAGCCTATGCCTTTGAGCAAAGTAGTGAACATGGATACAAACTAGTAGGTGCCAAAATAAAGTAATTCCCCCTTTCTGTCCTTGTTAAAAAGGAACCTGGAAACAAGAATCAACCACTGTCTTTTCCAAACAGCAACGTAGTATTGCACATTCATCTCCATGCCCTTACTGCCTCCCTTCAGCCACCTTGTGGGCAAGGAGTTCTGGCTGCTGATGGAGTACATGGACAGAGGCACTCGGAGAGCTGTGACTAATGAAACTCACAGATCTGAAGATGACATTGCAGCTGCCAGTCTGGACCTTAGGGATCCCATCTGTGCTTCCGAGGACTTGGGTAGGATTGTCTGGGAAACAGGGCTTCAGAACAGGAGCGATTCCATGTGCTGGACTTTGTTTCTGTATTGCTGGAATGCTATGAGGAAGCAAGAGCTTTTCAAGTGAATTGCGTGGCAGGGTGCCTGCACTCACTGTGCTCTGTTCTTGTACTCTTACTTCCTGCTGTTGTATCCTGGCTCTGTTTCTTGCATTTGTATTTACTGTTCCCCACCTTGCTTCTCGAAGCGTTTGCCTGGAGCCTGCCTGCACCCCATTCCTTGCCTGTAAAGCAATCCTGCTGGTGGCAGGATTTGAAACTAACAGCAAAGGAATAAGAGACTCATTTCTGACAGTCCTCAACTGAAAAGGACAATAGGGCAAATGCAAAATACTGTTTGCTCCAGAAGAGTAATGTGACACCCTCCTGTTAGTGTTTTCTCTCTCAGTTCCTGTGAGGACTGGATATCCTTCACTCAAGCTAAGTAATCCACAGGGATGTCAAAAGCTGGCACATCCTTCTCATAACCAACACCTCTTTGAAGCTGGGTCAGTATATTCTCAACCTGGCCCAGCATTCCAGGCATGTGGTCCATGGGGCTGCTTTTGAGTAACTGCCAGTTCCTGCAAAGTGGTGCTGGTGGCAGTGCAGGGACCCCTACTTGTTGCGGTGTGGTTTGATTTAGTCAGTTGGTTTTATTAATGTTAGTTATCATTTATGTTCCCCGGTTTGTCCCCTCATGGTTGGTTTGATCCAAGTTGTTTGGCCCAAAAGTTCCCACCACTTGGGTCCCCAGTTATCTGTCAATCTTCTCACCTCTCCCTGCTTTCTCCTTTTTTGGTTGCATCAATCAGAGTTTGTTCATACTCTTTTAGTTGTGAATCCTGCAACCATCCTGAGTTTCTTCAAGAAAGTTCTGTATCAATCACCCCAGGTCAGTTTTTCTATTTGTCCCCTGACTTGGTGCCTAACCGTGCTATGTTATCATAGGTTGCTGTAATTGGTTTCATCCCTCTCTGGTTTACCTCCATTGGGCGAGACAGATTTGCACCCATGTCCACCCAGCCCCTATTTGAGTTGCTGTAATCTTTGATTCCTTTGGCATTTGTTCCTGCACCCACTCAGAGTGCACCTTTGTTCTTGCCCCGCCTGGGGAAAATAAAGACTCTTTGGGCTGGCATACAAGTGTCCTTCTCTCATCCCTTCACCTCCTCTCAGCGTGTGGAACTACCAAAGCTGCGTAACCCACGCCGCAGCACTCAGCACCACCAGGCTGGCAGATGCCGTTCCCCTGGGGTGCCTCTCTCGTGGTGGCCACTCGGCCTCACACGGGCAGTGCCAGCCGGCTCATCCCACCTGCCCGAGGTCGTGGCAGGGAGCCGCCGCACCTACTGTGAGCTGAGGGCAGAGTTGCAATGCACACAGAGCTGTCACAAGGAACAAGCAGTCCACACGGGCATTATTGTGTGTGTATCCCTTCCAGAGGGAGGGAGCTACAACCTAAAGCTTCCAGGGAATCAAATCCACTGCTGGGGACAGTGTAAAAAACTGGTTTGTTTCATTTAGAATGTGGAATTCTTTTGATTGGTTTCCTAATTGCACAGAATTTTTTTATTCTCCTCAGCTGATTTTGGCCTCTTTGCTCAGCTCACCCCTGAGCAGAGTACATGGAGCGCAGTGGCCGGCACTTGTGGGTGGATGCCGCCTGAAGTGCTGACAGGTCAACCCTAGGGCCCCAAAGTGGACATGGATCAGGAAGTTCCTTACTGGAATGAAACTCCTGTCTCAGTAAGGTGCAAATACTCCCTGATCCTGCTGTCTTTCTCTCCTGTCCCATGTCCTGTGTGCCATTGGACAAAATCCCATTGCCATTTCCTGGCACCATTTCCACCAAGGTCCCCTTCTAAAAATGTCCCTGCAGCACAGCAGCATCTGCTGTAGTTTTGGTTGCATCAGTGGGGGAACCACAAAAGAGAAGTAGCTTATAGGAAGTAGAAGGAAGTTGAGCAGCAAGTAGCACAATGAAGTGGCATGTAGAAGTAGCAAGTAGCCCATAGTTCAGGAACCTGCCATTTTGGCCTTCAGCCATACTTGACATTTCTCCTGTGCTCTGGAGAGATTTGGCTGTGGGCAGGAGGGGCTGTGAGGGGCTCACTGTGAGCCTCTGAGGGGCCCTGGCTTGTGCCCCCCACCCCACCCTTAGAGGTTTCTGGCACACAAACAGGGACAGCTGAGAGGGATTTGTCCCAGCCCCATCTGCTGCCTGGCACGCTCAGGCAGAGGAGAACTGGCCCAGGCTGACTGCCAGGTTGTGTGGCAGAGAGGGAACTGCAGGACCCAGCACCACTCGGCTGGCCCTGCTGGGAAGGAAGGTGCCACGCAGCACAGGAGGGGCAGGGCATGGAAAGGCAGACACTGCTCTGTGTGCCTGTGGAAATTAGCACAAGACAGGGACCTATGGGAGTCATTGGAGCTTCTTGAAAGGAAGAAACCCCAGGGACAGAAAGCACCATTTCTAGAGCACTGGCAGGGCAAAAACCCCAGCAAGATGGAGAAACCAGAATAAATGGATAAGTGGGATTCTGGGCTGGGTTTGCCTGTGATGGCAAGGTCCTGCACATGACAATTGAGGAGCAGATGGTCCCATTGTTTTCCTTTCTGGGTCTTTCTAGGAACTAGAGGAATCCTGATGGAGTATGTGAGGCACTGAGCTTGGAAGGTCATGGTTCACTGTTCTTTGTTGTTTTTTTTTCCCTTTGGACAGCATCCATTGGTAACATCAGCCAGGCCAGTGTCTATCCTGGCACCACTCATCACTGTTCTCAAGAGGATGCAGCAGAGAAGAATGTAACAACCAAGTCAAGATGTCATCACCACAAGCAATTTTGAGGATTGGAGGATTATAGGAGGAGGATTGTTGATAAGGTTTTATAGAATAGGATTGTAGAAGAGGATTGTAGAGTAGGATTGTTGAAGAGTTTTGTGGAATAGGACTGTAGAGTAGGATTGTTGAAGAGTTTTGTAGAATAGGATTGTAGAATATGATTGTGGCGTAGGATTGGTAGAGTAGGATTGTTGAAGAGTTTTGTAGAATAAGATTGTAAACAAGGATTTTCATTAAATAAAGTTTCTGAAAAATAAACTCACTTGGAAGACTGTCCTCTTTCTGACCCCTTCAGAAAAGTCAACATTTTCTTCTGAATTACCAGCTGGTTTTTATGGGTGTTAAGTCACACTTATGGCTTCTTTTGTATGGTTTTTAAGTAGGGGAAGGCTCTTCTTCATTCATCCTTTCCAGACCACACTGTCTTGGGAATATGGCCAACTAGGCAGCTTTTGGCCAGCTGTAGTATTTCTAGTTGAGGCAGAAAGGGCAATGGCATTTGCAGGAAAAAGCAAAGGGCAAGTGGTGCAGCCAAAATATCCTGTGCAGATGCAGGCCTTCAGCTGTGACTCGAGAGCATTTTTGTGCCTGCCACTTGGATTTGTATCGTGAAGGGCAATGTCTTTGGCTGGAGGAGAGCCTCGCTCAGCGGAGAAAGCAGAAAGATCAGAGAGGTGCTCTGAAAGGTCTCCTGCGGTGCAGAGCTGTCAGCGAGTGTGAGCTGAGAGCGGGCCCGGCCCTGCCCGGCGTGGAGCCGCAGCAGAGCCCTGGCAGAGCCCGGAGCAGCCTGAGCCTCGGCAGGGCCAGGCTGCAAGGAGGCCCTGGTAGCTGCAGGAGGCACAGCCCGGCCCTGCGTGCCTCTTGCTGGCAGCGGGCGCATCCTCCGCTCTCAGAGCCCAAGCGCAGCCGGCTGCTCCCGAGGGCAAGCGGAGCCCTGCTGGGCACAGCCCAGCCTGGAGGCATTGGCCCTCTGGAGTCTGCCCGAGGAGAGAAAGGCCAAGGGCAGCCGAGGCCCGCTGGCCTGGCTCAGCATTCCCACTCTTGTGCCGCTGCCCTGCGACTCCTGGCAAAGGTCAGCAGTGTGTGCAGCACCCTGGGCACCGGGGCAGGGAGCCGGGCTGCTCGGCAGGCTGGAGCACAGGGCAGCGTCCTTCGGGCACGGCACTTGTGCCAGGGGACCCGAGGCCAGCGGGAGGCAGGGACAGCTTGTCAGCTCACGGCTGCAGGAGCCAGTGCCTCACACAGCTCTGGGAGGCAGCGCCTGCAATCCTGCAGCTCTGCACTGAGCCACAGCAAAGCTGGGAGCTGCAGAGTGCTCTGCAGAAATATTCAGGGCCGGCAGGCCAGCCTGCTTTGTGCTCTCTGGCACACAGCAAGCGCTGTGCCACACCGCAGCTCGGAGCTGCTGGGAGAGAGGTGTTAGAGATAAACTCTTAGGTACATTTAAATGGAGACAAAGTCATTAAAGCAAAAGAGAACCTTCTTCTTAGCAGAAGGCTCCTCTTGAAGCCAATAGCAGGTTTCTGAATAGAGCAGGAATTGGATTAAACCTAAAAGTCTGCCACTGCTATGACTGAAATACCAATTTGCATGTTTTCTTATTTCGGAATCAAAATATGACCATGGCTTTTAATGTTGGGTTTTTTGCAGCTAAGAGTTCAGATGCAATAATCACAGAACTCAGGTCATTTGAGATTACAGAAAGGTTAAAAACTATGCATGGGAAGGTAATAACAGGAATTTCTAACTAATAACAAATGGATTGTCCTGCAGCCTTGAGGTCATATCCTTCTACCCTTCCCAAATGAAAACCTATTCACTGAAGACCCATCATCATCTCAAAACCATGTTTAAATTAATTGGACCTGTTGATTAGCCCATGTAAATTAGATCTTTCCCTTTTATTTTCACTGACAAACTCTGATTCAATGTCAAATTATCAATCTTTCAAGGAAAAAATATACCATGCAGAGTAAAACCCAGGGCAGAGGCTTCTATACATAGTATAGAAAGATGGGGAGACCCGCTGTGTACCACAGGGAAACTTGGTCTTAAGTGAGAACTGGGTGTAAGATTTCATGGTGTGCAGATGGAAATAGAATAAGGGGTGGATAATGTCCTGGGTTGTAAGATAAGCTTAATTTTTCATAAAAACTTCCCATTCAGTATCACTCCTTTACCAGCTTTTAATGACTGTTTCTGTTTAATGCTTCACTGTGTAGATTCTTGCAGATCTGTAAATACTGAACAGAGGCTCAAAAGTCTTGGTACATCCTTTTGAATCAACTTCCTTTCCTTCTCCAAACCTCCCATTTGAACTATTTGTTTCTGGTTTTCCCTCACTTTAGGAGAAAAAGCAGAGGTCAGAGGAGCCCAACAAAGCAATTCAGCTCCTGTGCCTGAGAAGAGGAGGATGATGACTGTGAGACTTGCAGACATTGACTGGAGCGGTTGCACTGCTGTTTACGGCTGGCCCTACAGGGACAGGGTGATTCATTTACTTGCTCTGAGGGATTACAAGGAGCCAGAGTTACTTGCTCGGCTGCAGAGAGATGGAGTCCGGCAAAAGGACAAGGATTCTCTTGGAAAAATCCTTCAGGAGGTGAGATGGTGGAACTTGTGCCAGTGCTTCTTCCATCATGCTATTCTACTATTCATAATTTACTACTTCCTCACCAGTTGAACTTAGAGACTTTGCCAATAGTCCTTTGCGTAAAGTTCCACTGGGATTTCTTTCTCATAGGCTTTCATAAAATGCACACCCATTGAAAGATGCAGGAGATCCTTCCTTCCTTTTTAAATATTCCCCATCTGCATAGCATTTTCCTGAATAATGCAAGCATTATTATATCAGATAGGAATATTTCCACTTTAGCTAGGAAAAAGCATTTTGGAACCTAGTCAAAGGACTCAAATTCAACATGGACACACTTTTAGTTGATCCTACAGTGACTTTAAGGAACTGATTCCTTGAAGCTGTGACGTTTGTTGCTGTGTTTGCCCAGGGCAGTGGCAGGGATTTTTCACCCTGAGGACATTCACAATACCATGAGAGCCATGTTTTGCCATCCCAACTGAAGTAGCCCTTTTAGATTTCTGTAGTTTGCACATGGATGTAATGAACATTTCTTTTCTGAAATGTGTGCTTGTAGGTTGCTGACCTGAATGCAAAGGATAATTCCTTCAGTCTGAAGGAACATCTGTTTCAAACCTTTCAGACTGATTGGCCTGGCTACAGTAAAAACGATAGAGCGAAGTTGAAGTTAATACTTTCTAGGTAAGTTCAGTCTATTGGGGAAGGAAAAGAGCCTTTTTAGAAGAAAGCCCTGGGAAATGAAGCCTAGGTTCTTAGAATATGCTGAGGTAGCAGGGACCTGCCAGGATCCTGGCCCTGCACAGAATCACACCAGGTGCCCAAGAGTGCTGTCCAAACACTTCCTGAAGCCTTGCTGCAGTGACCACTGGCCTGGGGAGCCTGCTGCAGTGCTCAAGCACCCTCTGGGGCACGCATGTTTTCCTGATATCCTGCCTAAAGCTCCTTCAACTCAGCTTCATGCTGTTTCCTTGAGTCCTGGCACTGAAGCTCTGCAAGGAAAGGACTATGACAGTTGATATTTAGGCCTTGTAACTTGAAATATTGGACCATCCTTACAGAAAAACAGCTCCATCTCAGAGCCCCACCAGCAGCAGCCAAGCAATATCTCCAGGGCCTTCGGAGACAGACGCTCCAGCAAGACCTGCTCAGGTATTTTGTGCATTTTTAATATTCTGTACTCTGTGTAAAGTTTCAGCAGACTTGCTGGTGGTATAAAAGCTGTGATGTGAATGTGCAGGAGCAGGCCTAAGCATGTTTTGCCTCAGACATTCCAAGTGCTGTGACAGAAAGGCTGTGGTGAGAAGAGAGGATCCTGCAGGGGTGGAGCAGCACTGTCCTGAGCCAAATTTCTCCTCTGCCTGAAGACTTGAGCTCAGTCCCCACCTCAACTCATTCCCTGGAGGAGGCCTCAAAAGGCTGGCTCTGCAGGAAAAATCTCCTGTACATAAGAGGCTGCCCCAGGGCTGGGCAGATGGGGTCCTCTCGCCCTCTTGTCCCTCTGTCTCTCTGTCACCCTCATTGCTGACTCCAGCCCTGCACTATCCACGTGGCTGCACCAACACAGGATCTACAGAATGGTGATATTCCCTCAGTCCCTCCTCTGTCTCTGTTTCGCTCCTCCCTCACTCTGCCTGGGCACACACGGCTGTCCTGTTCTACTCCATGCTCAGTTCAGAAGTTTGCAGTGGGTGTGGGGAGCTTGTGGCCATGTGCTGTGGCTTGTGAGTCAGCAGCTTTGAGAAGGTCCTTGGGAGGAGCTGAGAGATGATTGAAGGGCACTGAGCTGCAGTGAGGGCTTATTGGTAAGCACTTGTGAAACTCTCTTGTGCAAATTTAAGGGTTTGTTCGCCAACAGCTTTTGAGTCTGTGCAGCAGGTAGCCTGCTGGACTTTAGACTACTGTACCTAAAAGCACAAGAGTTTCCTGACATGTGGCTGCTGTCTTTGTTCATCCTGATGAGAATTCACAACCAGTCATCACACCCTGCACTCCTGTATTCTAATAGCGAAGCACTAATCTCATTTTTAACACATAAAACTCTATAACAGCCAGGTGCCTCTTCATTAACTCATGTGGGAGTTTGACAGCAAAAGCTGAATATTTTCCTGGTGTGTGCAAGCAGAAATTGGGACCTAGATAAAACTTACAGGACATCCTCTTTGGGGGAGGCTTTGCTGGAGATGCTGAAGGGAGTGGGAGCTACCTCCCAAAGCCTTTTAACAGTAGACCTGGAGAAGGACTTGTTAAGTCCTAAGATGAGAAACTAGGAATGCAATAGAGCAGATATTTACCTGGAGGTCTTCCAATATTCGACAGCTATTTTTATTTTAAAGAAAAACATGTGTTTTCAACCATTGCTAGTTCACAAATCCTGCTTTTTTAGAATGGAGCAAAACCTGATCTGGGTTTTTTTGTTATTGTTGTAGAAACGGGGTTCTGTCTTGACCAGACCTGTGATGAGCAAGAAGCAGAGGATTGAGCAGTAGCTCAGTTACCTCCAGCCAGCACTTGGTGGCCACTCTTCTTCCTGGCTGCTGGCTTTGACATCCCATTCTACTTCTTACCTGTCTCCTAATGTCGTCTCCATTTCCCCTGCAGCTTTTGGGTTTAAGAAATTCTACAATGACAGCAATCATGTGCTGAAGACTACCATGTGAAAAAAGATGTGAAGAGAATTTGGGAGGCTGAAGCAGTACTGTCCCTTGGATCTCAGTGAAGGTATCAGTGTGCAGCTTTTCCTCACTATGGATAATGATGGAGTAAAGATTTGATGATTAAGGGAAGCCTCTGCATGAATTAAGGTGCAAGAAAGACTCTATTCCAGAGTCACTACTACAGACATTATTTAATAGTAAATGTGAACTAGAGGGATAGAAAGCTAAAGGAGGAGATGGGCCAGGTGGGAAGAAGTGCTGAGATGAACACCGAGGTGGGTTAGGCCCGCATAGGCCCTCCCTTCCTGCAGTGCAGTTGCACAGGCTCAGCTGCAGCAGTGGTGCTGCATCCCCTCATTGCATTTGCAGTGCAGGAGGGGAGGGAGAACTGTGTGTGTCTGTGTCTGTGTGTGTGGTATAAAACACTGGAAATTGTGCCCAGCTTGTCTCAGAGCAGTGATGTTGGCAAGGGCAGTCAGGCCCCTGCTACTCTGGGGCTGTGGGGCAGCTGTGGCCTTTGGAGCAGGCAGGGCTCTGGCTCGCACTGGATGCAGCCAGGGATGCTCTGTGGAAGGCTGAGGGCAAGCCTGGCCCTGCAGGGGAGCAGTGCAGTGAGGCCTGCTAGGGCTCTTGCTAGCTAATGTCACTGGGCAGAGGCCAGTAGTCCAAGCTACTGCTTCTCCGGAACCTCTCAAAATATTGAAAGGCATCTGTAGTTTTCTCTTCTAACATGTCCTGCCCACCAGTCAGGTGCATCTGGCCTGGGATGCATCCCTGGTATTTGTTGTTGTCTCTTCTTATACTGAATTTTAACCTGGTAAAGATTTATTGCTTGTAAATATTTATCTCAGGATGGTTTGAAGTGTTTATTCCCATGTGGAATGAGTTTTTGTCATTCCAAAGAGAACCAGATCTTCAGGCCCAGAAGAGCAGAAGCTTTGGTGTGACAGTATTATTCTCATTGCCACTTCATCTTGGATTTGTATCATGAGCTTGATAAACCTCACACCTGTTGATTTGAGGGAGAAGGTTTGAATCCCTTCAGTGTCTTTAAGCATGAATGAGTTTTGCCCTCTTTAGCAGCTGCTGGGCTTTGGGTTGTTATTGTGGTTTCAGACTTGTCTAGAGTTTGTTGTAAAAGAACAGCCTCAGTTTGCAAACTTCCCAGAAGGCTCCAAAGTCAGTCTGAGAGTGTTTTTACTGCTTTACATGAATAAAACCAGACTGGCCTGGCTTGGTAACCTCTGAGTCTGCCTTAAGGCTATTTAAAAGAAAAGGTCAGGAAATTCTAAACTCTGCAGAAATGTTGACATGACTGAATCTTTTTTTTTTTTTTTTATTTCTTCTTCCTAGGGTAGCCCCAGCTACTCTGAGATGAAGAGCAGATGCCAGTACCTCCACAGAAAGCTGTCCCACATTTAGCAATGAGTATCTGAATTTGGCAAGCAGCAAGTGGAGTCCTGGCACCAGTCGTCTGCTTCAGCAAGGAATCATCTATGAACTCAGGCTGTTTTATTTTAAAAGAAGATTAAGTTTTTAGGATTCTTCAAGTTAGGATTGAGTAGATGGTTATTTGTTAAAAACATAGGATTAGTTAGTCTAAGATTACAGAATTTAGTATTGAACTTTAGCAATAAAGAAGTTGCACTATTGTTAACAAGAGTACTGAAGTCTGTCCAAGATGTATTTGGTTTATAGTTTCTTCATCCTACCCTAGGTCCCAGTTCCAATAGCATGTTTTGGGGGTTTATTAGAAATGACACCCAGTTGATTAGAGGAAAAACAGGGGATGAAGCTTTCCAGCCTTTCCTTTCCTTCTTCTCTGAATCTGTTATTTCCCTTTTTGAAAATGGTCAGTTTTCCCTGAATGTTAAAGAAACCACTTTCCTCATATTTAATCTAGTAAGCTTCCTCTATACAGTCTACAGCTTCTCTAAACTGAGGGCTAAAATGTCCAGAGGAGCTGATGAGACTCCTAATCCAGAAGTAGACCCAAATGGGGAGATTTCTGAGTAATGTAGAAAATAAGAGAGAATGAGCCAAACCCCGAAAGAATTTTCTGATCCCCTGTGAGAAGCCCGGGTTTGGTTTGGGGTCTCGTGTCATGGTAAAGTCTCTCCTCCAACCCGTGCTTCCAAAGAAAAATTCCTCAGGCTCTTGTTGTTCAGTCTCAAGGCAGTTTATTGCGAGTTATCTAACAGATTGTGCTCGCGGGCTGCGGCTGTTTGATCAGCGGCCCCGGCAGAGACACACACACACACTGACACCCTCACTGTCCAGTGTCTTCTTCTTCTCTCTCCCCCACCCAAGGCTGCTTCTATCTTTTATATTATGTATAACATGTTTACAATTATTCCCCAATACCTACTACCGCTATTACCAAGTGCTTTTCTACTCTAAACCAATCTGTGAATGCCAACATCACCATGAACATGGAGGCAAGGAAGAAGAATGAGGAAGGACAGGATGAGCCCACTTTCCTCCATCTTAGAACTTCTGACTCCCATGTACAAAGTAAAAACCCCCCTGGACAGGTGCTAAAACCACCTTGTACAATACTAAAACATTTTCCCCTCTGTTTTGTAACTACTTTTACTATACTATCTAACCCTTTGTGACTGCTTGTTCCACCTTCAAAGCTGGTAATTCATTCCATGGCTCAAACTCGAAATCACAGCTGTTTCCAGCTGCCTGCTGGGGTCTAGAATGCTTCTGACCAAGGCCTGGAACCTCTAAAAATGTCTGAGAGACATTTTAAGTTCCCACAACAGAGATGTGAGTGTGAAACCACAAAAAGTTGTGTGACCTCATAGGGTCAAAGTTACATCACAGAGATGTCTGTGTGATATCACAGAGATGTCAGTGTGACCTCAAAGAGATGCCTGTGTGACATCACAGTGATGTCATTGTGACATCCCAGAGATGTCTGTGGGACATCACTGAGAGCTGTGTGATGTCACAGAGATGTAAGGGTGACATCACAGAGAGCTGTGTGACATCACAGAGATGTCATTGTGACATCACAGAGAGCTGTGTGATGTCAGAGAGATGTAAGCGTGACATCACAGAGATGTCCATGTGACACCACAAAAAGCTGTGTGACCTCATGGGGTCAAAGTGACATCAAAGAGATGTCTCTGAGAAATCAGAGAGATGGCTGTGTGACATCACAGTGATGTCAGTGTGACATCAGAGAGAGATGTGTGGCATCACACAGACGTCTGTGTGACATAACAGGAGGTTGTGTGATGTCACATAGATATCCAGGTGACATCATGGAGAGTTCTGTGTCATTGCAGAGATATCAGTGTGAAATCACAGACAGCTGTATGCCATCACAGAGATGTTATTGTGACATCACAGAGAGCTGTGTGATGTCAGAGAAATGTAAGCGTGACATCACAGAGATGTCCGTGTGACACCACAAAAAGCTGTGTGACCTCATGCGGTCGAAGTGACATCAGAGAGATGTCTATGAGACATCACAGAGATGTCTGTGTGACATCACAGAGATGTAAGGGTGACATCAGGGAGATGTCTGTGTGACCTCACAGACAGCAGTGTGATGCCACAGTGATGTCATTGTGACATCACAAAAATCTGTGTGACATCAGACAGATGTCAGTGTGACGTCACAGACAGCTGTGTGACATCACAGGGATGTCCATGTGACACCACAAAAAGCTGGGTGGCCTCATGGGGTGGAAATGACATCACAGTGATGTCTGTGCGACATCACATGCAGCTGTGTGCCATCACAGTGATGTCATTGTGATGTCACAAAAATCGGTGTGACATAAGACATATGTCATTGTGACATCAAAGAGAGCTGTGTGACATCACAGAGATGTCAGTGTCACATCACAGGGAGCTGTGTGATGTCACAGAGATGTCATTGTGACATCAGAGAGAGCTGTGTGATGTCCCAGAAATGTCAGTACGTCATCACAGACAGCTGTGTGACATCAAAGTGTTGTCATTGTGACATGCCAGAGAGCTGCGTGGCATCACAGACAGCTGTGTGACATCACAGAGATGTCAGGGTGATTTCACAGACAGCTGTGTGACATCACAGAGATGACTTTGTGACACCAAAAAAAGATTTTTTACCTCATGGAGTCAAAGTAACATCACAGAGATGTCTGTGTGACATCCCAGAAATGTCAGTGTGACATCACAGACAGCTGTTTGACATCACTCTGATGTTAGTGTAACATCGCAGATATGTCTGTGTGACATCACAGAGAGCTGCGTGATGTCAAAGAGATGTCAAAGTTACATCACAGACTGCTGTGTGACATCACAATTATGTCATTGTGACATCAAAAATGTCAGTGTGACATCACAGACAGCTGTCTGACATCACAGATATGTCATCCTGACGTCACAGAAATGTGGATGTGACAGCGCTGAGAGCTGTGTGACATCACAGAGATGTCTGTGTGACATAACAGGAGGTTGTGTGATTTCACAGTGATGTCCATGTGACATCACAGAGAGCTGTGTGACGTCACCAAGAGGTCAGTGTGACATCACAGACAGCTGTGTGAAATCACAGAGAAGTCAGTATGACATCATAGGGATGTCCATGCAACATCACAGGCAGCTCTGTGGCATCACAGTGATGTCATTGTGACATCACAAAAAGCTGTATGAGCTCATAGGATTGAAGTGACATCACAGAGATGTCTGCGGCTGCACCACTTCTGCTTTGGTTCTGCCTGCATCTAGAATGCCACAGATGTGCCAAGTGGGGCCAGTGGCCCATTGTTAGAGGGAATGCCGCGGGAGACAAGACTCATGATATCATGATCATCAAGTCTCAGTTTATTGTGACAGATTACACAGTTTATATATGTTCGTTAATTAGCTCATACATATTGCAAAAGCCAAGCTCATGATTGGTTGCTATGTGACTTGTACTATTATCTTAAAAGTATCTTTATGATCGATACATGCCTGTCCAGCTGGCCTTGCAGTTAGAACAGCTTAGTACTCCTTTGTTCTTCTCTATCTACTTCTACATACCAAGCAATTTCAATATCCTGCTTTCTGCACACCATCTACTCTTCAGGGCCATGCGAACTTTGCAGCAGTCACATAGCCCTCCCTATTTGGATTAATTTTACAGTGTCATGTCCCTTGTCGTTCAACCATTCCTCTGTCAGGCTCTCTTCAGCCCATATGCCAAGGGCAGTGTAGTCTGGAGGGCATGAATGAAGAAGAGCCATCCCCATTTTCAAACCGTACCAAAGACACCAAAAAATGTCACTTTGTAGCTTTAAGAGACAGCTGACAACTCAGAAGGAAATGCTGAGTGTATTCACAGGGTGAAAAAAAAGGGAATCTTCCAGGCAAGTTAAAGTTTCAGAAGCTTTATTTTCAATCCTAAATTATAATCCTACTCTACAAGCCTACTCTACAAAACTACTCTTCAGTCCTGTTCTTAGCTGGTTATGGAATAAATGGTCCTGATGTGATTATCGCAGTTGGTAGATAGTTCTTGTTGGTAAGTAATGGAGGGAGGGAACAGTTTTGTGTGTCCTTTTGGGGGATTGCCCCAATTTTCTGGTGTCCTCCGTTCATTTTGGGATACCACACCTCCTTTTTGGGCATCTCCACCCAGCAATTTTGGCTTCCACTCCTTCCACTTTGGGGTCCCCCTTTAACTTTGTGCGCCCCATCCCCATGTCCCACACATGCCCAGCGTCCCCAGTGTGCACTGAATGGCCAGCAAGGGACTGGGGAATGCTGGGACCCACAATGATGTCAGTCTTCCCTCCTGGTTACACATAGGACTCCTCGGCCCTTTCTGGGGTGCCCTGGAGTGCCAGAGCCATGGTGAGGAAGTGTCTTTGCTGCCATCCTGTGCAGGATCATGCCTGGCCCATTATGGCCTCATGTCCCCATCTCTCATTGTCCTCTGACATTCCCTGTGTCCCTGCACCCCTCTCAAGAGCAGGACTTTGGTGCCAACCCCAGCGCTCCAAATCCATGCGTTTCCTCTGTCCTTGTGGTACTTTATGGACAAGAATAGCCCTTAGTTAATCTAAGAATTGATACCTGGGTAACAAGATAGTGACCAATCACTCTCACTGGTTTGCCCCCTCCTCCCTACCTTCTTTTAGGTGCCGAGGCAATGAGATAATGCTTGAGCTATGCTAAAAGCTGTGCAGAAAGAAGTAGTTACTTTGTACCCAGGGATGGGAATGAAGCACTTTCTAGAAATCAGCAAATTTAGCAGAACAAGCTAACTGCAAAAGACTCACCAGTGGCTATTTGAGCAGACAATCTTGTAGAGCATGTGCAGAAACAGAGGTAAAACAGCTGAAGCCCGAGGAAGCCTTCTGAGCCTTCAACCAAAACGACCACCAGAGGCTGATTACGACCTCTTGTAGAAATTGCACATGGTCTACAAGGGCTTACAGAATCATGTAATTAGAAAATATGTTGCAATATGAAGGTTAGGAATGTATCATGTTCACATTAAGTTAAAAACGTTTAAAAGATTGTTCTGTACAAAGAATGGACAAGTGGTGATTACGCGGGCAGAGGGAAGACAAGCACAGTCAGTATGATTGATAAGCAAGCTTCTTTTAATCAAAAATCCTGTCAGTTTATATATGGTTTGCTACAAGCAAAGTCAGCAACAGCTCTCATTGGTCAAGTTTACAAAGGTCTTTGTTTTACTTCTCCTACGGGTGGTTACAGCTGTAGCTAAGTTCTCCAAGCCAAGTACTCATTGCTAAGTCATGCCTTCCAAGGACAGAGCATATCTTTGAGGCTATGCCTGTCCTTATTATCTCATTCCGAACTTGCTCTATTTCCCAGGCCTAGAGAGACCTTGTACAGTTTCCCAGGCCTAGACACAGAGCCTGTTTCCCAAGCTTTGTTCCTAGGCCAGACACAGGCTGATTCTGATTCTAGGGTCTTTAACACTGGTATCAATGAATAACTGTTCCATTGATCCATGACCGCTCTCCTGCAACCATTCTCCAACAAAAATTACTAAGTTTTTCTATCAGTCTATTTGCAAAGTAACTGGTAATCCTAATAAATTTAGATACATTTCCCCTTTGATTACAAATTAAGCATTGCACCTTCAAGGCATATCCAGGGATGCACAGGTAACACTGCGCTCATTGTCTCAAACAAGGTGAGCGCAAACATAGAAATCCCCCCCGACACTTCAACATGTAAGCTGTTATCCAACTGCACAAACACCTTCTCTCCTAAACCAAATCAGTGCTTCTGCGTTTGCTTTCATGAACTTAGAATGCACTTTTCAGGACTTTGAAAACAAGCAGTGTCTTTGGATTTGAAAATGTCACCAATATTAAGAAAGTCTGTGTTGCAGCGGAGTTGCCTTCTGGCGGATGTAGGAAGCTAGCAGGAGCTGTCACACAGGGATTGGCAACACTATGTATAGAAGCCTCTGCCCTGGGTTTTACTCTGCATGGTGTATTTTTTCCTTGAAAGACTGATAATTTGACATTGAATCAGAGTTTGTCAGTGAAAATAAAAGGGAAAGATCTAATTTACATGGGCTAATCAACAGGTCCAATTAATTTAAACATGGTTTTGAGATGATGATGGGTCTTCAGTGAATAGGTTTTCATTTGGGAAGGGTAGGAGGATATGACCTCAAGGCTGCAGGACAATCCATTTGTTATTAGTTAGAAATTTCTGTTATTACCTTCCCATGCATAGTTTTTAACCTTTCTGTAATCTCAAATGACCTGAGTTCTGTGATTATTGCATCTGAACTCTTAGCTGCAAAAAACCCAACATTAAAAGCCATGGTCATATTTTGATTCCGAAATAAGAAAACACACAAATTGGTATTTCAGTCATAGCAGTGGCAGACTTTTAGGTTTAATCCAATTCCTGCTCTATTCAGAAACCTGCTATTGGCTTCAAGAGGAGCCTTCTGCTAAGAAGAAGGTTCTCTTTTGCTTTAATGACTTTGTCTCCATTTAAATGTACCTAAGAGTTTATCTCTAACACCTCTCTCCCAGCAGCTCCGAGCTGCGGTGTGGCACAACGCTTGCTGTGTGCCAGAGAGCACAAAGCAGGCTGGCCTGCCGGCCCTGAATATTTCTGCAGAGCACTCTGCAGCTCCCAGCTTTGCTGTGGCTCAGTGCAGAGCTGCAGGATCGGAGGCGCTGCCTCCCAGAGCTGTGTGAGGCACTGGCTCCTGCAGCCGTGAGCTGACAAGCTGTCGCTGCCTCCCGCTGGCCTCGGGTCCCCTGGCACAAGTGCCGTGCCCGAAGGACGCTGCCCTGTGCTCCAGCCTGCCGAGCAGCCCGGCTCCCTGCCCCGGTGCCCAGGGTGCTGCACACACTGCTGACCTTTGCCAGGAGTCGCAGGGCAGCGGCACAAGAGTGGGAATGCTGAGCCAGGCCAGCGGGCCTCGGCTGCCCTTGGCCTTTCTCTCCTCGGGCAGACTCCAGAGGGCCAATGCCTCCAGGCTGGGCTGTGCCCAGCAGGGCTCCGCTTGCCCTCGGGAGCAGCCGGCTGCGCTTGGGCTCTGAGAGCGGAGGATGCGCCCGCTGCCAGCAAGAGGCACGCAGGGCCGGGCTGTGCCTCTGCAGCTACCAGGGCCTCCTTGCAGCCTGGCCCTGCCGAGGCTCAGGCTGCTCCGGGCTCTGCCAGGGCTCTGCTGCGGCTCCACGCCGGGCAGGGCCGGGCCCGCTCTCAGCTCACACTCGCTGACAGCTCTGCACCGCAGGAGACCTTTCAGAGCACCTCTCTGATCTTTCTGCTTTCTCCGCTGAGCGAGGCTCTCCTCCAGCCAAAGACATTGCCCTTCACGATACAAATCCAAGTGGCAGACACAAAAATGCTCTCGAGTCACAGCTGAAGGCCTGCATCTGCACAGGATATTTTGGCTGCACCACTTGCCCTTTGCTTTTTCCTGCAAATGCCATTGCCCTTTCTGCCTCAACTAGAAATACTACAGCTGGCCAAAAGCTGCCTAGTTGGCTATATTCCCAAGACAGTGTGGTCTGGAAAGGATGAATGAAGAAGAGCCTTCCCCTACTTAAAAACCATACAAAAGAAGCCATAAGTGTGACTTAACACCCATAAAAACCAGCTGGTAATTCAGAAGGAAATGTTGA
Organism: Lonchura striata; assembly: GCF_050655825.1. Taxonomy (NCBI): domain Eukaryota; kingdom Metazoa; phylum Chordata; class Aves; order Passeriformes; family Estrildidae; genus Lonchura; species Lonchura striata. Next base: position 22,619,042 of record NC_140740.1, on the reverse strand, counting down.
CTTTTCTGAAGGGGTCAGAAAGAGGACAGACTTCCAAGTGAGTTTATTTTTCAGAAACTTTATTTAATGAAAATCCTTGTTTACAATCTTATTCTACAAAACTCTTCAACAATCCTACTCTACCAATCCTACGTCACAATCATATTCTACAATCCTATTCTACAAAACTCTTCAACAATCCTACTATACAATCCTACTCCACAATCCTATTCCACAAAACTCTTCAACAATCCTACTCTACAGTCCTATTCTACAAAACTCTTCAACAATCCTACTCCACAATGCTCCTCTACAATCCTATTCCACAAAACTCTTCAACAATCTTACTCTACAATCCTATTGCACAAAACTCTTCAACAATCCTACTCTACAATCCTCCTCTACAATCCTATTCTATAAAACCTTATCAACAATCCTCCTCCTATAATCCTCCAATCCTCAAAATTCCTTGTGGTGATGACATCTTGACTTGGTTGTTACATTCTTCTCTGCTGCATCCTCTTGAGAACGGTGATGAGTGGTGCCAGGATGGACACTGGCTTGGCTGATGTTACAAATGGATGCTGTCCAAAGGAAAAAAAAAACAACAAAGAACAGTGAACCATGACCTTCCAAGCTCAGTGCCTCACATACTCCATCAGGATTCCTCTAGTTCCTAGAAAGACCCAGAAAGGAAAACAATGCGACCACCTGCTCCTCAATTGTCATGTGCAGGATCTTGGCATCACAGGCAAACCCGGCCCAGAATCCCACTCATCCATTTCTTCTGGTTTCTCCATCTTGCTGGGGTTTTTGCCCTGCCAGTGCTCTAGAAATGGTGCTTTCTGTCCCTGGGGTTTCTTCCTTTCAAGAAGCTCCAATGACTCCCATAGGTCCCTGTCTTGTGCTAATTTCCACAGGCACACAGAGCAGTGTCTGCCTTTCCATGCCCTGCCCCTCCTGTGCTGCATGGCACCTTCGTTCCCAGCAGGGCCAGCCGAGTGGCGCTGGGTCCTGCAGTTCCCTCTCTGCCACACAACCTGGCAGTCAGCCTGGGCCAGTTCCCCTCTGCCTGAGCGTGCCAGGCAGCAGATGGGGCTGGGACAAGTTCCTCTCAGCTGTCCCTGTTTGTGTGCCAGAAACCTTTAAGGGTGGTGTGGGGGGCACAAACCAGGGCCCCTCAGAGGCTCAGAGTGAGTCCCTCACAGCCCCTCCTGCCCACAGCCTAATCTCTCCAGAGTGCTCTGCCAGGACTGGCATCCGTGGCTTCCTCCACCACCATTTCATGTCTCTCTACAATGCTCTACGTCAATTCTTTTGCTGTTAGGTAAAACAGAATACACCACCAAATTAAAAAACAGGGCAACAAAAAGAGTCAGAAAATAGAAACACCTGTCCTATCTTCCGCAGAGAGAGGTGGAAGTATTCAGTTTTGTGAGGAACGGGCCTCAGGGAGACTTTATTGCGACTTTGCAAGATTTCAGAGTGGCTTTGAAGAAAGTGGGGGACACCGTTTTTAACAGGGCCAGTTACAATAGAATGTGGGCAAATAGTTTCAAACACAAAGGGGATCTAATTAGAGTAGGTCTAAGGAAGACCTTGTTTACTCAGTGCAGGGTGCCACCCTGGCACAGGCTGTCCCAAGAGCTTGTAGGTGCCCCATCCCTGGAACCATTCCAGGTCAGGTGGGACCGGACTCTGAGCAACCTGATGTCTCTAAAGATGTCCCTGCTCATTGCAGGACACTTGGACCAAAGGACATTACAGAGCCCTGCCAGCCCAGCCCAGTCTAGCACTCCTCAGCATTTTCATTTGAAGAGCACCAAGAGTGGAGGTGAGGAGGAAGGGGGCTCATCTGATGCCTCGGACGTTGGTGGAGGAGGAGCCCATCCCTTGCACACTGTTTCACCTCAGCCCCTTGGCATTTTACCTGCAGCAGCTCGTTGGCAGACCAGCGCCGCTCCTCGTCTCTCTGCAGGCAGCAGCTCAGGAAGTCACGCAGCCAAGCCGAGAGGAGCTTGGGCTGCCGCAGCTGTGGCGTCCCTGCTGTGGCTATCAGGAATTTAGTCTGGAGAAACAGGAAACACAAGGCTCCACCTGCTTCTTTCCCATCTGTAACTGCCCTCCCAGAACCCATTGTTTAACCTCTCTTCTTCAGTGGCAGTTTCTGCCCTGGCAGAGACCCAGAGATGACTTTCCTTTACCAACAAAAAAACAAACTCTGATGCAGCCACAGCTTTTCCACCATCCCGCAGATCTTGCCTTGGCAGCCAATTTCATTGACTGACCTAGTTAGTTGGGAACTACATCAGCAAAAGCACATTTGCTTCTCTGAGGATTCACACCAGCTTGGCAGCCTTTTTGGAACGGGGACTTTGTTATGTTAACTCTTTCCAAGGATTAGGACATGAAAGGCATCTCTGCAGTGCTTGTGGGTCCCTTCAGCCCAGTTGCCATACAACAAGACTCATCAAGTTTTTTGCCCTGTTCTTGAAAACAATGGTAATTGGAAGAAGAGGAAGGAAATCCATCAGTTAATCCCCAGGTAAGGAAACAAACATTTATAATCTCATATTCAACACAGACACATTAAGGTGCATGCACAAATGTATGGGGATGAAAATGCCTGCTTGGGCACACAGGAGCCACCTGCAGCTCTGTCTCTCAGCAGCCTGAAAATTTCAGCTTCCCTTACGCAGCAACAGAAAAACTTTTCCTGCTCCGAAGATGGAGAGGTGCCATCCCTGCGGACACCCTCTGCTCATTTAGCTACACAAGTCAATGCATGAATGGAAGGCCCATCCCAGAAAATGCCAGGAAACAAACAGGAGGTTTTGGCAGGCTCTCCCTCTCACCAGGCTCCGGCTTGGTGATGTGGAGAAGATGGCTTGGGCTATGAGAGAAACACAGTCACTAAGTGTTTCAGCAACACCGCACAAGAAGCAGAAGAGACTCTGTGGCCTTTGCAGCCTCATGTCCAGGTTCCAGGCATGTTTCTCAGTGGGCAGAAACTGCACAAGGGATGCAGTTCCTCACTAAAACCACTCTTTTAGAAACTCTGTTAGGTTTGGCTTTCTTTCCTTCATTTCTGGAAGTATAGAACCAATTCTAAGATGCTTGTTTCCTTTTATTGTGGCCATCTACACAGACCAAAGAACTGGAACCACTTACAACCCAAAGGAAAGTGTTGCCTGAGCATGGGGTTTGTTTACATGTGGTATAGCTTGAGTTCCACACTGATGCAACCAAAACTACAGCAGATGCTGATGTGTTGCAGGGACATTTTAAGGAGGGGACCTTGGTGGCAGTAGTTCCAGCAGATGGCAATGGGATTTTGTCCAATGGCATGCAGAACACAGGGCAGGTGAGAAAGACAAGCGGGATCAGTGAGTATTTGCTCCTTACCGTGGCAGGACTTCGGCTCCAGTACGGAACTTTCCGTTCTATCATTTCGATCCCCACAATTCCAAAAGACCATATGTCCACTTTGGGGCCATATGGTTGACGCATCACCACTTCAGGCGCCATCCACCAAGGAGTCCCGGCCACCGAGGACGGTCTATTCTTCCCAGGGCTGAGCTCAACAGAGATGCCAAAATCAGCTGAGGGGAAAGCAGAATACTGCTTTTATTTGAATTCTGTGCAATTAGGAAACCAAGCAAAAGAATTGCCCAGTAGAACTTTGAGAATGTGATGTTGAATCTCCTGGACAACTGTCCCTGCTCTGTTTCCTCAGGATTTTAGCCAAATCCCCACATTTTGTATACTGCCTTCAGCAGTGGCTTTTGTTCTATGGAAGCTTTAGACTTGTTGCTCCCTCCCTCTGCAATGGACACACATAGAGCAACACCACTCTTGACTGCTTGTTCCTTGTCATACCTCTGTGCACCTTGCAACCGTGTCATCAGCTCAGAGCGGGGGTCCCTGCACTGCCACCAGCACCATTCCTGGGGAGCTGGCAGCCACTCAAAGCAGTCCCTCACCCCACATCCCTGAACGCTGCACCTGACCAGGAATATACTGACCCAGCTTGACAGAGCCGTCAGTTCTGAGAAGGATGTTGTCGCTCTTCACATCTCTGTGGATCACTTGGTTTGAGTGAAGAAAAGCCAATCCTTGCAGGCACTGAGAGAGTCAACAGAACCAGGAGGGCAAAACCCAGTGATTTCATCACACCAGAAAGGAAACAGAGACTCTAAAAGGTTCCCATTCCCCAGGAGAATGGCGAGTAATGGCAGAACACAGTGCCATTGAGAGGAAGAGTTGCTGCTCCAACACTTGCAGAGCAGGACCTTTCTAAGGAAAGGCATGTCAGCTTTTGAAAGAGCAACAGCACCTGCTATTGTAGACTGTCCCCTGCAAACCAGCCAGGATGACTGCTGCTGCAGTGGATGTGCTCAGAAGCAAAGAGCATTTTGGCTGCACTAGTATCCTTTTTAGCTGAGGACTGAGAGAAATTAGTCTCTTTTTTTTCCTTTGCTGTTCATTTCAAATCCTGCTACCAGCACCTTGCTTCTACAAGTAAGGAATGCAGTGAAGACAGGCAAAAGTTTAGGGAGGCAAGATGGAGAACAGCAAACACAAGAGGCAGAGTGAGAATACAACAGCAGGAGATAAGAGTACAAGAACTGAGTAGAGTGAGTGCAGGGGCACTCCAGGCATTTCACTGGAGATGCTTTTACGTGCCCATAGCATACCAGCAATGCAGAAGCAAAGTTTGGCACATGAAACCTCTCCTGTTCTGAGCCCCTGTTTCCCAGATAATCCTGCCCAAACCCTTGGAAGCACAGGTGGGCTTGCTGACCTCCCGACTGATGACTGCTATCTCGATTTCAGTCAGGAAGGTCTTCCTGATGACATCGCTCAGAGCGCCTCCATCCATGTACTCCATGACCAGCCAGAGTTCCTCACCCAGAAGGTGGCTGAAGGAAAGAAACAAGGGCGTGAAGATAAACATGTATGGCTAGGTTGATTTTTTGCTTCCGGGCTTCTTGTTTCCAAGACCCTTTGTGACAAGGACAGAATAAAAGGAATAGACATTCCCTCCTGGCTGTGCTTTGTTTGCAATCTGTGCAGTCTCAGGGAGAAAGGCACAGCTGTGAAAAAGGAGATGTCTTAGATGGCCAGCAAGTGAAAAGTGTGGTTTAGTAAGAGCCCAGATAAAAAGCCTGTCACGCGTGGTGTTTCTGGAAATAAGCACCTAGTCTTCCTGGCATGCATAGCAAAGAAAAAGAGGGGCAACAATCCAAGGGAAATCCACTTTAGGATGGTTCATCATTCAGCATTGAAGAAACTTTAAAAAATCAATCCCAAAAGAATGTGGAGGCAGTGAACTTAGAAAGTATTAACTTCGTACGATACAGCTGATCCTGGTTTTGAATAATTTTGGAATAATTTTCAAACTACGTGTGCCAGGGAAGACTCATGCCGACAAGATGCACTCTCTTCTCATCCATTGCAGATGAGTAGAGAAATATTAATACATTATAATTAACAGCTCTACTTTCTAGAAGTGACCAAAGTGGATTTTTAACCTCTCATGTTTGCAGTATGTACATGCATATTCACAGGATAAGACCATGACCACTCACCTGTCTAAATAATTCACAACACTGGGACTCCTATGCTTCTTCATGATTGTGATTTCATTAACGGTTAGTTGCTTCCTCTGCCGTCCCTTAAGGCTTATTTTCTTTATGGCCACCTAAAATGACACTGAAAATCAGTAACTTGAGAAGCTGGTGGCACAAGGCCACAAGGCACATGGAGCAAGTGATTTTGCAATGACACAGCTGAGCTGTGCCAAACTGCCTTGTGATTAGGCATTGCAGTAATTAGGAAGTGACATTGCAATAGCCCATTTCTCCACTCCCTTGGGGGCCAGTTACAGGGCACGTGGCCACTGAGGTTTTGCCGTGAACACTTGGTGACACTGGTGTCTCAACTATCACCCAAAAACCTCTGAGCCCACTCCCTGCTGCTTTGTATGGGATTCAGAAGAAGTAATCCATGCCTTAATACTCTGTGCCTACATCTTGGGCTATGGGCAGGGCTTCGAGTTTCTAGGGACGCCTCTTAGATCTCTCCCTATGTGCAGTTTCCAAGTGCAGCACTGCAGGTGGCTAAAGAACTACCAGTAACTTTCAGATGTATTTGCTGGCAACCAGAAGTGAGAATTCAGGACTCTGAAGCTGTAGCCCCAAAGAGCAGTGAGATGCTCTAAGGCACCACCTTTGTTTTAGCAATTGAGAGCGAGTGAGCACATCCTTCTCTGAAATGAACTGCTGCCCTGCGTGACTTCCTTCTGGCAGCTGAGAAGGACGAAGACTGTCCCCAATGTATTTTGCAGGGTGGTTTCGTTTGCCTCTTCAGCACAACTCAGCCCAAAGCTCCAGCCACAGCTGCTCCCACCAGAGGGGAAAGCTCTTGAGTGCAGCAGAGTCTGCAGGGGATGTTGGCATTTACCTCTCCTCCTGTGGCTTGGTTGAGTGCTCTAACCACAGATCCAAAATGCCTAGAAACAAAACAGAAGCAGAGAAAGGAGAAGCTGTTTATTTCTTAGAGTGAAAGCTGGCCCACACAGGAGATCTCTGCTGTAAATGCCTAAAACCTGCAGGATGCAGGAGGGCTCTGCCAGAAGGCAGATGATGCATTTTCCTCTCAAGTGCATGGGCAGTGCCTGGGCCGGTTGCAGAAGCGCTGGGGTTTACTGCCTCAGCTCCTAAAGGGAATTTATTCTTTCATCTTAGGTTTGAGTTTCTAAACTCTGTGGTTCCTATTCTGAGCATGGAGCATTTCCTTCCAAGAACTATGGATTGAATGAAACGCTCCTGGGAACTGTTATCTCACAGCTTTGAGAGGGGCTAGGTTGCCCTTTCAGGCAAGCAAGATTCTTCTTTATTCATTAGTGTGGCAGTGTGGTTTTGAGACATACAAAAATACTGAAGAAATTAACACAGAGCTGTCCCACACTTGAGAGACAAGGAGATCTTCCAGGTCCTGCTCCTTGATGTAGGCAGACTTTGGCAGCATGGAGATGTCTCTGACAATGCCTTCTGAGCACCCTCACAAGTTCTGAGCAGCACTGAAGAGATAGGACAATCTATCTCCAGTGTCTGAACATGTTTGCAGCTGACCTGACTTCACACTGGATACATATTCCATTGGAACTCCTGATATACCAGTGATATACCAGAAGAACACCTGGCCCATGGTTGTGTAGAAGTAAGTGTGGCTGGACTCACCCCTTGCCAATATATTCCATTTCAGTGTATTTCATCTTGGGATTTTCCACGTTCACCATTTTCCCTGAGGGAAACAAAATGCAAGATGCTCACTTTAAAGCAGAGATCCCAGCTTCCAGGAGATACAAAAGGCAGCCCCAGTGTCTGGAGGCAGTCAGCTAGTTGCAACAACAGCAACAACATCAACAGGACAGACAGCCCTGCAGTGCAAATGGCTGGCACAGAGACTGATTGTGTAGAGCCCTTGGAAGAGTTCTCTTGACAGGAAACAAAGCACAGGGAGATGCATTCCCAGGAGAGGAGCACATCTTCTCCAGCTTTCAGCCAAAACATTGCCCAAACAATGCCTTTCCAACTGTAATCCAGAGCAGTTCATGCTATAACCAATGTCGACAGTGCTTTCAGCATCGGGACCCTCACCCTTCATGAGCAGGCTGAGCTCACAGACACCCATCTTGGGGCTAAGGAAGGCTCCAGCCCTGTCCCACCAGCCCTCAGGGACAGGGCAGCGACCACAACAAGGCTGGCAAAGCCCAAGCATGAGTACTGACAAGCAATGGGAAGAAGCCACAGGCAGCCTGGGCCCCGTACAAAGTGTTGCCCCCATTCATGCCACAACAGGATGGGCTTTGAGATCAGACACACCGAGGTGCAGATCAATGCCCTTTTTGTCCCAACAGGTGATGGTAGACACAGAATCCACTGGGCTCTGCTCTCAGCCCCACCAGGTCTTATCTGAGAGTTCAGCACTGGCAGCTGTTACGGGCAAGAAGCAGATTCATTGGGCTGTGCTGCAGAATCCCAGAGGACTTGATGTGTTTTCCTAGAGACGGATCTGAGCAGGGCTCGGGCCAATGGGTAGGATTCTAAGAGTCATGGGAAAGAGTGGGGGAGGTACGACAAAGTGCCATGGATCTGAGGAATATACCATGGATGGGCTGGAGGCTGTCTCCTGAGAAATGCCTGCAGTACAGATTTATCTGATCGCGCCACTTCGATGTGTTTCTCTTGGACACATCTTTAGAAGCATAAAACTAGGATATGAAATACAGATTGCTACAAAAGTATCTGTTTTTTTCTTTGGGGGCACACGGGAAACACCTCCTGCTCTCTATTTCTCCTGTAACCTGATATTCTTTCACAGTAGTTTTTATTGACAAAAATATAGCATTCTCATGAAAAGAAACTGTATATGTAGTAGTGGCAATGTAAAAATGTCATAAAAATGACATCAATAAGACATGTGGGGCAGAAGGGCTCCTTCAGGATGGAGATAAACCAACTCCACCAACACAAACCCCTACAAACAAACAAACAAAACCAAAAAACCCAGCAAAAAGAAAACCAAAAACACAACCCCATAAAAAAATAAAGACGGAAAAAGCAAATAACCCCAAACCACCAGCCCCCTAAAAAAAAATCCCCAACCAAAAAGACAAAAGTCCAAAACCAGTAAATTTTTGTGAAGATTTCTTGCTCTGATGACTGGTTGGAAGTCAGGAGTCTAAGGGGAATTTCGGAAGCTAAAAATTCTCTTTGGTTTTGCCACTAGCATGCAGAACTTGCCTAGCCTTCTGCTGATGCAAGAAAAATCCCTGCTTCAGCCTTTAGCCGAGAGGGAAGCTCAGGCAAACCCTGGCCAGTCCCAGCTACCTTCAGAGGCAGCAGGAGCACCCAGAGCTCTCTCTCGCTGCCTCGGAGCACAGCACTTCCTCTGGGGAGTCCTAAATGGCCCTGTGACACCAAACTAAGGAGGAACATTAGGTACAGCTCTGCTGACACCTGCACACAATCCACTGACCCTCAGACAAGAAATACACCAGACGTACAGAGCATACGCAGGTACTGCTCCTCAGTCTCCTGGTTCTCAGAAGCCACGTGGAGGGAGATGAAGGAGCTGAGAAGAAGGAGATCACCAAAGGCTGAGATAGAGTTCACAGGTTCCACATCATAGGTTCCTTTAAGTAATGCTGCTGCAGAGCGAGGATTGGGACCAGAGCCCGTGCAGATGTGCTGAAACAGCAGCACTTTTCGAGGAGGGGGAAGTTCCAGTGATCCAGGACAAATTTGGTGATCTTCACGGCCAGTGTGTCCTTGGAGGTCTTTGGAGGCTGCCTGGTGAGATATCAGCACATGCACCTCAAGTCAAACAGAATATAGCAGTCAGAGACAACAGCTTATCACTCTCAGACAAGAGTGACTGACTGTGAGGAAAGGGAAAGAACAGATTAACAAGGAATACAGACAGCTTGGAAAAGAATGGGGCCTCACAGATTCCTGGAAAACACAATCATCTTCTTCCAGCTTAGCAAAAGACAAAAGAGACTGTACAAGTGAAGAAGTGCTCCAGAAAACTGCAGAACACTTCCACAAACCAAACACACCTTTCCACAAAGGGAAAACAGACAAAAAAAGCCCTGCCATCTGCAGCACTGCCATGTGTGCCCTTGGCCATGATGCTGCAGAAGCCCAGAGATCGACCTTCCCTGAGCCGAGCAGCCAGAAGCTCAGCCAGAGTCCCCAGACCTTCAGTGCCTCAAAGTGACAGGTCAAAGGCCAATTTCTAGCTGGAGGCCACTGCCTGCAGGAAATGGCTACGTCCCACAGGATTGCAGCACTTGGCATCCTCAGCAAGCAACATGCAAGTGCTGGCTGGTCAGAAACTTGCAGCTCTGCCTTGCACTAAAGACAGCACCACCCACAACTGGCACTTACTGTCTTGGATCGATTGGACACAGCTGCAGGCTTGTGGTCATCTTGCTCCTTTTGCTCCTTTTTGGCTCCTTCTCCAGGAGCAGAGGGAGCCGGGGCAGAGACTGCTGTTCCTTCTGCCATCTGCGACAAGAGAGAAGCAGGAGGGACAGGCCGTTACCTCTCATTTATGACCTCGTTTCTCCTCAGATCCACAACCACCTTTTCAAAGGAGAAATCCTCAACTTTGTTAGCAATGGGATTCTAAGTCACTCCAACCAGATGAAAATGGGCCAACTCAACAGAACTCTATTTGATGCACTCTGTGAATTTGATAGTCCTCCCTGGCTGCCATCAGCAAGCAATGGTGCCCCTGCACAACAATGGAGCTTTGAGCTCTTTTATTTATTGCCCTGAAATGGAAAAGGAGGAAATAGCCAGCAAGGCCATTGCTATTGCTGCAGCATATATGGAAAAGTCAAACTGGATCAGAATGCCATCCAGTGCGTGAAAAGGGCAGGAACGTTTGTGCAGAAGCATCTGTGCTTGTTGTAAAAGAGAGAAAATGGGCAGGGCTTCACCTCCTAGCAAACCAACAAGCCACAAGACAAAAGCGTCCCCTCCTCAGGTGGCTAAAGCACTTGGGGGCAGTGAGGGCATGTTTGGCAGGGGAACAGCCCTGGTGGTGAGCACTGTCACATATGGATCTATGGAAGTGTGCCTGAATGTGACTCAGGAGGCTCCCGTTGTCCAGGCTGAAACCCCTCCCTAGCTCTCGTGTCCTTCTCTGCACACGCTCCAGCCCCTCAAGGACTTTCTGCTTCAGAGGGGCCAACAAGTGGACACACACTCCCAGCTCTGGCCGCAGCGCTGCCCAGCCCAGGGGGACGGTCACTGCCCTGCTCCTGCTGCCCCACTGCTGCTGACACAGGCCAGGATGCCCTTGGCCTTCTTGGCTACCTGGCCAGGCACTGGCCCACATTCAGCTGCTCTTGACTGGCACCACTGGGTCCTTTTAGCCTACTCAGGTCCCTCAACACAAAATTGCCCCTTTGACTTCAAATACAGCATCCCCGGTTCCAAGATGTCCTGCCTCTTCTCAGCCAAACAAGACAGCAGTCAAGGACTTGCAGCTTGACCCCCACCCTAGGCCCTAATGCCATTTCCAAAGCTGCAGGCTTCATCGCAAAAGGCGTCCACAGAAACTTGCCGCTTCTACTTTCTGCCACACAAGAAGTCTTCCCAATGAGGCACTTGGTTTCTTTGGCCACACTCAACAAGAATGGCACCCACAGATTCCTAGACAACTCAATCATCTCCTTGCAGCTTAGCAAAAGCCAAAAGAGACTGTACAAGTGAAGAAGTGCTCCAGAAGACTGCAGAACACTTCCACAAACCAAACACACCTTTCCACAAAGGGAAAACAGACAAAAAAAGCCCTGCCACCTGCAGCACTGCCACGTGTGCCCTTGGCCATGACGCTGCAGAAGCCCAGAGATCGACCTTCCCTGAGCCGAGCAGCCAGAAGCTCAGCCAGAGTCCCCAGACCTTCAGTGCCTCAAAGTGACAGGTCAAAGGCCAATTTCTAGCTGGAGGCCACTGCCTGCAGGAAATGGCTACGTCCCACAGGATTGCAGCACTTGGCATCCTCAGCAAGCAACATGCAAGTGCTGGCTGGTCAGAAACTTGCAGCTCTGCCTTGCACTAAAGACAGCACCACCCACAACTGGCACTTACTGTCTTGGATCGATTGGACACAGCTGCAGGCTTGTGGTCATCTTGCTCCTTTTGCTCCTTTTTGGCTCCTTCTCCAGGAGCAGAGGGAGCCGGGGCAGAGACCGCTGTTCCTTCTGCCATCTGCGACAAGAGAGAAGCAGGAGGGACAGGCCGTTACCTCTCATTTATGACCTCGTTTCTCCTCAGATCCACAACCACCTTTTCAAAGGAGAAATCCTCAACTTTGTTAGCAATGGGATTCTAAGTCACTCCAACCAGATGAAAATGGGCCAACTCAACAGAACTCTATTTGATGCACTCTGTGAATTTGATAGTCCTCCCTGGCTGCCATCAGCAAGCAATGGTGCCCCTGCACAACAATGGAGCTTTGAGCTCTTTTATTTATTGCCCTGAAATGGAAAAGGAGGAAATAGCCAGCAAGGCCATTGCTATTGCTGCAGCATATATGGAAAAGTCAAACTGGATCAGAATGCCATCCAGTGCGTGAAAAGGGCAGGAACGTTTGTGCAGAAGCATCTGTGCTTGTTGTAAAAGAGAGAAAATGGGCAGGGCTTCACCTCCTAGCAAACCAACAAGCCACAAGACAAAAGCGTCCCCTCCTCAGGTGGCTAAAGCACTTGGGGGCAGTGAGGGCATGTTTGGCAGGGGAACAGCCCTGGTGGTGAGCACTGTCACATATGGATCTATGGAAGTGTGCCTGAATGTGACTCAGGAGGCTCCCGTTGTCCAGGCTGAAACCCCTCCCTAGCTCTCGTGTCCTTCTCTGCACACGCTCCAGCCCCTCAAGGACTTTCTGCTTCAGAGGGGCCAACAAGTGGACACACACTCCCAGCTCTGGCCGCAGCGCTGCCCAGCCCAGGGGGACGGTCACTGCCCTGCTCCTGCTGCCCCACTGCTGCTGACACAGGCCAGGATGCCCTTGGCCTTCTTGGCTACCTGGCCAGGCACTGGCCCACATTCAGCTGCTCTTGACTGGCACCACTGGGTCCTTTTAGCCTACTCAGGTCCCTCAACACAAAATTGCCCCTTTGACTTCAAATACAGCATCCCCGGTTCCAAGATGTCCTGCCTCTTCTCAGCCAAACAAGACAGCAGTCAAGGACTTGCAGCTTGACCCCCACCCTAGGCCCTAATGCCATTTCCAAAGCTGCAGGCTTCATCGCAAAAGGTGTCCACAGAAACTTGCCGCTTCTACTTTCTGCCACACAAAAAGTCTTCCCAACGAGGCACTTGGTTTCTTTGGCCACACTCAACAAGAATGGCACCCACAGATTCCTAGACAACTCAATCATCTCCTTGCAGCTTAGCAAAAGCCAAAAGAGACTGTACAAGTGAAGAAGTGCTCCAGAAGACTGCAGAACACTTCCACAAACCAAACACACCTTTCCACAAAGGGAAAACAGACAAAAAAAGCCCTGCCACCTGCAGCACTGCCACGTGTGCCCTTGGCCATGACGCTGCAGAAGCCCAGAGATCGACCTTCCCTGAGCCGAGCAGCCAGAAGCTCAGCCAGAGTCCCCAGACCTTCAGTGCCTCAAAGTGACAGGTCAAAGGCCAATTTCTAGCTGGAGGCCACTGCCTGCAGGAAATGGCTACGTCCCACAGGATTGCAGCACTTGGCATCCTCAGCAAGCAACATGCAAGTGCTGGCTGGTCAGAAACTTGCAGCTCTGCCTTGCACTAAAGACAGCACCACCCACAACTGGCACTTACTGTCTTGGATCGATCGGACACAGCTGCAGGCTTGTGGTCATCTTGCTCCTTTTGCTCCTTTTTGGCTCCTTCTCCAGGAGCAGAGGGAGCCGGGGCAGAGACCGCTGTTCCTTCTGCCATCTGCGACAAGAGAGAAGCAGGAGGGACAGGCCGTTACCTCTCATTTATGACCTCGTTTCTCCTCAGATCCACAACCACCTTTTCAAAGGAGAAATCCTCAACTTTGTTAGCAATGGGATTCTAAGTCACTCCAACCAGATGAAAATGGGCCAACTCAACAGAACTCTATTTGATGCACTCTGTGAATTTGATAGTCCTCCCTGGCTGCCATCAGCAAGCAATGGTGCCCCTGCACAACAATGGAGCTTTGAGCTCTTTTATTTAATGCCCTGAAATGGAAAAGGAGGAAATAGCCAGCAAGGCCATTGCTATTGCTGCAGCATATATGGAAAAGTCAAACTGGATCAGAATGCCATCCAGTGCGTGAAAAGGGCAGGAACGTTTGTGCAGAAGCATCTGTGCTTGTTGTAAAAGAGAGAAAATGGGCAGGGCTTCACCTCCTAGCAAACCAACAAGCCACAAGACAAAAGCGTCCCCTCCTCAGGTGGCTAAAGCACTTGGGGGCAGTGAGGGCATGTTTGGCAGGGGAACAGCCCTGGTGGTGAGCACTGTCACATATGGATCTATGGAAGTGTGCCTGAATGTGACTCAGGAGGCTCCCGTTGTCCAGGCTGAAACCCCTCCCTAGCTCTCGTGTCCTTCTCTGCACACGCTCCAGCCCCTCAAGGACTTTCTGCTTCAGAGGGGCCAACAAGTGGACACACACTCCCAGCTCTGGCCGCAGCGCTGCCCAGCCCAGGGGGACGGTCACTGCCCTGCTCCTGCTGCCCCACTGCTGCTGACACAGGCCAGGATGCCATCAGTCTTCTTGGCCATATGGCCACACCCTGGCTCTTGTTCCATGCTCTTGACTGGCACGCCTTCATCCTTTGGGCCCACTCAGGTCCCTCACCACAAAGTTGCCTGTTTGACTTCAAATACAGCATCCCCTGTTCCAAGATGTCCTGCCTCTTCTCAGCAACAAGACAGCAGTCAAGGACTTGCAGCTTCACCCCCGCCTCCAGGCTCCAATGCACTTTCCAAAGCTGCACACTACCCCTAAAAATGCATCTACAGAACCTTGCTACTTGAGCTCTTTGCCTCACAACAGGGCTTCACAACTACACACTTTGTTTCTGTGGCCACAGGTCTTGTTATCCACAGATTCATGGACAACACACTTGTCTCCTTCCATCTTATCAAAAGTCACAAGACAGCTGGGCCACACACTTTGTAGAACTGAATAAATTCTCAAGAAAGCTGAAGAGCAATTTCACCAGCCAAACACATGTTTCTACAAGAGAAAGCAAACAAAGCAAACAAATGAAGCTCCAGCACTACCTCATGTGTCCTTGGCAACAGCACTTCAAAAACCAAGAGACAGAGCTTCACTGAGCCGAGCAGACAGACGCTCACCCTGAGGCAAACAGGCTTTGGTGCCTCAACATGACAGGTCCAAGGCCAATTTCTGGATGGTGGTCACTGCCTGCAGGAAATCGCTGGGTCCTGGCAGGACTCCAGCACTCAGCATCCTCAGCCAAGCAGCAGCAAGAGCTGGCTGGTCAGAAACTTGCAACTCTGCCTTGCACTAAAGACAGCACCACCCACAACTGGCACTTACTGGCTCAGAAAATTCAGGCTCTGCTCTGACCACTGATGGAGCCTTGCAGTCATACTCCTCAATTTGCTCCTCTTTGGCTTCTTCTCCAGGAGCAGCGGGAGCCGGGGCAGACTCTGCTGTTGCCTCTGTCATCTGTGGCAATAGAGAAGCATGAGGGACAGGCCATTACCTATCATTTATAACTTTGTTTCTCCTCACATCTACCACCATATCATCCAAGGAAAATTGGGAAACTTTGATTACAATGAGATTCTAAGGCGCTCTCATGGTATTGAAATGGTTTAATCCAACTGTACATCAAATTACTTGGATTTAAATATTCTACCCTGCCTACTATCAGGTAGGAATGAATCTATTTGTGTAACTGACTTTTTAAATCTTGCAACCTCTGAAATGCAAAAGCAAAATTTGCATCTCTTCCTTGCACTAATTTCAGCATCACCCATAAGTGGCACTTACTGGCTCTGAAGAGTCAGGCTCTGCTGTGACCACCGATGGAGAGCAGCGGTCGTACTCCTCAATTTGCTCCTCTTTGGCTTCTTCTCCAGGAGGAGAGGGAGCTGGGGCAGACACTGCTCTTTCCTCTGTCATCTGTGACAAGAAAGAATTATTAGGGACGGGCCGTTACCTATAATTTATAACCTTCTATATTCTCACATCTACCACCATTTCTTCCAAGGAAAATTGGGAAACTTTAATTGCAATGGGATTCCAATGTGCTCTTATGGCATTAAAATTGGCTAATCCACCTGTAATGCAAATTCCTCTGAAATAAATATTCCACCCTCCCTACTATCATGGAGCAATGATCTCTTTGTAACTGACATTTTAATTCTTGAAAGCTCTGAAATGCAAAAGGAAAACTTGCTGCTCTGTGTTGCACGATAGACAGCACCACCCACAACTGGCACTTACAGAAGTGTCAGGCTCTGCTGTGACCACTGATGGAGCCTCGCGGTCATGCTGCTCAATTTGCTCCTCTTTGGCTTCTTCTCCAGGAGCAGAGGGAGCCGGGGCAGACACTGCTGTTGCCTCTCTCAGCTGTAGCAAGAGAGAACCATGAGGGACGAGCCGTTACCTCTCATTTATAAGAATCTTTCTTCTCCCATATAACACTAAATCTTCCGAGGAATATTAAGAAACTTTGATTGCAATGGGATTCTATGGTGGTCTCATGGTATTAAAATTGGCAGATCCATCTGTAATGCAAATTGCTCTGACGTAAATATTCCACCCTGCCTACTATGAGGTAGCAATGATCTACTTGTTTTTCTGATCTTTGGAATCTTGAAAGCTCTGAAATGCAAAAGCGAAACTTGCAGCTCTGCCTTGCACTAAAGACAGCACCACCCACAACTGGAACTTACTGGCTCAGAAGATTCAGGCTCTGCTCTGACCACTGATGGAGACTCGCGGTCATACTGCTCAATTTGCTCCTCTTCATCTTCTCCAGGAGCA